>NW_027555625.1:302570203-303170203 GCF_003287225.1 Phascolarctos cinereus | reverse complement strand
ACCCAGAAACATTAAATTACATTCTATATTATTTTAAGATGACATGGAAAGTGCTATTGTTGTTCACTAAAAAAATGGGCCGAAATCTTCCCCACTCCCTTACTATAAGGCAGAGGAAATAAGCCTGAGAAAAAAAGCCAGTGCTGCCATCGTTCTCTGCTGCATAAGCATTCGGGGAACACACGTTTCATACATTCGTTATATTTAAACCATTATGGCAACAAGAAATTGCTATCACCTTTGTTCTTGGCTGGATGGAGAAATTAACAAGTGTCAGGGCTCAGACGTGAGCAGGGCTTGTAGAAAGATCATTATTCAAGGAAGCCTGCGCTACCAAACTAACAAACATAATCAGGGAAACGGACAACTATTTCATCATTTCATTAAGTGAGATGCCATGCAGCTGGCTAGAACAGGATAGAGGAACACTGAGGTGAGGCTGGCCAAAAGGTCTGGCTAGCTACCCATTAAGGCTCATGCTCGGTTCCACCAGTGTACAGACACAAATTGCTTAGACCAATTCTGATTCACTGTCTGGGAAGACAGGATTACGATAAAGTCACTGCCTGATGTAACAGCCTCATGATAGTCTTATTTTCTTGAATGTGATTAATGGTTCAAGAAATACCTGGCTAGGCTTAATAGGCATTTTGTACCACATGGAGAGAAAGGTGATCTCTCCTATTAGAATAACCCATTTGTTGCACTGTGAATGAGAAACCAAGGGGATGTAGGAAAAAATATCAATAATAATAATTACTTTTTTAAAATAGTGATTTCAAGTTTATGAAGAATCAACCTTCCAAGTTCTAAGGTCCCTTTGAGGGGACCAAAAACTCTAAGAGGCAGGTGGTAAAAGTGTTATACCCATTTTATATATGAAGAAACTGAAGCTTAAGAAGTACAATGACTTACTCACCAAGGGTCACTATTAAGCGTTGCATCCAAAGCCACATAAAGAATGTTTTCTTTGGAGATGGCTTCCAATTTACAAATGCTAGATGGATTGTTTTGTTTTGTTTTGTTTTTGGAAAATTGGGTCATTCTAAAGGTTGTCTCAACTCCAGGAATTTCTCTGCTTCATCTTGGTATTCCAGACTCTTGAGCTAGATGACCTCTGAGTTCTCTTTCTTTCAATTCTAATTCCTGTGTGTAACATGATTCCCTTCTACAAAATCCCCAACAAGTGACTATATAGCTTTTAATGGAAGAGGTCTCAAATGATAAGAAAATCAATAGCGACAAATTATATCAACATAGGACTTTTAGGTTAACCATTTCAGGAGGGAGGCAATTTCTTTATTAGCCAACTCTAATTGTTAGGAAGTTGTCTATATACTAAACCAGAATCTCGGTTTCCCTGTAATTCGGGATCACAAGTCTGAGAGTTGGAAGGAATTTCAGAGATTATCTAGTATATCTACTTCCTTATTTTACAAATGAAGAAATTGAGCACCAGAGTAGTTAAGTGATGTGACCAAGGTCACTCCTAGTAAAGCTGGGATTTTAACTTGAGGAGCCAGCTACAGAGAGCTATCCCATGCAGGCCAGAGGAGCGGTTAGGGGATGGACCTGGATTCTACAGTGTTAAGGTATGGGGTACAGGACAGAAGGCTCCAGGGATCTCATGGAAGAAAACAGGAAAGAATATGGAAAGAGGTTCTGGATTTGAGTTCTGGCTTTGCTATTTACCAGGTATGTGATACTAGGCAAGCCATATCCTCTTCTTTGGGCCTCAGTTTTCTCACATATAAAATGAAGGACTTGACATCAACAACTGTCTACAGAATATTACCTCTTGGATGTCCCATTAGCATTTCAAATTCAATTAGTCCAAAATGGAACCTACTCCTCTGTCCTCCAGATTTCCCTTTAGATTGAGGATTCCAGTTTCCTCCCGGTCCCCCAGAGAGCTATTTCTAATACCAAACAATAATGAAGATGGGGAAAATTTCAGCAAAATTAACTGACATACTGAAAAAAGTCTAACATACACAGTGTTCCTCACTCCAAATCCTCTACCTCTGCAAAGAATGGGGAGTCACTGTCATAGTGTTATAGATGCTATAGGCTCTTAATAAACACTTGTTGGATTAGAGCAGATCAGTCTTCCCCATGAGGTAGGTACTCAAGTGGATATGAGTGACCTTGAGGTGTATCCCCTGAAAAATTTTGGTGGTGGGGTTAAATAAGTCTGTTATAATCAAGGCCATAGGCAGTGTTACAATGGAAGTTTTTGCACTTAGCTGTCTAATACTAGATTGATTTCCCAAGTTTTCAGATAGGGGCTCCAGTGGAGAGAAATAAAATGAGCCTTGATAATCCAAAACTTTTGTGCTGTTTCTGGACACACATCTAACACTTCTGCCTGACATTATGTCATGGTTTCAAGTCTCATGCCCACCCTCAACCCCTTCCCCATATTGCTCCAGCCTTTCAAAATCCCTCCCTAGATTTGCTATGATCCAACTAGCACTGAGAATCATGTAGGAGGCCCCTAAATTGACTGGAGATCCAACTCCAGGGATATCTATAGGTGGTACACTAAGGCACCAATTGCCAATAAGGATGCTTATCTTTTCCTCAAGAAGACATACTGAACGTCATGCTCTTCAAGGTAAGTCTGTCACTAAGTGAGATGATGGGAGGCAGATCAGTGTCAGGAATAACAGAGCAGTAGGTTTCAACTTGACTTATATTTAAAAAAATGTCACTTTAGAGCACAAATTAGAGAGAAGAAAAATTTTCTTTTATGCTACGTTTTATTTTTGTCACTTTGTCAGTGAGAAATTACAGCCCTGAGGGGCACTCAAGCTGCAGAGAATTACCTAAAACATTAACATGCAAATTGCTTTCTTTAGAAAAGGTAATTTTATTAATGCAGGAAAATATTTCTTTCACTGTATATGTGTCCAACACTGGGGCTATCCAGGGACCAGTTAATGTCATTCCAAATAGAAATTTCATGATGGTTCTGAAACTGTCAGTACTGTTGTGTTGGTTTTTTTTTTTTCCCTTGAGTCTAGATAGATAGGACTAGAATCTAATAGCAGTGAACGTGCAGTCATAGAAGCACTGAATGTGAACACTGGAAGGGGCTTTAGAATATAGAATCTTAGCACTATTTGACTGTTTAGAACATAGATTAAGGTAGCTGAATAGGACCATACAATTTAGAAATATAGTTGTTGCTATTCAGTTATTTTCAATCGTATCAGATTCTTTGTGACTCCTTTTTGGTTTTTCTTGGCAAAGATCCTGAAGTGGTTTGCCATTTCTTTTTCCAGTTCATTTTTATTTTTATTTATTTATCTATTTATTTTTCTATCTATCTATTCATTCATTCACTCACTCATTCATTCATTCATTTATTTATTTGGCAATTGGGGTTAAGTGACTTGCCCAGGGTCACACAGCTAGCAAGTGTTAAGTGCTTGATCTGAGGCCGGATTTGAACTCAGGTCCTCCTGACTTCAGGGCTGGTGCTCTATCCATTGTACCACCTAGCTGGCCCTTTTCCAGCTCATTTTTACAGATGCTGAGACAAACTGGGTTAAGTGACTTGCCCAAGGTCACACAGCTAGTAAATAGCTGAGGCCAGATTTGAACTCAGATTTTCCTGGTTCCAGATCTATCCATTATATCCCCTAAATGCCCATTTGGCTTTGTTTGAAGTCAATATAATTCAATATGTATTTATTAAGTGCCTACTCTGTGCACTGTTGTTCAGTTGTGTCCAACTCTTCATGATCCCACTCTGGTGTGAGGGCTTACCAAGCCTTTTTCAGGGCTCTCAGCCACCTTTAGTATCCATCTGTCACTCAACTCTCACTTGTAGCTTCAAGAAGCTGTAGCATACACAGCTGCCACACCCTGGTAAAACTGTCCTGGCAGATGGGATAAACCAGAAAGAGTAATGAAGCAGGCAGGATTATTAGATTTCAAAATATATTATGGAGCATTAATTATTCAAACTATTTCAGACTAGTAGAAAAATAGAAAAGTGGGTCAGTAGAACACACTAGATAAGCAAGATGTAAACCAAACACACACACACACACACACACATACAAAGTTATTTTGGGGTGATGAAACACTAGCAATGATAGAGGGGACCTTCTATAAAAGACAGTATTTGAGTTGAACTTTAAAGAGAACTATGGATTCTAAAGAGGTGGGGCTAAGAAGGAAGTGCATTCTAGGTATGGAGCACTTTGTGCCAATGCAGAGGCATGGAAATAGGAGATATAATGTCTTGTGTGAAAAACAACAAAGAAGACAGCTTGGCTAAACTTACAAGTTCATGAAGACAATAATGTATGACAAGGTCAGAAACATAGGTTTAAATCAGGTTGTGAAGAGATTAAAATGCCAAAAGAAGGGCTTGTATTTCATCCTAGCAGTAATATGGAATTACTGCAGTAAACTGAGCAGGGAGTGACATGGTTAGATCTGTTTTAAGAATATTATGTTGCCAGAGATGTTGTGGAGGCAGAAATGACATGACTGGGCAACTGGTTGGATCTGTGAGGTGAGAGAGAGTGAGGAATTATGGATCATGCTGAGGTAGTAGACTTGGGAAACTTGGAAGATGAGCTAGGTTTTGACAGAAATAAGGAATTTGGGAAGAGGAATGGGGTTGGGGGAAAGATAAGAAGTTCTATTTTGGGCATGTTGTGTTTTAAAAGTCTACAAGATCCCTTTTGAAATGTCCAATAGGCATTTAATGATATAAAACAAGAGCTCAGGAGAGAGACTAGGGCTGGATAAGAACCCTTGAGAGCTCATGAAGTCACTAAAGGGGTACAGACAGAGAAATCCAGGACCAGCTTTGGGAGGCAAAACAGTTTTGGAGGCAGAACATGGATGTTGATCAAGCAAAGAAGACCGAGGAGGATACAAGTAGGAAAAGAAAGAAGAGAATGATGTCACAAAAACTCATGGAGGAAAGTGTATTTAGGAGAGGATCAAATGTAGTGGCTTATGGTAGTGCCAAATGACTGAGTTTAAAAAAAGAAGACCAAAAAAACCCCCAAACCCCCAAATTCCTACTTCCTCTGTTAATAATGATAAGCTATAAGAGCATAAAATAATATATGTCATCTGAAGATCCTAAAGGGACGGAAGGTATTTTTTACTGGTAAGTAATTATTACATGAAAACAAAATAATCAATACAAAAAGAAAAAAAGTTGAGGAGGAGAAGCCAAGTTGAATAGTTTGTATTTTATCCTACAGCCGGAAGCTACTGAAGGTTTTTGAACTGGGGGATGAAATGGTCAGACCTATCCCTTAGAAATATTAATTTGACATCTATGTGAAGGATGCCTTGGAGAAGGAGAAAGACTGGAAGCAAGGGAACCAATCAGAAGGTTATTGTGATTGTCCATGCCAGGGGAAATGAGGGCTTGAACCAGGGTGGTGGCCATGAGTGGAGAAGAGACTGATGAGAGAGATGTTGTGGAAGTGAAGTTGGCAAGACATGACAACTGACTGGATGTGGGGGTGAGGGACAAGGAAGAGTAAGGATGACTCTAAGGTTATGAACCTGGGTTACTGGGAGTAAGGTGATATCTTTTTTTTTTTGGCTATGCAATGGGGTTAAGTGACTTGCCTAGGGTCACACATCTATTAAGTGTTATATGTGTCTGAAGTCAGAATTGAACTCAGGTGCTCCTGAATCCAGGGCCGGTGCTGTATCCACTGTGCCACCTAGCACCTGGATATAACCCTAGGTGATATCTTTAATCGAAATTTGGAGGAAGGGCAGTTTTTGGGGTGAAGATAAAAATTCTGTTTTGACATATTCAGCTTGAGATGACAACAAAATACCCAGCAAGTAATGGGTGATATGAGATTGGAGTCTTATAAGAGATATTGGGGATGAATATATCAATTTTGGAATCATCTGCACAGAAATTATAACTGAGCCTGTTGGAACTGAGGAAATCACCGAGAGACAAGATTGCAGGGAGAGAAGACCAAGGATAGAGCCTTAAGAGATATTCTTGCTTAGTATGTGGGAGGTAAATAAAAATCTAGCAAAGGAGATAGAGTAGGAGCCACTGGACAGGAGAGAATAGTGTTCCAAAAGCCAAAGGAGGAGGGAGAATCCAGCAAAGGAATGGTCAAGAGTCAAAAGCTGGAGATAAGACGGGGGTTGAGAAAAGACCCATCAGATTGAGCAGTTAAAGAGACAGCTGATAACCCTGGAGAACAAGGAGCTGAGATCTGAATTGAGGGTGAAGGAATCTGGCTGTGAAAGGAATTGTCGATCAATAAATCAACAAACAATTTATTAAGCCTGTACTATTTCCCAGGCCCTAGAGATACAAAGACAAAAATAAATCAGTCCATGCTCTCAAAGAGTTAACATTCTAGGATAGAAGGGATCAGGGGTTGTTGTTGCTGTTGTAAATAACTGTTTTCTGTTTCTGCCAGAAACTCAGAGGGTCTTCCCCTCCCAGACTGATATCTTTGTGATGGCAAATTAAGCCATCTTTGGTCTCAACTCTTACCCAGCCCTTAGTCATCAAATGGGTATGGCCTCAGACAAACTGAGACCTGGGAAAGACCTTAATTTGGAAAGATTTGCATTCTGGGCCATCATCAGTAGTCTTAACTCTTGGCTTGGACTTTAATGACTCCGGAGGAAAAGAGTGAGGTTGATGACGTTGCACAGCTCAGCCCCACTCATATTCACTTCACACACAAATCAAGACACCACCCTCGTGAATGAAGGAAGAACCACAACTGCTATCCAGGGTAATCCGGATATATTTGTTGGTATCTGGAAAGGAGCCAGGAGATAAGGAGAGACTGAAGATGAGAGAGACAGAATGAATAGTTAAGTTAGTCAAGGAGATGGGAGAGGATGAGATCAAAGGTACAAGTAGTAGGGTTGGCCTTGACGTGGAGAAACCTCAAAGTCTGGTCAGTCAGAAAGCATTTACTAAGTACTTAGTTTGTACCAGACTTTGTGATAAATGCTTGGGATACAAAGAGAAACAAAAACAGTCCATGCCCTCAAAGGAGCTCACCTTCCAATAGGAGATAAAACATGCAAATAATTAGTTAGGAACATAATACTGAGTTGATGGAAGGTAATCTCAGAGGGGAAATAACTAGCAGCTGGTGAAGGGTGCCTCCCCCCTCAAAGGTTTCCTGTAGAAGATGGGATTTGAGCTGACTCCTGAAAGAAGTCTGGAAACCCTAGCGGTGGAGGGGAGGAGACAGAGGAAGGGGGATGGCAAGTACAAAGTCACAGAGATGGGCAAGCATAGCTGGATCAGAGAGCATATGGAGTAAAGTGCAAGAAGACTGGAAAGGTGGAGAGAGGTGGGGGTGTAAAGTTTCAGCGACAACCAGAAGTTTGTATTTGAGCCTGGAGGTAACAGGGAGTTGCTGAAGCACAGTGAGCTGGGGGTTGACATGGTCACTCCTATACTTTAGAAAAATTATTTTGGCAGTTGAGAGATGCTAGATTGGAATTGGAGAGTGACTTGAAACTGGGAGATCACTTAGAAGATTATTGCAATACTGCTCCTGTAGTCCAGGAGAGAAGTGATAAGGGCCAGAACTAGGGGGCTGCCTATGTGAGTGGAAAGAAGGAGATACATACAAGAGGTGCTGTGAAGGTGGAAACAAGAGTTGTCAGTGGATTGGATATGTGAGCTGAGACCAGTTTTACTAAAACACAGTGCTCAGAAACGAATGCACTACTCCTGAGATTCCTTGCCCAGAGAAGAAACTCTCAGAGAATTGCTGACTTCTTGATACAGCCTAGGATAACAGTAACATTATAGAGCACAATGTCATGCTATTGACTCCTACCAACTCCATTATAATCTACAGCTTTTTCACATAAACTGCTTGCCACCTCTCCTAACCCCTTCCCCCATCCTACAGTTCTTGTAGTTAATTTTTTGGAGCCCAGGTAAGGAACTTTATATTTATCCCTCATAAATTATGTCTTATTTGATCTGGCACATTGTTCTAACTTGTTGAGATGCTTTCAGAATTACACTTTGTCATCCACTGGGCAGCTTATCTCTAAAAGCTTCATGCCACCTCTAAATTTGATCAGCATGCCATCTCTGCCTTCTTCTAAGTCACTGATAAAAATACTGATCAGCTCAAGGTTAGCAACAGATCCCTGAGTCACCCCACTTGTAGCATCCTTCCCATCTTTCCATCATACCTATTTATGACAGATTTTGTCAAATTTTTTGCTGAAATCTAAATAAACTATGACTACAGTATTCATCAAATCTATCAGTCCAGTTATGCAAAAACATGAAAGAACAGTGATTTTGACGCCCAAAGAGTCATTAAACTGCCTATACCCTTTAACTCAGCAGCACCACTACTAGGTCTGGTTCCCAAGATGATTAGGGAAAAAGGAAAAGAACCTATATGGCCTTAAATCTTAAAGCAGTTCTCTTTGTGGTGGCAAAGAATTGGAAATTACCCATCAACTGGGGAATGGCTGAACAAGTTGTGGTATATGATTGTGATAGAATACTATTGTGATATAAGAAATGGCGAACTTGATGATCTTAGAAAAACATGGATAGACTTGCACGAAGTAATGAAGAGCCAAAGGAGCAGAACCAAGAAAATGTTGTATACGATAACAATAATATTGTTTTAAGAACAACTTCGAGTGTTAATAATCATAGAGTCATTTTGACTGCTATAAATACCCAAATTAACTACAAAGGACATAAGAAGTAAGATGCTATGTGCATCTAGAGAAAGATTTGATAAATAAAAGTATGTATAGAATGGCTTTACACATATATGTATGTGTGTATATATGCATGTGTGTATGTATATGTGTTTGTGTGTGTGTGTCTAATGGTAGGTCTCTAGGGTGGGGGGAGGGAAGAAAAAAATAGGAAAAAAACTACATGATAACTATTATACATTTAAAAGGAACAGGAATTTTACATAACAGATTTGCAACTTCATGTACAATCATTTTTTTCTACTTTATTGTATTATGGAAATGCTTATTTTATTTCTTAAGTTCAGAATAAAATAATTTTTTTAAAAAGGAAACTGTTAGGTGGGAATTCCCTCCACCAGTGTAGATGGGAACACATCTATTTCTTGGTAAGTGAGGGAGGTCTCTGGGGAGTTGCCTAAAGGCACACCGAGGCTGTAGCTTGCTCAGGATCACATACCTAATAGTTGTCAAAAGTGAAATTTAAACTTAGGTCTTCCAGCCTTCAAGCTCAGCACTTTATCACCACCTCATACTGCTTCTGAATCAGTCTAGTTACAGCAGCAGAAAAGGAAACGAGGGAAGTCTGTCATGAATTGTTCTTGATGAAGCTATATTCTTAATGATTGCTGTTTTCCTTTTGAAATGCTCACAGACCATTCCCTTTAAAAATGGGCTCTAGAATTTTGCTAGAAATAGAAGGCAGTTCCTTGCCTGCATGTAGCAGACTACTCCCTTCCCTTCTGTGAAAATTAGGACGTTTGCCTTTCTCCAGGTGTCTGGCACTTCTTTTCCCCAAGATCTTTCAAAAACCACAGACAGAGAGGCTCAGCAATCGCAGATGCCAGTTTTTTTTTTCCATTACTCTAGGATGTATTTCATCTGGCCCTGATATTTGAACTCCCTGATAGCAGCTAGATGCTGTCTGACTGTCTCCTTACTTATATTGGGTTTCTACCTCCTGTATGCAATTTTTTTTCTATTTTTCTCATTCCAATGATTAGTTTTGGAAGCAAAAACAGAAGTAAAATAAGGATTGAGCAATTCAGCTTTTTTTCATTGTTGTCTTATCATTTTCCCATTCAAACCAAGCAAAAGATCTATCTATTCCTTCTTTCATTCCACCTTGCTCCCAAGATAGCTAAATATTCATCACTAGCCTGAGCTTACTCTGGGCTTTAGTGCTTCTGTTGGCTATTCTTAAGAGGACTGGGCCACTCTTATGTATTTAGCTCCAATTCCTTGCCTTTACTTTGATCATGTCTTTCTCCATTCTGAATTGGCTAGGGGCAGCTAGGTGGCACAGTGGATAAAGCACCAGCCCTGGAGAGTTCAAATCTGGCCTCAGACACCTAACACTTACTAGCTGTGTGACCCTGGGCAAGTCACTAACTCCACTGCCTAGCCAAAAAAAAAAATCTGAATTGGCTGATAATTTCCTGCACAGCCACATTGGTCTCCTTAGGCAGCTCCTGCTTTTCTTCTTTGCTGACATAATTTTTACTTGTGTCTCCTGAAATTCATTCCTGAGATCTTCCCATCCCCCTTGGTTTGACTTTCCTGTAAGATGTAAAGCCATTGTCTCCTCTCTGTCTTATCTCTGAACCTTTTGAAATCTGTTAAACCTGCATGTCAGACTATGCCTGGATTTCCTTTCCCCCATCAAGAAATCTATGATGGAATGGTCCCAAAGTTCCCTGTGGTTTTTCTCCTTCAGCATCTATCACTCTATGATCAGAATTTGGCCAAGAAGACTCTTTTACTTTGTTAGTTACTTTTGTTGGAAGGATAAATTATCACAAAGGAAGCCATAAACTTATCAATGTGTAGTTTTTGGCAGAGCAAGAGTGCATCAAAACATCCTTGAATCATGAAGGTTTTCCATCTCTACAATATCAGGCTTTTTGCCACATTTCTGAAGCTTCCCAAATTCTTCTAAGTCCTCCAGATCAGGTAGTTTGTAGTATAGAAGATTACAGGCTCACAGAACTAAAGCTGGAGACCACCCAAGAGGTCATTTAGTCAACCCTCTCATTTTACTGATGAGGGAACCAGGGTCCAGAGAAGCTAAGTGACTTCTCTGAGGTCATACAGTTAGTTACTGGCAGTCAGGGAACTCAAGTCTGCTAACATTCAGTCCAATGCCCTCCTTCCTATACCACATCACCTTTCTGCTTGAGGTTATATCAGTAAATGTAAATGGTAATTACCATTAACCAGAAATTGAAGAGCACCAGAATAAATTTTTATATCGGTATTTTACTTCAATTCTTATATTTCTAAGAAAAAGGAAAATTAACGTTCATTACAGTTTTCTACATAACAATAATATAACATGTCAAGATTAATTACATGTTGAAACAAAATGTTTTTATACAGTTAATATGAATGGAGCATTTTTGCAAGTACACAGGCATATTCCTACAAAAATATTGCTCCTATTTCTCCCTCCATTGATCCTTTCTGAAATGTCTTCCACCACATTTCTCTCCTCAGGTTCCTGCTTCCTTATATAATTGGATAATGTTGCCCTATCCCTTGCCTTTCTTCTTCCCTAGGCTGTTCCTTTTGAATAAGTCATATCCTTCTAGGGCCACAGTCCAGAAATGACTAAGTTCAATAAGCTTTGATTAAGCTCCTCCTCTGTACCGGGCCCTGTATGTGCCAGGCGCTGAGGAGACACAAGCAAAGGGGAGGTAGGAGGGGAAGGGAGAAGGAAAGAAACAAACATGCTGCAGCAGGGCATTTGTCTGATCCCTGGTTCTTCTATTTGACAGTCAAGGCAAGGGTTGGCCGAGTCTTGGAGCTAGACTAGGTTGTGGAGGAGTGAGACATCCTTGAAGTACTCACTCTCAACCAAATCTTCCCAGCACTAGGACTCATTCCATTGTTGAGATTATCTCCTTATGGTGCATGGAGGAGGGGAAGGGGAGGCTCAAAGAGAGTCTTTGCTCCTGGACCAGTGGCTGATGTGGAATGGGAGAGAGAAGGGAAAATGTATAATTGCTGGTCTCGCCACATGGTCCAGGCAGGAGTCACTGGAGTTCTGGGGCCAGGCTTGTTAGAGAGGGCTAAGGCATTATGCCCCAGGACTTATTCCAATGTCGAGTATTTTAGTGGGTAGGGGCTCAAAAGAACTTTGTTCCTGAATCGATGCCCAGTGAGAAATGGGGAGGCATAGCTGGGGAGATGTACAGGTCCTGATCCTGCCTGACGAATGAGGCAGGACTTAGTAAAGTCCTGGGGCCAGGATGGTTATAGAGGATTGAAGTATGCTTAAATTTTACTTCCTGAGCCAGGTCATCTCAGTAATGAGTCCCATCTCAGCAAGTCAGTGATAACTTTGAGATCAAATATGTGTCTTTGAATTCGCACTATTTATTAATCATATTTCTACAGTGGTTGGCATAAGGTCAAGACTCTTATTGCCAACTCTTCTTGGATATTATGTTCTTTGACTTACTCTTCCTTTCCATCTCTCTTTTTTATTATACTGTACTTGCCACTCTCTATGGTATTAGGCTCATAAGATCTATGTAGCCAGTTTTCTCTCCCCCCTTCCCTTTTCAGTTTAAAATTACCTTGTTTAGATCTGCAAGACTCCAAGAAAGTGTGCTTTGGGCAGCTGTTGTTTGGATGCAGTCCATCCTTTGACAAGAGCCTTTCATTTCTACATTTTAATCTATGGCCCAGAAATACAAGTTGCTGTCTTATTAGTTGGCTCTTCACTTCCCAAATATGACTTTGTTTTCTGAATCCTCCAAATTCAATCAGCATAAGTGATAAAAATACCAACTCTACACCCAAGATCGTCAGCTTTTTGCCTAGGATGTCATACTCTTTAGTAAGGCTTTCTAGGTTCCTTTTTGTTGGCATGATTTGTCCCTACATGAGTCATCAGAAGAGGTTATTGGTTGATTGAACTGACAGCGCTCAGAATGTTTTCTGTGATGTCCTAGATACATGTCCCAGGAAGGGTGGCAGATCTATCTTTAACAAACTGGGAGTCACCAACACTGCTACTCATTTCTTCTTCCTATGATTATTATTTTTCAAAGAACACTTCATTCTCTTTCACAACCTAGAGAACTGCACTCCACCAATCATTTCATTTTCTCTTTTAGGGAAAAGGCTTTGTACATATGTAAGCTTTACATTATATAGGCAGAAACACAAACAAAGCACACTTTCTACAGTCACAGTAAAATTTTCCTTGCCCTCCTTACTTGCTTGATCAAAGCAAGTACTACAGTTAGTTGTCTAATTTTTAGCAGTTCTCCTAGCTAATTCTTGTGGCTATCCTGTGACAAACTGTCTATTTGCAGGATATAAGACACAGGATGCAAAGAGTTTGAGATCTGGCACCTTATTTCACCTTGTGACTGATTTCCAAATACTTCCCTCTACTTTCCTAATAACTAGGCTCTCTGGTCTGATGTAAGAAGACAGCCTTAACTTATTTAAGAGATAGAAGCAAAAAAGACAGAAGCACAAACAATAAAAAAGAATTATCTTAGACCTACACTCTGCTTTCATTTTGTTATTGTGCTCTAGAATCTTTCCTCTAATTCCATGTGTGTTAGGTTCCTTGAATACATATGGTATTTATTTAGCAGGAAAACAAACAAAAAAAGATACAAGGACACAAGATAAAAATCCACTGAATATCAGAGTAAGAAAAGATTTTAGAACAGGGGTGGGGAACCTGTGGCCTCGAGGCTGCATGTGGCCCTCTAGATCCTCACGTAGGGCCCTTTGACTGAATCCAACAACACACAACAACTCGAGGCCTGGTCTCAAGGCGACAAGCTCCCCACCCCTGCTTTAGAATATAAAACGTTAGATCTAGAAGAGACCTTAGATGAAAGAGGATACTTTAAAACATAGGATGTTAGAATACAATGTTAGATGATATAACAGATTTTTAGAGAATTGGAAGAAAACTTATAGAATATATGTGTGTGTGTGTGTGTACATATAGAGAGAGCATTACATAAATAATATTGTTTGGAAGATAGATCCCTGAGTTTTATAGTCATTGTTTTCCTTCAAGGCCCAACACAAGTGCCACTGTGCCCATAAAGCCTCCCCTGTTATCCCTAGTTGTTGCTGTTCTTCCTCCCCTCAAATTTTGAGAGCTACGAAAGACACATGGAGACTGATGAGAACAAAGAGCTTGGAATGAGCGAGGAAGCTTCAGGTTCTTTTAAAGAGGATTCCAAGAGCCTAGATACCAACATGACAACAGGTAGCTATTTGTCACAGGCAGGACCCTTTTCCAACTAGCCCACAATGATTCAACTGAACTAACATTTATTAAGTGCCTCTTATGTGCATGTCGGTTCAATCTCCTCATAGGTAGCTATCATTATATATACTGTATGGCCATGGATGAAGGATGGAAATTTCCTCCTAGGATGTCTGTTTCCTGTCTGTGAAATGAAGGAGTTGTAGATTGCTACCTAAGGTCTAGATGGTCTCTCAGGTCACTGTCTGGCTCAAAATTTCTGGATTTTAATTTTTTTTTTCTGTTCCAAGGTCCTGTTCTAGCTCTCACATTCTATATTGAGTATTTTAACTGCGAGTACTGGTCTACTGCCAGACTCTACTTGATAGATGAGACTCTACATTCGACCCCTGACTGACTTGCCTATGTTCCATCCATGTACTATGTTCCTGTGTACTTAATACTGGTTTAGTCAGCTTTATTTAGGCAAGGAATGCAATGCTTTCCTGATTTATAATCAGTTCAGCAAATTTAATCTAACTCAGGTATGCAAAGTTAGCAAGTTTTCCTAATCACAATGTCCTTGTGATCAGTAAGGGGTGGGGGGAGAAAGAGGTGTTATACACTGACTTCCCCTCCCACCCAAGTCCCTGTGAGTCTGCCCAGCAAGAACAAGAAGACACAAAGCAGAGACCCAGAGCTCTGTGCCCTTGGCCAGGGTCAGAATCCCACCGTATACCCACACTATCACCTTGTGCTTACCCATGAGACCAAAGAGCTGGCGAGCTATACATATGTATGCTTGTAATAAACTGCTTCACTTGTTATCATCTGAGCCCTTATGCTCCTTTTCAGAGCCTCATCCATGATCTCACATTAACATTTTATGTTCTAAAATTCTGTCTAGCTCTAACATTCTTTAGTCTAAGTTCTAAGGTCCCTTCTGGCTCTAACAGTCTATGCTTCATGCTTTAAAACTCTACATCCTATAATTCTAAGATAGCTTCAAGGCTGAAAAATGTAACTGGCAATAGCATATTCTTTAAAGTCTCTTTATAGATAGCAGCCATGTATTATATTTTTTTTTGAAATGATTTTTATTTTGTTAAATGTTTTCCAATTTTTGACAATCATTTTTTAAAAATTTGGAGTTCCAAATGCTCCTTCATTTCTGTCCCTCTCCCTTTTTTTGAGAAGACAAGCACTCCAATTTAGATTATATGAGTGAGGTCATGCAAAACATATTTGCATATCATCTATGTTGCAGAAGAAAACACAAAGAAGATTAAAAAAAGAAAAACTATGTTTCAATCTGCCTTCAAAGTTCATCAGTTCTCTCTCTGGAGGTGGATATTATTTTTCATCATGGGTCCTTTGGAACTGTCTTGGATTATTGTCTTGATCAGAACAGCTAAGTCTTCACAGTTGATCATCCTCACAACATGGCTATTACTGTGTACAATGTTCTCCTGGTTCTGCTCACTTCACTCTGAATGAGTTCATATGAATCTTCCCAGGTTTTTCTGAAACCATCCTGCTCATCATTTCTTTAAGCACAGTCATATCCCTTCACAATTATAGACAGAATACAACTTGTTCAGCCATTCCCCAATTGATGAGTATCCCTTTGATTTCTAATTCTTTGCCATCTCAAAAAGAGCTGCAATAAATATTTTTGTACAAACAGGTCTTTTTCTCTTTGATCTCTTTGGGATACAGAGCTAGTAGTGATATTGGTGGGTCAAAGAATATACATAGTTTTATAGCCCTTTGGATGTAGTTCCAAGTTGTTCTCCAGAACAGTTGGACTAGTTCACAACTCTACCAAAAAGTGCGTTAGTGTCCCAATTTCCCCACATTACATCCAGCATTTATCATTTTCCTTTTCTGTCATGTTAATCATTCTGATAGATATAAGGTGGTACCTCAGAGTTATTTTAATTTGCATTTATATAATAGTAATTTAGAGCATTTTTAGACTATTTTTTCATGTGATTACTGGTATCTTTGATTTCTTCTCCTAAAAGCTGCCTCCGCATATCCTTTGACCATTTGTCAATTGGGGAAAGGCTCTTATTTTTATAAATTTGGCTAAGTTCCCTATATATTTAAGAAATGAAACCCATATCAACTTGTTGCTATTCCCCCCCCCCCAGTTTCCTGTTTTCCTTCTAATTTTGGCTGCATTTGTTTTGTGTATGCAAATGCTTTTTAATTTTGTGTGGTCAAAATAATCTATTTTACTTCCTTTCATCTCCTATTCTTGTTTGGTCATAAACTTTTTCCTTATCCGTAGATCTGACAGGTGTATTTTTCCATGCTCCTCTAATTTATTTATAATATTACACTTTATGTCTAAATCATTTATCCATTTTGACCTTATCTTGGTATGTGCTGTGAGATGTAGGTCTATGCTTAGTTTCTGGCAAACTGCTTTCCAGTTTTCCCAGCAATTTTTGTTACATATTGAATTCTTACCCCCAAAGCTTGGATCTTCAGGTTTATCAAACACTAGATCACTATGGTCATTTAGTATTGTGTATGATATACCTAATCTATTCCACTGATCCACCACTCTATTTGTTAGCCAGTATCAGATTGCTTTGATGATTACAGCTTTGTAATAAAGTTTGAAATCTGGAACTGCTAGACCACCTTAATTTTTTTTCATTGATTCTCTTAATATTCTTTTTTTTGGGGGGGTGGGGTTAGGCAATGGGGTTAAGTGACTTGACCAGGGTCACACAGCTAGTAAGTGTTATATCCTGAATCCAGGGCCAGTCCTCTATCCATTGCATCACCTAGCTGCCCCTTTCTTAATATTCTTAACCTTTGGTTTTTGTAAATGAATTTTATTACCATTTTTTCTAGCTCTGTAATTCTTTGGTAGTTTATTGTATGGCACTAAGTAAGTAAATTAACATAGGTAGAATTGTTATTTTTATCATATTGATTGGCTTATCCATGAGCAATTAATATTTTTCCAACTGTTTAGAGCTGTCTTTATTGGTGTGAAGTCTTTTGTAGTTGTATTCATATAATCCTGGGTTTGTCTTAGCAGGTAAACTCTGATGTGTTTTATATTATCTGTAGTTATTTTAAATGTAATTTCTCTTTCTATTTCTTCCTGCTGGGTTTGTATATAGAAATGCTGATGATTTATTTTGTTTTATCTCATATCCTGCAACTTTGCTGAAGCTGTTAATTATTTCAAATAGTTTTATAGTTGATTCTTTAGGGTTCTTTCATATCATCTGCAAAGAGTGATAGGTTTTTTTTCTCCCTCATTGTCTATTTTTATTCCTTAAACTTATTTTTCTTATCTTATTGCTATTACTAGCATTTCTAGTATAATATTGAATAATGGCAGTAATAATGGACATTCTTGATTCACTCCTAATCTTATGAAGACTTCAGATTTTTCCCCATTACAGATAATCTTTGCTCTTGGTTTTAGATAGATACCAATTATTTTTTTTTAAAAAGGTTCCATTGATTCCTATGCTTTCTACTGTTTTTAATAGGAATGGGTGTTGCATTTTGTCGAAGGCTTTTTCTACATCTATTGATATAATCATGTGATTTTTGATTAATATGGTCAATTATGCTGATAGTTTTCCTAATATTAAACCAGTCCTACATTCTTGGTATAAATACCACTTGGTCATAGTGTATTATATTTGTGATATATTATTATAATCTCCTGGCAAGTATTTTATTAAATTTTTTTTGCATTGATATTCATTGAGGAAATTCATCTACAGTTTTTTTCCTTTATTTTTTTCTCTCCCTGGTTTAGGTATTAAAATGATATTTGTGTCATAAAAGGCATTTGGTAGGACTCCTTCTTTACTAATTTTTTCAAACGGTTTATGTGGTATCGGGATTAATTGTTCTTTAAATGTTTGGTAGAATTCATTTGTGAATCCATCTGATCTTGGGGATTTTTTCTTGGGGAGCTCAATTATGGCTTATTTAACTTCTTTTTATAAAACAGGGCTATTTAAGTATTATATTTCCCCTTCTGCTAATCTGGGCAGCTTATATTTTTGTAAATTATTCATCTCTTTCACTTTGTCAGCTTTAAAGGCATAGAATTGGGCAAAATTCATCTTCATTGGTAGCATATTCACCCTTTTCATTTTTGATACTAGGAATTTGGTTTTCTTCTTTCTTTTTTAAATCAAACAATGGGTAATCTATTTTATTTTTCTTCATAAAACCAGCTTCTAGTTTTATTTCTCAGTTCAATGTTTTTGTTTTTACTTTCACTTTTATTAATCTCTCTTTTGATTTTTAGGATTTTCGTTTTGTTCAATCGAGGATTAAAAATTTTTCTTCTAGTTTTTTTTTACTTGCATGTTCAATTCATTGATCTGTTCTTTCTCTCTTTTACTGATGTACACATTTAGAGATACTAATTTTCCCCTAAGTACTGTTTTGACTAAACCCCACAATTTTTGGAATGTTGTCTTGTCATTCTCTTTAATGAAATTATTGATTGTTTCTATGATTTGGTCTCTGAGCCATTCATTCTTTAGGCTTAGTTTCCAATTAGCTTTTAACCTATGCTTCCATGGCCCTTTATTAAATGTAATTTTATTGCATTATGGTCTTAAAAGGGCACATTTAATATTTCTAATTTTCTACATTTGGTTATGAGATTTTTATGCCTTTATACATGGTCAATTTTTGTCAAGGTGCCATATACAGCTGAGAAAAAGGCATACTCCTTTCTACTCACATTCAGTTTTCTCCAGAGGTCTATCATACCTAATTTTTCTAAGATTCTATTCATTACCTTGATTTCTTTCTTATTTATTTTGTGGCTAGATTTATCCAGCTCTGAGAGGGGAAAATTGAGATCTCCTACTAGTATGATTTTACTCTCTATTTCCTCCTATAATTCATTTAATTTTTCCTTTAAGAATCTGGATGCTATGCCATTTGGTGCATATGCATTTAATTTTGATATCACTTTCTTGTCTATGGTATTTTTTTTAGCAAGATGTAGTTTCCTGGCTTATCCTTTTTAATTAGGTCTATTGTTGCTTTTGCTTTGTCTGAGATTACAATTGCTACTACTGCCTTTTTTTTTAACTTCAGCTGAAGCACAATAGATTCTGCTCCAGCCCCTTATTTTAACTGTGTGTCTCCGTATTTTGAGTGTGTTTCTTGGAAACACTCCACTATTGGATTCCGGTTTCTAATCCATTCTGCTATCCACTTCCATTTTATGAGTGAATTCATCCTATTCACATTCATAGTTATGACTACTAAATGTGCATTACTCTCCATTTTATTTTCTTTTGTTTATCCTTCTCTCTCTCTTGATCCTGTCCCACCTCTAAAGTCTATTTTGCTTCTGACCACTGCTTTCCCTTTTATCACTCCCTTTTCTCTTATATCCTTACCCTTCTACTTTCCTGTTGGGTAAGATAGATTTTTATTGTCAATTAGGTATGTATACATATTTCCCCTTTTTGAACATATTTAGATGTGAGTGAGGTTCAAGGGTTGCCTGCCACCCCCCATTTTAACCTTCACTTTAAAAGCTCTTCCTTGCACACTTCTTTTATGCGAGATAATTTTACCCATTCTTCCTCCCAGGTCATTACTCTTTCTTGCCTATTCATTTTTTTTTAACATCATCCCAACTTAATTGAGTCACTCCCACACTCTTTTTCTATGTAAAATCCTTCTAACTTCCCTAATAATGATAAAGTTCTTAGGAAATACATGTATCATCTTCCCCTATATAGAGGTATATAGTTTAACTTTATTTAAGTCCCTTATGATTTCTCTTTCATTTTTATCTATTTGAAAATCAAATTTTCTATTCAGCTCTGGTCTTTTCATCAGGAATGCTTGAAAGTCCTCTATTATATTAAACATTCATTTTTCCCCTTGAAGGCTTATACTCAATTGTGCTTAGTTGTAATCCCAGTTCTTTTGCCTTCCAGAATATTATATTCTAAGCCCTCTGCTCCTTGAATGTGGTAGATACTAAATCTTGTGGGATCCTGATTGTGGCTCCATATTTGAATAGTTTCTTTCTTGCCGCTTGAAGTATTTTCTCTTTGAACTGGGGGCTCTGGCATTTGGCTATAATATTCCTATGAGTTTTCATTTTGGGATCTCTTTCAGGTAGTGATCACCAGATTCTTTCAATTTCTATTTTGCCCTTTGGTAATAGGATATTGGGGCAGTTTTTCTTGATAATTTGTTGAAATGTGATATCTAGTTTCTTTCATCACAGCTTTTGGGCAATCCAATAATTCAAATTATCTTTCCTCAATCTATTTTCCAGATCAGTTTTTTTCCCCCAATGATATATTTCACATTTTCTTCTATTTTTTTCATTCTTTTGACTTTGTTTTATTGTTTCTTGATGTCTCATGAAGTCATTAGCTTCCACTTACTGAATTCTAATTTTTAAGGAATTATTTTCTTCAGTGAGCTTTTGTACCTCTTTTTCCATTTGGCCAATTCTGCTTTTTAAGGAGTTATTTTCATCAGTGACTTTTTGCACCACTTTTTCCATTTGGTTAATTCTTTCTGTTTGCAATTGGGGTTAAGTGACTTCCCCAGGGTCACACAGCTAGTAAATGTCAAGTGTCTGAGGCTAAATTTGAACTTGGATCCTGACTCCTGGGCTGGTGCTCCATCTACTACACCACCTAGCTGCCCCAATTCTTTCTCTTTTTTTTGGCTAAACAATGGGGTTAAGTGACTTCCCCATGGTCACACAGCTAGTAAGTGTTATGTGTCTGAGGCCAGATTTGAACTCAGGTCCTCCTGAATCCAGGGCTGGTGCTCCATCCACTGCGCCACCTAGCTGCCCCCATTTTTTTAAGGTGTTATTTTCTTCAGTATTTATTTGTGTCTCTTTTACCAAGGTATTGTCTTTCTGTAATTTTCTTCCTTTGTTTTAATTTCTTTACCTAATTTTTCCTCTACTCTGATTTTGGAAATTATTTTTTAGCTCTTCCAGGAATTCTTGTAGGGCTTGTGCCCAATCCACATTTTTTTCCTTTCCTTTCAGGCTTTGCTGGTAGCTGTTTTGGCTTTATTGTCTTCTTCTGAATTTGTGTCTTGATCTTCCCTGTCACCACAGTAGCTTTTCATGGTTAGATTCCTTTTTGTTGTTTACTCCTTTTCCCACCCTATTTCTTGATTCTTGGGCTCTGTTCCCAGCATGAGGTGGGGAGGGGCTGTGTCTCACACTTCAGGCTTTTTCACACTTCTGTTTTTAGAGCTGGAAGTTTTCAGTACTTCTGTGGTGGTGTGTTCCATGGAGTAGTGTAGTCATTGCTCTCTCAGTCTGCATTCTGGTCCTTACCCAGGAAAGGTCTCTGATCCTGTGGGATTGTGACTGATACTGCTCCTCAGGGCACCTCTTCCCTTGGTACTGGAAATGATGGTGCCCCCTCAGGGTCCCTGATCCCTTGGGGCCAGAAGTGATACTGCCCCTCAGGGCTTCTACTACCTCTTAACTGAAAGTGCTCCTCTCTACCCTTGAACTATGACCCAGAAGTAGATATTGGCAATGGAATCACCAAACAATTCCAGCACAGAGATAACCTGTAATCTCTTTCTGACCACTTGCCAGGCCCCCTTATCATCTCTGGCTTGAGAGTTCACAAAGTTGCTGCTGCTTCTGCCACCACCACTTAGTCTCACCACTGGTATTTGACCCCTGTGGGCGCCAGGCCAGCCTCCTCCCCTGTGTCACATATTTCTCTTTCTGACCTCTTACATTGTTTTGGGCTGGAAGAATGTCTCACTCTGACCTTTTGTTGGCTCTGCCACTCCAGAATTCAATTCGAGTCATTATTTTAAAGCTGTGTAGAGGGGAATATTGGAAGAACTCGGTGAGTGCTTCTCTACTCTGCCATTTTGGCTCTACTCCTGGAAGTTGACTACAGCTATGTATTTTAAAGGAGATGGTATATGCACACAAACACACACGTGTGCGCGCACATGCACACGCACACACACGTAAGTATATGTGACTCAACTAAAAACTTAAAATTGAAATGTTTTTGAACATTTCATTCAATACATTGTTTGCCAAATACATTTCAACATGGTTTCATGCCAGATGAAGAAAACACATAAAAGTTGGGTAGTTTGCCTAAGCATATGTAGTAAATCAGAAAGGGAAACAAAAACAGAACCTAGTTGTTGATCAAATAGCTTGTAGTCAATGTGGATCCAAATTATAACATAATAGTCAGCTGGCTGTGACATTAGTAATTATAAGAAGTAGATGGAAAGTCACTATCCAATAATATGTGCTTATTGAATTGGCAAAAAGTTTGGAAATAGGACTAATAATCTGGATAATTAGGGGGAAATCTTTCTTTAAATTGTACTAATTAATTGTGTGAGTGAAACTAAGTTCACCAAATCAAAGGAAGTCCACACTTTCTGTTGTTGTTGTTCTGCATGTTACCTCTCTGTTCATTCATCCTCTCTTTAGAAAGACTTTGACATCACTCTCTAATATAGAATCAACGTACAGAGATCTTTAATCTTTTTTTGTGTCACGGACCCCTCTGGCAGTCTAGTGAAAAGTGTGGACCTCTTCTTAGAATACTGTTTTTAAATGCATAAAATAAAATAGATAAGAGTACAAGGGAAAACAACTATGACTGAAACAGTTATCAAAATTTTTTTTTAAAAGTTCACAGACCCTAGGTTAAGAACCCCTTTTCTAGATGGCCCCTTCAATGTCTAACATCCTAGATTCTATAGTCCAACATTCCATGTTCCAAAGTCCCCTCCGGCTCTGAATATTACTCTATATTATATGATCTAACAGTCTGTGGTATAAGGTCCTTTCTGGCTCTAATGTTACATGATTCTAAGAACTTGTGAATTCAGTGACATCTCTTTCCCATGGGTCTATTTTACAAGATAATACAAATTTGAGGGGAGAGTTTTTTGTAATTGTAGTTTAAGGGCTCAGAACATCAACATTCCTTTACTGAACACAACTTACATTCTTCATAGGCAATACTTCATCTTTATTTCTTTCCCCAAACTTTGGCAGTCTTAGGAGTCAAGATTTGTGATGTAGACAAGAATGCCTCAGAAAGGAATGCTACATAGTAGACAGACTTATGAGTAACAACATCACGCTTGGTCACTCGAAGCAAAGATTAGAGGGTTGAGGGTGTACCCATAGAGCATATTGCTACTTATCTCACAGGGTTTCTGTGGGGAAAGTGATTTGTAAACATTAAAGTACTAAAGAAAAAGTTATTTTTATTCTTATACTTCTCACATCTGAAGTACACTTCTCTATGGGTTACTACAAGGGTACTTCAGGCTGTCTTTAGAATATCAAGAAGTTTAAATCAAAATCTTCAACTGTTATCCAGTGGTCTGCTGTGCAGAACATGATGTTTTTGCATTGTGCCCAGTAAACAGAATGCTGTATCTCTTAATTATTCTCTTGAGAAGTCCAGAAGTTGGAAAATCCCTGAAAATCTAATTATTGCCTAATTATGATAATAGTTATAATAATGGCTTACATATATATTCATGTATATGCTTTATAAAAGTATTTATATTATAGGATCATAGTCAGAGCTAGATCTTAAGACATCAATTAGATCAGCCTTCCTGTCACTCCATGTCCCCCTCTCCCATTTTATTTTAAGCCTAGAGAGGTTAAATGCTTTGCTCAATGCCACCCATGCCTCAAGCCGCACAGCTGACCCAAGGCCTCTGCTTCCAAAGCCAGCACTCTTACCAACACATACCTCACAACAGCCTTGTAAATTATGGAGTGCAATTCTTACCATCCCTATTTCATAAAAGAAATAGGATATCAGAAAGATGATGTTGCCCAACATTTCCCAGCTATTCAATGGTGGACTCAGGATTCCAAAACAGCTCTTTTGACTGACTCTAGGTGTTTGCTCTGTGGGTACAGTTTCTGAACCAAGAGAACATAGATTCTCCTCAAAGAGATGCATCTCCCTGGTGAAATGTATCCTCTCTATGAGATGCTCGTGTAAGAACTGCATCAGCACTGATAATTAGATGTGTTTATTTGATGATGTGTAGTCAAGGGCTTTGAATCCCTGGTTTATTTAATAATGTCCTCATTTGGATTTTTTTATTTTGACTGGAAATTAAAATCTCATCATATCCATTTTTAAAACATAAAAAAATTACAATTACATTGGCATACCAGAGTGTATAGGATTACATGTTACTAAATTTCATCAGGATGCAAAGTACTTATTAGTATTCTAACAGAAAATAAGTGAGGATATTGTTAAATGGCATATTTTCCAAGTGTGTCATTTTGTGTATTTGCTTGCCTTTTAAATATCTCCTTTCCATAACCTAGATGTTATTCAATTATCTGCGTCTCCCCAGGCAAGTTTATTTCATTCAAACAGGTATCAAACATTAGGGGCCTATTACCTAATATTACCAATATTAATACTTAGAGATCAGTATTTAGGGTTGATTGAAGTTCTGGGTTGTTATTAAGAAGAGAACATGCATGCTAGGTGTGATGGCACATGTCTGCAATCCCTGCTACTGGGAAGGTTGAGGCTGGTGGATTTCTTGAGCTCAAGAGTTCTGAGCTACAGTGTGCTAAGCTCACTGAATGTCCACACGAAGTCTGGCACCAGTATAACAAACTCCAAGAGCAGGGAACCACTAGGTTGCTAAGGAGGGTCAAACTGGCCCAGGTTGAAAATAGAACAGGTCAGAAAGGCTGTGAGTGACCACGCATTTCCAGCCATGGTAAGATAGGGAGCTATGAGCATCATTAGCACTTCAAAACTATGTAAAGTGTTGGAAAATAGGTAAACTTACAGTAGTTTTGATGTGATGCTTAGGATCATAGAATTGTAGAATCTTAGAGCTGGAAAAGAACTTACAATACAGAATGCTAGAGCTGGAAGAATTCTTAGAGCATAAATGTTAGCACATAGGGCATGAGAGCTAGAACACAGAATATTAGAACACAAACAGAGCTGGAAGGAAACTTAGAATATATATGGTCAGGACTGAAATATACTTTAGAAATACTAGAATCTAGACTGTTGGAAGCATCTTCAGAGGCCATCTACAGAGGACCAACTCTTCCTTGAAGCATGAATGTACTTTACAACATCCTTGAGAAGTGATAATCCAGCTTTCACTTGAAAACCTTCAATGAAGGGGAAGCTAATTCTCATGAGGCAGTCAATTAAAGTGTTGGACATCGCTAATTACCAAATATATTGAAAAATTGAGGGTAAGAAAATCAAATGATTTAGATGAGAAAATTTCTATTATAAACAATTTCCTCTACAAAATATCCTTGAAGCCATTCCTTAAAGCAGATGGTCTTAAGGGAAAATCCTTCCTACTTATCCATTGTTCAGATGCATTGTTATCATTTGAAGAAATCATTGAATAAACAGTTGTCAGAAGATGTGGGTTCTGATCCTGGTGTTGCCATTGCTTAGCCCTGTCATGTTAAGCGAGTCACTTTACCCCTCTAGGTCCTCTAGTGGGGTGCAGGGGATAGTGTGCTGGGCCTGGAGTGAAGAAGATTCATCTTCCTGAGTTGGAATCTGGCCTCTGACACTTAATAGCTGTGTGACCTTGGGCAAGTCTTTTAACCCTGTTTGTCTCAGTTTCCTCATCTGTAAAATGAGCTGGAGAAGGAAATGGCAAACTGCTGCAGAATCTTTGCCAAGAAAATTCCAAATGGGGTCACAAAGAGCTGGATGAAGCTGAAAAAAATGACTGAACAACAAAATTACTCCCCCAAGACTCAATTTCATCATCTATCAAATGGAGGTAATATTTGCCCAGTTTACTATTCCCCACAAAGATCGTGATAAGACTCAAATTAAATAATGGACATGAAAGTACTTTGAAAACCATCAAATTCCTTATAAACACAAGATTGTTAGTACTGTAATCTGACCCCTGAGAGTCTGAAGATGAGACTATGGCTTTCCATTGACCCTAATTAAGGACAGCCATCCCAGAGACAGACACTGAGACAGAGGGGAAAGACAGTGAATACTAAAGTACTGGGCTCGGAGTCAGGAAGACTCAAGTTTAAATCCTGTCGTAGACACTTACTGGTTATGTAACTCTGGCTAAATTGTTTAACTTTTCTGGGGCTCAGTTTCCTTTCTGTAAAATAAGGGCATTGCTCTTGATGGCCTTGAAGTCCTTTTTAGCATTAAATGTATGATCCTATGACCTTTGGACTTGGAGTCAGCAGAGCTAGGATCTAGTTCTAGCCCGGCCACTAACTCTACTTATTACCTTGGGTCACTTCTCTTTTCTTAGGGTCAGCATTCTTATCTATAAAATAAAGGGGTTTGTTAGACTAAATGGTAAAAGCTCTGATATTTTATGATTCTATGTTCTAAGAACTCTTTGAGTTCGCTATACTCTATGACTGGACTACTTGATGGCAGGGACTGTCTTTTGCCTTTTTTTTTTTCAAGATCCCCAACACTTAGCACAGTGCACGGCACATAGTAGGCCCTTAATACTATGTTCCTTTCTACCTCTAGCAGTATTCTATTCCTAAGCTTCAACATCACTCTTCTCAGGGAACATGAAAACCAGATTTCCACTACTACCAGTAACTCCTTTGTCTTCCATTTCAGAGGAGTTAAATGCTTTCTCGCTTCATTTCATAACCACAGGAAAGCAAAATGGTTGAAGTTTGTATTAGTACACTGGCCGCAAAGTCAGTAGTACCCAAGGAAGGTTCCCTGACTTTGGCCTAAGAGAGTTCTTCACATTTTTTTGGTCTCATCTGACACTTAGAGACTGTAGTTACCAGCTATGCTGCAGATACCCATCCAGAAACAAATTTTCCCTGTAGTCATCTAACGTGGAGATAATAACTTGGCTGGCTCCCAAGTGATGTCTTTCCATGAAGGTCTCAGAGCTTTATTATGAGTCTTCTCAGTAAAGTAAGGTTTGCTGAATTCAAATGTTCAGAGCTCAGCTCTGCTTATTGACAGCCTACTCCTCTTTCAAGGCCCATCCCAAATGCTACCTCTTCTATGAAGTCTTACTTAATTTTTCCCTCATATGATCTCATAGCATTTTGCATTCTTTTTATATACTCCAAATTCTAGTCATTATCCTAGAATAAAATTAAAATCAAATTTTTATTTATGATATTTCTCTTTCTACATGTTTTATCAATCTTACTAGATAACAATTTTTATAGGATAGACACCGAGGATTGTTGGAATTTGTAAGTATGTTGAATATATTAAATGCTGAATCAGTGTTTGCTGAATGAATGAATGAATTTTTGAAATGAATGAATGCTCTCGGAAAAGTATGGTAGTAGGGTGTGGTGGCATACTGTAGTTTGGAGTCAGACAACCTGGGTTAGAATCTTGGTTGTAATATTTACTGTTTGTGTGACTGTCAACAAATTACTTTACCTCTCTTGTCCTAAGTTTCCTTATTTGTAGAATGGGGATGATCATAGTACTTCTACTCCGTACCTCACAGGAATGTTGAGCTACCTTATTTACAGCCCGTGATCCTGCTTGTCAGAATGTGCTAAAAAATAAGTACTTTCTTCATTTCCTCATCTGGGTCAGCAAAAGTGAAAATACACCAGCAGACCCTGCTAAAAAACTCACCCCAGGAAAACATATCCTGGATAGCACCTACTACAGAGCAATTTAAGATGCAACCAGAACTTGAAAAGCTAATCCTGAATGAACAATGGGCCAGATGGTAACGTTGGTGGGAAGCAATAAACATGATAAATAGCTTCCTCCTGCAGCTCCTGATCAATTTCAATATTTAATAATTCCACTCTGTTCCCCTTCCCCCTCATCCTGGCCTTTCCCCATTGCAGAATCCAGCTACCATCTGTATTCAGCTCTGAAGCCAAACGCTTCTTTGGCTTTTATGAAGGCATCAGCAGAAATTTCAGTGTGTGATTGTGACACAAGAGCTCTAAGTCCTCAAATGATAATTAATCAGGATACTTACCCTGAAGGAGCTGGATCTCAAGTCTCTCTCCCTACTGCCAATGCAAAGACTGTAAGCTAGCTGCCAACTGCAGCCTTGTGATAGAGGCTCTCACCTTGTCGAGCCAATGAATTGCATTATTCAGTGAATCTGGCTGTTGTTTCAAAAGCAAAAATAAGAGCAGGGGGATGAATTGGGTAATCGCTGTTACTCTAGGGCCAATGAGCAGGTTTAGCAACTGAATTTTCAACTGCGCTCATTGTTAAAAAACCAAAGCTACCAGCTCTCCTCCCACTGAGCGGAGTAATGTTAGTAGTGATAGCTGTCAGGGGACAACAACAATGAAGGGCAGGCATTAATAGGAGACAAACACTACGATTTCCTAGGAAGAAAGAATTTTGTGGGATGGGCATGTTAATAGCCACAATGAGATGTGAAGGTAGTTGCTGTTTCCCACCAAGAGATATCCCACTTGGTGGAAGAGATGAGGGAGAACGTTTCTGAAACTCTGTTCTCTGTTGGCTATGGTCATGATGACCGTTCCACTGTTTTCACTCTGAAATATTGTGGTTGATGTTCATCTTTTCTGCTCAGAAGTAAAGATTAGACCTGTAAAGGAAATTTTCAATAAGGCATTTCCTGGCTTTTATGCAGCTCATGTGGAGATATTTAGACATGGTCTGAGATTGTTAAAAACAGACTTCTTTATGGTAGGCCTTGGTATTAAGACTAGTACTAAAAAACTCCTAAGTGCCTCTCTGAATTTATAGCACAAAAGGGGTCACTAACTCTTGCCTATTTATAGGGTCTGTTCTGCTAATGGAAATGTAAGGGATGCAAAGAACCCAGCAGGGTCTTTACTTCTTGAGGGTCACTTTTTGCGTCATGAAAGTTAATCTTCATCCTGTCTGCTATCCCTTAGAAACAGAAATAACAGAATTCCCCTTAGAAACTATTTTCTCCCTTTATCTTTGGTTGAGGTTTTCCCTGCAAAAGCAAGCATCCCTAGAAAGGAGAGAGCTCCCTTATTTGGTATTCCAGTTAATGAAAGAGAATTTTAAAAAATGGATTACCTGATTCCTTCTGTTCAAGGCCCATGGAGTTCCACCTTCTTGTTATGTCAATATACAGAATATCTACAGATGCCATTGAGAAGGTGCTGCTACTGAGTTTGCAGTTCCTGTGCAGATATTTAGGAGATATGTTATTATAGGGGTGATCCAAGCAAGAACAGTGATAAGCTGAAAGCAGCCATATCAACATTATCATTAATGCCATCATTATCAATACTATCATTATTACAAGCAATAGCACCATCACCACTATTATCCTCATAAACACCATCTTCACCACCAACACCATTACCACCATCAACATCATTATAATTATCATTACAATACATCTCCTTCATCATCAACATAATACTCACATCATGATCATCATTACCATCATCACCACCATCATCACCTTCCCCCAAAATTCTCTTCTAATGACATATCATGGTGTGAAGGTGTTCTTGAAGGTCATTCCAGTATAACACAAGATCCAATATATTCTAGAAAGCTGGACAGGACTTGAATACAGTCCCCAGGACCAGCCTAAGACTCTGCCATATTAGCTGTATGACCTTGGGGAACTTATTTTTCCTCTCTGAGCTTCAGTTTACTCTCTGTAAAAGGGAGGATTGGATTAGGTGATCTATAAGAGCCCTGTGGTTTCTGTGAGATTTCTGTAGATTTTTTTAATACCATGTACCCTTTTATGCATGCAACTTTTATACTCCTGGTGATGGGGTGATGGATTGGTCAATTCATTCATTCATAAAAATATTTATTTAGTTCCTTTTCTGTGTAGAAGACTGTTGGGTGTTGGAATTTACAGTTAAGGAGGAGAAGAGAGAATACAGATGACTAATATACAATATTGCATGACAAATACATCATATAAGTATAAAGCAAGTGTTATGTATAGTACCTACCTAACAGGATTATTGTGATGGACAAACCTCTGTGTGTGTGTGTGTGTATGTGTACACACACACATATATGTGTATGTATACATATGTGCACATACACAAGTAATATATATATATATGCATATGTGTATATGCACGTTTTGCAAAACTCAAGGCATTATGTCAATGTAAGCTGTTATTACTAACTTCTGGAGGGAGGAGGGGAATCAGACAGAGAAGACTTCCTGGAGGTAGAGATTAAATATTATAATTATGGAAGCATATACTGCCAACTGCTTAAACTTTAACATTGAAGCCAGAGAGTTCTCTATGCCTAGAGATAAAGGCTAAATAAGGATAAAACTCTACTCTTCTCTGTTCACTATCCCTTTCACTAATAGATGTGTTTTGTGAAGATGTTGATTGATTTAACCAATTTGTCTGTTTGTCCCCATACATCTGTCCACATCACTTAAGACTATCAGGTCTTCGAGGAAAAACATTTCTTTTCAACAGATGTGCCCATGTCTTCACTGTTCATCTGCCTTGGTTTCTATACTGATTAGTCTCGGGGAGGCAGAAGAAAAGACAAATCCCAAAGCTCGAGGCATAGAACACTCCCTGGGTCTGATGTTAAAGTTGAGGCAGCTGACGGTATATGCTTAGATGATCAAATGATAACAGTGTATCATTTGCATAGACTGAAGACATTATTGCTGTCCAAAAGCAATTTCAGGTTTAAAATGCTCCACAAATGAGTCCCAGGAGCCAATTTTACATACGGGAGTGTTCAAGGCTTTTGAGTTTCTCCAATCCTTCAATCTGTCATCTAAGGATTTTTATATAAGCAAGAAAATCCACTATATTCCCCTAAACACTCAGCAGTGAGCTGAGCAGATAGCCCCTTATTCTCCTCTTGGGTTCATGAAGGAGTTTTTGGAGATGATTGTTGTTATGGGATTGGCATTATAAAAGCTATTTGAAAAGGACCTGAATAGGCAGACGTCCTAAGGACTCAAAAGAGCACACAGGGGTTTAGTGACCTCTCTCTTAAGCTCTAGATCTGGCAGATATCACATTTTGGGGTCTTAGTTTTCTCATCTGTAAAATGAGAAGATAGAATTAAATAGAATCCAAGGTGATATTCTTGCTCCTAGTTCCTTTGTCTTAGTGGTGCCTCAAATTTAACATTCTAAAACCAAATGCCTTATCTCCTCTTCTAAATCTGTATTTAACAGCCTGGTCCCTAATAAGCCCTTAATAAATGTTTTGATTTGATCTCACTGCCTTATTTCTGTTAATGATACTACCATTCTCCCAGCCAACCAGGCTATATCCCTCAGACTCATCTTTAGTTCTCCTCTTTCTCTACTCATCATGTTTAATTAATTAGTGAGTTCTGTTAATTCACCCTTTGTACCCATTCACTGTTTTTTCCCCATTCAGTTACCCCACCTCCGTTCTAGGGCTGAGAAACCTGTGGCCACATGTGGTCGTCTGAGTCCTTCAGTGTAGCCTTCTGACTGAATCCCAACTTCACAGAACAAATCCTTTTATTATTATTATTAGCCTTAGACCCTATCAGGGCTCACTTGGACTATTAAAATATTCTCCTAACTGGTTTTAGAACCTCGAGTCCCCCGCCCCTTTCCTTCACAGCACTGCTATTCCTGACTCCGTGTCTCTTCATTGGTTGTCCTCCAGTGTTAGCATGCTCACCCTCTTCGTCTCTGCCTCTTTGACTTCCTTCCAGATTTGGCTCCTGTCTCACCTTCTGTAAGAGACCTTTCCTGGTCTCCCACCTTCCCTCCCCTTAATGCCCACTCTATTGTGCTGCCTTCCTTCTAAGATTGCCTCCCATTTACCCAATAGATATCTAGTATGTGCATAGTTGTTTGCATGTTGTTTCTCCCACTAGAATGTAAGCTTTTGGAGGGTAGGCATTATTTTTGCCTTTCTTTATATCACACTTAGCACAGAGCCTCAAACATAGTAAACACTTAACAAATGTTTGTTGACTGACTAACTTCCTAAAGCACAGGTGTGATCTGCACAGAAACTCTTCTGCTCAAAAACCTTTAGTGGCTTCCTACTGCCTACTGAATAAAGTCCAAAAAACTCAGCTTGACATGCAACCTTTTCAGATCTATCTCATACTATGGGGTCCTTCTTCATGCACACAAATATATTGTAGACAAACTGAATAACTGTACCCGAGTACTAGAGTACTTATCTATAGTAACTGAGACCTGAATAACTGTGCATTTGCTCAAGTTATTCCCTATACCTGGAATGTCTTGCCCTGTCACACCCATTCATTTCTCTCAGTTAAAATCATACCCATTCTTCAAGGGCAAGCTATAATGCTACTTCCCCAAGAGAACCCACTTTGATTCTCCTCGTCAGAAATGACCTTTCCCCTCCTGTATATCTCATGCCACTTTGTTTATACTTTGCTTGGTTTTAGGATTAAATAATGATTCCTATATTATTATATCCACAGCAGCCTTGGGGAGCCTACCCCAATGTGGCTGATTTCATTAGGTTTTAGTATTCTACGGTTTTGGTATACTGCTATCACAAAACATTAAAAAGAACCAGAGGATGGTTTTTAGTACATGGAAGAGATTCTATATGGAGGATCCAGTGAAAGACGTGGACATGAATTGCACTAGATAAGATGTGAAGGGTTTAGATTTACAGTGGTGGAGGAGTACCAAAGACCGGGAGCTCACTGATCCAGAGAAACACTGAATTATTGTTATTTTAGGGCAACTGTGTATGGGTGTACTGAAATTACATAGTTTAATCTGTTCTCTCTCGAGCAATGTTTGCTAGGACATCAGTTCATACAACACTGACTACTTCCCAGGGAGAGCCTTCAAAACATGTCAACATCCTCTTACCAGGTCTCACACAAAATATGGCAGGATTCATTGACAGTTCAGACTTTGAGACCTTGTTGCTTAAATGGCTGACTCCATATTTTTCTTGTTCTAGTACTTCCCAAAGGCATCACAGTAATTTTGATTGTAAATTTTCAACATCATTAGTGATGATTCTATATTTTATTTAATTATCATATCAGTGTTCCCTGTACTGACTGCCAGCCAGCTGATGTGAGTTCTGCCTACCCTGCTCTTTGAGTTAATGGAGTATAAAAAGGAAAGTCTAACTGACCACTGGTATAAAGTCACTTTTTCTGACAGGTAGAAAATAGAAGTGTCAAACCCACAGCAGGAACAATAATTTACCAAAGAGAATTCTCCACTTATCCTGTATCCATTATAACAAATCCCTTCCATTGACACCAAAGAAGTATAGGAGATGCTAACATTTGTTATGGAGGCAACAATTGTGAGTAAAAAGATGTGGAAGTGGGAGTCAGGAGATCTGAGTCATAATCCCAGCTGTGCTGCCCTATCTGTCTGATCTTGGACAATTCACATTTTTCTCATTTACAAAAGAAGGTGTTGGGCTAAATTAGGGCTTCTTAACTTGGGGTCCATGAACTATTTTTTATAGTTTGATAATTGTTTTCAATATAATTAGTTTTCTTTGTGATCCTATATGTTTTATTTTACACATTTAAAAACATTATTCTGAGAAGGCTTCATCAGACTTTCAAAGAGGGGTCCATGAAATTAAGAACTCCAGGACTAGATGATCTCTAAGATCTCTTACAGATGTTAAATGTGAAGTCACACAAATAGCTGGCAATCATATAGTGCCTTAAGGTTTATAAAGCACATTACTTATTTTGTAACTTTTAGCCTTCATAATAATTCTGGGAGGTAGGTAGCGCAGATACTATTCCTCCCATGTTATAGATGTCAGAGGCTCCAAGAGGTGATACAACTTGCCCAAGGTTATGTGAACCTATGTCAGAAGATCACAGGGCTAAGTGCTAGAGGGGATCTTGGAGGTCATCTAGTTTACGCCTTTATTTTGTAGATATGGAAATTAAGACCAAAGAGGCCGAGTGCTTTGCCTAAGGTTTATTGACTCCAAATTTCTTTTTACTACATTACAGCCCCCACTAAGTTAGTCATAAAAGGTTCTGTGGAAGAGGTGGGACTTGGATTTCCTTAAAAGATGGGCAGGAGGACAAGGGGATGACTCCTAGACTAGGCTCACAGTAAAGCAAAGGTGTGGATGTAGGAAGGTGCAAGCTTTATTTGGGAGAAACTGAGAAAAATTGGTTTGGCGAAAACAGAAAGTTCATACAAAAGGAATCATGAGAAGTAATATAAAGGTAGGGGCAGCTAGGTAGCACAGTGGCTACAGCACTGCGCCTAGAGTCAGGAAGACTCATCTTCCTGAGTTCAAATTTGGCCTCAGACACTTGGCAAGTCACTTAACCCTGTTTGCCTCAGTTTCCTCATCCATAAAATGAGCTGGAAAAGGAAACGGCAAACCACTCCAGTATCTTTCCCAAGAAAAGCCTAAATGGGGTTATGAAGAGTCGGGCACGACTGAAAAATGACTGAACAACAACATAAAGGCAGGTTGAAAGAAGATGCCTAAGGGAGGCAACTTAGTAAGTAAATGGTGAGAGTTCTGAATTTGGAGTCCAGGACTTCAGTTTGAAATCCTGAGTTGCCGTACCTATCTAGGCCTCAGTTTTCTCATCTATAAAATGAGACAGCAGTACTAGATTTCTAGGTTACTTGAAGTTCTAAGCTCTACAATCTTAATAAGTACTTTCTCTGATATTCAGATCCTTTGAAAATTAATGATACATATATAGTATATATGGCAGCTCCCTATTAAGTAGAATACTTAATCAACCACAGTGGTCAACCCAATAGCAAATAATTAACCATAATAGAAAAAATATATATAGGAGTCATTTCTGATTTAAATCATGGGTCATGATCTGAAATCAGGTGAGGGTTTTTGTCATTTCTGATCATGGCTGCAAATGACATAATTTGTCACTTTTCTGCCTTTCTAACTTTATCTCACATTATTCCCTCTTCTATGCTATACTTTACCCAAATCGGACAGCCCTCTCATGCCACCCAACTTTGCCCCAATTCCAAGGTTTTTACTCAGCCTATTTCCTATGCTAAGCATGCTCTCCCTTGCCACAACTAGGTCTGCTCATATTCCACACATTCTCTAAGGTAAAATTAAAATGTCACCTCTGCCAGGAAGCCTTCCTCAATATTCCAAGTTAGGAATAATATTTCCCTCCTCTGACCACACAAAGTCCTTGGTTTACACCTCTCTCTACATTGATCATCTTAGCCCAGATACTCACTACTTGTGTGACCTCATTATTCTGAGCCGCAGTTTTCCCATAAGTCAAATCAAGATAACTAGCTTTGCACTACACTTCTACCTCAGAGTACTATTGAGAAGAAACAGCTTTAAAACACTATAGAAATATGAATTATTATTGAAATTATTTGTGCATGTGTTATACTTGTCCTGCTGTTGGTGAGTTCTAGGAACGATGACATCATGTTATTTAATTTTTACATCTCCCCCAGTGCCAAGTTCTGCACATAGTAGGGACTTTATAAATGTTTGTTGAAGTTGAAGTTCTTCTGTTGCGCCTATAAAATAAGCTTTGGGATCCATATAGATTTCTAACTTAAGAAATAATTCATGCAGAGAACTTGTTGGCAAGGGAACTATGTTCAGTATAGCACTGAATTATGATAAGTTGAATGCAGGAATCACATGCAAGTGTATTAAAAGCTTTCCTGTTTCTGAACTTCTCCTGCATGCTAGTAGACATTGCCATCTGGCTTTAAAAGACACTACTCTTGGCAGAACATTTTAATGTTGATCTGGATGTAGGTACTGATGTTTGCAAGAGACATTGTTTGGAAATGTTGGACATTTCCAAGTGGTTGTCCTATAGGCCTCTCAGACTCCACATAACCAGAACAGAACTCATTATCTTTCCCCCTAGATGCACCCTACCTCTAAACTTTTCCTTTTCTGTTGAGGATACCACCATCTTTTCTGCCATCCAGGTATGCCACCTAAAGTCATCTTCAATTCCATGCCCTCCTTCACCTCACATATCCAAAGAGTTGCCAAATCTTGTCGATTCTATCTCCTTGACATTTCTTGTATCCATGCCTTCTCTCCACTCACATGGCCATCCACCACTACAGGCTCTCTCATAACCTCTTACCTAGATTATTTTAAGTCTTCTAATTGTTCTTCCTGCCTCAAGTTTCTCTCCTCTCCAATACATCCTCCATATGGCTGCCAAAGTGGTTTTCTTAAAGCATAGATCTGATTATGACATTTACCTATTCAATCATCTCCAATGGCTTCTTTAGGATCATATACAAACTTCTCTGTTTGACATTTAAAGCCATTCACAAGATGATGCCAACCTAACTTTCTAGCCTAATCATACCCTACTTTCCCCTTCACACACTCTTCAGTTTTTTCCGAATGGTTCTTTTTTTTTTTCCTGTTCCTCACATAACACATTCTATTCCTCTTTGCCTTTGTTAAAGGGATTATGGGCCCAGGCCTGGGGTTTATGCTGTCCTCAGCTCTACTTTCTTTAGAGCTCAGCTCAAGACTTATCCTCTCCTTGAGACCCGTGGTTAGTGCTCCTCCCCCACTACTTTGCATTTATTTTGTATATATAAGTCCCTACCTCCCCCGATAAAATAGAAGCTCTTTGAGGTCAGGGACTGTTTCATTTGTCGTTTTTATCTCTAGTGCCTAGAACAAAGCAGGCACTTAATAAATGCTTGTTAACTGATTGATTGGCATATCAGAAAAAGCACTAGATTGGGAGGAAGAAAGCCAGAAAACTAGTAATGGCTGCATCATATGTAAAGTTGTGCAAATCACTGCTCCCTTCTGGGTGGCAGTTTTTACACTTGTAAAATGAACAACTTGGACTAGCTGACCTTTGAGGTCCTTTCCTAAACTACCATTCTGTGCTCTACAATCCCTTCTAGCTTTAATGTTCTAAATCTTATGTTTTAAAGGTCCCTTCCACCTTTAACATTTTATGATTCAAAACTAAGACTGATTGGCAAAGCTGGAGGGAAGGAAATTATACCAAATGATAAATTTAATAAAATATTAAGGTACCATCAGTTTATAGAGATAAGTATTTCCATGACTACTAGAATCTCCTTGTGAAGGCAATTAATGGTACAGGCAGGATAGGTAAATGGGTATAGTAGTCCTTTGCAAGAACTAGGGGTTGTGAAGGGCAAAAGGCTGCTATTACAATGAATTGGAGGCAGCTAGGTGGCTTAATGGATAGAACACTAGGCCCTGGAGTCAGGAAGGCTCGAGCTCAAATCCAACCCCAGACACTTATTAGCTATGTGACCCTGGGGTAAGTCAGTTAACTTCTGTTGGTCTTAATCTACTAGAGTAGGAAATGGCAAATCACTGCAGTATCTCTGCCAAGAAAACTCCATGGATTGTAGGGTTCATGTGGTCATGAAGAGTCAGACACACCTGATACTACTAAACAACAACAACCACCATGATTTGCACAGATTGCCTCCAAATTAATAATCTTAGCAGAAAGAAAAGAACTAAAATGCATTTTCCCTCAAAAGAAGATGTCAACAACAGATTTATGGATCTGAAAAAAAAAACAAACAACCCAATTTTGTTCACCCCAGCAGTTTTTAAGAGGGGTGCTTGATAAATAACAGTGTGTTCAGCTCTTATATACCTACCGAGGGATAGAAATGAAAATATGCCTTATGGAACTAAGTCTAGATCAGAGAGACACTTCATTATTTCTCATTTTATTGGTAGAAAAGAAAAATATAATGTGGCCAGACTGACATTAGCATAATTCACTAGTAAAGTTGCTGAGCTATGCAACACATTACAAGAGATGGACATTGAAAATAAATTAAATTGGAATGTTTATCTTTTTTGCTCTGTCTGTACTTGAGCAGTTGTCAGAAAGGTGGTACAGACATAAACAGAGTTTACCTTTCACTGATCTGAGGTAGCATGGCAGCCTGGCAAGAGCCTTGAAATGGGAAAGGAGGAGACCTGGGTCCAGGTGCCAGCTTTGCCAGTTACTCTGTGACAACTTTGCTTCACCTCTATGGATCCTCCATTTCCTCACCTCTAACATGAGAGGGTGAGACTAGATGATCTCTTCAGGTCCCTTTTCCAGCTCTATCATTCTGTGATTCTATATCTTGGCTCTAGCACTTAATAGCTATGTGACCATGGGCAAGTCATGGCACTTCAGGTTCCCTTAACATCTATGTTACCATAAGCAAAGCACAGCATGTCAGTCTTTCCCCATCAGTTTCCTCCTCCGTAAAATAGAGATGATACTTCTATTACCTACACTTCACTAGGCTTTTGGGAAGATCCAGCTTTGCAAACGGTAATAAAGCATCATAGACAGTGTAAACTATTATTATCTATACGTAGTGACATCCATCTATTGTGCTATTGATAGGTGTTAGATTAGATGACCCTTGATGTCCTTTTTTATCTCCATTATTCTATGATTGTATCTAGCCTACCAGTTACGTTTCTTTTGTCACTTTCAGAGCACAGTATTTAGTTAGAATCTAAATATCTGGATAGATATTAAGTTTATAATGAAAAAGAATATAAAGCAAGAAGAAAAAATATACCAAGAACAACTACTTGTTATTAAATTCTCTAAGTAAATAGCAGAGAAAGGATTTTTTATATTAAAGAGTTATTGAGATCTCTTGGTGTAATTCTGCATTTTTTCCTTCCCAGATTCTTAATTACTAAAGACATTTGTAGGGAAAGAAATGTTCTTTGTCTGAGTCCTTCCTTCTGCTGATGCCATCTATTCCCCACCTGAAGACATCATTCTTAATTCTCCTCTTCATGATCATTTCCACTAACAAATGCGTGGCCACGGACTGGAATGATGACTGCAGGAACTAATAGATTCTTGAGGAACAAAAATCGGTTTTTCATGCAAATGGCTTTAATTATAGAGAACAAAGGAATGAACAATCAGAAAGCATACTATATATGCACACATTTGAAGCTATAGCTTCAAAACTGGATCGAGGCTGGTTCACATTTCTCTAAAATTGCAGATCCTCAGATGGAGGAGACCTAAGAGGTCATAGCTAATCCAAGTAGTATCTGAGCAAAAATCCTACCTGCAACATCCCTCAGAAAATGATCATCCAGCTTCTGCTTGTTAGCCTCCAGTGATAAGGAATTTGCTACCTTTAAAAGCAGAATATTCCAATCTGGATAGCTCTCATAGTTAATAAGTTATTCATGACATGGAACCTAAATATACCTCTCTCTGCAATTTCCATCTATTTGTCCTAGTTTTGCCTCCTGGGGTCAAGCACAATATTTTCCACATAATAGTCCTTCAAATACATGATGTGAAGGACTACACAACATTTAATTATTTAAATTTATTTAAATATTTAATAAGGCCCTTTCATATTCAAATGTCTAGCACTATACACCAGGCACTGAGGATAGTATGACAAAAATACAACAGTCTCTTGTCCTCCAGGAGGTTACGGGGCTTGGGGGTGGGAGTAGCAGGGAGAGTGGTATTAGAGATGATATGTCCACATGTAAGTATAATACAGGATAACTTGAGAATCTGAGGACAAACCAGGGAAAGTAAGTGGAGGAGATGGCACCTGAGCTGAGCCTTCAGGAAAGACAATGATTCTATGAGGTAGACATAAGGAGTGAGTGGATTCCAGACATGGAGAATGGACTGTGTAAATATGATGAGGCAAGAGGTTGAGGGACAAGGTCAGTTAGCAACCAAAGTTGACTAGAATATAGACTTATGAAAAGGAATAATCTGAAATAAAACTGAAAATATTGGTGGGAGCTGATTGTGAGAAGTGCTAGGCTGAGGAGTTTGTATTTTATCATAAAGGCAATAGGGAAGTCACTGAAGGTATCTGAGCAAAGGAATGCCAAAGTCAATCTCTCTTCTCCAGAATATGCCCAGTCCCCTCAATTGATACTCATCACATCTATCCTCATAACTTTCCTCTTTCTGTCTTCTTGTTTCCCAATTTCTTTCCTAAAATGGGCCTGACTCTGACAGGTTGGCTTTTGCATTTTCTTGATGCCTCTCCCCTCCCTTTTCCAGTTCTGTCTTTGCCTTTCCTCATTAGAAAGCAAGGTCTTTGAGGGAAGAGACATCTTACTTGTTTGTATTTGTGCTCCCAGGGTTGAACACAGTCTCTGCCATTTAGCAAATGCTTAATAAATGCTTGTAGTCTTACCAGGGCACAGAATAGTAGGACTATAACTTTCCTGGATCTATGAATGCTACCTAGCATATTCAAATATACACATGGATATGGGATCTCATCAGTTCAGGAGTTCCCTCCAAAGATGCAGATTCCAGCTTATCCATGCCAAGCCCTTTTGCATGACTCTCATTTATCTTCTTCCCAAGTTCACCGGGACCCACCCACCTCGCTGGGGGCCTTCTTTGTTTTCTACTGACAACACAAGGATGCCAGGTGACCACCCTGGATGTCCACCTGCCACTGCTTGCTCTTGCCACATGGCCAGCCCATCTTCTTTTCCTCCCATACAATGCCTGGATGACATCCTTTCCTTTTCACCATTAGTGCAGCCTAATATCACATTAGTTTTTTCTTTTTTCTTTTTTTTTTTGACTCTGTCACCTTTCTACTGGGACAGTTTTCACTGTAATCCCCTTTCTGAGGCCATCTCCTCATGCCCTGCTGAACAAGACCATCTCATAATAATTCTCACATACGGTTTCCTTTATCCCAGTTTTAACATATTAACTTCGTGTTATAAGATCAGCAATTTAAAATTGGGAGATAATGTGTTCAAAGTCTTTAATTTTCTAATGAAGAGTAGTGAAGTCACTTGGCCATGTTTATACAGGTAACAAATAGTAGCAGAGTGAGGATTCGCATCCAGGTCCTTCAATTCTAAATCCAATGTTCTCTTCATTATACCAGGCTTCCCTCTCTAGCTACAACATTCTCTGTTCTAAAGCTCCTTTCAAGTCTAACATTCTATGATCTAAGGTCCCTTTCACTCTGAATAGTCTGTGTTTTACCTTTCTAAGGTCCCTTCCAGGTCTACTTCTCCTTTACTCACCACCTTCTCCCCTTTGTCTTTTAGAAAATTGTAACAACAACAATAATTATTGAATTATATTTATACTACAAAATACTACTATTGTTATAGGATAATAATTATAATAATTATAGAAATTTATAGAATTTTATGTTCTAGAATGCTCTATGCATATGTTATCTATTTTGAGCCTCACACTAAAACTGTGAGGAAGGTACTATAGATATTATCATTTCCATTTTACAGATCAAATGAAACTCTAAGAAGTTAACCTAAATAAGTAGCCCATGCTCATACAGCTAGTCAATGTCAGAATTTGAGCTCAGTCTTTCTGGACTCCAAGTCTACCAGTCTATCTACTCTGCTATATTTTTGTTATAAAATATATTTTGTTAAAAAATAATCAAGATCTTTATAAGAATACAGGTCATTCCCAATTGATAAATGGTCAAAGGATATAAACTGGCAGTTTTCAGATGAAGAAATTAAAGCTATCTATAGTCATACAAAAAAAAATGATTTAGAAATCACTATTGATTAGAGAAATGCAAATCAAAACAACTCTGAGGTACCACATCATATCTATCAGATTGGCTAACGTGACAAAACAGGAAAATGATAAATGTTGGAGAAGATGTGGGAAAATTGGAACACTAATACATTGTTGGTAGAGTTGTGAACTGATCCAACCACTCTGGAGGGCAATTTAGAACTATGCCCAAAGGGCTATAAAAATATGCATACCCTTTTACCCAGCAATAGCACTTCTAAGGCTGTATCCCAAAGAGATTATAAAAATGGGAAAATGACCCACATATAAAAAATATTTATAGCAGCTCTTTCTGTGGTGGCAAAGAATTGGAAATTGAGGGGATGTTCATCAATTGGGGAATGGCTGAACAAGTTGTGGTATATGAATGTAATCGAATACTATTGTGCCATAAGAAATGACGAAGGGCAGCTAGGTGATGCAGCGGATAGAGCAGTGGCCGTGGAGTCAGGAGGACCTGAGTTCAAATCTGACCTCAGACACTTGACACTATCTGTGTGACCCTGGGCAAGTCATTTGCCTAACCAAAAAAAAATTAAAAAAAGGAAAAAAAAGAAATGATGAGCAAGCAGACTTCAGAAAAACCTGGAAAGACTTGTATGGACTGATGCTGAGTGAAGTGAGCAGAACCAGGAGAATGTTGTACACAGTAACAGCCACACTGTGCAATTCAGCAACTTTGATAGATTTAGCTCTTCTCAGCAATGTGAGGATCTAAGACATCTCCAAAAGTCTCATATGGAAAATGCTTTCCACATCAAGAGAAAGAACCATGGAGTCTGAATGCAGTTTGAAGCATACATTTCACTCCTTTTATTTCTTCTGTTTAGTTTTGTTTCTTCTTTCTTGTGGTTCCTCCTATTGGTTCTAATTCTTCTTTACAACATGACTAATGTGAAAATATGTTTAATAGGATTGTATATAGAGAGCCTATATCAGATTGCACACTGTCTTGGAGAGGGAGGAAGAGAAAATTTAAAACTCAAAAGCTTATGGAAGTGAATGTTGAAAACTAAAAATAAATTAATTTAAAAAATAATCAGGATCCCTGTGATATTTAGCTTTTATCATGCATATTATATACACATTTCCTCCACCGATAACCCTGATGTCTCTTCTGGGTTTGGAGGGGACCTTGGATTGTTGAAGGATATATGTCAGGGGAACATAATCTTGGGTAGGTTCCTCTAAGCAGAAAAGGCTTTGAAGACCTTTCCAATAATAGACTGTGTAAATGTCATCTAAGACACTCAAGCTAAGTCCAGAGAGAATTATGGCCAGAAGTTTGGCCACATCATGATCATTTTTTTTAATCAAAGCAACTCATAAAGACCATTTACTAATGGAGTAGGTTACAATTTTTAATTGGACAGGAAAAACCCATAACAATGCAAATATTTGTGGATGCCTCAAACTCTCTGTTCAATATGGAACTGAAATTTTGTCTTTAAACCTATCTTTTCTCCTGTAGAGGGTATCACCATCCTCCAAGTCACCCAGGCTCATAACTTTAGAATCATCTTTGACTTCTATGTGTCTCCCACTGCTTATATCCAATCATTTGTCATATCTTACCAATTCTATCACCACATGTCTTGCAACTTTCCCCTCCTCTCCAGTCACACTTCTACCACTCTGATTCAGACCCTTATCACCTATCATTTGACCCATTGTAAAAGCCTCCTGATTGGTCTCCCTGCTTCCAGACTCTTCCTTCTTTCATTTCATCCCACACAGCTGTCAAAAGTCATTTTCCTCAGGCACAGGCCTGCCTATGTCATTCTCTTGTTCAAAAACCCTCAGTGGTTTCTTGACTACCCCAGAGTATCTATCCAAACTCCTCAGTCTAGCTTTTGAGGCTCTCCACAAACTGGCCCCATCTTCCCTTTTCTAGCCTTACAGAAAGGTACTTCCCTTGATGAACTCTACATTCCAGTCAAACAGAACTACTAGATGCTTCCCCACTCAATCTTACTCCTACATGTCTATTTCCCATGCCTGGAATGCACTCCCTCCTCATCTCAGCTTCCAAGACTCCTTTGATATTTGGCCTTGCTCAGATGCCACCTCCTCTGAGAAGGCTTCCTCAAATCCCCCCAGGTCACAGAGCTCTAATTATCATTGCATAACACCTATATACGTCCCAATAGTATCCCACAAGTAGAATGTAAACTTCGTTTCATTCTTGTCTATGTGTTCTCTGCACATCATAGGGATTTGATAAAAGTTTGTCCAATTGAACTGAAATCATAAATACATTAAATATTGAAGTAAATATAAATATATATATGCATGTGTATATATATATGTACTTTTAGAACAAGAAGAGATTAATGTAACCCATTTATTTGACAGATAAGACTACAGCCCAGAAAGGAGAATTGACTTGCCTAAGGTCACAAAGATGGTAAACTGATTGAAGGAGATGATGGATGTATAGTAAACTGAACAGGATGATATAAACACCATAATTATTATTACAGGCATGTAGATAGGGCCTAGACCTGTTATTTCACTGGAATAGAGAACCTCAGGTGAGAAAACTCCCCCTACCAATGAAAGTAGTCATCTTTTCTGCAATTTCTTGTCTCAGAGAATGGCCCAGAACACAAAGAAGGTATGTGACTTGCTCAGGGCCACATGGCTAGTGTTTGTTAGAGGTGGGCCTGGAACTCAGCTGTCCTTGGCTCCAAGGCCAGCTCTCTGTCTCCCATACAGTGTTGTTCTCACTGAGGCTGTGATCTGTATTTAAAATTGAGCAAAGCTATTCAATCTTCTATCTCTCCTCTGTTTATCTTCCTTTCAGGGGAAATATACCTATATATACACATGTATATGTCTATGCTTGTGTACATATACACATACGATTTACTTGCAGAATCAAAGTAGAATAATTTGTTGGCCTAGGAGAGAGAAGCCCTAGATTCATATCCTGAATTAGGTGTGTAGCCCAGACCAAATCATTTCAACTCCTGAGCCCTGATTACTTCATTTATAAAATGGTGATAATAACACTTGGTTGGGTCACTTACCTCACAGGGAATTTCAAAGATTAAAGACCGTGAGATAATGCACATAAAGTGCTTTATTAATGAGTTATTAGCTTTAGGAAAATGTAGTGGTCATAAGATCACAGATCTAGAGTTAAGCCCTTGGAAGATATGTAGCTGAAACCCCTCATTTTATAGGTGAAGAAACTGAGGCCAGTAAGTTTAAGTGACTGCCTCAAGGTCTCAAAAGTAATAATCAGCAGAGACAGAATTTGAATGTAGGAACTCTGATTCCATGTCAAAGCTCTTTTCACTGATCGACAGTTAAGCACTGCAATTTAACAGAGACAGACAGGGATATTCCACATATAGTTTAAGAAAATACAGAGTAAAGTCTGGCCTTACCAACCTTATGAAAGTGCGGAACCCTGTTGGTCCCAACCTTGTCGTCCCCTTTATTCCAAGGAATCGGATAAACAGATTGGCCATCCTGTCCACCAAACGCAAATAGTTGAACTGCTTTGCATACTTCGGGAATACTTGCTTGAGGCAGATAGAGGGTAAGCTGGCTTCATTGTTCATATAAGCTTCTGCATCAAAAATATCTTCTGGCTGTGGTTCATCTGTTCCCTCTCTGGATTCTTCTCTCATTCCTGATATCTTATTACACTGTTCAGATCTGAAGTACATCAAAAACAAACAAATAGAACTTCCTTTATTGCATTTACCAGACAACAGATGAGAGAATAAATATTAGGGCTGGAAGAAATTTAAGAGCACAAAACACTAGAGTGATCTTAAAACATAAAATGATAGGGCTAAAAGGATCTTAGATCATAGAATATTACAATACAGAATAAGAAAAGTTAGGGCTATACATGACCTTAGAAAGTATCTAGTTCAATCTCTTCCTTTTAAAGACAAGTAAACTAAGGTCTCTAAAGGTGGAGATCACACAGCTAGTTTATAGTCTAATCAATATCTGAGTCCAGGTCTCCTGATGCCAAATACAATTTTTTCAATCTAACCTTCATTTGATCACAACTCCAATTATTAGGAGTATAATACTTGTGCAACTGAAGTAGACACAAATGTATTGGGGGAAAAGCTGTTATAACAGTTCTATCAAAGAGGTGAGAAGAAAGAAATAAGTTACCCAGAGCCCCAATTGATTTTCTATTTTTAATATATATTTTTTTTACTTTGAGTTCACAAAGAAATCATATAAATCACCTACCTTTGGCATGACTTTTTCATTTTAAAGAAAAAGTATCCATGTAATATTTTAGTTGGATACTGAAATAATTAAGTTCTGATGAGTGGAAAGATTGGGATTGGGAGTCAAGAAACTGGCTCTGCCACGACTTAGTGTATGACCTTTGACAAATCACTTTATTGCTCTGGGTGTTGCTTGCCTTCTCTGTAAAATAAGAAGGTTGAATCATATGGTCTCTAACCAGATCTGTTTCAGCTCCAATAATAATAGGTAACATTTATATAGCATTTTAAAGGTTGGAAAGCATTTTACATTTGATCTGATTTGATCCTCACAACAACCCTGTGAAGTAGGTACTACTTTTATTTCCCTTTCACAGATAAGAAAACTGAGGCTGAGAGTCAACTGACTCCCCCAGGATCATATCTAATATCTATTAATTCCACACAGTCCAAGCTAACAAAATGATGAGACAGTTGAAGTTTATTTTTCAGTGATAATGGGGCTCATAGCCTTCCAGAGTTCACTGTGAAAAGGGAATAGCATCTTTGGCCCATTCAGTTCTGTGCCCAAATCTTGCCAGCTGAAATTAATAATAATATGATCGATGGACACAAGTCCTCTCCCCATGCACACACACGAAAGGCAAACAAAATGTAAATCATTATCTTGTGCACTCAAAGCTAACAATATTACTGTCTTCAGATACTTCAAGACTATTGCTAATGTAACCAAGCCTTAAATCCTGGGAAGGCACAGAAGGAAGACCTCAGTCACTTACTTTTTTCAGAAGAGTAGGGGGTCAAATAGTTGGGAAACATGTCCTCAGATGACAGAGGATATCATAAACTCTAATTGGTTAGGCCTTCATCAAAACTTAGCGTACCAATGAATAATTCATTGGTCTTCCTTACAGATAGGTCATTTTAAAGGAAATAGTCTATGAATAGCACAGTTGGATTTCTCTTTCTGTATTTCTCTTTTGATTGCCATGACATTGAAATCAAGTGAGTCTTTTAACCAAGGAATCTTAACAACATAGAACCTTGGAGAATTTCTTCTATAACATTTTTGATGGCTGGCCATTCCAGTCACATCTTGAACACTTTTAGTGACAGCAAGAAACTTTATTAGGTGCTACGCATCAAAAGACAAAAATCAAACAATCCTGGCCTTAAGGAACTTACGTTCTACTGAAACAAACAACAACTAAAGAGAAACTCATATTGATTTTACTTTTGGCTGTGATGAGAGAAGAATATGGGAAGAGTTGGAGAAGAGAGGTTTTACACTGAATAAGGAAGAGGACTTTGTAAAGGTGATTTGGAGGTGGCTGAATGTATAAAGAAGGCCAGATTAGATTTAGGGGAGGAGAAAGTTGAGAGAATCTGAGGATAAATTGAAGGAAGACTCAATCTGACAAAAGAAAAGAATAAAATCTGAAGAGGAGCACTCAAGGAAAAAATACTTGGCTTGGGTAGTGAGAAAAGGCAAGTAAAACCAATTGGGAAGTAAAACAAATTAATGGATGAATAAGAGTTCAGTGAGAGAAGGGGAAAGACATAGAATGTGACTCTAAAACTGTTGACTAGGGAAAAAAGTTGGGTGTGACTGTCAGGTAATCAAAAGCTGTAGTGCTCTTAAGGTATTCTACAAGTAGTTCAACTAATAAGACTTAGAATATTGATCAGTATGAAAACCAGGAAGAATTTTACAATGATATGCAGAGTATATAAGAGGATCAGGAATACCTTTTTCACATTCCAGGTTATCAAGAACAGTTAATCATCTACAAACATTTATTAAGTGCCTACTATGTTCCAAATACTGTAAGGTGCTGGGGATACAAAGACAAAAATAAAATAGTCCCTGCCCTCTCTATCAATTAAGTATCCCTTTAAAAGAGTTAGAGAGATGAGAGCTTTGAAGGAGTGGAGGATCTGAAGTGGTAGAAGGAATAACCTTTGTGAAGAGATTAGAAAGTAGAACACACCCACCAGACTGACAGTGATGACAAAAAAAAATTATAAATGTTGGAAGGACTATAGGAAAACAGGCTTATTTATATACTATAGGTAGACCTGTAAATGGATACAACCACTGTGGAAAGCACCTTGCAATTATATGCAAAAGATATCTTATACACAAAATAGTGCATATCCTTTAATCCAGCTATACCGTTGCTAAGTCTATACCCTCAAAAGATTAAAAAAACAGTAAAGGGTTTTAGATAGATAGATATCTTAGCTCTTTTTGTAATGGCAAAAAACTGGGAACTTAAAGGGAGGCCTATCAAGTGAGGAATAGCTGAATAAATTGTGGTATATCAATATGAAGAACAGCTAGATGGCACAGTGAATAGAACACTGGGCCTGAAGTCAGGAAGACCTGAGTTCAGATCCAGTCTCACACACTTACTAGCTAGCTGCGCAAGTCACTGAACCCTGTTTGTCTCAGTTTCCTCATCTGTAAAATGAGCTGGGGAAGGAAATGGCAAACTACTCCAGTATCTTTGCCAAGAAAACACCAAATGATGTCATGAAGAATTGGACATGACTGGAACAAGTGAATGACAATTACAATATGAATATGAAGGTATACTGTTGTGCTGTAAAAAAATGAGGGAACAGATGATTTCAAAGTAACGTGGAAAGACATATCAACTGAGGCAGAGTAAAATAAGCAGAACCAGAACTAAACAATGTATACTATAATACCAACATTATAAAAACATAACAATTTTGAAAACTTTTATAAACAGATAAAGAATGAAATAAGCAGAACCAGGAGAATAATTTATATGATGCAATGTTGTAAAGACAAAAAACTTTGAAAGCTGTATGAACTATGATAAAAACAATAACCACCCATGATTCCAAAGGAGTGATGGTGAAAAAAAATGCTAGCCATTTCTTGACAGAGAAGTAATGGATTCGGGGCATAGAATGAAACATCTGTTTTTTGAACAGGGCCAATGAGGGAATTTCTTTTCCTTGATTGGGCATATTTTCTATAAGGGATTTACCCTTCTTTTCTTTTCTTTTCTTTTCTTTTCTTTTCTTTTCTTTTCTTTTCTTTTCTTTCCTTTTCAATGCAGTAGAAGGAAAAAAAACAGATTTCTGTTAATTAAAACAAAATAATTTTTAAAAAATAGAAGTGTAAGGGAGTGCTACAGATGTGAAAAGTTGTATGAATTTTCAGATGAGGTCATTATATTGTTAATTTTACTTAATTGTTTTAATTTGTTATATGAAGCCTCACAGGCAATCTGTAAAAGTTTGCAATATAAAAACAAAACAAATGAAAACTTAAAGAGAGGGAGAGGGTAGAAAAATGTCACACAAAGGAGGAAAGGAAAGAAAAAGACAACTGTACACTTTGGTCTAAAAAAGCAAATTTGAGGGTCTTCCTGAAGAAGAAAGAGCTGCATATGTTCTGAAGAGAGAGCAGCTGCTTGACCTTCAAGGATGATAAAGAAGGACCATAGATCACCCAATAAGAGCTAGAGAAAGAAGAGAAGAATACTGATAGCTAATGACTCCCTAATTAGGGATACTGAGGTAGCTATTTGTAAACCTGATAACAGCAACAGAAAGGTCTATTGCCTTTCTGGGACATGTTTCTAAGACAGATGACAAATTTGTCAAAAAACAGATGACTACTACCCACCTCTGGTGATTCACATGGGCACAAATAATGATATGAAAAGGAATCTCTAAAAGTATTGCCAAACCAATATAGGAAATTGTTTAAATTATGCTGATTTATTACAAAAGTTTTGTATTTCTCCCTTTTTTGATGGGGATTAGGGAAGGTAGGAGGGAGAGAAGATAAATTTTCGTTAACTGAAAAAAATACTTTAAAAAAAGTATTTCCTAAAATTCCCAAGTCTTTAGCAAGATAGTGAAGATCACGGTGTCACAGGCTATATTCTTACTGCTGCCCATTGAAGCCACAGAACACAAGAAAGAGAAAGAGAAAAAAAGAAAGGAGGACAGAGAGGGAGGGAGGGAGGAGAGAGAGAGAGAGAGAGAGAGAGAGAGAGAGAGAGAGAGAGAGAGAGAGAGAGAGAGAGAGAGATTGACTTGGGAAAATGGTGTTTGAAAATGGAACTTGGATTTCTAGTTTAAAACAGACAAATGACAGGCTTCTAGCCATGGATGGGTTGCACCTAACAAAGCTGGTAAAAATGCATTTGCTTGGTCTTATAAATTTAATGAAAAGGACTTTAAAATAAAGAGAGATAGGGGGGAGGAAAGGGGGAAAACTGCTTTTGTATGCTTATGAGGTAGGGGCCATAGAGAATAGATGAAATTCTTACCTGGAATATGGTCTGGATGAGTATACTTATTAAAAAGAAACAGGAGAGTTAAAAGTGTGCATGTGGGTGGGGTAGTATTATGTATTAAGAAGGTAAATTTTGTGAAGAAACCCAAGAAGCAGATGGGAAATATAGCTGAGAGCACTTGGGTGAAGGTCAATGGAGGAAGAAAAGAAATGATTTTGTCATCAGCATATACACAAATGACCTAGACGGAAGGAGGAATCAGACCAGGAGTTTGGGAAACAGATCACAAGTCTGGCACAGAAGCATGGTATAGTAATGATAGGGGACTTTAATTATCCAGACAGCTGCTTGTGGTGCTCTCTTTGACAAAGGAAGAACACCTAACATCTTCTTGATTTGCCTTAATGATAATTTTATACTTCAAAAAGTCTATCTAGAATTGATTCTCACTAACAGTGGGGAGGAACTAGTTTATGAAATGGAAATGAAGGGAACTCCAGGATGAGAGGGTGGTGTGACCACTACCTCTTAGAGTTTATGATATAGTAAACACTAGCATAGTCTGATATGAACCCTAGATTTTGAGAAAGCAGATTCCAAAAAGTTCAAAGAAGGAAGAGGTAAAATCCCATGGGGTAAAATTCTACAATGGAAGTCAACCTAGGAGGGGTGGTAAACCTTCAAGAGTGAAAATTTGAAGATATAAAGCATAGACAATTACAGTGAGGAGCAAAAATGGGAGTTTTATAAAGAGGTTAATATGGTTGCACAAATAAATCATCAACTCTCTTAGATTAAAAAAAATGCACAAAGAGGGAAGCAAAGACAAATGACATGAATAAAGTGTGGCATAGTCCTGTAAAAATAGTTTCAAGAGTTCGAAAGCTCAGAATCAGCTCAAACTGGAACAGAAAAGTAAAGACCACAAAAAGGTTCTTTTAAAACTATATTGGAAGAAAAGGAGGATCAAAGAAGGTAAAGGACTATTGTTTTGGGTGGATGGGATGAAGATAACTGACAGATAACAGAGGGCTGAGCTGCTCTATTCCTATCTTGCTTCTGATTTTTCTGCCAAGCAAAATGACCTTTGTACTGGAAATGACTGAATAAAAATGGCTAGGAAGAGAGTTGATATCCAAGATGAGTAAGGAGATAGTAAGAGAGTATGGACAAGTCACCTGGCCCAGATGAACTACATACTCAGGTGCTAAAAGAATAGGCAGATATGATTAGTGACCCACTGTCAGCAGTATTTGGAAAATCATGGAAAACAAGAGAGGTACCGAAAGACTGTCTTTTTTTTCTTTTTTCTTTTTCAAGGCAGTTGGGGTTAAGTGACTTGCCCTAGGTCACACAGCTGGTAAGTGTCAAGTGTTTGGTCTGAGACCAGATTTGAACTCAGGTACTCCTAACTTCAGGGCCGGTGCTCTATCCACTGCACCACCTAGCTGCCCCCGAAAGATTGTCCTGATTTTCAAAAAGAGAAGGAGTACAAAGGCCATAGCTTGACTTCAATTCTTGGGAGACTTTTAGAATGGATCATTATAGGGGAGGTGGAATGATGAATATCCAGATAGTGAAGCTGTGATTTAAAAAAATCAACATGGGTTCCTGGTCAAGTGACCAAGATGGAGTACTAAGCATTTTCTTCAGTCCCCACTAACTCTCAGAAAAAACAAAACCATGCCCCCCCGACCAAGAAAAAGAAATCTAAAAGAAGAATTACACACCAAAGTTAGAGCAATCACATCTGTTTCCACAGGACAAAAAAAGCAAGAAGTCCAATGAGGTAATAGCTTAGTGAATTAACAGTGGTAAATTCCAAACCTTAATGCAGTCACTCAGTACCTTCCCTCTGTGAGCTTCCACAGCCCAGTACAGCACACAAACCCAACCCCATGGTTTATGTTCTGGGACCCACTTGGGGATTTTCTTGCTACTGCACACCATATACCCCCGTACTTCCCTCACTGTCCTGTTGCAACAAACATCAATTAGAGGCTCTGCCAGGCACAGTAGGTGGAGAGGGAAATATTAAGGATGGAAAGGGAGAGAGAAGTAGATTTCTGGCTGCCTGGGACCACCCTTAGCTTAGAGAACTCCAAGGCAGCAGAAACTCTCTCTAGAATACCAATGCCACCTTCTACTGACCAGCAAAAATCTCATCTCATTGTTTCTAGATAATGATTATGTTTCAAACTCCAAGACACATGGTGTTTGAATTTAACAACTAATGACCAAAAACAAATTCTGCAATTGACCAGGGGAAATTCTCAAATATTATAAATAAATAAAATAAATAAAAATTTCAAATATAAAAGAAATGAAATTCAAATAACACTATTCTGCACTCACCAGAAACCACAGAAAGGAATGGAATGTATGTCCTGAAAAGCAAAGGAACTCAAAACACAACTCAAAATGACATCCTACACATTCCAACCTAATAATTAATAAAGATAGATATTTAATAAAAGAGATGTATTTGAAACATTACTTTCAAAAAAAGATGAGATTATTCAACTTGTAAATACTCTAAATAACAGGAACACAAAGTAAATACATACAACTACTAACAATGGAAAAAGTAATTAAATTATCCTATCTCTAGATACTTTTAAAAGAAAAAACAGAGTTGCCTATTAGGTTTAAACAACAATAACAGAGGAGCTAGTAAGTTGTTTCTTTCTGAAAGTATATAAGCATATAAAGATGACAGCAGAATTTAAAGAAAGTGAGAAGTTAGAATGGAGGAGCAGGCCTGAAACATCAAACTAAACGCACAACCCCTATCTAAACATGAATCAATGTACTTTTGTTGACTAAATTGGAGAAGGGAGTGGCATATAAAAGGGTAGAGCTGGAAGATAGAACAATGAAGGATATATACTTCCTGTAGTCTCAGCAAGAAAAGCTACAAGAGGATTGGTAAGGTGGCAAATTGGTTAGATATGAAATATGGGGGGGAGGGGAAATCTTGACTCAATGGAGAAAGAGGTCCTGCTAAAAATTACTCTTGTAAGGAGAGAAGCATATTCTGTAATAGGAGATAGGGACATTATAATATTTCAAGTATCTGCACAAAACTATAAAAAATTAGTTTGAAGAATGATAAAGAACAAGCTTTGCCTAAGGAAGAAAAAATAAAAAGACATCTCCGCCTACTTCCCACCCTTTTGTAGAGGGATCTATGAATGTGGACCATTTCATATCAAATCAGATTTTTTTAATATATTCATCAGTTTTGCTGAATTTTACCACCTTCTTAGCTATAAAACCGTACCCTCCTTTGACCCAGCAATACCACTTCTAGGTCTATATCCCAAAGATCATAAAAATGGGAAAAGGACCCATGTGTACAAAAATATTTATGGCAGCTCTTTTTATGGTGGCAAAGAATTGGAAATTGAGGGCGTGCCCATCAGTTGGGGAATGGCTGAACAAGTTGTGGTATATGAATGTAATGGAATATTATTGTGCTATAAGAAATGATGAGCAGGTGGACTTCAGAAAAACCTGGAAAGACTTATATAAACTGATGCTGAGTGAAGTGAGCAGAACCAGGAGAACACTGTACACAGTAACAGCTACATTATGAGATGACTAACTTTGCTAGACTTATCTCTTCTTAGCAATGCAAGGATCTAAGACAACTCCAAAAGACTCATGATGGAAAATGCTGTCCACATCCAGAAAAAGAACTATGGAGTCTGAATGCAGATGGAAGCATATTATTTGCTTTCTCTCTCTTTTTTTTTAGTTGTTGTTGTTTCTTCTGTCTCATGGTTTCTCCCATTGGTTCTAATTCTTCTTTAAAACATGACTAATGTGAAAATAGGTCTAATATGAATGTATATGTTGAGCCTACATCAATTTACACAGCATCTTGGAGTGGGGGGAGGGGGAGATGGGGAGAAAATTTGGCACTCAAAATCTTATGGAAGTGAATGTCAAAAACTAAAAATGAATACATTTATATAAAAAATTTACCATCTTCTTTACTTTTTTTTAGCTCTTTTTTTAAACCCTTTGTTATAATGATTTGATTTCTGAAGAGGGGAGGGATACAGGGGGAAATTTAGGCAATACAGAAACAAAATATTTTGGCTTCATTAAAAACAGGTCATGCTATACTATCCTCATTTTCTTTTTTTGGCAAGGTTAATAAACAGGTACTATACTAGATTGCTGTAGAGATAGATTTTAGAAAAAAACCTGAAATTATTATACTATTCTATTAGAGAAGATGTAGAATACTACAGTATACTAGATGTATACTAATATACTAGAGTATACTAGATGATAGTTAAATGGATTCAAGACTGGCTGAATGGCAAAGCTCCAAGAAGGGTCAGTAAATTCTCAATTCCAACTTTGCAGAAGGTCTGCAATGAAGCTCTCCAAAGGTCTGTGCTTGGCCCTGTGCTATTAAGTCCTTTAAAAAAATGATTTGAATAAAAAGATGTCATGTTCATCAAAAATACCAAGCCAGGAGGGATAGCTAACACTAGATGTCAGAGTTGGGATCCAAAAAGGTCTTGAGAGGCTAGAGCATTGGGATGAGTCTAATAAGAAGGTGTAAGAATAAATATAAGCTTAGACTTGGATTTTAAAAGTCAGTTTTACAAATACAGGATTAGAGAGGCATGGTTAGACAAGTTTTTCTGAAAAAAATCTTTTGGTTTTAGTAGACTGGATGCTCAATATTAGTCAGCAGTTTGATGTGGCAGTTAAAAAAAAGGTAATATGACATTGGGCTGAATTCAGAGGAAAAAAATTTTTTTAAAGTTCTCATTCCAGGAATAAAAAAGGGGTGGATAATCCTGCTCTATTCTGTCCTGGTCAGACCACCTCTAGAGTATTGTCTTCATAGCTCTGAGTACCACAGTTTAGGAAGGATATTGATTAGTTGGAAAACAACCACAGGGGGATAACTAGGATGATTAAGAGTCCTGTGAACATGTGATATGAGGATCATTTGAAAGAACTGGTTGTCTTCAGCCTGGTGAGGAGAGAATTCAGTGGGGTACATGATGGTTATATTCAAGTATTTGAAGAGCTGTTATGTGAAAAAAAAAGACTTGATATGTTTAGTCTCAGAAAGCAAAAATGGGAGTAATGGGTAGAAGTTATAAATTTAAGCCTAATTTAAGGGGGAAAAAAACTTCCTAATAATTAGAGCTATCTAAAACTGGAATAGTCTGCTTATAGATGTAGTCCATTCCCAAAACTGGGAGACCTTCATGCAGAAGCCGGGTAAACATTGGTTGAGTATTTTACAGAGATTCCTTTTCAGGCAGAGATTGAACAAGATGGCTGCTCAAATCCCTTTGTACTTTAAAAATTCTGTTACATAGCTCTTTGAGGTTTGCCAAACACTTTTCTCCTAATAACTCTCTGATGTAGGTACCCAAATGGATCTTTGATCTTTCGTGTGAATATCCCCTCACACAGTCAAAACCACAACCCTGTTCCTCTTGTGATTCTTGTCTGTCTTTCCATAACTTTGCTCCATGAAATGGATTATGCCAACATTGTTATTCTCATTTTAAAGATGAGGAGATAGAAACTGAAAGGATAGGTGACTTCTGTGATCACATATGGAAGGCACTGAGGGAGGTCAAACTCAGATCTTCTAACTCTAAGGTTAATGCTCTATCTACTTTGTTGCATCAGCCCTGCCATGGCTTAATATAAGGAGAAACTTTCTAATGGAGCTGTTCAATATTTGAAATAGCTACCCTTTAAAAAGTGAGTTCTTCCTAGAAGTCTTCAAGTGGAGGCTGGGGGACCATTTGCCTAACTAGCAAGTTGTAGAGGAGATTCAAACTCCAGAAAGGTTTTGGATTAGATAACCTTTGAGATCCCAATCAACACTACAATGTAAACTGAGGCCTGGGCTTCTCCAAATATCAGCAATGTCTTAGTGCGGTCTTACCTCCCAAATGGCAGCAAGTGCCAATCTTTTTTGAATTCCAGTGAATAATCTTAGGACAAAAGGCACCTTCAATCTTTACAGATATCACTCACAAGCTATTAATCCAAAGCTTTCACAGAAATGAGGAAAATGCACTCAGAGAAAAGATGCCATCAACAAAAATGAGAAAGCAAAAAAACAAAACTGTCATCAATGCAGGGGGTAATACCAGGGATCAGATTTCAATCTAAATTGTCACAAATACAGAAAGGAAATGTTCCTAATAGCATTTTAATGGAAATGCTAGTTTTATGATATGAAAATGAGCAAATGACAAAGAAGATTTAAATTATGCAAATTATTCCTTTGGGTGATAGTTTTATTGAGCTTTGTGTATCCTAATCCATTAAGAATGCAAACAAGAGGAACCCTAGAACATTTTATCTGGCACCATGGTTCACATGGAATAAAATTCTTTTTCATTAGATTTCTCACTATGTGTATAATCTTGGATAAATGACTTGTCACATAGCTAGTAAGGGCCAGAACTGAAGCTCAGCTCTTCTAACTCATAGTCCAGGCATCTTTCCATTATGCCAAAAGCTCCCAAATTTACCTCTCTGGAATCCCAGGCCCTCAGGGTGTGGAGAAACGTCTGCAGTTAATCTGATAAATTCACTGAGAATAATTTTTCCAAGGTATTTGAATCATATACCCCTAGAACTGGAAGAACCTTAGAGATAATGTAGTCCTACTTGTTCATTATATAGAGGTCATCCAGACTCAGATATGCGAAGGGAATTTGTGCAAGGTCCCAGCGAGAATAAATGGAAGGATTAGGCCTCGAACCCAAGTTTTCTGATTCCATGGCCAGTGCTCTTTCCTTTACACCTCTCACCTACACTATACCTTATTTTGCAGAAGAGGAAACTAAGGCACCAGAAAGACGATTTGTCTTGGGTCATACAGAGAATGGCTATAGCAGGGCCAAATTGGGGAGCTAGGACCAACTCCCAAGACAATGTTCTTTCCCTTATTAGTGATAGCACACATTTATATAGCACTTTGAAGTTTAAAAAGCACTTTCCTCATAACAATCCTGGGAAATAGTAGCAATAAAGGAGGCAATAGTATATTATTACTCCTATTTTACAGGAAAGAAAACAGGCTGGCTCAAAAGGGCCAAGTTCTCTGCTCATGTTTACACAGCCAGTGTCATAGTTGGGATTCTCCCCTGATCTTCTGACTCCACATTCAGCCCCCTTTCTATTATACCACGCTGCCCCCATGGCAGGTTAATAATGTCTTAAGATATTCTCCCTCATTTATATTTTGAAAGGAGACTTTTAAAGCCTTAACTCAGAGGAGTCTACTAAGATAACACAGCATGAAAGTGGAGGGACATCCTTTCAATTGGGGGAAAGCAGGAAACACACAAAACGCTCTTCAGATTATACTGTATGGGAAGCTGCCTCATCTGGCGGTCCCTGTTTGTGACTATGGCAAAAATCAGAGAGTAAAACATGAGGACCCCATTGCCTTATGGCAAAGATGAGTACAGTGTTAGAACAGAGAATGTCAGAGCTGGCAGGAACCTTAGAATATAGAATGCTAAAACTGGAAAGGAACTCAGAATAGAATGTTAGAAAATAAAATTTTAGAGCTCTAGAACATTGGATGCTGGCACAAAGAACAGAATATTAGGTATGTTAAAGTGTTACAGCCCTCAGGAGCTTGGAGATCAATTGTTCCAACTGTTTAATTTTATAAGTGAGGGAACTGAGGTTCAGAGAGGTCAAATGGCTTGGCTAAAGTCACACAGCTAGCTAACATTAGGACTCAAATTCCATCTTCCGTATTTGTTATTTATGTTGCTTTGTCCTCAGTTAAAGGAGACTGTTTCAGAGACTGGAGAGGTAATCAGTTTCCACTGCTCATTCCCCAACATTTAGCAGCAAATTCTCCCTCAATGGATATATACATATGTGGCATATACATATGGTAAGTTTTACCACTGAGCCACCAAAAAATAAAAGCCCAACATAAAACTTGTGTTTCCAAGTGGAGTTCATTAAAGGACACAGAAGAGTCATTTAGACCCCAAGATGACAGAGAAGGATACTACAGCATGACTGCCTCTAATGCTCCTATTGGGTCTGTGATGGGATTCAGTGTCTTGTCATATCCCATGTAGATAGAAGGGGTCTTCAGTGCAGTGTGATTTGGGGCTGAGTGGTCCCTGCTCCCCCTTTTCTGATGTTACTTGTCAACATGTTTTCATTTCACGATGGACCTTGACATTTTGGAAGCACCAATTGGCCAAGGTATATATGTCTAAGCTCATCTTTTCTGAACTCATGAATAGCTGTTCAGACAACTCAGCTTTGTCACACCCAAAACTCTTAGGAACCTCAAGTATAGATGGTGGTTATCTGCAGAGCAAGGCAGTAAATACTGGGTGGTGGCCTATATGATGCACCTTCAGCAATATCTGGAAAGTGGCTGTTCTCTCAGATTGAACATTCTGCCCAATTCAGGTTCTAATAATTATTTTGATAATAGCTTTAGGGAAAAAAAAACTATCTTAGAGGGGAAGAGTAAAAGTATACTCAGCTTCTTACAAATGGAAGAAAATTATTGAACTTCAACTTTGCAAACTATAAGGTTATCAGTAATTATACTTCAAAAGAAAAATATGAACTAAACATACAAGCAAAAAGTCAATAAACCATATTAATACAAGAGTTTCTTCTACTTAGGAAGGGATTCTCCTAAAATGAAGTTGTACTTGTAGTTTTAGTACGGAACACAGAGTAAGTGATAAATGAACTCAGTCCCACAAAAGACCGTGGTCCATCTCTTAGCATTATTTCTACCTGCAGAAATCCATACATCAAAAGAAATTGACCTATTAGGCAGGTTCACAACAATCACAGTAGGCCAGAAAATGGCCACCCAGAATATTCTTGAATCTCTCTTTCTTTTGGACCTCTCCCCTAAAAGGGAAGGTTGCATCTATGCCCTCATAGGCTTTATATTTCCTGGTTGCAATGACTAGATATTCTTTTGTCTCTACAATTACAACTGGTGTTGTATCAGCATCCATTTTACCACTACAAAAAATAGTCAGGAAGGCCAATTTCTTTAAGCTTCAGCTCTTATAACTCTGTTAATAAAGGGGCTCCTTTAATTATTGGGTTCTTCTGCTTGTGTTTGCAACACAAAACATTTCCTTACATAAACATACTCCATACCAAAGTATAGGGCCCCAAATGGAGACAATAAGCAGGAGAAAAGTAAAAGCTCTCTAATTCTGGCATGTGTAAAAACTGCTCTTCCTCTAGACTATAATTTCTCTCTTATTCCCTGGCATTTAAATCCCTTCAGGCTGTGTTTATTTTCCATGGTAGCCCTAACTCTTTTCTGCATAATGTGTACCAATTTGGAAATGGAATTTAGCTTCTTTTCTTGAAATTGCCTTCCTGTGTTAATTTCACATGTCAGCCAATGATTCATCCATTGTTGCTTTAAAACTTTAAATTGCCGAAGAGAATTTCAGAGCTTTTAAAAGTGCTTTCGTTGATCCAATTATATGTTGCTCAGTAAGTCAGTCCCCTTTGCAAATGGCCTAAAAACAAAAGTCTTTAAATAGTCATATCCCAGAAGCTGGAGGAAATTGGCATTTCATTTTTAAAAGGAGAATCCTATATCCTAGTCTTTAGTGTTGGGGCTAGGGGTAGGATAGGCCATCTTCTCTTCAGCCACCTGGCCCCTCTGCAACAAAAAGACTTCCAAAAGGTAAGGGCCTCGGGCAGTTGGCCAATTTGTAGTAGCTAAGAGACAGTTCTATTAACACTTATCAAAAATATAGTCACTTAACTTCCCTTACCTTTAGTTTGGGCTTCCTTAAGTTGAGGAATTGAGAGTCTCTAATATCCCATCTAGCGCTTACATTCTATGGCTTGAGGTCCCTCCCAGCTCTAACATTCTGTTCTATATTCTCACATTCTATGGTCTAAGGTCCCTTCCAGCTCTTATCTTTTGTGAGTCTATGATTTCAAACCTCTTTTGCTTGACAGGCAAGTATAATTTATTTATACAGATCTAAAGGTGAAAAAGCTAGTCAAATAAATGGGAGTTACATGTCATTTCATTACATGAGCTCCCCATTACCCACAGGATAAAGTCCAAATTCTAACTTAGCCCAACATTCATCATATCATGGATTTATAGCCAGAAGGGACCTTAGATGTCACCAAGTACAGTCCTCTCATTTTACACATAAAGAAACAGAGGCCCAGATAAGTTAAGTGACTTTTCCAGGGTCACACAGTTTAGCCGTCTGAAAAAGGACTTCAACCTAGGTCTTTCTGATTCAAAGCAGATCACATTCTTCACTACATTATGCTGCCTCTCTTAACTTTTTTATGTTTAATTGATCCTTTTTATATCACCATCTTTCTGAATATAACCCTCACCCCTCCCCTACCCAGTGATCTATTTCTTGTAATGAAGAATAAAAAAGAGGGGGAATAAGCAGTTAATTCAACAAAATAAACAGACATACCAACCACATCTGAGTATATTCACATCAGGAGTCTCCTACCTCTGCAAAGAAAGGAGGATCCATTTTCTTTTCTCTTTTCTGAGGCCAAGGTTGGTTATAATAATCACAAGATGCTCAGTTTCATTTTTTGTTTCTTTCCATATAACATTGTTGTTGTTATTGAATATGTAGTTTTCCCGGTACTGCTTACTTAATTAATTGCATCAGTTTGTATATGTCTTCCCATTTAGCCCAACATTCCAGGCTTTTCACAATCTGGACATAACTAAGCATTTCTATCTTTTCTTTCACTACTCTTGTTCATAAGTTTTCTACTCTAGCCAACCTAATATTTTTACTGAGCTCTGAATATATCCTGTTCATGTCTTTGTCCATCCTGTTCATTCCATCTTAAATACTGCTTCCCCTTTTCACTTATTTGAATTCAACTCAGTCTTCAAGATTCAATTTCATCTGAGCAACCTCTATGAAATATTCCCTAACCACTCCCACTCACAATGATCTTTCCTTTCACAACTCATAGAATTTGCTTTCTGTACCACTTTCTTGGCATTAACTATACATACTAGCCTGTGAAATCGCTTATACTTTTGCCTTTTCATCTATGAGACTGCTGTAGCTTGGGGTGTGCTGGTAGATCATTAACAACTGGCTTTTTGAAAATTCCAGACACATTGTTAAGTTTAATCTGTATTATTAGCATTTTACTATCACTTTCTTAAGTCTAGACAATCAACAAAGCAATAAATCATGTCCTGATTTGTAGTGTTTTCAGATTTTTGAGGTTTCAGTGCCCACACAGAAAATTTAACAATCAGCTTTCCTAGGTTAGTACCATCTGACTTCAGTACACTCCTGGTTGTAGCTAAACAATTCATTACCTGGTGGACACATCTCTGGTAATAAGACTTGGAAGGGAATTGAGAATAAAGGATATAGCCTCAGAAAATGTAAGAACGTGGAGGGATCCTTAACTTTACAGATGAGTAAATTGTGGTAAAGGGAGGTGAAATGATTTGTCCAAGGTCACATAAGTAGTAAGATTTGAAACCAGGTCCTGATTCTAGAGCTAGTCCTCTTTCCACTGCAGCGTGCTCCTCCTTTGGAGACCTGATCTAAGGAGGAGACTGCGAGGCAGAACTGGCTTGTCTACTGTGACTCTTATTGCCCATATCAGCACCCCTCCCCCAAAATGTCTTCCCTTACTGCAATATGTAATTTTTTTGTTTTGCTTTATTACATTTTCAGAAATTTAACCAATTAGCAACTCATTCAGGTCAATAAGCCTCCTCATTTAGCAAAGAAAATTCTACTAGAAGCCACCAATCAGGCACTGGTGTGAATTATTTCAATCAGATTGATTTCTTGCTAACACCTGAGATCTACTGCATAAAGAAAATGAAAGTTTTGAATTGGGGTAAGGGTGGGGAAGGAAGGAACAGAAGGAACCTGGAGCAGAGGACTTTCAGACTCTGGACAGATCTAGGGAGGGCTGCCACTGTAAGGAGCTCAGAACAGCATCAATGCACAGAAGGCATTCCACTAGGAAGTAGGAAAGGCTGTAAAAATGGAGGTAGAAGGTGGCCAAAGCCATTGCCAATCACTTCAGTTATAACAATAAAACCCAAAAAAGGTGTTTGACAAAAAATAACACATATTTCTGTTAAAATTCCTAAAAAGCAAAGAAGTATACTATTCCTTAATATGGTAAATACTAGCTATCTAAAATCAAGAGCCAGCATTATATGTAATGGAGAAACGTGAAAGGCCTTTCAGTAAGATGAGAGGTAAAGCAAGGATGGATTTCATTATCACCACTATTATTTGATATAGTATTAGAAATTCAAATAATAGCAATAAGATGAGAAAAGGGAATAAGCACAAGCAAAAAAGAAACAAAATTGTTACTTTTTGCAAATAATGATAGTCTACTTACAGAATCCTTAAGATTCAACTAAAATTAATTGAAACAAATAATAACCAGCAAAGTTGCAGGATATAAAATAAACCTACATAAGTCATCAGACTTTCTGCATATTACCAACAAAACTCAGTGGGAGGGTACAAAAAGGGAAATTCCATTGAAAATAATAACTGAATGTATAAAATATTTGGGAATCTACCCACCTGTACACACATAGGAACTATAGGTATACAAATATAAAACACTTATTAGACAGATATTAATTGCTTATGGTTATTATTCTGTGAAAATGTAATATGATATAAATTAATTTTTATAATTATATTTTAATATAATTGGCATTTTATGTATTTAACATTATTCTTAAAAGGGGTCCATATGCTTTGCCAGACTGCCAAAAAAAAGGTTAAGAACCCCTTATCTGAAAGAATAAAAGGTCAAGAATCAAGGGAAAAATTTTTTTAAGTGTGTAAACAAGAATGGTGTACTAGCAATTGTAGATCTGAAAATACATTACAAAGTATTAATCACCAAAACCATTTGGCACTGGTTAAAAGAACTGAAAAGTAGATCAGTAGAACAGAAAAGGTATGCAACATACAGAAACAAATGAACCTAGTGTTTGATAAACCCTAAGACCATAACTATTGGGCTAAGAACTCACTATTTGCCAAAAAACTGCTAGGCAAACTTAAAATTGGTCACAGAGATTAGACTTAAATTAATATCTTAAAAGTTTTAAATAGACATATGACCTAGATATAAAAAGTTACATCATAAACCAATTAAAAGAGCAAGCAAGAAGATCTGCTTTTCACAATTATGAATTGGGGGAAAGTTCATGACCAAACAAGGAATAGAAATGATCAAAAATGAGAAAATCAACTATTTTCATCACATAAAATTGAAAAGCTTCTGCACAAACAAAATAGATGCAATTAAAATCAGGAGGTTAAACTGTATGTTTGCAGCATATTTATTTGATAAAGGAGTGATATCTAAGATATGTAAGGAAGGAATGGATTCAAATTCACAAGAATAATTTTAGTCTTTTTTTTCAGTCATGTCCCACTCATTGTGACCCCATTTGAGATTTTCTTGGCTAAGATACTGGAGTGGTTTGCCATTTCCTTCTCCAGATCATTTTATAGATGAGGAAACTAAGGCAAATAAGGTTAAGTGACTTGCCTAGGGTCACACAGCTAATAAATGTCTGAGGCCAAATTTGAACTCAGAAAGATGTCTTCCTGACTCCAGGTCCAGCAGTCTACGCACTGGGGCACCTCCCTGCCCTATGAGAACAATAGTTATTTCCAATAAATAAATGGTCAAAGGATATGAAGAGGCGATTCTCAAAGGAAGAAACCCAAGCTATCAATAACCATATGAAAATTTGTTCCAAATCATTTATAAGTGAAATGCAAATTAAAACAGTTCTGAGGGTCTACCTCACACTCATCAAGTTCACAAAAAAAAAAGGGGGGAGGAGGATTAAAATTGTTTGGAAGGACAGGCACACTAATGCATTGTTGATACTATTGTAAATCAGTCCAATCATTCTGGAAAGCAATTTGGAATAGTATCAAAAAGTCACCACAATGTATACATTCTTTGCCATACTAAGTCTATACCCCAAAGACATAAAAGAAAGGAGGAAATCACACACACACACACACACACACACACACACACACACACACAAATTATAGTAGCAGTGATTTTTGTTGTTGACGAAGAATTAGAAACTAAGGGAAGTGGCTAGAAATAGAACTCATAATGGAAACATTTGGGAAGTAGCTGAACAAGCAAAATGTTGTAATGAAATATTATTGCACTATAAGAAATGATAAAAAGGATAAATTCAAAGAAAACTGGGAAGACATACAAACTGATGAAGAATGAAGAGAGAAGATCCGAGAGAACAATTTATACAATAACTACAACATTGAAAAGATAAATTTTTAAAAACTTAAGAACTCTGATCAATGCAATAAACCTCTGGAATCATGTCTCTAGCCCAATGATGAAGCACAACAAAGATCCAAATTCTGTATCTATCTTGTAAGCACCTAATTATTTATATGTTGTCATTGCCTCTAGAATGTAAGTTCCCTGAAGGACTCTTTGTACCTTTCTTTGTATCCCTAGTGCTTACCATTGTGGTAGGCACATAATAAATGATTAATAAATGCTCATTAAATGATTGATAGATGTTCAGAATGAAACATGCATTTTCAGACATTGACAATGTGCTAATTTGGTTTGTTTATTTGTTAGAAGTTTGTTTTGTTTTGTTTTTTATTTTGGAAGCCTTGATAGGAAGGAGAGATGGTGACATCAAATAAAAGGAAAGATTAGAGAGTCATTGTAGATTTTTTTTAATGCACAGAAGAGAATGCAAGGAATTCAGAAAGGGACACAGAGAGGCAGAAAACTTACATTCTCTTAAAAAATGTACAAGCTACATGTAATAAAGATTTGTGGTTTCCTGTACAATCCTCTTTTTCTGTTCCATGTATATGGAAATGCTTATGTTTCTTGATGTTCATAAAAATTAAAAAGAAAAAAAAAGACAACTGCCACCTATTTAAAACTTTTATTTAGGACCAGCTCTGCACAAGGGAAAAAGAGGAAGAAAATTTTCTTTCTAACCTCATCTCCTTTTTCATCTTTTCCTTTTCTCTACCCGTCTTTCTCCCACATTCTCTCTTCTTCCCCTTCTTGTCCCTTCTCTTCCGCCTCTCCCTGGCTCTTCTGCATTTTGTGTTTCCTGTCCCCAGGACTCAAAATTCAAGCTTACAACTATTAGTATTATAGTTTCACTGTACTATGGACAATGTTGTTTCAATGGAATCAACCAATCAATAAGCACTTATTAAACATCTACTAAATGTTAGGTATTGTGCTTGATGATGGGGATATAAATACAAAGATGCAATCCCTATACTCAAGAAGTCAAGTTTCAAACTGATTTACAAAACAAACAGTTCCCAAACTGAGAACCACTTATATACTAAACTCTAGTGCTCAGGAGTAGGGGTAAATTGGACTATGTTGAATTCTGGTAGCCAGCATTACCTATTGACTAGAACAGACGTCTATGCATTGATAAAAGCTTATGCTTTCTGTAACACTTTAAGATGTACAAATTGCTTTCTTTACAATGATCCTGTGTTAGATAGGTAGTCCCATTTTCAGATGATAAAACTGAGGTTCAGAAACAAGTCAAGTGACTTGGACACGGTCATGATCAGGTAAATGTCGGAGCCAACGTTGGAACTCAGAGCTTCTAATTTGGGGTAGTATTTAGGGTATGGTGTAAAGAGCCTTGACGAAGAGTCAGAGAACCTGGGTTCAAATCCCATCTTTAACTTTAAGTCACTTTGGTTTTCTGGGCCTTGGTTTCTTTGTTTTGTTTTATGTAACATGGATAATATGAGGAAGGTGGGCTAGATGGTCTCTGAGGCCCCCTTTCAGCACTAGATCTATGACCCAATGACTTCAAAGCCAGTATTCTCTTTCTTTTGGTTACTTCTATATTCAGTGTTTGAACACTCTGTTTTAATGTTTTTTCTAGCTCTAAGTTGCTATAATAAGAATAGTAATAATAATGGCTACTCATATTTCTATAGTATTCTGAGATTTATTTTTCTCTAGAGTAGGGGTGGGAAACCTGAGGCCTCGAGGGGCAGGTTCCCCACCCCTGCTCTAGACTTTCCCCTAAACAACCCTGGTCGGTACTATAAGTATTATTATCATTCTAAGGTAGAGGTACTTCCCTTACAAACACGCTTTTTTATATCCTTTTGAGAGGGACACTTTTCCCCCTCCATGTAATCTTAACAAAATTGGATTTCAAAGGAGAAAAATGGAGAAGACTTAAAAATTAGGCATGCATATTAGCAATCACGTCCAGAGAGGATGTCTAACTTTTTCTTTGTGCAATCTGAATTCCCTTAACATAGAATTGTTGTCAAAATTCATTACAGTACTTCAGACTTCTCTTGTCATTACCCAGTTCCCCAAGCAGAGAGTCAGGCAGTTTGCAACGGTGTTTCTTCTGGAAGTACTGGTTGTTTACTCCTCATACTGCATTTTTAAAGTGATTTCTCCCCTGCCGATCCCGGAAGATGTCTAAAGGCCTTACAAGTTCAAGAATTTGAAAATCTGAAGACTCAGATTTGAAGACCACTGGCTGTATTCACATTTCTTCTACGCATATGCAGGGCATGTCATTAATAAGAAGGAAGGTACCCACTAGGGAAGAGAGAAATTCTAGCTTTTATTACAGTGACTTTGCTAGTTGACAGCATTTACTATTCCTCCTCAAGGTCTATTCAAGACGAGGAGAACTAACAGCATATTCTTTCTTTCTCTGTAACATTGCACAATTAAGACAGACAAAAAAAATCTTAGAAATAAAAGGGATCTTAGAACACAGAATGTAAGAACATGGGACACAACTTGTTAAAGTTGTAAAGGACTAAGACTAGAAGCGAGTTTAGAATTTAAAAAAATTAGAGCCACAAACAACAAAACACAGGATGTAAGTGGTGCGAATGTTTGAAGGAAGTTATGTTATCTAGTCTAACATATTGCTTTAGTAGCCTTTACCAATCATTTTCTGTACAATAGCCCCATGAATGAGGGAGTTTATTATCATTTTTTTTAAGGAAACTGAAGCTCAGTAAATTGAAATGGCTTGCCTAAAATTATGTGGGTAGTAATAATAATAATAGTTGATGTCGGCATAGCACTTTGCAAAGTTTTCAAAGGTTTACAAATTGCTTTCTACATATTATCTTACTTGATCCTCAAAATAAGAGGTAATGGGAGACGATATAATCCTCATTTTGCAAGTGAGGAAACAGAATCAAGGAAGGAAAATTACTTGCCCAAGGTCATAAGACCAGTCAGGGTTAGAATCAGATTCCAAACCCAGCTCCTCTGATTCCAACTGAAAAACTCTTCCCATGATGCCATGCTGATTCTTAGTTCAAAAGCTATCGAAACTTTTGGAGCTAGACTCCTTAAAAGCCTAGTAATTGTAAATGCCAGCCCGTCTCCCACTATGACAAGCTTGTCATGCAGGGTTTGCAAAAGCATCTTGTCTTTGGAAGCTGACTGTTATTTTAGGCTAGCTCTATGGATAATAGCATGATTTTCACATCCACATCCATGACCTGCTCACTGAAGCTGAATATTTCTAGATGTGACCAATTTTTTGAAATAGAAGAGAACTTTCCAAAATTCGAACAGCATATATTTTAGGCCCATTCTCTTCTCAATGTCACCATCCTGAAATATGACACTTTCTACCTTACCAGAAAGCCAGGGCAGTAAGAGAGATTGTTCTCAAAGCAATGTACTGGTGGAACAGCCCCAGAACTCAGGTCTTCTGCCTTCAGCTCACCTACATTTTCCACTGTATTGTACCATAATAGTTCACATTTGTTTGCACTTTAAGATTTAAAAAGTGTTTTCCTTACACCTACCCTTTGAGGTAGATAATGAAACTAGGCTCCATCAAGGTTATGCTTAATCCTGCAAGGAAGTCAATTCTCAAAGCTTCATACATATGGATTGGAGGATCATGAGCTAGGAGGATAACCTACAATTTCACACTACCAAGTTAATCAACTCCAGTAAGGCTGCTGTAAATTTGACTAGAAAACTTTATTCCCCCACACATACCAATGATCCTTAGGCCACAGACACAGACAGACTGGAAGGATTTGAGATGATTTCAGACGCAGACAAGAAAGCAAGGATGTCCCACGTGGAAACTGAAATACCTCGGTATGGGATAGGAAAAGAGGCAAAAAGCTGGGTAGATGTGAGAGGTTGTTAGCAGCATAGTAGTGGAAAAAAATAGGGGATCTGGGAGTCAGAAGGACTGGTTTGTGGCTCTAGCTCATCCACCTGCCAGCTGTGTGACCCTGAACAAGTTGTCTTCCCTCTCAGAGTCTACTTTTTCATCTATAATGTGGAAACAATAATAATTGCACTGTGAGCCTCACAAGGTAGATCTGAGGAAAGTAATTTATAAACCTAATTGTGCTATAGAAATGTTAGTTACTGCCATTAATATTATTCTACATTTACTTTAGTGCTATGTACACCACCCTCAGAAGTGAAGGAACACCTGGAAACAAATGGAAGCCTCTATAAGGGTGATAACAACTCATTTTTATATTGAATTGTAAGGCTGGCAAAGAACTTGACAAGCAAAATAGCTTAGTATTATTCTAAGACTAAAAAGGCCCCTCCATTTTATAGGTGAAGAAACTGAGACACAGAAGGGTGAAAAATCAGTCCAACATCACAAAGCAAGTACTGACAATGTAGTTGAGCTTGTTTGTGGTTAACACAGAAACTCAGATTCAGCCAAGACTGCCTATCTGCCAAAATAAGTGGAGGCTTCGTCCTTCCCCTCTGGTGAAATAACTTTCTCGTACCAGTGTATTGGTGGAATCAGCCCAAGAACTTGGGTCTTCTGCCTTCAGCTCAGCTGCATTTTCCACTGTATTGTACTATAACAGCACACATTTGTTTGCATTTTAAGATTTTAAAAGTGTTTTCCTCACATTTATCCTTTGAGGTAGATAATGAAAGTATTGCTCTGCCTATTGTACTGAGGAGCTAATAGATTCAGAGAGGGGAAGTGCCTTGCTGAGAACCACACCTCTATTAAACGTTAGAGTTGACCCTGGGACCACCCAAGACCTAGAGCTGTTTCCATGACACTATGCCGTACATACCACCCCACAAGTTCTGTTTCCTCCTAAGACTGGCTCATGATGGGAAACAGGATGTGTTTCATGACACTGCTTTTAGCCAGGCCACTGAACTAACAGCAAAATCTCTGACTCCCAGGATAAATATAATGCAATTATGCTATAGTGAAGCAGATGAATTCCTCAATTAACGATGAATACAATGACCAACTTATAATGTGTTATGTTACAAGGACAGAATAATAATGGTAGTTTACATTTGTGTAATGCTTTATTGCTGCAAAAGCACTTTACATACATCAACTCATTTTATCCTCACAACATTCCTGTGAGGTAGGCAGGACAAAGACATTATCATCATTTTCTCAGTGAGAAAACTGAGGACTAAATAGATGCCACCTCTATAAATGAAAATTTATCACCCATTCTTTACTGCCCTCATTTATTTAATGTGAATCTGGTGTTGGGAATACCATCTAGGATTTGTTATTTTAACAGTTTCTAATTTTTCGTTTAGGTGACACCCCTCCTGTTAAATCCACCATCTGTGACAGTTGGAGGTCAAACAGTTCACCTCTTACATTTTGCAGACTAAAGGGAAGTGCTGTGTCTAAGATCCCATAATAATTTAGTTCCTAGGCTTCCTGATTCCCAGAGCAATGCTCTTTCCACCACAACACTAGAACACAGAATCTTCATTTAGAACTGGAAGGGACTTTCAAACACAAAATATTAGAGCAGAAAATTCAGGACTATATTTCATGTCTTCTATGTCTACAGCATAAATGATAATGGCAATGACTGTCATATACATATATATGTATATATATACACATACATACATACATACATACATATAAAAAAACATTTTTAAAGTGTCTTCAATGTTTGCAAAGTGTTTTACATACATTATCTCATTTGAACAACATTTCATATGACTACTTGAGTGGTATGAAAGCCAATTTGGAGACTCAGTCTTTTAAGAGATACCAGGCAAAAAACTTGACAGAAAAAACTTGAGACATTTTTAAAAACGTCACCATGTTCTTATCTTCTATGTAACACATTAGAGCCAAAATATTTTAAGACTAGTCAACTAGATTCAGTCGGTTAGAATGTGGTGCTAGAAAGAATGAAATTATGGGTGAGTGAAGAATCACCATATAATGGAAAGGGCATTGATAAAGGAGTCAGAAGAAATGAGTTTAAGTCATAGCTCTGCCAACTTACTTGCTCTGTCACCTTGGGTAAAATCACTTTGGGGTCTTAATTTTTTTCCTCTATAAAACAAAGGGACTGAACTAGATGATCATTAAAGTCCCTTCCAGTTCAAATATTTTGTGATTCTGATCTCACAGAAGTAGGTACTTTCCACTGGTACAATACACAACCATCCACACCTTCTCAACCTTTTACTCACAACTCTTGTTCACATTTTCATGCAAATCCTCCATAGAAGAAAACTACTTTAAGGTGATGAAAAGTCTTCTGTTTTGGTTTTTTTTTTTAAATATTTTATAGAATGTCTTGAAACACTCAGAAGCACCATCTATTCATTGTGATCCCTTACATGCACCACAGACTTACCCCATCTCCTTTTCTGGTTATATAAGTCTTTTAAGACCTCTTTACTCAGAGGTAGAAGGAACAAAGGTGATTACCTAGTGGAACTCCATTTTATAGATGAGAAACTGAGTAGAAGTGGGCTTCTTCTTAGAGCACTTTGGGACCTCAGGTTAAGGGACCCCTCTTTTCTTTTTTTGTGTTCTTTCTCTGAGGTCTTAGGGTCCCTCAGGGCTTACTAGAGCCTTTGCAGAAGATGCAGAATGAAGAGGTGTTAGGCCACTAGCAATGTGCCCCAAACTGCAAGAACCAAAGAAGGAGTCTATAGCCTCCCTTTTCTTTGTGTGCATATTTTATAATATTACAATTTATTAAAGATTAATGTATATCAATTATTGTGTGTATTCATGTATGTTATTTGCTATTCTGAAAGATTATAATTTTGTTAGTTAATTCTTTTAAATGTATTTTTTCTTCCATTGCTTAATTCTGATCCAAAACTACTCGTATAAAAGGGTAAATTGAGTTTGTATTCTCACAGAAGATAATTCAAAATATATATTTCCATGAAAAAATGAAATAAAAGGTCATGGGAAAAATTTATTAAATTTATTATAGATCACTTTAAAATCTCTGTTTAAAATCTTTGCTGTTTAAATTTTTTTTAGTGGTCTTACTGGTATCTATTTGCTTCTCTAGTAGAAAACAAAGCTTCAAGATTCTAAACAAGCAGACAAATGCCTGGTAAAATAAGCTCCTCTGAAAACATTTCTGGTATGATTAAAACGAAACAAAACAAAAAAACCTAAGCCGTAAAGGAGGGCTTGTTGTAGTAGTGGAGGGCAGATGTAGTGTTAGGGAACCAACTACATGGAAATGAGACAAATACCTGACTACGGAGGATGGAGAGTGAGATCTTTCACAAGGAGATAATACGTAAAGAAGTAGAGGTAGTCTAATTGAGAAAAGGCTAAGTTTTTAAAAAAACTAGTCATGGAGAATTTTACTGCAGCATGGAGATACTGTTCATGGCTAGTTAAATTTATCCTTCAGTCACTTGGGTAGGGATCAAGGAAAGTCAGAGGGAATAATGACTATTTTGGCTTATATGGAGCCATCTTGAATCAATTCCAAAAGCTCAAGCATGAGAATCAATAATTGTTTCTAAGCCAGAGAAATACAGTGAACTAGAAGTTTGGGACTAACTGCTGGAGGAATTTTTGCCACTAAGTGGACATAAAGTCCTAGAGCTTCTCTAACTGACTATGGACTCAAGAGTCTAACTCCACTGTAAAGATTTTGTGTGAATTAGAAAGAAATATTCCATACAAATTTGAAGATGAGACCAGGGCCAGATAAATGTAGATTATAAGCTCTTCTTGTGTAAGGGGTGGGTTGTTTTTTATCTTTGTGTCCCCAGAACTTAACACAGCACTTGAACAGAATAGGTGCTTAATAAATGTTTATTGAATTGAATTGCTAAGAGTTTTTATTAGAGTTAATTTTACTGAGGTTATTTGGCAGATGGCTAAATTTGTTCAGAGCTAAAATCTCCCTAAGTAGTGTTTATTTTGATAAATAATCACCTCTTTTTACAAGGATAGAACTGGGAATAAATGTGACATTACTGCTAAGCTCAACAGATTCTGAGTGTGTAGAATTCTTTGAATATTTGTAATGAGTACACAAGTCTATGTTAGGAAGTCTAGTTTTGTTGGAGAACACCATAGAAGCCTGTTAACATTTTCACACATGGCCAATGTGTTGATGAGTTTTGCTTGACTTATTTGTTAAACTGATGGGTTTCTAGAAAAAAGAATAAAATATTTAAAAATACTCAGAAGAAAACAAAAAGCATTTCAGAACAGGACACAAATCACGATTTTGTTACTGCCTTGTTAAATTTAATGCAATGCTTTTGGAAAACACTACTAGCAGTTCATAGGTTCATATATAATTTTTTTTGTTCTTTGTCTATAACTTTCACATGCACTTATAGATTGTTTTGTGTTGGTTTTACATATATATATATATATATATACACTCATTTAAATCTATATCTATAGATATGGATATATAACTATAGATAAAGATCTATATCTTATTTCTCTACAGAACTCAGAACCAAAATGGCAAGGACCCTATTATATTCACCTTATTATCTTCAATACAATACATAGTATCATAGGATTTAGAGCTGGAAGAGCCTTTAGGGTTCAGCTTGTGTGACCCCCTCATTTTACAGGAAACAAAGGCCCAGATGACCTAAGGGACTTGTCCAAGGTCACACAGGTAGTAAATCATAGACTGCTCTCTAATTATCTCAGGTTTTTCACTATTGTTGGATGAGTTTGGTAAGGCTGTTGAGTGGTGATCAAAAATGATACTGAGTCAAAATCCAATGACCTCCTACACTTTTGTGAAAGGAAAGGCCACAGTTGATAGATGATAAGCTCTTTGACAGCAGGAACCATATCTTATTCATCTTGCCTCCCATGTAGCACCTATAACTTGCACATATTAAGTACTTAATAAATCTATGCCAAATGACTACAAGCAGCCCAACTCAAGACTTCTAATCTCAAAGAAAATAAAAGAATTATTCCTACTTAAAATAACATTCCAGTTACAGATTTACGTCTGTCTATGTACTATAGGTCCCATCATTCTGACTGAAATAATATGGTACTTATGGACTGTATCCACTTATAAAAGAACTCAAGCTATTCCAACTACAGCTAAGTGCCACTAAATATAATGGAAGCTGCTCAACTGGAGAATACCTGACTATGGAAAACTTTGAAAACTGAAGCTTCAATGGAGACATTCTGCCAAAAATGGATGGGAATCTGGATTTTTTGTCCATAAAGATATCTGGAAAGCTGAAATCAAAAAGTAGAATGAGCTATTGAGCAAGTCAGAAACATATTTTATAGTAGACACATGATTACCTTGAATGTTTACCTTGCTCTGTGACCTTGGGCAAGTCACTTCCTCTCTCTGTGCCTCAGTTTCCCCCTCCCTAACCTGAGGAGTTTGGACTAGATGCTCTCAAAGGTAAATGTCTTTTAAGTCTAATAGTTAATCAGCTGCACTCTGAAGTGCTTCATTCCTGGTTGGACTCCAGAGCTTTGGGGAATGGGAGGCTCTAAATTCACTCCTTTATAAAGGAAAAAATGGGTTATCCCATTATTCTGTTCTACCAGAACTTCATTATTTCATTGTTGCCACCACATTCCCCACCCCTAAATTCGTCCTTAATCACATTACATTCACTTCTGATACAGCATCTATAGCCAGAGATGGGGATGGGTCTTCTATGACCAGGAGGTTAGGCAGCAAGGAGTGAAAGGTAGCCTGTGTCTCACAGCTCTGTATCAAAGACCACTAGTCATTTCCCTCAGGTAGCTGCCTCTCTCCCCCTGGACTCCAGATCAGGCAAACTTGATTCTCTAGGGAAAAAGGCCTGGATAGGGATTATCCGGGAAGTTGACGCAGGATGGTAACGGGAAAGAGTTGTGCCCCAGGGGAGATAGCTGTATCTGGGGCAGAATTTTGGTACCATCAAAATAAGTCTGAGGGACAGGACACAGGGGTTTCTTTTTTTTTCTTCTTTTTGAAAAATGCATTTAATCATTCTTTTAAAGAATTTTACTGTTAAACACTACAAGGAAATATGAGGACTGGTGATAATTTACAATAATCACCAAAGAGGAAAGTTTATAAGTTATAGAGGTCTTATCAGGTAATCTTGATCTTCCAACATAATGCTCTTGAAACTAGGCCTTATTCTTTCTTAGTTCCCTCTGCCCCTTATTTTAGATCTTAGCTCTTAACCTTGGAGCCAGGTGACCCAATATTGCCTGGGCTAAAAGTTGGATCAATTTTAGGGGATGCAGCCCACCTGGTAAAATGTAAGGAACCCTGAACTAAGAGTCAGGAGACCAGGGTTCAAGTTCCAACCCTAAAATTTAATATTTGTGTTACCTTGATCAAGTCATTTCACCATTTTTGAATCTCAATTTGCTCACCGGTAAAATGTTGATAATAATCCTTGCGCTAACTGCCCCATAGAGGTATTTTGCAGGAAGTGCTTTGTAAATCTTAAGGTACTACAGCAATTTGAGGTATGATGATGATGATGATGATGATGATTATACTTCTAGCCAATGGATTTGGCTTGGTAAAGTGTATCTCAGTGGTTCTAGATTATGGTCCTAAAATCCTTAGCTGTGGATGTAGAAACCCAGTGTAGAGGCAGGAAAAAGGAAAACCTTTTCTAAATTCTTCCTTCTCACCATATGATACCTTCTCCTAGGTAAGATATCTAGCCAGAAAGGAAGTGTCCATCAACTTATGTCCTCCAGCCATAGGCCTTAACATCCTATTCTTTCACCTTGACTTCCTAGATAGGAAAGACCCTACTTATGTGACCTCTAAAGATTTCTTCTCCAGAGCTTTCATCTGAAATAAATGTATAGTCCCATGTCTTGTCCTTCTATAGATCTTAATGCTAGACCCTCTGGGTTCTCCTTCTGCCCCCTTACCAATTATCTGCCCTGGGTGGTTCACCTGGGGCACATTCACAAACTCACAAATTTGCCTTTACTGGTTAGGCTGTCAACCCAATCTATATATCCCTATACTGGTTTCTAGGACTCCCTTTTTCTGGCAACCATGGGTCTCAGGGAACACAAACTTTGACCTCCACGAATCCCTTCCATAAGCCTGACAATCTCATGATGCTATCAACACTCCCTGTATGGAATCTTCTCCTAAACACACAGAACCACACAATTTTGAAGTTGTAGGAGACCTTAGAGTTCAGAGCATCCAATTCAAACCTTAGCAGAAATTATTTCTATAACATCCAAAACAAGAGGTCATGCAGCTTTCATTGGAATATTCCAATGATGAAGAATACACTAATCTCAAAGTCAGTCCATTCCCCTTTTGGGACAGTTCTGATAGGAGTTTTGTCCTTTTAGCAAGCCAAAATCTGTTTCTCTATACCTTTCACCCATTTGTACTAGTTCTACTCACTCAAGCCAAGTAGGACAAGAGTTTTCATATGAAAGCCCTTTAAATAGATGAAAATAGCTATCATGGTTCCCCAAATCACATTTTCTTCAGCACTAATACACTTGATTCCTTTGACTGATCCTCATTTGGAGTCTCCCTTCATTTTTCCCACCATCTGGGTAACTCTCCTCTGTACATCTTCCAGTTTGTCACTATTCTTCCTAAAATAGCAAGCTAAGTCTAGAATTAAACAGAGCAGTCCAGATGTGGTCTGAGCAGGGAGAGGATGGTGGGATTTCATCTTCCCTGTTTTAGATACTATGCCTAAGATTTATTTTTCCTGTTCTAACTCTGCTACCCTCCTTAGACTGCACAGCTCCCTCTTCCCTAGAGCCCATTTCATTGGTAAAGCTTAGATAATACCCACACCCTATGATCAATGAACAATTGATACCTGTCCTTGGCCTAGAGACTTGCTCCAACCAGTTCCCAGTTCATAGATTGCTGAGTAATGGCTGGGGATGGGGATGGGGAGGTGAGTGAGTTACTCAAAACTAGGTTTACAACTGCCTGGCTTATGTCCCACCCCTTAAACCTAAAGAAAATAATATAAAAATATCTCCCATCCTATGACTGAATAGGGCAGGGTCATATATCATATGTAGTTAAATTTAAAGTTTTATAAAATGTTTTATGTGGAATAATACTAAGCTAGATATATCTAAATTATATCTACCCAATTGGACAGCTAGATTAGAGAATTTGCCATGAGTCATCTATGAAGTGATATAGTAGAAAGAGCAAGGAATTTGGAGTCAGAAGACTTGGTTTCAAATGCTGACTCTGCTACTTACTATACTGCATGAGCTGAAGTAAGAGGCTTCCCCTCTCTGGGTCTCTACTTCTTTGTCTGCAAAATGAGGGGCATTAGAATAAATGATTTCTAAGGTTCCTTTCCAGCCCTAAATTTAATGATTTTCTTTTCTTGTGAATAAAACACTAAGTTAGTTTTGCAAAGTGAATATTGAATGATTAGGCACAAAAACAGTTAATTCCCAGGAGATCAGGGTTCTGTACTGGGCCCTTTTCTCTTCTCCCTTTATACGACTTCACTTCATGACCTCATCTGTTCCCATGGATTTCATTACCATCTCAGTTCTACTCATCCTGCTTTTGCCTCTCTTCTGACCCCCAGTCTGGCGTTCCAACTGCCTTTCAGACAGCTTGAAGTGGATGCCCAGTAAACTCAACACAACCAAAACAGAATTCATTATCTTTCCCTCTAAACCCTCCTGACCCCAACTGCCCTATTACTGAAGAGGACCACACTATTCTCCCAGTCACACAAGCTTGCAACCAGGTATTATTCTCAACTCCTCACTATCTCTCACCTTCCCATACCCGCTCTGTTGTGACACCTTTGCAACATCGCTCACATACGCCCTCCTTTATTCTATGACACTACCACCGCTCTGGCACAGGCTCTTATCACCTCATGCCTGAATTATTGCAATCGCCTGCTGGTGGGTCTACCTGCCTCAGATTTCTCCCCACTCCAATCCATCCTCCATTCAGCCACTAAAGTGATTTTCCTGAAGCACAGGTCAGTCCATGTCACCCTCCTACTCCACTGGCTCCCTATTGCCGCTGGGATCAAAAACAAAATCTTCTGTCATTCAAGTGAAGAAGACTGGAAAGGTAGGAGCTAAGGGATAAGGGGCCTTACAAGGTAGGGGTTAAGTTTAGCCCCCTCCTACCTTTCCAGTAGTCTTCTTATGCCTTTCTTTATGTTACATACTTTAAAGCACTAGCTTTTGAGTTAGGATATCTGAATCTGAAACCCAGCTCTGATTGCTAGATCTGTGACCTTGGGAGGTCTTATCTCCAAGCCTCAGTTTCCTTTTTTGCAAATGGGGATAATCATACTTATTCTACCTATCTCACAAAGTTGTTGTAGGAAAAGTACTTTGTAAACTTTACAATGCTATAAAAATAGGAGTTATTATTATTGTCTTGGCAAAGCTAAAAGCCCCATTTAGGCACACAGACAATGACCCAGTGGAAAGAGCCCTGAACTTCAAGTCAATAGACCTGGATTCTAATGTCAGCTATTGTCACTAACTCATCGTATAACTTTTGGCAAGGTACATCTCTTTCTCCTCAGATTCCTCCAATATAAAAGGGGATGGTAAAACGTGTATGCCCTCTTTCACAGGTATTGTGAAGACAGAATGCATATGTAGCCATTTTGGCAGAGTTTTCCACATACTCCCGTGTGTATTACAGATATCTGTTCAGAAAAAAATCCTTATGAATTAACTCAGCTGTTACAAGACAAATGGGAAAATGGAAAGGAAAAGGAGAAGAAAGCCTGAGTCTCTTTCTAAATTAAAAAAAAAAACCCAACAACAACCCAGCAACAACTCAGTGGGAAGTATTCTCCAAGTGGAGGTATATTGTTCAGATGTTGGGCAAAAGAGAGCACATAGGACCAATTCACCCAAACTTGGCTAGGAGTGGGAATCAGGACTGTTAATTGACCAGGAGAGCACATATGTAAGTAAAACACTCTAAAATTTGTGCATTATAAGCCTGAGTTCTTATTAGGGAACCTGATGATCACTCTTTTTTAAAACATAATTTATTTATTTTTAGTTTCCAACATTGACTTTGATAATCACTCTTACAGGAACTGCTATCCAGGGGTGGAAAACCTGTGACTTTGAGGCCACATGAGGCCCTGTAGGTCCTCAAGTATGGCCCTTTGACTGAAGTCAAACTTCACAAAACAAAGGGCCACACTTAAGGACCTAGAGGGTCACCTGTGGCTTCAAGGTCACAAGTTCCCCACCTCTATTAGACATTGATAGTTTCAAATGCCATCCAAGGCTAGTTGATATAGCACTGGGCCTGGAGTCAAGAAGACTTGAATTCAAATCTAGCCTCAGATACTAGCTATGTGACCATGGGCAAGTTACTTACTCTCTGTCTGCCTCAGTTTCCTGAACTGTAAAATGGGAATAGTAGCACCACCTACTCCACAGGATTGCTGTGAAGATCAAATAGGATAATATTTGTAAAGTGCTTAAAACAGTAACTGGCACATGGTAGGCACTTAATAAATGTGCATTCCTTTCCCTTTCCTCTCCTCTCCTCTCCTCCTCCTCTCCTCTCCTTTCATTTCCCATTTGAGCAGAAACAGATGAGCCAGAGAAGTGAGAGGGAAGTACCCAATATGTCTTGGGCTTTTTTTTGTCAGTAGGGAGCCTCTAACACAAAAATTTTATATGTAAAATATTTTGTAAACCTCAAAGCACTATATTCAATATAACCATTTAAAGTACCAATTGTATATCACACCCTGTGCTGGATACTAGGGGAGATATATGGTTTAGATAAGAAAAAGTCCCTACCCATGTAGAGTTTAAATCTAGGAAGCTGATAAATAAATGCTAGCTACTACTATTACCATCTTTCATCTAAACCACTGAGCCTAGATAGATACACTTTATTTAGAATCATATAATCATTTATTTAGAAGGGACTTTAGACATTATCTAGTTCAGAGGCTTTTAACCTGGGATCTATGAACTTGCTTTTTAAAAAAATATTTCAGTATCTGTTTCAATATAATCAGTTTCCTTTGTAATCTTATGTATTTCATTTTAGACATTTAAAATATTATTCTGAGAAGGGATCCATATACTTCGTTAGATTGCCAAAGCAGTACATGACACAAAAAAGGTGAAGAACCCCTGATTTAGTTCACATCTCTCCTTTTCCAAATGAGACAAACTGAGGCCCAAAGACTTGAAGTGACTAACTGTCCAAAGTCACAACACCTATGTAATATTAGAGGCAAGACATAAACCAAAGTCCCTTGGTTCCATATCCAAGACTCTTCATGGCACCACTGCCATCACCCCCCTCCCCATATCACCACCCCCCCTCCATCCCACCATATCAATTGTTAGCCTGGCTATTAGGAAATAATAAGTATTTTGTGACAAGCAAGAAATGATCCTGGAAGTTACATAGGAATTTTCTTTTTTTTTCCCACATTTTGGGAAAAAATTCTTTTTTTGAATTCCTTCCTTCAAAGAAAAATCTTTGTATTTCATAGTGCTTAGAGACATCTATGATATAGTAGAAAGAATACTAGGCAAAGAGTTGAGTCCTGGGTTCAAATGTTGGCTCTGCCATATAGCAAACCCTATCTGAAACCATATTTCAAACAAGGTAACTCCAGGCAAATCAGTTCTCTTGTTTGGGCCCCCTTGTCTATAAATTGAGAGGTCCTGTACTAGATGACCTCTAAGGGTTCTATTGGCTCTAACATTTTATTTTCTAAAACTCATTTCTAATTCTAACATTCTAGGTCTAATTTTTTTTTTTAGTGCCAGCACTATATTCTATGTCCTAAAGTGCCTTCCCAGCTCTAACAGTACATTCTAATACCCAATTCAGCTCTCACATTCTATATTCTATGTTCTAAAATTTCCCTCTAGATAAACTGTCCTTTGTTCTAAAGGAATGGTTCCCAAATTGTGGGCCACAGATGCCTGTGGGAGGGGTGAGGAATAACTGCAATGGGTCTTTGAATAAATATGTAAGTCCATAAAAAAGAAAACATGCCTTCTATAGACTGAATAAATGTCTTAAACATAGCTGCATTGCTATTTTTCAAATATACATAAACACTGCTGTGATTAATAAATTATGAATTAATTTTAAACTGTTACTGAATTCATTCTAGCTTTCTTGTCATCACGAATTTTCTCAGTCAATGAATAAAAATGGTACAAATACCATCATGTGGAGGATCATTAAAATTTTTTGGCATTAAAAAGATGTCCTCATATTGAAAAGGTTGGGAAATCCTGTTTTAAGGTCTCTTGTAGTTCTACTGTTCTCTGTTCTAATGTTTCCTCTTCATCTTAACAGTGTATGTTCAATATTTTAAAGTTCTCATCTAGATCTACTGTTCTATGATTCTAAGGCTAGGATAGCTGGCTTCAGAACCGCAAGTCCCAAGATGCACGGGGATCCAGGTACGCTAGGAGGAAGAGATTTTTCAGACAATGAGACGTCTAGATTTCTAGCAAGTAGGGACCATGGAGGGAAGTTTGAAATATGCAGCAAGCAGGACAGCTAGGCTTTCTGTTCCAACGCTGTGTGGTAAGTCTTGTTTATATTCCAGCCTAATTAATTAGCATTTACCTTGAAATTCCATCATGACAACTCACCTTCCCTAGAATAATGTTCTGGGTTTATTTTGTTTCCCGGGGTTGACACCTTATTTATTTAGTGCAGGGTGTCTATTTATGTTTAGAAGGTCTATTTACTTGGGCTCTCCAGAACTGCTAGGATGTTGCCTTATTTTGCCTGGTCTCCTCTCTATCAGTAGAGTAGCAATGTTTGATTAAATCATTTACCAGGTTCTTTCTTAGTTGGATTGCACAGTTTCTGGAAGTAGTTGTGGTAGAGTGGAAAAGCCTGAACTAGGAACTAGGAGGTATGGGTTCCAGTTCTGGCTCTGCCATTAACTTGTTGTTTGACTTTGAATAAGTCATTTCACCTTTCTTGGTTTTCCTATTGATTAGGGTTAGGGTTAGGGAGAGGGTTGGACTACATTGAGGTCAATTCTAACATTCTATGCTCTACTATCTTTACCTACTCTCTTCTGATATTGTATGTTCTATTTTCTTGGGGGGGGGTGCTAGGCAATGGGGTTAAGTGACTTACCCAAGGTCACATAGCCAGTCATTGTATATTCTAAGGTTCGTTCCAACTCTAACATTCTATGCTACAAGATTAATTCCTATTCTAACATTCAGTGTTCTGCAGTCTTAGATTTTGTGTTCTTTGTACCAACATTCTATTTCCTCAGTCCCTTCTTGCTCTAACCTTTTACATTTTGACATTCTATGTTCTAAGATTCCTTCCAGCTCTGACTGATTTTTCCAGCTCTGATTTTTTATATACATTTCTTCATTAATAAGCCTCATTCTTTGCTAGTATTAATAGACTCTTTCCTTACCTGGGTTGGGAGGGCTTGGATTATTTATGAACTATGGGCTGAACTTATAGAATTATAGAATCTTATAGAATAGTTGCCAATCTGCATGAGTAGAGAGAATTTTTAAGAGGAGTTTGCTACATGGATGAAATCACCAATCAGGACTGCCTCCCTACCAACACAAATACACACACATTACCAAGTCAATGAACATTTACTAAGTATGTACTCTTTGCAAAGGCCTGCAATACATATTGAGGAGGAATAAAAAGATGAAAAAGACATCCATTGTCTTTGCCCACAGAGAACATACAGTCAAGCTGAGGAGATAGAATACATAGACAAATAACTATGATACATATTAGAATGTGGTAAGGCACAAGAGAGGGACAAAAAGCTGTGAGAGCTTAAAACAGTAACGTCAAACTCAAATAGAAATGGGGCCACTTAACTGTAAGTAAGGGTCCATGTGGCTGCATACTAACTTAGAAAATCACATATTAATGTTATCTACAGTTTATTGTTTTTATTCATTTTGTTAAATATTTCCCAATTATATTATAATCTGGTTCAGGCCACACTCTCATCAGGGTTGTGGGCTACATGCAACTCTGACACGTTGGACATCTCTGGTTTAAAAGATCCTGACTGAGGCTGGGGGAGAGGAACAGGAAGGTTTCATGAGTTCATAAAAGGCAGCTTAGTTTAGGAGAAAGATCACTGGATTTAATCATAAGACCTGAGTCTTGTGAGAATCAAACTGACTCCATTTTGTGAACAACCTCCATATTGAGACTTCAGTTTTATTTTCCTGTAAATCACCTGATTTGGAGGAATTCCACCTGCTCACCCCTCCTCCCAACTCCGAAAAGTCCCAAATCTAACCCCCAATAAGAAATCAAATAACATAACCCTATAACCTGTTTTGTATACTGTTCATTGTTTTCTTTTAATATAAAAAAATCTGTGCAAAATCTGTACTCAGGGTCCTTGTGCCTGCTGAGGGGCCCTACACCTGATTTGTTTTGTAACTGCATACCTTGCAAATAAATCACACAGTTCAGACTTCATTTCCTCAATTATTATAAATTCACTCATGACAGTTGGCAACCAAAAAGGGACTTCAGAGGGGACCTCGACCCCCTGGACAGCCTTTTAGAATAACACCCTAAAGTGAGCTCTAGTTGTTTTATTTATTTATTTATTTTTTGGCTAGGCAATGGGGTTAAGTGACTCGCCCAGGGTCACACAACTAGTAAGTGTTACGTTTCTGAATCCAGATTTGAACTCAGGTCCTCCTGAATCCAGGGCCGGTGCTCTATCCGCTGTGCCACCTAGCTGCCCCTCTAGTTGATTTCTTCACCAAGGAACTTCATGGAAGACTGACCTAGAGGTTCAATCTTGAATTCTTCCAAGCTAATAAGCCCCCACACTGCTGGGGAAGCTCCCACACTGTTGGGAAATCTCCCTGAAGGGAAAGATGGGATCCAGTAATAGCATACCAAAAAGAATCCCTCTGGAAAAATTTCTTCTATCATGGGATCAGGGAAACCTCCTGGTTCAACCAGGAATGACCGAAAAAGAAAAAGTCCTATTGAATTATGTGAAATTTGGTCTGAAAGTACAAAAGATTCAGCTGATAATCTATTTTGGCCCCAATATGGCACTTTTAATTATTATATATAAATTGAAGAAATTAAGGCTAGCCATTGAAAATAGCTCACTTCATATCAGATACAATATTGATTTTTCTGGGCCACTTTATTTGATAGACTGTGTCCGACACCCCCTAAAAGGCTGTTTTCTTTATATCTTGTCTTGCCTATTCCTCTCCAGTCTCTTAAACCTACCACCACTCTTTCTGTCCCTTCAGCTTCTCTACCTCACACTTTTAGGCATGCTGCTTGCAGAGAGCACAACTCCAATAGGCTGGCCACATTGTTCAAATGCCAAATGTACATTTGCCTAAAAGACTATTTTATGGAGAACTCATGCAAGGCAGGTGCTCACATGGTAGTCAGATGAAGTGATACAAGGACACTCTCAAAGTCTCTCTGAAGAACTTTGGAACTGATTGCGTGACATGGGAGACACTGACAAAGGGCCACTCAACATGGCATACCTTCATCAGAGAAGGTGTTGTGCTCTATGAGCAAGACAGAATTTCAGTAGCTCAAAAGAAACATGAGATGCACAAATTTAGAGACATCTCCAATCCAAATGTTCATGTGGACTATTTGTACCTGACCTGTGGTAGAGCCTTCTGAGATTGTGTTGGTCTGATCACAGTCAGACACACTGCAACTTTATTCTAACATAGTGACGTCATTTTGATCCTCTTTGAGCATGAAGGATAATCACCAAGGTCCTGTGTTCTTCCATCTTACTCCCCCTCCTGGTGTAACAGGAAATTTGATCTCCTTTGAATATGAGGGACCTATTACAGGAGTCTTTCCTTTCTGGGAAAGGCTTGTACCCGATCCAATCAACCCAAACATTATTATCCATAAGAAATCATCAACCTTTCAGTCTCTCTGATCTCTCTATGTGGAGGAGAGATACTCCTAAATTTGATAAGGATCCTGGGGCTGTTATAACCCAATTTCAGGCCATATTTAGAGGGAGATTTAATTGATTTAATGGAGACCTTACTCTCTCTGGGGGAAAGAACTGCCATTACGGAGGCTGCAAATAGACAAACCCCAGTAGCAGGAGTACTTGCTGGCCCTGCAGGCCTTCCTAATTGGCAATCACAAGATCCTCACTGGCACCCTAACATTCCAGCCGACTATACCAGCCTACAGCACACTAGGAAATCTTTGATCAGAGGCATGGAAGTGTGCTATCCACTCTGAAAATTGGAGTAAGTTCCAAGAAACTGTTCAAGAAGAAAATGAAACCCCTAACCACTTTTATGACAAGTTGTGTAAGAGTGCTAAGCAGTACACTGGGTTAGATCCACTTAATCTGAGAGACGTGAAAATTATTAATTCTGCTTTCGTTAACCAATCCATGCCAGAAGTATGAAAATATTTTCATAAGAGTTGTACTGGTTGGCATGAAAAGGACATTGGTGAGCTTAAAAGCATCACTCAATATGTTTATGAAGGGAGAGATAGAGAGGAGAAAACTAAGCCAAAACCTCAAACAATCTTGGACCCTGCCCAAGCAGCTCCGGCTCCCTTCCAAGCTTGGGCCCCTGCCCAAGCAGCTCCGGCTCCCATTCAAACTGTACCAAAGAACTGGGGGGGCTGCATGGGTGCTTTTTTTGTCACAAAAGGGCCATCTTTTCAGAGAATATAGAAAGAAGAAATGGGACTTAAGGAATAGAAATAGAGGGGGCCCTGGAAGAACCTAGGGCAGGATCTTTGGCATTAGGGTGTAGAGAGGAGCAGGGACATAGATTCTGATGAGGATCTTTTCATTTTTCCCAATCCTGATATCCTTGCTCCAATTATCCCAGACTCTATCTCCCCCTACACTGGCAAACCCCATGTCTCCCTTAAAGTTGGTAACATTATTTATAATTGCTTTTTAGATATTGGAGCTTCTAATTTGGTTTTGATGAGCAAACCAGATTCTACGTGTCCTTCTGTTGGGTCTCTAAATATTGTTGGAATCTTGGGGAAGCCTAAAAGTGTTTCCAAATTGTCTCTCTACATGATTATTGTTGGATCTCTCTCAAGAGAGCATTCTTTTCTTCTTCTGCCCAAGTCTCCTGTTAACCTGTCGGGCCATGATCTCTTTTGTAAAGTTAGGGCCACTATTTCCTGCTACCCTTTTGGATCTCTGTCCTTGCAACTCCCTGAAGACTTCCTCTCTTTGTTCTCTGTATTGGTTCAGAATACCCAATAGACCCCTGATGATAATCTGGGGATTCCATCTCACATCCCTGATTATCCGATGTAGGATTGTTAAAAATTGTTAAAATCTGCTTGTTCCCTTCACCATCAAGACTAAGGGAGGTATCTCAATATATCTATTGAGGAATAGATATATTCCTCAATATCCTTTGTCCAAAGAGGCCATCAAAGGTATTACACCCATTATTGATTCTCTGAGGGATCAAGGAATTATTATTCCATGTAAATCCCCTTGGAATACTCCTATCCTCCTTATTAAGAGACCCAAGCCAGGCCCTGAGAGTAAACCTGTTTATCACTCCATACAAGACTTAAGTGTTATTAATGCTTATACTATAGCCAGACACCCAATAGTTCCCAATCCCATGACTATCATCTCAAATTCCTTGTGAGGCTACCTGTTTTATTGTGATAGATCTTTGCTCAGCTTTTTTTTTTAAAGCATTCTCATACACCCAGACACTCAGCACCTGTTTGCCTTGCCCTGGAAGAACACACAATGGATGTGGACTCATCTGTCTCAAAGGTGTGTAGAAAGTCTCATTTTGTTCTCCCAACTATTGCTGTAGCATTTAGCTTCCAACACTTTCAAGGGCACCTCTCTGGTTCAGTATCTTGATGATCTCCTGCAAGCAGCACCCAGTATTCAGGTCTGTCTGCAACTTCATCTAAGGGGTCAGAAGGTTTCTAAATCAAGGTGCAGTGGTGCCTCCCCCAGGGGAAGCACCTCAGTTTCATTCTGTCTGCTGGTACTCTCTGTATCCCCAAAGCATGTACAGGTTCTTCAACAATTGTTGGTTCCCACAACTAAAAGACAATTACATGTTACTTGGGGAGTGGCTAGATGGATTGTTTCCTCCAGTAGATTCTATCCTCTGGTGAGATCACTAAGCCTCCAGTTTTTCTAACCAAAGATAAGGTTTCAGAACCTTTGCAGCTGGAACCAGAACATCTTATTGCCCTTGTGGACTTAAGAAAGCCTTGTTAGCTCCAGTGCTAGGACTTCCAGATTACAGTAAGCCCTTTTCTCTTTTTGTATATGAGCATAAGGGAGTAGCTTCAGGGATCCTCACTCAATCCCTTGGTCCCTCTCTTCACCCTATAGCATATTACTATGCTCAGCTAGATTCAGTGGCTGCAAAGGCTCCTCCTTGTTGGAGAGTGTTAGCGGCCACCACCCTTTCAGGTGAAAAGGCATGTGATTTGGTTTAGCAGCCACGCTTGTCAAGTAGTGTCCCCATGAGGCTGAGGCTTATCACACTCAAGCTTCCCTGATCAAAGACTTACTGGATATGAAGTGACTTTTTTAGGTAGAGGAAAGGGGATGCTAAAGCGTAATTTTGTTCTCAACCCAGCCATGTTACTCCCTGACATGAAATGTTATTTTCCAAATTTAATAGGGAGCCTCCCCATAACTATTCCTCTGTGGTAGATATGGCCAAGAGACCCTGAAATGACTTCTCTGATACCCTCTTGCAGAACACTCTCCACATCTTATATACTGATGGTTCCTCTTTTATGAGATGGCATCTGGTACACAGGCATTTCTGGGGTCTCCAACCATGACACTGTTTGGACAGCCTCTTTGCCACCTAACCTCAGCACCAAAGCTGCCAAATGGATGTGCTTGTACAAGCTTCCCTCTGGCTGCGGACAAAATACGAACCTCTATACCAATCCCTATTATGCCTTTGGAGTCCATCATATCATCGGGAAGCTGAAGGGTTTCTTGACTTCTTCTGGTAAGGTCATCATGAACACACAATACATTGGTGAACTTCTATCCTAGTGGCTCTGGCTTCCTAGTGGTCTGGCTATTATCATGGTCCTGCCCACACTAATGGTACTGAACCTGTTTCAAGAGGCAACAAATGTGCTGACACTACTGCAAAATGTGTTTCCTTTGAAGGCGCATGTGTTTCATCTTTCTGCCTTTGATGATGCTGACCTCTCTCTATCTTATAACGACTCTGAGATTGCAAAATGGAAACAGTATTTCTGAGCTAAGCAGGTATCTGGGGTCTGGGTGACTGTGAAAGGCAAACCACATCTTCTTTGGAGTTTCTGTCACCAAGTATGTCTGTTTGCCCACAAGGTAGGCCATTTTGGCACACAATGAATTGTTGATATGATTAGAAGGGCATGAGTTGCCCCTGGTATTACCCATGTTGCTGCGTGTATTTGTGCCTCCTATCCTACCTGTCAGGCATTTGATCAACATGCATTTTGTGCCATCACTATCACTTTCAGCAGCTGCCCCCTAGCTCATACTTCTTTGGAGCACTTGCAAATTGACTTCACCCACACACCTACGTCTGGCCTCTGAAGAGTCTGCTGAGTTGTTGGTCAGCTCACTCAGTGGGTGGAGGCATTGGATGGCTTTCTAAAGCCAAAGCGAGTTTTGTGGCTAAAATTTTTCTCAAAGAAATCGTGCCCTTCTTTGGCCCTCCTTGACTCAGTCAGAGTGTCTCACTTCACTGACACAGTTCCCAAATTTTTACTTGCCTTGGGGTAACTTCTAGATTTCATGACCTTTAACACCTCCAGAGTTCTGGTCAGGTTGAACATATGAACAAAGAACTTAAGGCTGTAACTGGCAAACTGTGCAATGAGACCCACCTTAAATGGCCTGAAGTGGCTTTATTTCATCTGTGAAGTAGACCAAGGGGAGAATTACATCTTTCTCCTTTTGAAATGCCCTTTGGTCATCCTCCTATAAAGACAAAACTTTTCTCCCTAGTATATATGTCATACTTGGAGGAGATACTTTTGTTGTTTCTTCTATACAGGAACTGAACAACAGGCTGGGGAAACTCCACAACACAGGAGCTGCAGTACAGACAGGGCCTTTGGACTTTTCCTTACACGGTCTTGCAAAATCATTCTGCAGATAAGTAAGGTCTACATCAAGAATTCCAGCAGACCAGTGGAACTCAACCTGCCTGAGAAGGCCCATTCCAAGTATGGCTGACCACCACAACTGCACTCAAGAGCTGAGAAAAGACTCTTGGGTACATTATGTCCACATAAAACTTGCTCCTTACTGTTTCACATGAGAGTAATGTATCCAAAAATCTTTTCTGTTTTTGTTTAATCTTAATATTTTTATCCATTGTACTTTCTTCCCCAGCTGACTCTTCTCTGGAGGACTGGAGAACAAGAGCACCTAAAAGCAATCTACTCATCGTTAGGGAAATTTTGGCAAATTTAGGATACTGAATACTTTTTTTTTAAAGGCAATTGGGGTTAAGTGACTTGTCCAGGGTCACACAGCTAGTAAGTGTCAAGTGTTTGGTCTGAGGCCAGATTTGAACTCAGGTCCTCCTGACTTCAGGGCCGGTGCTCTAACCACTGCACCACCTAGCTGCCCCTGATACTGAATACTTTTTAAATGGATACTTTGTACTATACTATATGCTTTATGCCTATGCATCCTTATTAACATAATTTGCAAATCAAGTTGGCTGTTGCTTAATTCTGATGTTATTACTGATTGCTCTTTCCTAATTCTATTCCTGCCAGGAGGATTGGAAAAGACTTAATACTATTAGTAAAATTCATGGTGATATAGGGTATGCTTTGTATCACCTTAGAGCAATTGGGCCCCACCCCATGTATGGGGGATTTGTCATCATCTCCACCAGACAGACCCTGATTTATGGGTCTCTATTAAAATTCTCCCACAACCAGCAGATTACATTGACTCTGGGTATTCTAAATACTACCTTTGAAAAGGGCTTCTATACTCTTTACTTAAGCTACTTATAATATTTATGCCTCTAGAAGGAAAATAGAAGATAATAAGCCAAGACCAATATCACTGATCCAACTTTATAATAAACAACTTATTTTCCAATTTAATGGGTGCCTTAATGTCATCAAATTTAGGATTTTATTGCTTGTATTTACCACTCCTCTTCTGAGTTTTCATTTCTGTGTCAACCAAGATGCAAGCTCCTGATGATAGAGTAGATTTAGGAGATTTGAAGATGTGCAGACTGACTTTTGCTTTTCTTGATATTGCCAAAGGAGACCCTTTTATTTGTGCCAAAACTTGCCTTTTTAATGGGATTAGAGACAGGAAACCTCAGTGTATTTCTTTGGCTAACCTTACTAATAATGGCTCTAGCTGGACCAAGTATGATTCAACCTTCAGTACAAATCTATACTATAAGAATAACAGAACGTTTGGAAGAATTACATATCCTATTTCAAAAGTTCCTTGGGGACTAGTGGCCCCTCGATAATTCTTTGTGCAATAAAGCTTATTCTTCCTTTCCCCTAAATTGGTCTGGGACATATGGGATCACCTATTTGGTCCCACCAGGAGTTTTAAACATCAAAAAAAAAAAAAAAGACAGGTTACAATCCAAAACTCTGTAAAACAACATAGAAAGGGGATGAAATGCCTTTGGTCCCTAACTCCATATATTGGGGTCTATGCTTTGGAACAGGCTGCTAAGAATTTCTCACTTAAAACTGAAAAACTCACACATAGCCAAGTGAGTCCATCTCTTCCTTCCAAATTGAGGTAGATTCTTTAGTACAAACAGTTTCGCAAAATCATATGGTCTTAGACCTTGTTATGGCTTCACAAGGAGGAGCCTGTGCTATGATCAATCAGTCTTATTGTTCTTATATTAACTGATCAGGGGAGGTTGTGAGGAGCCTGCAGGAAATCCAGCAGATTACAGCAAAACACAATTGCCTAAATTAAATTAGCACTGGTAGAATCCTTCCTCCTGGTTCTCTTAGTGGCAGGGAAATGGCATATTAGCCATTATTATTCTTAGACTTTGTATTAGCTGTTGTACAAAGATATGTGAAAGGATTTGTCCTAGTGGTCTTCTTTTGGTTCTTGATTCTGATAATGAGCATATAAGAAGCTTTGTAAATTTGGTTTATAGAAAGTGATCCATGATGGGAAGGGGATAACCCCCCCCCCATCACCACAAGGATCAAAGGGGAGGAACTGTGAGAATCCAACTGACTCCATTTTATGAACAACTTCCATTTTGAGACTTCAGTTTTGTTTTCCCATGCATCTTATTTTGGGGAATTCTACCTGTTTGCACACCCCCTACCAACTTGGAAAGTACCAAATTTAACCTCCAATAAGAAATCAGATTATATAATCTTACATCCTGTTCTGTACTCTTTTTGTTGTTTTCTTTTAATGTATAAAAATCTGTGCAAAAATCTGTATTTAGGGTCCTTGTGTCTGCTGAGGGACCCTGGACCTCATTTGTTCTGCAACTGTATATCTTGCAAATAAATCACACAGTGTGGACTTTGTTACCTCAGTTATACATTCACTCACGACAGTCTAAATCTTGGCTTTGCCTCTTACTAGCTGGGTGACCATGGGCAAGTCACATAATTTAGCTTCAGTTTTTTCATTTGTAAAATAGGAATAATACTTGTTGTACTTAACCTCATAGAGTTGTTGTGAAGAAAGTGTTCTACAAACCTTAAAATGCTGTAGAAATTAGTCCAGTTACTTCCCTTCTCTGAATCTCAGTTTCTTCAGCTATAAAATGAAAACCTACATTACAGGGTTATAAGGAAATCCTTTGCAAACTATAAAACACTATGTAAATGTTAGTATCTATTATTAGTAGTCATTTAAATAATATAATATTAATGACTATACATGACTTTGGCTTCTCTGGGACTTCAGCACTGACCTCAGCTGACCTGCTTCAATGTTCAGCAGTAGATGCCTCTCAGCCTGGAACCAGCTTTCCTTTCCTTGACTCTCTGTCTTTGATGTTGTTGTGGAAAGACCACTGGATCTGTAGTAAGAAGGCCTTAGTTTGAATTCTAGTATTGCCACTTATTAGCAGTGTGACCTTGGGCAGGCCCATGTTTTCTCCTCTGTAAACGAAGGGGTTGAACCAGATGACCTCTATATGTTCTGTGATACTGTGGTAGTTGCTGCTTGGTTTAGCCTTTTGACTCTGAGCCCCATCTGATTTACTTATGGCCATATTTTGAATAAGAGCAAAGTTTAATTTACAGTTTGAAGTCTGACCCCAATATTCGAATTTTTCTAATATTCAAGTGCCTAACATAGAACTCTGTTCAGACAGGATCAACTTGGGAAAAATATTAACTACATATTTGAAAAAACAAACAATTTTTAAGAAAGATTATGTAAATTACATCTAAGGGCTTATCTTTTATACGTGATTAGTAATTATTAATTTTTTCAGTACCCTTCATTCTTATGGGCCTTAATCTTTATGAAAATGCAAGTGGCTCTGGAATGAACAAATGTCCAACTGCTAACAAGGGGCTTGGAGATCTACAGCATTTTTTTCTGCTACTGATTCAACTGTCAATCACTCGGCAAAACTGGTGAACGGTTTTTCAGAAAACTGGAAAGAAAACAGGATGAGTAAGAAAACTAGAATTCTAGTCCAAGTTTTGCCACTAACTTGCATTACAAAATTCATGAATTGATGAGAAACTTCCAAATGTAAATCGAACTTTGCTTTTTATTCAGTATAGCAATCTAAGTGCCATACAAACTCAAAATTCATTACTGGATTCACACTTACTTAACACAGGCAAATCACTTCACTCCCTGGCACTAAATCTGTAAAATGAAAATCAGACTACACAATCTCTAAGGTTTCTTCCTGTCCTCAACTTTTATTTGTTATGTCCTAAGTTCTTTCTTTTCCAACTCAAACCTCCCACATTCTGTTCTCCTCACACATTTTGTGCTCTCAGCTCCCTTTGAGATCTCCCATTCTAGGATTATATGATTAGAGAGGTGATATAGTCCTACTGTACTTAGCCCCAAGCAGACTACAGACACAGCACTCAGTGCTTCCAGGATGTTCATATTTTAAGAACACATAGACAACAAACTAGAGTACCAAAAAGAGTGGCCGGAATGGCGTGGGGTCTGGAAACCATAGAATTTGCATCCAGTATAAAGATATAGGGATAATTCTCCTAAAGAAAAGATATGGGTACCATGACAGTTGTCTTCAAGTACTTGAAGGGGGGGCTAGCATGTATTAAACTACATCCTGCTTGGTCTCAGAGGGCAGAACTAGGAACAGCTGGGGCAGGGTACATTACAGAGAACAGATTTCAGTTTGGAGTCAGGAACTTTATAACAACTAGAGCTACACAGCAAAGGAAGGAATGCACAGCTCTGTGAAGTGATGAGCTCTCCTTCATGGGACATGTTCAAGCAGAGGTTAATAATTTGCAAGGGTGATGTTGCAGAGAAAATTCCTACATAGAGTGGGAGGCAGAATTATGTGACCTCTAAAATCCTGGATCTATCCAATCAATGTGACAAATACATAAATAATCCTATTACCAATTAGAATGTGTTAAATGTCATAAACCTCATGAAATCACAGAATTTCAGTGTTGGCAGGTACCTCAGTGGTCACCTAGTCCAAATGATAACTGGATGAGAGTCTCTACAACCACATATTGAATAAGTAGTCACCCAACTCTGGCTGAACACCTCCAGGGAGGGGAAACCAATTACCTCTGGAGGCAGACCATCGCACTTCTGGATATCTCTAATAGTTAGAAACTTTTTCATTACATCAAACCAAAATTGACCTCTCTTCAATTTCTACCCATCATTTCTAGTACTGCCTTCAAGGGCCGAATAGAACAAATCTAACCTCTCTTACATATGACAGCCTTTCTACTACTTTAAGGCAGCTATCATGTCCCCCTGAGCCTTTCCTTCTTCAGGCTAAACATCCTCCCTAACTCTTTGAACATAAAGAGAGGTAACCAGGATCTGTGAGGGGTTGAAAGAGGGAGAGAACACACCCTGTGGAAGGGAACCGGGACTTTGGAGACTTCCAGTCTCTCACTCAATGCAGGAATCTCCCCTACAGAATCCTTGAGAGTTAATTATCCTGCCTTTGCTCAGAATATGCCAGTGATAAAGAACTCCCTACCATTTGAATCAGCTCATTCCATTGTCAGACATTTCAAAATTAAGAAAATCCTTCCATATGGTGAGAAAACTATAAAATAGTAATAGTTGACACATAACACTTTTACAAAATGTTTTCACATCCGTTACTTCACTTAATCCTCACAGAAACCCCAAAGGAGGGAGTATAAGTGTTATTATCTACAATTTACAGATGAGGAAAAAATCTCAGCAAGATTAAATGTCTTGCCCGGGATTATATATTTGAGAAGGTTGCCCATGTCTTTTGCCTCCAAATCATTAGCTCTTTCCACTCTTTTCAAATACCTCTGTAAGAACCAGGCCAACATTTCTTAAAGAGATATAGAAGAAAAACTAAAGTTCACAATCTCTTCCGTTACCAGTAAGGTGGACCTCTTTTCTTCTTAAAGAGATGTCATCTTCTCTGTTTGGGAAGGAATAGGACAGCCTGGCGGACCTGTATAGTATGTGGATTATCAGCATTCCTTACATAGCTGGGATACCGAAAACCATTCAGGCTTTTAACATCTGTAGATTAGATAATTGTCATGCACTGTTGCCTGGTTCACCATGCAGAATGACTAGAGCTTGTGATTTGGTCTGCCATGTGGCAGTGTGTTCTGTACAACAAACAGAAATATTGCCAATTTTGACAGTTGTTGCACAGTGAATTTATTAAATATTTGGTTAATATACTTTCTAGTAATGGTTTTCCTGTATTGATCTATCTTACCCCCTCCCTTTCACCAGGAATTCTCAAGCACTTACCATACCCATAGTACTGTGGTAGGCATCTTAAAGATTGCAAAATTGACCTGAGATGTGGCCTACCACTTTTAGTACCTTATGACCTAACTGGGGAGACAAGACATAATATGAAATAAATAACATTATCATTGTAATGTTAACCTAAAAGACCTGCTAGGTCTGAATCCCAGCCCTACTGTTCACTTGCTATGTGATCTTGAGAAATTTACTTTTCCTTTCTGAGCCTTAGTTTCCTCACACAAATAGTAGTTGAATGACAGATCTCACAAGAGTATTATGAGACTCAAACAGATAATGGATGTCAAGTGCTAAGTAACTAAAGTATCTATCTGTGGAAATGACAAATGAGACAATAGATATAACATGCTTTAAAGCAATATGTAAATGTCAGACATTATTGTTGTTAGAAATATGACAGTTTTTCAAAGCAGGAACTACCTTTATAGCCCCAAATAAAACAGTGATTCCAGCCATTTTAAGTAATGTAATCTTTAGAACACAGAGCAGGGAGAACACTGTATTGGGAAGCACAACCTTTGGTGTGACTGAAGCCTTTGTGGCCCTTGTCTCAGCTCTGCCACTAACTAGACCTATATTTTGGACAGTTCCTTAAGGACAAGGACTGTTTCATTTTTGTCTTTGGATTTCCAGCAATGGCGCAATGTCAGGCCTATAGTACAATCTTAATAAAGGTTGTTAATTAACCCCTATGACCTCCATTTTCCTCAACTGTAATATGAGGGGGTTAATCCAGCTGATTTCTAAGGTTCTTTCCAGCTTTGATACACTATGATTCTATATTTGCAGGTGTTAAGGTAATGGTAGACATTTGGAGAAACATTTTAGGATCAAGTTTGACAGTGGCATGCAATGTGCCTATTTTTTCCTATATTTTAATGTTTTTAAATTATATTTGAATGTCATAATTTATAATACTTACATGAGGAGCATCTTCAAATGGAACCAGATGACCCATTTAAAAATACTGTACCATGTACTAAGGAAGCAGTTACGTCAAATGATGGAAGCATCATGACAATCACTGAAAAAAAAAGGCAACTAAATGGCTTCCCCAAGAACAAGTCATGCCACACTAACCTCATGCCTTTTTTAATTGGCTTTCTAGAATGGTAGATCAGGAGAATGATGTAGACATAGGATAAGAGCTGGAAGAGATATTAGGGGTCATCTAGTTCAACCCTCAACATGTTCTGTGAATATTTTAGCCTAGAGAGATTAAGTAACTTGCCCAAGGTCATGCAGGAAATATGGCAGAGCTTGGGTTCAAAGTGGAAAGTATTTTGACTCTAAATCCAATATTTTTTTCTATCATATCCCACTGACTCTCATAAGGTTAGCCAGATTTAGCAACATATTTGACAGAGACTATTGCTCTATTCTTATGGAGATGTCAAGAAGAAGATTAAATAATGCTATGGTCAGGTAGATTCAGAACTAGTTGAATAGCCATGCTCAAAGAATAGTCCCTAATGATTTGCTGTCAGCTTGGGAATTCTAGAGACTTCCCTGAAATACTTTAGGAATCTGTGTTTAGCTGTGTGCAGTTTAACATTACTATTGATGACCTGGATAAAGGCATAAATGGATGTTGACATAAAGCTAAGAGGGATAGTCAACGCATTGGCAGGATTCAAAAAGATCATGGCATGCTTTAACACTGGACTAGACCTAAGGGATGGCTAGACAGCAGTTCACCTGAAAAATATTTGGGGATTTTGATGGACATGAGCCAACAAGTGTGATACTTCAATAGATCTGTGAATTCGTTGATGTGGTGTGCCCTTTCAATAGCACAGACTGTAATAATCCATTTGTGTTTTCTCATCCTACAGGATTCTTAGCCATAACCTCCATAAATCCTCCAAAGGGCAATCACTCAACTTGATAGAGATCTTATTCTAGGTAGCTTCATGTTGCATAGCCTCGTATGGGCCCATCAGTGGTTTCTCTTCACTCTTGCTATATAACACCTTCTTTTTTGGTTATATATTTCTTTGATAATGTCTTTTAGACCACTTCTGTGCAATTTTTTGTTGATAACGTATTGCAGTCTTTTCACACTCATCATCCACTGTTTCATTGCCATTTAGATGACCTGTAGCTTGGAGACTGTATTATTCAATACTTTGTAGTCATGTAGCATTACAGAAGAATATTGTTGTTAAAAAATAGTTTTTGCTTTAGAGAGAAGCTTTGTTTCTCAGATAAGCCCCCATGCATATCCGAAAAATTATATGATTCCTTTATAATGTGACAACAGAGATTGCTTATTAAATGACTCTCTAATTATAAATATCAAGCTAGCTATAAAACAGGAAGATCCATGGGTCACCAAGAGTGTCATTGTCATGGAGGATGTCCAGTGCAAAGTCCAAATGGAAGAGGAATTACCTATAGATGGTGAGGTCCCCCAAATGTTCTAACAGTATAATGTGATAGGAAAAAAGCTAATGTGATCTTGGGTTTCACTGAGAGTGGCATTGCGTCCAAGCTTGTTCCGCTGTAGTCTGGCCTGGTCAAATGACATCTGGATTATTGTATTCAGTTCTGGGTATCACATTTTAAAGACAGTCATAAATTTGGAAAGCATTCATAGAAGGGAAACTAGTATGGTGTGAAGGACTTCAAGATTATTCCATATGAGAATAGGTTGAAGGAACTAGGGATGCTTAACCTGGAAAAGAAATTGGGGGACATAATAGCTGGTTTCAAGTATTTGAAGAACTGCCACATAAAAGGAGGAGTGGAGCTTGGCCTCAGAAGGCAAAACCAGAAGCAACTAGGTGGAATTTACAAAGAAGAAAACTTAAGCTTGATGTGAGGGAAAACTTCCAAACAACTAAAGCTATATAGAAGTAGAATGGGTTCCCTCAGAAAGAACCAGGTTCCCCTCACTTGAGGTCTTCAAACAAAGGCTAAATAATCTCTCTTTGGGTATTTGGTAGAGGGAATTTTTGTTCAGGTATAGGTTGGAGTGTATGACCTCTGAGGTCGCTTCCAATTCAGATCCTGTGCTTCTGTGAAGTCACTTACTCTACTTAGTTCTTAGTTTTCTCATTTATAAAATGAGGCAATTGGGCTAAAGGATCACTAAGGTCCCTCCTAGCTTTTGCATTCTATGAAATAATATACATATAACGCTGTATCAACCCTAAAGCACTATATAAATGGGTTGTTATTATTATACTACTGTTATTATTAAAAGGTCTTTTCTTGCTTTTACATGCTGTGTTCTAGAGTCTCTTCTAGTGCAAACATTCCACAGTCTCATGTTTGGTGTTCTAAGGTCCTTTCTAAGCCTAATAATCTGACTCTGTGTTTGGTTATCTCAAAGATCAGGAATATTATTTCACTGAAGATATTTTCCCATTTGAAGAGTAGAGATGGAGGATTGACTTTTCAACTAAGAGAATTTAAGTTGATGTGATATTCTGCACAAAATAAATATTTAATAAGTGTATGCTGAATTCAATTAAATTGTAAATACAATCAATTCATTATTCCTCAATCTATTTAATACCCACTATTGAATTGCTTTTCAGAATCAGCTACATGACCTTGGGTGAGTCACATGTCCTCTCTGGGAGCTCAGTTTCCCCTTCTATAAAATGAGGAGATTGGATAAGATGACCTCCAAAAGCTCTGCTTTCACTGTCATTCTATGACTCCATGAGTATAAGAGGGTCACCTAAGACATGGAAGGTATGGATCTGAGACTGCCTTATGGGAAGGGGTGGGGTGGTTCAGAATATCATGTGGCTTAGTACAAACCCCAGCTGTGAAAATGAATACCTGAGGCAAGGAGAAAGTTCCAAAAGCTAGAAATTCCTTATATAATGTTTCTTAGAAATCAATTGTTCTAGTTCACTGCTATAATTGCAAGGCATAATTCCATTACCACCCCACCTCAAATAAGTCTAATTCACATAACATTGTGGAAGGTCAAGTCAAAGGAATTCTATAGGGCTTATTACCAAAGCTAGAAAGAACCTGGCATTCCTCCCTCCCTCCCATTCCCTTCACTCCTTTTCTCCCTCCATTCAATAAAGTTCTTCCATGAGAATGGATCTAAACAACATGACTCATAAGCACCCTCCTTGCACGACTTCTCGATTAGGATTTCAATTTGGGGAATGGTTTGATTGCTTCTGAAAATGGTCAAAGACCACATCTTACCAACACTAATTATTCCTTTAAAATGTGCAGATCCATCCTTTTGCTAAAATAAGACCTGCCGCCAAAGTTAAATTACATAGTACATCAATGTCCTCCATATACTCAGTTCTGCCACTCTGTCAATGTAAAAAATTTACAACAGATATAATCTCTGTGAAGGGGTAGGGGAGTAAGGGGAAGAATCAAATCCTAGAAAATACAAGCTCAATTTTAAATAGAATTTTAATTTTAATGAAAGCTTCAGGGAATACTGTTTATGCTGCTTATCTTTCATACCTGGTGATTAAGTTAATTTATACTTAATGGAAAAGGATATTTCTAATCCCCAGACAGGCTCAACATCTGTCTGTGACTATGTTTTTGGAAGCCTAAAGCTGCTTATGATTGATGTAATAAAACTGGGCTGCTGCAGAACTGACACCTGAAGGATATTTGTAAAGGGGGGCAGGGGAGAAGGGAAAGAGGGATGTTATTTTTTTTTTTTTGCTTGGCACTTGTGTTTCAATCAGATCAGAATCCTGAGCATTCCATTTTACCACCCATTAAAATGCTACTTAGCCCTGTCTTCATATTATTATATAGGTACACATGGATAAAAGAAAACAGTAAGGAGGTACAAAATACTTTGGCATACATAGGGTCACAGTACATCAGAATTAGAAGGGACCTTAAGAGGTCACTTAGTGCAACCTTTACCCTAAGTAGGAATCCCTTCCTAATGTCAGATTAGGAAGAGACCTCAGAAATCAGTAAATCCAACCTCCTACTCTAAAGCAGGAATAATAACTCACATTCATGATAAGGATTTTTAAAGTTTCAGAAGTGTTTATCATCATCATCATCATCATCATCATCATCACCCCATTTTACAGATGAGAAAACTGAGGCTGAGAGGTGAAGTGATTTTTCCACAGTGATATAGTCAATTAGTGGCAGAGCTGGGATTTATGTCCACATCTCCTAAACTTAAATTCAGTGCTGTTTCCACACCACTTCCCTATCCTTTTCACTCTATATTCTATGAATCACAGTCTCTCAAAGCTAAGAGAGACCTCAGCGGTCATTTATTCCAAGTCCATCCCTAGGAAAGATGGATGGAATGCCCTTTAAAAGTAGGAGGGAAGGGAATCTACAACCTGGGATTATACTTTTACATCTCTTATGTTATTTCTGCTTCTGGAGCAATGTTTCAGGAATTCATGCTCTTTGCTAAGAACATTATTGTGCTTACATAATAATTATTAGTATTATACTTATGCATTATGCTTATAACTTACACAAAGCAGATTAGGGGCTGATTATCTGCCTTTACAAAGGGCTTCATCATAAGAAACAGAGAATGTTAGAGTTGGAAGGAACCTTAGAAATGGTCTAGTCCAATCCCTTTTATTTTACAGATGAGGAAACTCAAGCCATGAAGGTAAAAATAATTTGCTCAAGTTGACCCAGTGAGCTAGTGTCAGAGCTATGACCAGAATCTACATTCTAGTCATAGTCATATAAGTCATGATGTCTCCATGACAAGAGGGTTTGCTCCAGTTCACAAGTGACAAAAGGCATAGCAAAATCTAGTAACAGAGGCTCATCAAAATCACTGGTGTCCAGGCCTGCACAGGGATTAGCTTCCTCTGGCTATGATACAGAAATTAGCAGTGCACCACTAGGGCATGAGGATTCTTGTTTGAGATTTCCAGTTTTAAAAGCAAGGTGGTTTTTATATGAAGTGAAATGTATTGGTTTTCTGAAATTCACCTTCTGAGTTAGACTTGCTTTTAGTTACAATCAATTGCACAAAGATAAGACAGAGGAGAGTGGCAATAGAAAGCAATTTATGTGGAAAAAAAAGATTTCATGGTTTTTGTAGTTTATAAAGGTCAATGTGATCAAACAATGTGATCTGGCCACCAGGAAAGCTAATGTAACCCTAGGCTGTATTAATTAGCAGGATAGTGGGGTAGAAAACAAAACAAAACGACTGTTGGAATAGAAACTCAAAGTCCTGAGGTCCATTCCTGCCTCTGCCTCTAACCAGCCCTGTGACCTTGGATAATCATTTCACTTCTTTGGGACTCAGCTTCCTCTTTTATAAAATGAGAGTTTTAGACCAGATGAACTCTGAGGTCTCATATAGTTCTAACTTTCTAGTTTCTAAGGGTACTTCCATAACTAAATTCTGTAATACACAATGTTATTCTACTTACACACAAGTCATATTCTCCATGTACACACAACCTTTCAGGAACATGTCTACTGGGTATACTGTGCTATACATACTTATGCTGACACACACACACACACACACACACACACACACACACACCCACACACACCCACACACACCCCACCTGGATCAGTAGGAAATTCTTTCTTTAGAGCATCAATAGCTTTGGGTAAGCTGAACTCCACACTCAAGAAGAGAGTAAAATTCCCACTAGCTTTTCAACGCCCTTGAAGTTATATATATTCCCAATATTGCTTGTTTGCTAACTTAAAGGTTGAGATTTGCTTAACCTACAAATGGATTATTTTCTTTTCAAAGGTCTGACATTCACCTCTGGAAATACCTATTTAAAAATCTTTGGAAGTCAGATTCTATTACATACTTCAAAGAGAGGGAACATAACCATGGTTTGGAGTGTCCCCTTTAAAGTTAGGGCCCAACTCAGTTCTTGGTGATTCACCACAAGTACAGGGGCTAAAGTGCTGCACTGAGAGTCATGAAGACTTGGCTACAAATTCCACTTCAGACACTTAATAACTGTGGGATCATGGCCAGGTCACTTAATTTTCCTAATTTCCCTGAACCTCAATTTCATCATCAGTAAATTGGTGTATAATATCTACAATTCCTACCTCAGAGAGCTGTTGTGAGGTTCAAATAAGATTATGTATGTAAAGCACATTGCACAACTTTAAAGCACTAAAGGGACGTCAGTTATTATTATTAGTTGAAGGTTTATGAAAAAATAAAATGATACTGATGTTAGAATCTCTACTGCTTGTCCTAAACATCAAGGTAGAATTCTCCCAGAAAATTGGAAAGAAAAACCCTTTGAGGGGCAGCTAGGTGGTACAGTGAATAGAGCACCAGCCCTGGATTCAGGAGGACCTGAGTTCAAATCTGGCCTCAGACACATAACACTTACTAGCTGTATGACCCTGGGCAAGTCACTTAACCCCATTGCCTAGTTAAAAAAAGAAAGAAAGAAAGAAAGAAAGAAAGAAAGAAAGAAAGAAAGAAAGAAAGAAAGAAAGAAAGAAAGAAAGAAAGAAAGAAAGAAAAACCCTTTGGTTAGTTGGTGAATGCAGCCCTTTCTCCCTCCTTACATAATGGCATTTTTACTTTTATTACTTCAGAATTTCAAAGTACAGAAGATCACAGTTGGCTCACAAGCCCTGGGTTCCAGCCCAATCCCAGCTTTGCCCCTTACCAGCTTTATGGGGGGGAGGTGATCTCATCTCTTTAAGCCTCACTTTCCTTATCTGTAAAATGGGGATAACTTTCATAGAATTTTGTTTACATTTATTTCAAATGAGATAGTGCATGTTAAACGTTCTGTGCTAATATGCCTTTGTGCTGAGCTAAGTGCTGTCTGAGCTATTTTTATCACTGAGACAAGAATCTCTTTGTTGCTAAAACCATGAGTGCTACATTTTTCTGTTAGTTACTGTTGAATGGGTTTTACTAACAGTATGTGCTCAGTCTTCAAGTCCCAGTTCAAACATTAGCTTTTCCATGAAGTTTCCCCTAATCTTCTCAGAAAGTAGTAATCTCTCTTCTTAAATGAGAATACTTTATTTTTACATATCACATACTTATTTTCTAATTGGTATTATATTTATTTGTATAAATATCATCTTACACTTTTTATGCTATATAACTTCCTTTAAGGCAAAAAATTTGCCTTAATTTTCTTTGTGTGACTCTCCCATTGTCCAGAATTGCACATACTCAGCATTTAGTAAATGTTTGTTAAAGGAATAAATGAATGAATGAATGAATGTAATATAGTAGTATGGTTTTCTCATTTCATAGTATGGTTTTCTCATTTATTTCCTCCTGAGCCTTATACATTTTGCAATCTTGGAACTACTATTTGTTTGTTTTTAATATTAAGAAAAAATACACCAAACTTGGGGGGAAAGCCTACACAAAGCTAAATGGAGAGAATTTGGAAAAGCATGCCATAAGGAGGAATCGTTAATTTCTGAAAATAGGATAAGAATTTGAGACTGATAGCAAAATAACAATCACCCACATCTCTCTCTGAGTCCCAGTTTTTTCACCTGTAAAATGAAGTTAGTAATAGTTACCTTTTTATCTTACAGGATTATTGTGAGGGAAATGTTTTATAAACTAGAAAGGACGATGGAGATATGAAGTATTCATGTTATTTCTCTGGCACTTAATAGCTTACGATGCACTTTCCTCCCAACAACCGTGCGCAATGGGCAGAAAATTGAAGCACAGAGAATTGAAATGACTTCACCGTGGCCCCTAAGCTGACAGCTCCAGCCCCAGCTAAGGCCTCAGGCGGCTGTCTCCTAGGCCAGTTTTCTTTTCACAGCATCTCTACAGGAAGTCAGTGAATGGATCTGAGAATGGTACTGGTGAAACCTTGAAGGCCAGAGTGAAATCGGGTATTTCCAGACAGGGAGATAAAAGAAGGCCCAAGCTATTTCCTTAAGAAATACCTGTGGGGGACAGAACAAGTCGTGTTTGACCAGAGTAAGATGTTTCATATCTAGATGCTTTTATCACCTAAAATTCTTCCTTCAGGTTTTCCCAAGCTAGTCAGAGACCTCTTAACTCTCCAAAAGAGTGGTCATTTTTCACAAGAGGCTTGTTGCTAATCTGCATGTCTGTAAGTAATTTAAGGACACTATATAATAAACCAAGTAGGAGAATATTGATTTTTTTTCTTTGCAACATGTTTTAATCCAGATATAGCTTTCCTTCACAAAAAGTTTTTTAGGACCTGATATCCTCCACTCTAGTGAAGATGGCTAGCTCAGCTAAAGAAGAAAGTGAGTTTTATAGATACAATTCATTTGCTCTTTGGCCTGTGATGGGTTTTTTTTCTTCCCAATCTCCTGCCAAGTATTTCTAATGAAAAGAGAAACACATAAAAGAATGTTCAAAGGAGACTATGTCATAGAAGCACAGATTCATCAAGTCATAGAATTTTAGATCTGAAAGTAACTAAATCATAGGATTTAGAGCTATAGAGAACTTATGGCATAGTATCTTACAACATACTAGAACTGAAAGAGCTCTTAGAAGATAAAGTGTTAGAGGTGGAAGAAACCATAGAGAACCATAAGGGGTTTTCCATTAAGGGGTTTCATTTAATTCAGTTTAATTTCAACTCTCTTATTTTACAGATGAGCAATCTGAGGCCTTAAGCAATAAAATGACTTTTCCAAGGTCACATAGGCAGTAAGCGGCGAAGTTCAAATCCAGGTCCTCTTCTTCTTTCTTTCTTTCTGCAGTCTAACATAAATGAGTCCTCTACAAGATCACTTTGGCTATCTATCTTTGGCTTGAGGATCATCCAAAGCAATCCATTCCATTGTTGGATAAATGATCGTTAGGAAGATCTTCCTCACATTGAGCTTATATTGCTGCTAATATGCATGTCTGTAAGTAATGTGTGAAACAGTATATCTGCTTCTCAGTAACTTCTGCCCATTGGTCCTACTTCTGGAGCCAAATGAATCTCTTTATTATTTAATAATTCTTCAAATGTTTGTAGACAGTAATCATGTTCCCTTACAGTCTTTTCTATTTTAGGCTATAACTGCCTAAGTTCCTAATCCATATGTTTTTTTTTAGAAGTTACATATTTGTTCAAACAACAACAAAATGTACCAAAGCCCTCATGACTTCAAATCAACATTTCTCTACTACGACCCTTTGCTTAGGCAAACTCCCCATCACAGCCATAATCTCTACACACCAAAAAGGTAACAAAGGAATACTACAATCCTGCCTCAGGCACTTTCCAGATGTGCCTAATTACAGACAAGTCATTTAATCTCTCAGAACCTCAGTTTACTTATCTGAAATAGGAATGATCATGAAAATGATCATTGAAAAGCAGTATGCTGTAGAAGTTACAGAGCAAGTCATCAGTCGGCAAGACCTAGGTTCAAGACTTGCTTCTGATTCATACTGGCAAGTCATTTAATCTCTCAAGGTCTGTAAGCAACTCCCTAAAATGGGTTATTTCCAGACGGGGAGATAAAAGGAGGCCAAGTTATTTCCTTAAGAAATACCTGTGGGATAGAACAAGTCTTGTTTGACTAGAGTAAGATGTATCAGATCCTGACGCTTTTATCATCTGAAATTCTTCCCTTAGGTTTTCCCAAGCTAGTCAGATACCTCTTAAATCTCCAAAACAGGGGTCATGTTGCATTCATTAGTAGTGGAAGTTCTTCATCATGACCCTGATGAAATCATAGGTCTGGTTTAAAAAAGAAAATACTTGCATTATCTACACCTCACATGATTGTGGTAGGAAAAGTGTTTTACCTATCTTAAAAGCGCTATGCGAAAATAAATAAATAAATAAATGAAAAAGATAAAAACAAGTACTAAAAAATAAATGAAACAAAAAAGTGCTATGCAAATGTGAGCTATTAAATTACGTTGATTGAGTTCAGTTGGAAGAGGGCAGGATGACTGTAGAGAAGACTCATGTTTGCATCTTCCCTTTCATTCTTTCCTTGGGCTCTACGAGCTCTGCCACTTCTATCATATCTTTTTCTTCTCCAAAGGGAGCCAGGAATTTAGAGGACATGAAGGTTCAAAGGTCATCTGGTGTCTTATGGTGTGGGCTTTGTTGTTGCTGCTAATCTTTTGAGCCAGAAGGAAAGCCTGTATTATCCTTACATGTCCCAGCTCACAGTCTTCAGTTTGAAAATAATCACTATATATTTTTTAACTTCTAAAAGGATTCCCTACTCTGAAAGGGTCCCGGGTGTAGTATACAATGCTTGGTTCAGATCACTTTGGTATTAAATGTGCTCTTTCGAATTGTTCAAGTTGATGGGTTTCTTCCCTCATAGTCATTTCATTGTTAAACATCATTTTTGTGGCAGGGGTGGGGGGAGGTGGAAGAGGCAGTACTAATACTTATATATAATGCTTTTAAGTTTGCAAAGATAATGTAATTCAGAAGACTTAGTTTGAGTCTTAGGTCTCTCACACTTAACTATATTGATGACCCTCAGCAAAGCACTTGAGCAGTCTGTGTCTCATTATCTAATTTGATCCTCACCATATACCTGAGGTAAATACTATTATTATCTTCATTTTACAATGAAGAAATGGAGGCTGACATGTTAAGTGATTTTCCCAGGGTCACGTAACAAATAAATGTGTAAGATGAGGTCTGAATAGGTCCTCCTGACTCCAGGTAGTCTCTCCACTGAGCTGTGATGATATGTTGAGTTACATGGCATATGACTTTATCACATTATCAGGAGTCTGAATTTCAGTGGTCAATATTCTCATGAGTAACCATCTTAAAAATTCTGAAGAAGAACAGTCCTCCCACTCCAAAAGGCTCATGGAGTTTGAATGGAGATTGAAGCATACAAATTACTCTCTCTCTCTCTCTCTCTCTCTCTCTCTCTCTCTCTCTCTCTCTCTCTCTCTCTCTCTCTCTTTTTTTTTTTATTTTGTTCCTTTTCTCCTGTGGTTTCTCCTATTGGTTCTAATACTTTATGACATGACTGATGTGAAAATGTTTAATATGAATGTATATGTAGAGCATATATCAGGGAAGGGGAGGGAGGGGAAAATTTGGAAATCAAAATCTTATGGAAGTAAATGTTGAAAACTAAAAATAAATAAATTACTTAATATTTAAAAGAAGAATAACAGTTCTCCCATATATATTTAACCTGGGTTTGATGTCTGGCTCTGTCACATTCATGCTATAGCCTTGAGTTAGGCATTTCCTTTTTCTGAGGCTCAGTTTCTCCAACTGTAAAATGAGGGCATTGAACTAGATCTTTAAGAGAATACAAACTCCTCCAGAACGGAGACTATCTCATTCTTGTATTCATATATCATCATTTAGCATAGAGCATAGCATATAGCAGGTACTTAATGTTTGTTGATTCATCTGAGAGCTGTTCCTGTTCTAAAACCTAATATTCTATGCTGTCATTCCCCTTTCTAAGCCTCAGTTTCTTCATCTGTAAAACAGAGACACTGCCTACTTTGCAGGGTGGTTGTGAGGATCACACGATCAATGAATATACTGTCTCCAATGACTAGAGTACACGCTCTTTTCATCTCCACCTGCTTAAGTCCTCCTCCTTCAAGACCTGATGCAAATGACACCTTACTGATTTCTCCAGGTGAAAGTGATTATTCTCTCCAAAGAAACTTCCTAGAGTACTTTGGATTTCTCTCTTTTGACCCTATCATGTTGTACTTCGGAAAAGTGCCATAGGAACATGGCAGATTATGAGCTTCTTAAAGACTGCTGTAGAGCGATGGGGTTTTTTTTCTTCATTTTTGCATCCTCAGGATCTAACGATGCCATATATAAAGTAGCACATGATAAATGGCTGTTGAATTTAAAATAGATGTGAAAGTGCTTTGTAAATTGCAATGCTCTATATAAATGCAAATTTTTGTGGCTGCTGTTGTTGAAGGGGTACACTCTAGTTATCTGTGAGTTTTATTTATTTATCTGTGAACAATTCCTTTCCTAATGATGGCAGATATATGAATGAATGCTGAAAATCATAATCAGATCAAAATGAGGGGCTTCATTCCATCCACTCATTTTATTGATGGGGAAACTGAGAACCAGAGATAGAAAGCATTTTATAAAAAGAGGTGATTTAGACCTCAGGTCTCTTCAAGCTCTACTATTTTAGGATTCCATAATTCCTTATCTTGTTTGATCATCACAACAATCCTCATTTTGTAAATGAAAAGGTCCTGAGAGAATGTGACTTGTCTCAGGCCAAACACCCAGTTAGTGGTGGAGGTAGGGACTAGAATCCAATTGTATTTAGCTGACCACTAACTGTTATTAATGTCAATTCTTTGTACATTTTGAGGTAGAAGCTAAAGCTCTTTTTGTTAGGGCTAATAGTAGCAACTGCTTTGGCCAGGGGAAAGAGAGGCATTCTGACATAAAAAATGCGCTGCCCTTTGGTAAGTAGTGAGGTCCCTATTATCTGAAATACCCAATTATTAAATCATTAAATACCTACCACTCAGAAGATGGTGTAGAAAAGATTTCTATATCATGTAGAAAGCTGGACTAACTGGGGCCTCAGAGGTCCCTTCCAGCTCTTGGATTATAAGATTCTCTGACCATATCCCCTTGGCCTTTAGGAGATCCATCATACTCAAATGGTCTTTGTAGCTATAGATGTTTAGTTCCCTGTGAGTTTAGCCAAAAGTATTACTTTATCTATGAGAAAATAAAATTGTGACTAGAAATAGTTTCATTTTCATGGTTACGCAATTACTAAATCCTAGTCCCATATCTTAACTCATCTCTGAAATGGACCTAAAATTTCATTTTGCTACTAAGATCATAAACCTGATCCCTGGTTATAGTCCAAATAACTATATAGAGTTATTTGTTTGTTTGTTTGGGGGGAGGGTGCAGGGAGGGAATCAGGCAGTACTGGATGGAATTTAAGTTATGTAATCCATTCAACTTTATTTTAATATTAATTGACAACATTGCACATTCCAAAGACTCTTCTTTAGTGAAAATGATGTTCAGTCTTTGCCATCACATGGGGTTATATATCTCACCCCTGCACCTGGTTGATCTATTCACCATAAAATTGCCTGAACTACAGCTGCCCAATTTTTAAAACTCTATGTGTTTCTGAAATAGGCTAATGAGCCTGGGGCAGTAAGCACATGCTAATATTATAAAGCTACATTTAACCACTTTCAGAGACACCTGCAGGCAATTCAAACAAGTTAAATTCCCAAAGAAATGAAGAGAGAGGACCATGTAGTTGAAGGGATAAAATAAACCATTTTATTAGTCAACTTCCCACTTTCAGGGTAATATGTGTTCATATCACTCCCCACCACCACCCCGGAATTGGATTTCTCCAATGAAAATACATTCATCCTACATTTCAACTAAAACTAAAAAGACAGCCATTCAACCAACCATTTATGCAATGTTTCATTAGTTAGTCCCCCAAGATTTTTGTTTCATGGGATTGTAAAGCTGGAAGGAATCTTAGAATATGCACTGTTTGTACATGGCTCATAAAGACAATATGGCATATTGGAAACAAATAGTGTTTTTGTGAGAAGATAAAGTTAAAAACTGGTTTGCTGATGGTTAGTTACCACGATGTTTCATTCCTGAAAGGTGGTCACTCAGTCTTTGCTTAAAGATTTCTACTTAATGGAAAACCCACTACTACCCAAAGATGTCCGTTCCTTTCTGATAGCTCTAAATGTTATGAATGTTAGCATTAGAGGGGACCTTAAGCAACATCTAGTCATAGACATCAGGTCATCTAGTTCAACAGCCTAGGAACCTGGATTTTCCTTTTGGTGGGTTTGGTAGTGGTTTGGTAACAAAGCTAAGACCCACACACAGGTCTCCTAACTGCCAAGTCAGAACTCTTTCCACAGTCCTAGGCTACCCTTTGTACTACTGAAAGGACAGGGGTAAGCACTGGACTGTGATTTCATTGATATAAAGAATTCCCAGATGAATTGTGGGAAGTTGTTGGTATGCTGTGATGCAGAGAATCCTAGCTCTCCAAAAAGGCTTCCTCAAGGCTTAGAGATGCACCACTCTACTAAGTGATAGAGAAAAAAACAAGTTACCTCTAGACTCTCATTCCTACCCCAAACCAGGAATACGGAGTGGGATCCCCGGAGATCTTCAGAGATCCTGGGATAGGTAAGCTGCCCAGGGCAGTTGAGAGCTAAGACCAGAGGGCAAAGCAATAGGTATTCACTCCTGGAGCCTTACGGCAGCTCTAGCACTTCCTGAGCTCTCTAGAGCTAAGCACAATCATGGTCAAGTCTTCCCCAAGGCTAGGGCCATAGGTGAGTTATTGCAGGCAGTTCTGGGGCAGGGTACAGCTTGGCACTGCCCAAACCAGGTGGCCTCAGCCTTCCTCAAACCAGTGATTGGATAACTGAGAGAACAAGTCTCAGGGCATTCCAGAAGGGCCAGCACAGAACTCCTAGAAACAGAGCCTGAGGCCAACCCAATCCCAACAGTGCCCGAATCCAGTACCAGTCTAGCAAAGAGACCAGTGTCAAGGCATTCCAGGCAAGGTCCAGTGGCACCATTAGTCCAATCCAAGCAATGAAAGAAAGGACCTGGGCAAAACCCAGTCCCGGCAGTCCCCGAGGTCTATAGTGGGATTCCAGCACAGGAGTAACCCCTAAATCCAGAATCAGGGAGGGAAGGACACCAAGCAGAGACTACAAGAGAGGTCCCAGAGTCCTATGACAAGAGGGACTCCCTGAACAGTATAGTACCAAAGTGATCTCATAGTCCTTTGAAGGAAGGGTCTAGTCTGGCCTACAATATGTAGGTACCAGGCAGGCCTTGCCCACACCATTCAATTATAGAACTTGATCAAAGCACAGGCCTCACAAAAAGCAAACTAAGGAAAACTCCAAATAACATGAGGAAATACCATGTTTTGAGAGACACCAAGAGAGTAAATCCAGAAGACAATAGTGAACTCAGAAGTAAAGCCTCAGAGGGAGGAGGGAAAAAAAAGAGCCCTGGAATGAAAAAGCTAGGAAGAAAAAGAATAGTAAGGAAAATTGACACCTTAGAATGTATGGTAGAAAAACTCTCTCAAGAACTGAATGCCCTAAAAATTAGAATGAGGCAAAAAACAATAACTCAATAATAGAACAAGAAATATCAAAACAAAACCAATTTTTTAAACAAAAAAAGTCTAATAATGTAATATCAAAAACAAGTAACATAGAAAATAGGTCAAGGAGAAACAATCTAAGAATTATTAGACAACCTGAAAATTATGGTCAGGAAAAAATGTCTGGATACTACATTTAGGAAATTATAAATGAAAATTTCCCAGAACTCTTAGAACTATAAAACAAGTTAAAATAGAATCCACCAGTTTCCTCTAAAAAGAAACCTCAAAATGAAAATTCCCAGGAACATCATAGGTAGAATCCAAAACTTCCAGATCAAAGGAAAAAACAAAATCCAGAGCAGTCAAAAAGATTGAGTTTAAACACTAACGGTCTTTAGTTTGGTTATCTCTTATTTTTAGTTCATCTATTTTCTTTGATTTATTAGGGTTTTTAAAAAAACATACTTCATTGTGAATAGTAGTTTCTGATAAATCCTTTTACAATTTTCTCTCCTTTTGTTGTGAACTCACATTATTTTTTTTTGATAAATTTTCCTCACATTTTTTCTTGATTGGGTTAGTTCATGATCAACTTAGTCTTTTAAAAAATGGCTATTAGTTATTTGTGTATCAATTCTATAGCGTTTTTATTTTCAAGTTTCTATATTTCTCTTATTTTAAAAATGTTTTCTTTTGTATTTGTTTAAGAGTTGCTAGCTTTATGTTTTCTAGTCTTTTATTGCACACTTGATTCAGTGATTCTCTTTTTTACTGTTATTTTGTTAATATATTTTCAGAGATGTAAATTTTTCCCTGGGAATGACTTTATGTATCAGAGTTTCGGTACATAGTCTTTTTGCTTTTATCATCTTTAATATAATTATATATTGTATGCATAATTTATTCTTTGGCCCACTTATTAGTCAGAATGTCATTAGTTTCCATTTAGACTTGTATCTTTTGTTCATACTTCTTTTATTAATGCCTATTTTGTTGAATTATGGTCTATAAAGTATACAGTTTATTATGTCTTTTTACATTTGTTCATGGTTCCTAGCACATGTTCAATTGTAAATGTACAATAGGATGCTGAGAGATATGAGTATTTGTTCATCGCCATTCACAAATATCCATAGGTCAATCCAATATATTTTTTCTAACAATTTCTTCAGCTCTATATTTTCCTCTTTGGACTTACATATGTGAGAGAAATATTAAAGTCTCCTATTATAAAAAATAATATGATTTTATAGTGTTATCAATATCTTTTTGTAATTTCTCTAGCTTTCTTTTAAGAACTTAACTGTTATGTCATTTGGCAAATACATTAAGTTATTTTTTTCATTGTTCATGGTGCTTTTAAGTGTAATTTAGTTTCTTTATAGATTTATGTTGATATTGTGAATTTTTATTGTTGCTTTATATAAAATTGATTCCAGCTTTTTTCTTTATAGTCCCTTAAGGCACAAGAAATTTTGTTCCATCTCTTCATTTTCACTCTATATGTGTCTGTCTCTTTTAAATATGATTCTTGTATACAGTGAATTGTTGGTAATGCTTTTCCTTTTTAAAAAAATCCATTCTTCCACTTTTTTTTGTGGGAATTTAGTATTTACTTTTAGGGTTGTAATTGTCAGGTTTGTGCTTTCTTCCATTAAATACTTTCACTATATATGTATATACATATATTATATATGTAACATATGTGTATATATACAATATATAAAATATGTGTGTATTCTTCAGATTGTATATGTGTGTATTTTTTTTTCTTTTTTTTAAGTTGGCATAGATCAAATGAATCAAAAAAAAGTGAGAGTTAAAACCAGGCTATTGGACAAAGTGAAAACAAATATTTAAATATAAAAAGGGATATAAAAGGAAACTACATTGTACTGAAAGGAATCATAGGTAACAAAACAATATCAGTACTAAAACTTACACGTTCCAAATGCTTTAGCGTGTAAATTCATAAAAGAAAAGTTAACTGAACTAAAAGAAGACATAGAGAATAACACAATAGTGGCTGGAGATTTCAATATCCCTCTCAGTTTTAGATAAGTCTACACAAAGGAAAGATACACAAAAGAATTGAACAAATTGCTGGAGAAACTAGAATGAACAGACTCATGACATCTTCTAAATGGGATCATTAAAAAGATACATATTTCTCAGCAACACATGGAACTTCTGCAAAAACTGACTACGTATTAGGGCAGAGAGATATTGCAAACAAATGTAAAAATCAGATATAGTAAATACATCCTTAAAATCAGTACTTAATCTCTGTAAATTGTCTTGTTTACACCAATCTCAGCTCAGTGTCCTTCCCTGGATTCCCACTTCTTCCTGTTACACTGCTCAATTACAAGTTTTTTGAATTTACTTTTATGGTTGTGTAATTTGTCTGTCTCCTCCGTTCTCTTTCCCAGCTCACAAAAGAACACGATATATAATTCTGTCTGCTCACCCCCACCCTTGCCCACTTCATCCATTCAATCCATTTCCTTAATTTCAGGGACATTAATTTGCAATGTCCTTTTTTAATAAACAATGTCCACTTCCAGTATACTTTAGAACGTTCACAGGAATGAAGGCCAAGGGTACAGTGAGAAATGCTCTATAATCCAAATGAAAGGAACAAACTAATCTAGTTCTTTGTCTCTTCTTTCATTGAGTATTTCTTTTATTGTCAAGCCATCATCTTTCTGAACCTGTGAAGTTCATTCTTGCTGCTCAACCCTCTCAGAGTCATCCCCCTCCTCAAAGATTGCTAAAAAGGTGAAAATTAATATTACCTTGAGTTTCTATTGTATTGATTCTACAATGTAATTGATTTTATGCCGTACTGATTCTTATAATTGAGTCTTCATCTGCCTAAAGCCACTTTTCTGTGTCTTTGAGTTCAGCTCAGGAATTCAGTTTTCCCTCTAGTTAGCTTAAAGATATATATATAGATATATATATATAGATATATAGATATACATATAGATATACATATAGATATACATATACATATACATATACATATATCTACATACATAGATATATGTATATCTATATCTATATCTATATGTATATATATGTGTATATATATATATATATATATATATATATATATATATTTTTTTTTTTTTTAAGTGTTATCGCTCATACAAATAGACCCTGGGATACTTCCAGAACATCTGTTGGTTATCAAGTACCACAAGTTAACTTGTTACCATCACGAAAAGATATGTCATCTGTTCTTGCCTGTCCTTGTACAATTAGGGGAGATTTTATCTTTTCTAAGGAGACAGCAAGTCTGGTAATTTGGATCCCCTAGCAAAAATTGCAAGTTGTGGATGGGTCCCATAAAACAATTAACATTCCTTAATTGTCAGAGAAGGGTGGTTACTAGCCTAACATGGGTGCTAGCTCACTTTCCTTGTTGTAACCAATCATGTTGTCCTCACCCCATTGATACTGTCTACCCTGTAACCAATTTCATTGTCTTCCCCACCTACTCACCTCTGTTCTTTGTTCTCTTGTACTTCCCAAAACCATATGAAGGCTAGTAAGCCCTACCTTAAGGTCTTTGGTTATTGAGAGGTCATAAACCCAATTTATAGGCTACTGCTAGCCTAACTAATAAATTGATCATGCTAATTGCCTCTGTTTACCTTAATTTTCAAATGTATCAGAGCCAACTCATTTTTCTCCCTTCTGAAAGCAAGTACTCATGACTCCATGTTAGAGAAACCTGTCATGAAGTGTTCAACATCCCCATGCCCTACCACCAAGAGTTATTTGCAAGACATGTATCTTACCACTCGTGTCCTTGTGGTAAAGTTGCACTACTACAAGGTGTAGTAAAGTGGCACTACTGTTAGACCATTCCCTGTAGCAGGACTCAACTTGCTCTGTGATTTGTTTGATCTACTACACTATGTTTTAACTTTTCTCCCTCTCCTCACTGTCCCAAAAGCATGGAAAGAAATTGAAAGCCTCTCATTTACCTCTATTCTTAAGCCCTGATGTACCTTTTCTTGGACCTCAACCTTTCTTACTCTCTCCTCTCTCTGTCCAAAAGAGCTCCTTTGTATCATCTTGCCACCAATAATGTCGACTTACTAATGAAGGAATGAAACATTTTTCCCCTGAAATATTAATTTATTTCTACTTATGGAATCACAGAATGATAGGACTAGATCTGGAAGTACAACTATCTAGTCCAACTACAATCCACCTACTGGTCCAAAGACTATCTAGTGCAATACCCTTATGTTATAGATGAGGAAGCTGAGGGCCAGGAAGGCTAAATGACTTATCCAAGGTTACAATAGGTAGTAAGAGTCACAGGTGCCTCTTGTCCATGAACCCATGTCCTCTGATACTACAGGTAACATTCTTTCCATTGTAACACTCTCTCTAAGAAATATTTTTTTTATCATATGTTTAGATTCTTTAGCACATTGATGCTCTCATTGTCTTTCTAGTATCTCTCATATAACATCATTGTGGCTTTTTTTTAAAGCAAAGATTACTCTCCTACCTCATATTCATGGTCTCCTCTATCACTAGCCACATTTTTAAAAAAAAAGTTTCATTTCTTAATTTTTCATTCTATAACAGAGCTTTTTTTTTTCTATTTGGTCACTTTGTATGTTGAATACATTAATTATCTAGGTTCTTGGAAGGAATGACAAATCCTTTGCAATCTGTTTTATGACCTTTTTACTCAATTGAAACTGCTTTCTCCAAACTTAAAGATTTTCAATTGCCTAATCTGATGTTCTTTTCTTAGTCCTTGTCCTTCTTGACTTCTGTGCTGTATCTGACACTGTTAACCATTCTCTCCTCATATGTATTCTCACTTCACTGGGTTTTTCATACCATTATTCTCTCTTAGTTCTCCTCTCCTACATACCTGACCATTTTCTTCCATATCACCCCTTAACTATTTGTGTTACCCAAGGCTCTGTCCTGGGGTGTCTCTTCTACTCTCTCTTTGTAATCTGTCATTTGATGACACCAGCTCCCAGGAGTTTAATTATCTCTATGTAGATGGCTCCCAGATCTATATATTCAGCACTAGTCTCTCTCTTGCACTCCAATCTTACATATCCAACTGCCTAATGAATATTTCAAACTAGATATTCCAAAAGCATCTCAATTCAACATATCCAAAACTGAACTCATTACCTTTCCCCAAAACATTTCCCTTTTCTGAATTTCCCTATTTCTGTCATGGGCACCATCATTTTTTCCAGATACCTCGGTCTGTAAATTTATCCTCACCCCATGGACCTAATCAGTTGACAAATCTTGTCATTTCTATATCAACAATATCTCTCTCTTACACCTGTCCCTTCTCTCCAGTTACATGGCCACTACCCTGGTTCAGGCCTTCATCCTCTCTTACTATTATGAAAGGCTTTTAATTAGTCTTCCTGCCTCAAATATCTCCCCTTCCAAATCCATTATCCACATAGCAGTCAAAGTGATTTTCCTAAAGTGTAGGTATGACTCTGTCACTCACTCCCCTACTCAGTAAACTACAGTGGTACCTTAATGTCCCCACGATCAAACATAATCTCCTCTGTGTAGCTTTTAAAGCCCTTTACAATCTGGTTGCATCCTACCTTTCAGTATCTTTTATTATACATGGTTCCCCTTCACACATTATACAGTGTGGTCAAATGGGTCAACCTGCTATTTCTTACACACAACATTCCACCTCCCATGGCCACTCCTTTGTACTGGCTGTCCTCAGTGCCTGGAATGTATTCTCAGCTCATTTCTGTCTCTTGAAATACCTTGTTTTGGGGGCAGCTAGGTGGCACAGTGGATAGAGTACCTGCCCTGGAATCAGGAGGACCTGAGTTCAAATCTGGTCTCAGACACATAACACTTATTAGCTGTGTGACTCTGAGCAAGTCACTTAACCCCAATTGCCTCACAAAAAAAATCCCTTATTTTCTTCAAAATTCATCTTCTATCTGTGTCTCTTCCTGATCGCTGACCTAGTAGTGTCACATCACCAAAAATTTACCTTGTATTTATTTTGTAAATATTTAGTATATTTCCCCCAGTCAAAAGTAAGCTTCTTGAAGGCAAGAAATGTCATTTTTGTTGGTATTCCCAGCGTCTACCATAGTGCTTTACACATTGCAAACACTTAATAAATGCTTGTTGATTGCTTGATATTCCCTTTCTGGTAAATATATGGTTTTGGTGTGTTGTTTTTTTTAAATACTTAGGCTTAGCTTTGCAGGATGTTATTTTTAGATGCCAACTGATCTTTGCTTTTTAGCATACCTTGTTCCAACTTTTCCTTTGATTTTTTTGTAAACAAGGAACAATGTATGTCATTTTGATAGCTTATTCTTGGACTGTGAAAAGTTTTGTCTTCGTTGCTTATGAAATTTGTCGTTTGCTATTGTAATTCCAATATTTCTTAGCAAGTTAAACTTGAATCTCTTCCCTATTGGTGTTATATTAATTTTCTTAATTCGTACTTTGACTTCTACATAAAATATCTCTGCGTACTTTATCTCCATGATTTCCTGAAGTGTGATGTTCAAGTTTTCTATTACATTTTTCTACAAGTCCATAAAATCCTTAGATTGTGCTTTTTCCAATCTTGTAGTCTTTGATTTTGTTTCAACTGTCAACATCCTGCCTGTGCATTTTTTCAATCCTCTTTGTCATTCTCTTTTTTGAGGAGTCTCCTGCTTTGGAAAACATCTCTGTCTTTTGTTTTAAAATTTCTATTCTTGTGAGCAGAACCAGGAGAACATTGTACACAGTAACAACAGCATGCGATGATCAAACTATGACAGACTTAGCTCTTCTCAGCAACACAATGATCCAAGACAATTCCAAAAGACTCATGATGGAAAAAGCTAACCATATCCAGAGAAAGAACCATGGAGTCTGAATACAGATCAAAGCATACTATTTTCTTTTTTTTTTTCTCATGGTTTTTCCCTTTTGTTCTGATTCATCTTTCACAACATGATGAATGTGGAAATATGTTTAACATGATTGTACATGTTATGCTATTGTACCTATATCAGATTGCTTGCCATCATGGGGAGAGGGGAAAGAAGGGAGAAAAATCTGGAACTCAAAATCTTACAGAAATGAATGTTGAAAACTATCTTTATATGCAATTGGAGAAAAAAATTAAATAGTATTAAGTAAAAAAAATTTAAATGATATATTAAATTTCTATTCTCTTAGACATGTTGATTTTTTTCCTTAAGAACTCTCATTTCTGTCCTTATTTCTTTGGTATGTTCATTGAATTCTTTAATTGCTCTTCTGAACCATTTTCATAGGATAATAGATTTAAAGCTGAAGTGACTTTATATAGTCAATTAAAAACATTCTTCTCATTTTACAGATGATGAAACTAAGGCAAAAGGGAGGCTAAGTAATTTGTTCAGGGTCACAGAGTTAGTGATCTGAAGCATAATTTGAATGCAGATTTTTCTGACTCCAAGTTCAGTGCACATTATCATTTTGAGGAGTTTAGCAGAAAAAAAAATTTTTTTTTGGTAATACTTTCACCTTCGTCAGAGAATTCTGATTCAGTTCCCTTTGTTGTGAAATACCTGCTGAGATCTTCCTTGATTATTCATTTCTCCTCAGCTAATTTCTACCCATCTTTATCAGTCACTGCTGATTTTCCTATAGTGTTCTTGTTGTAAACAAGCTTCTTACTGACAATATTTTCCCTTCTATAGACCCAGAACTGTATGTCTTTTCTCTGTTTCCTGCAGCCTGTTCCTTCTTCTATCAGACCACAGGGGTTAGATGGGATGTGTAGCCCTCAAGGGGTAAGGGTGACTAGCTGGAACACTGCAAGTAGGAGACTCCATGAGGCCACTATAGTTGAATTGAATCACTCTTTTTCTTTCTTTAATCCCAGTCTTCCAGGTTCCAACCTCCTCTTTGAGACTGGCCTTTGGTTTGTAGGCTAAGCCTCAGGTGCTATTTGTGAAGGGGTTGGGAGTAGTCTCCAACACTCGTGAGGGGAAATAATTGATAAACTTTGCATTTGGGACTTTTCTCTACTTTTTTCTCATGTCTGCTTATTGTTAGCAACTGTAATAACCTCTAGAATGGTTCAGAAGATTAAATAATTAAGTGAAAATAAGTTATTTCTTTGATAGAAATTAGTTACATGAGAAATCAACACATTTAATAATAGAATAGAAAATTTAGAACAAAAATAGAGACACTATATGACTGACAAACAAGTTGGCTGCTGTTTCCTCTTGTATTTATGAAGTAGTTGTAACCAACACTATATTTCTGGGGCCTTCACACTTCCGCAAGCTTCTTCCCTGTGACCAACACCCTTCCACAACCAATATCTGCCTATCCTCTCAAGCCTCAGGGCTCCATGGGATCCAAAAGTTGATGTTTAAAACAACTGCCAATATAACAGATACAGAGAAGCCCCAAGTCACGGGAGAGGGGCTCAATGCTAAAAAGGAAGTGCCAAAAGCAATAGGTTGGTAAGCTGATATTTGGGGGGTTTTCCCACTAAAAATTATGATGTATTGGGTTCTTTCTTTTGTTTTCTTTTTGTCATTGCTATATTTTCTCTATTTGGAGATGTCTCCTACTTGATTTGAGGTAGTGGAAGGAAAACCGTGCTATAGTTTAATCTCTCATTCTATCATCTTCAATGATTCCTACATACTGTGTTTTTGGGAGTGATTGTGTTACTAAGCTCATCGTTTCCTGGCACTCACTAAAGGTTCTTTCTCAAATTCCCTACACGTTATAAACTGCTTAGGAAGGAAGAGGGCTAGGTAGAAGGGCAGTTGTTGCCTTCAGCTGGAAGCTTTTAAGCAGAGGTTGTATTCTTCTGCACTTGTCGATCATGCCCCAGAAACCTCTTCATCCTGAATGCATTGGAATGCACACCTCAGACCCTGAATTCTCTCTCTCTGATTGGACAGCTCCTCCCAGAATCTCCATTTAAGAAAGACACACAAGCCATCTCTTCATTTCCCATAAAGCGGTCAACATCTGGACTTGTCATAGCAGGAAACTTCCTCTACTCCCACCCTGTTTAGCTCCCTTTTGTGTATAATCTTCCCCATTAGAATGAAAGTTCCTTGAGGGCAGACTTTGCCTTTCTTTTTGCTTGTATCCCCAAATGCTGAGCAGTGTCTGACAGGTAACAAGTACTTAAATGCTTGTCAGCTGATTGACTAAATGACAACTTGGTGGTGAGGCAATGGAGAGGGGATTTTTAGCCCATTGGTCAAAGTGCTGAATCACAAGATCATGGGATTGTAGATCCATAGTTGGACCTCTTTATTTTATGGAGGAGGAAACTAAGACATAAGGAAGTTAAGTGACTTGTCCAAGGTCACACAGTCTTTGCCCTCAGGGAGCTTACATTTACTGAGTACATTTAGAATATATACAAAATAATTTTGAGAAGGACAGGACTAACAATTGAAAAGTATCAGGAAAGTCCTTGTGTGGCTGGTGGCAACTGAAGTAAGACTTCAAGGAAGAAGCCTAGGGTAAGGATGGAGATCAATCCAGGCATGTGGAACAGCCTAAGCAAAGGCACTGAGACAGGAGACAGAATTTCATATACTGTAAATAGCAAACAGGCTAGTTTGGTTGGAAAGTGTGTGAGAAAGACTATTGTGAAATAAGTCTGGAAAGATGGGCTACAGCAAAATTGTGCTGGGCTTTAAATAGATGAGTGTGTACTTCATTCTTGAGGGTTCTATTGACATTCCTTGATCAGGAGGAGAACAACATGGTGAGACCTGTGTTTTAGGGATATGACTGTGGCAGATGTATGGAGGATGGATTAGAGAGGGGAGAGACTGAAGATAGGGAAGTGTGTGTATAGCAGTCTATTGCAGAAGGCTAGATGAGAGGGGATGAGGGTGTGAACTAGAGCAGGACATGCATGAATGGAGAAAAGATCAAGGGAAGAAATGTGGAGATAGAATCAAGAAGACTTACAACTGACTGGATATGCAGGATGTGAGGAAAAGGGGGGAGGAGGAGGTGGTGGGGATGATTTCGATGTTGCAAACCTGGCTAAACGGAAAGATGGTGGCACCTTAAAAAGAAATATGGAAAGTAGGAGGAGGGTTAGTTTGAGGTGCCTGTGGAAGATCTACACGTTCAAAGTAACAGGCAGCTGTTCACTTGCAGAGGTTCCCAAAGTGGGTGATACCACTCCCCAAGGAGCACTGAAAAGATTGGGGCGGCTCTGGGCGGTAGTAGTCTCGGGTGCAACTGGGGGCATTGAATAAAAATAAGGGGGCGGTGGAAGCATAAGGAAAGAAGAGAAGAAAAATTTTTAAAAACCATTCCTACATCTTTCATGTGTAGTATAAACAGAGTTAAAGTCATAGTGATTATATTATTTTCCAAATAAACACACAAAACGCAAGTTATAACCAATGAAGTGTTGGCAGGAGAGTGTGTTGCACATTGTGAGGAAGTCTAGTATGCATCAGCAGGAATGTGTGCATGTGAGGACTTATTTATAATATGGTACTATATATGGTTACATGATGCAATGTTGTGTCATCAAAATTTCAATGCAGGAAAACCCCCCACAAATTTACAATAAATTATCAAATTTAAGGTGCATCATTTAAATATATATACATATATACATATTTTTTTAAAAGATACAAATTTTTTAAAAAATTAAAAGATTAAAGTAGATTTCCAGGGAAGCACTGATTGTGTGTGTACAGTGTGTGTGTGTGTGTGTGTGTGTGCGTGCGTGTGTGTGTATGAAAAGGGGATGGTAGGCCAAATAAGTTTGGGAACCTCTGTTTATGTGCAACTAGAGTTCAAGAGAGAAATGAGTACCGATGGATTTTGGAAGTAATCTGCAAAAAGATGATAATTCAACCCATGGAAGCTGATGAGATTAGAGAGAGAAGAAAGCCTAGGAGACAGCCCTGGAGTAAATTTAGGTAGCAAGGCCGGAGATGGACAAAGATCCAAAAAGTGAGATTAGTAGGAGTGGTAGGTAGGAGCAGAACTAGGAGAGTCTTCATTCCACATTAATCTTGCCCTTCTCTGAATATCCCTCACTGTTCCCACATACTCTGAACCATACAAGGCACGAGCTTTGTCATCTAAGATGGTGGTATCAAACTCAAATAGAAAAAGGGAACCACTAATCCTTACATAAGGTTGCTTGCCACCTCACGTTGACTTAGTTTTAAAATGTAAAGTTATCTATGTTTGATTGTATTTTTGTTCATTTTGCTAAATATTTCCCCATGCCATTTTAATCTGGTTCTGATGTACCTGGGAGTGCTGTGGGCTGGGTGGCATATTTGACACCTCTGATCTAGGCTACTGTCTCTAATTATTTTCTTTTTTGGTATCTTACACAGGGTTGACAACATATTATTCATTAATCCATCCCATCAACATTTATGAAATACCTAGACTGTACATTTATTAAGTATCCTTGATAAGCCCTAGGAAAAGGAGAAAGATAAGATAACCACTGCCTCTTCCCCCCTCCCCCCTCCCTTAAGCAGCTTAAAGTATGGTAGGGGTGATAAGATACATTTTAAAAAAGAAAAAAGTACTATGAAATCAAATAAATAAGTGATCACTTCCATCTGAGGGAGGGTTGGGGAGGAAAGAGGGAAATCTCAGAGAAGGCAGAATTGGAACTGGGCCTTGAAGGCTGGGTAGAGTGTCAAGAAGTAAAGGTGTTACTTAAATGCTTCTTAACTAATGAGCTGATGATCTCCATTCTCCAGATATTCTGAGCTATCAAAAGCTCTTTAATATTTCTTAGGGGAAAAAATATAGCCAAGTATAGAGCAATAGTACTGGATAACTGCCTTTTTATGTAAAGGAAAATCAGATAATGAAACTGTCTAACTTTGGAAGATTACAAGAATGTATGAAATCTAGCCCTTTTAATACTCCATGGTGTTGGAGCGTAAAGAAGCGGTGATGATGAACCACTAAAACGGGAGGCCTGGCTGGCTTAAAATAATAAACATGCACTCTAGGGATTGCCAGGATTAAAAGACAGGCAAATAAGTCTCATTAGTGACAATATGTAGGTGCTTTGCTTTCTGGACCAAAAAATCACAGTGTATATTACACCAGAAACTGGAAAATGCATGAAATCTGATGGAAGCCAATTGATCAATTAGCTTCCTTAATGAAAATATCAGTACATTTCCCCCCTCTCCTGTGGCAGCCAGGTTAATACATCAGACTAGAGAGGAACTGAGGTGATACTTGAGAAAATAGAAACCAAAAGGAGAATGCAAAGGAGAAACCAAAAGTGTATTTAAATGAAATGTCATGAAAGACAGTATAGTGGAGTCAGAAGCCATGGTGTAGGGAGTCAGATGACCTAAATTTGGACCCAGACTAAAACCCTTACTAACTGGGCAGCTACGTGGCACAATGGAGAGAGCACTGGGCTTGGAATCAGAAAGACTCATCTTCATGAGTTCAAATCTGGCCTCAGACACTTAGTAGCTGTGCGACCCTGGGCAGATCACTTAATCCTATTTGCCTCTGTTCCTCATCTGTAAAATGAGCTGGAGAAGAAAATGGCAAACCACTCCAGTATCTTTGCCAAAAAAATGCCAAATGGGTCACAAAGAGTAGGATGTGACTGAAACAACAAAAACTGTGTGAACCTTGGGCAAGTCATTTCCCCTATGTGGACTTCAGTTCACTCACCTGTAAAGTGTGACTAACTGTTGCGAGAATCAAGTAAAAGATAATGGATATGAAAGCAGTATATATCCCATTAAGTAATGTATAAATGCAAACTGTTTTCAGTAGCATGAATATATTAAATTAGATTAGGTGAATAGGATTACAGATCCAGAATGGAAAGGGACTTCAGAGATTCTTAAACCCAAACCTCTTATTACAGAGTTGAAACTAAGTCCACTGGAGGCTGGCATTGACCTAAGGATAACAATGGTAAGAAACCCAGGTCATCTGTGCTAGGGCTAGTGCTCACTGCAACCCACCACAGCAGCAAAGTGGGAGAATGGAACTGTCAATAACTGTCAAAACATTGACAATCCCGAGGAACAAATAATGAAAGCTAACTCCCCTGCCCCTGACAGAGAGAGATAGGGGACTTCTAGGAAAGTCTTGTACCACATCTTTTTTAGGAGAGAATGCTGCAATGTGTCAGATATGGTCACAGGTTTTATTTCATTGGTTTTTTTTGTCACTTGTCAGATGAACAATATAATGCCAAAGGTATCAATAAATTTTTTTCACAAAAAAAAATGTTAGAGGATTAATTACTAAGGTAGGTAGCACAATACGGCTTCTTTTTTAAAATAAAGCCCTAGTCAGGGGAATGAGTTTTTGAGTTCCTGACTTTTGCACTGACTGGCCATCCCCTCCTTCCTTACCTGTACCCCTTAGAATCCTTCACTTCCTTCAAAGCTCAGCTAGTGTCATTTCCTAAAGTGAGGCCTTTTCTGATCCCCTACCCCCTACAGTAGCTCATCTCCACCAATTATTTTATTTACCTTTTACATATTTTGCATTTTTTATATGTGTTATTTCCCCCTATAGTCTCTAAACACCTTCAGAGAGGGGGCTGTCTTGTTTTTGTCTTTGTATCTCTATCACCAAGCACAGGTTCCTGGCATATAGCAGGCACTTAATAAATTCTTGTTGATTAGAAAAACAATTATTTGGCCTACATATGCCTCAATTTCCTTAACTGTAAAATTATTGAATTGTTGGGGTTTTTTTCCTCTTAGGCAATTGGGATTAAGTGACTTGCCCAGGGTCACACAGCTAGTGTCAAGTGTTTGGTCTGAGACTGGATTTGAACTCAGGTACTCCTGATTTCAGGGCTGGTGCTCTCTCCACTGCGCCACCTAGCTGCCCCCCCAAATTACTGAATTGTAAAGATAATTTCTCAAGGCTCCTTCCAACTTTTTTCCCCATATGACTCACCATTTCTTTTATTTGTACAAAATAATGAATAATCATATCCTGGCTGAGAAAAAAAATGGTGGTTTAGGGCTTAAACAAGTGTTTCTGCCCTGAACTATTTATTTTAAAGGCTTGAGAGTAGTAACCTTAGCCTCAGCATCTTTGAGTTTGGCAGTCTCAGCAGATTTGGTGGCTTTGGGATCATATTTGGTGACATTGGCTTTAGACTTGACTGTCTTGGAGTTGGATTTGGTGGCCTTAGGTAAGACTTGGTGACCTTGATGTCAGACTTGGCGGCCTTGGAAACCCTGGGGCCAGATTTGGTGACGTTAAGGCCAGACTTGGTGACCTTGACTTTAGACTTGGCTGCCTTGGTGTCAGATTTGGTGGCCTTGGACCAAGATTTGGTGACCTTGGGGTCAGATTTGATGACCTTTGGGTCACTGGGTTTGGCAGCCTTGGGATCAGCGGTTCTGAAAACCTTAGAGTTAGGCTTCATGATCCTGGGGCCTGAGTATTTGGTGCCAACCCTAGGGCTTGGTGTCCATCTTGGGGCCAGAGTGCTGGGCACTGGCCTTGGAGATATTAGGTTGGATAAGTCCGGCCTTGGAGCTCAGGCCTTGATGGCTTTGGCACTGCTCGCCTACATCTTCTTCAGCCCCTTCTTGTTGTGTTTCTTGGCAAAGTACATATTTCTTAGAAACTTGGGGTCACCCCTTTCAGAGACTCATTTCTCTGTGACTTAGGTTTCTTGATGCCATTTCTATACCATTTTTTCAATTGGTTATAGATGGTCTGGCTCTTGGACTCAGCCGTATTTATACTTCTGCCTGAACTAACAGGTACTCCACAGACCAGAAAAGGCTGAGAGCGAGAGAGAAAATACCCCTTCTAACTCTTCATGCTCTCTAATTCTATAACTTCCTCAGTTTAAAGTAGCCATAGTCTACTAGCTAATAAGCTGTCTGTGCTGTAGATCAGTAAGGGCAAAAGATAATACAAAACAGTATATAAGCAAGTAGAACATCTTTCCCTGGAAAACTCGACTGCTTTAACCCTAAGCCATATTCCAGCATCAGTGTCTATACCAATAGCCTACCAGAGTAGGAGAGTATAAACTGTCAGCAGTAACCTGTGTGTCTCACTTAATGGGCTTGAATAATCTGAATACTGAGGGTTGAGAACACTTGAAAATAGCATGACAGCTCTGAAAAGTATTTCATCAAACTTGTCTTAAGTTTGCCCTCTGCCCTGGACTTTTATTCAGCCAGGTAATGATTAAGAAAATACAAAGCTGATGGATTAAAGAGGGGAGCAGAGAGATTCAGAAAATAGCTGAAATGAAAAATCGGAGGGGGTAGAGACAGGTGAATCCTAAGTGTTACTGAGAAAAGTAATTCACCGTAAGTAAACAAACGTGCTTACTCCTAAACAGTTTAATGAAATCTGGATTTCCTTCATTATCATTACCTAATAATTCAATGAATTCTTATCCATTTAGATAGTAGTAAACAAATTTAACCCTTATTCAGTTAGTTAATTTTCAATTTCAATTTAAATGCAGCATATTTGTTCTTGGGTATACCACAGATACACAGGATGCTTGAGCTGAAGGGGACCTCAGAGCATAAAGCGTTAGCTCATAAGATGAAGAATGTTAAGAGCTGGAAGGTATATAGACTGTTAAAACATGGAGTAGAGAATATTAAAGTGGGAAGTGGGCTTAGAATACTGGATATTATGGAATGGTAGATGTGGTAGGGACCTTATTCATAGAAAATTTTAATAAGAACATAAGAATTAGGGTATTAAGAGCTGGATAGGAATGTAAAGATCACTCTAATCTAATCACTCATTTTGCAGATGAGAAAAATGAGGCCTCGAGAGGTAATGTAACTTTCCCAAGGTCACATAGTTAACAAATAGTAGAGATGGAATGGAACCCAAAGTTCTTGGCCCTCAGACCAATACTTCTGATATATCATGTTGCTATTTGCATTCATATGTCCTTATTCCAAATGACTTTAAATATATCTTAATGAAAAGAAATCTCATTTCTCTTATATAAGTTACAATGCAGTTTTAATCAGATTACTTTTCAAAACATGATTCAACTGACTTGGACATATTAGGTATTCAATAAAAATTTGTTGAATGAAAGAACACTGATTAGAAAAAAACAGTTCTTGATTCACAGTCAACAAAGAAACTAGATAAAGGTAACAAATGCTAGAGGCACCTCAAGATTCCAGTTACTGCAAGAGTATGCTATATTTGGGGACCAATTAAGTTCACAGTGCTGAAAAACTAACACTTTTTAAATTCTGCAGCTCACATCAGTTCTTCTGCATTCAAATTTTGAAATGAGCTGTAGCCTGTCATCATTTTTCTTGGTGTGCTTGCAACAGCTTTCAGCAGTCCTTAATATGGGGTGGGGGTTGGCACTTGATATTTCTAAATGAGAGGAAATGGTTTCCTTTTCCCTTCTAATATTCCAGTTCATTTTTCAGGTGTTTTCAAGGGCACCTCTGCTCTTGAGCCTCAGTTTCCTCACTTTGAAGTGAGGGGATTGAATTAGATGATTCCTTCCATTTTTAATATTTTATATTTTGTGTTTCAACATTTTATGTTTTAAAGCTATTTCTAAGTCAAATATTGTATTAAATAAGTTATTTCAATAATGAGTTAAATTAAATTAAACTCTGTGCTCTAGTCTAGCCTTTGCCACCAGCTCATTACATGACCATGGGAACCACTTCTAACCTTTGGGTCTAACTTTCCTTGCATATAAAATGAAGCAGCTACTTAAATGATATGTCTTTTAAGCCTTTTAATTCTAACGTTCTATGATTCCCATCCAGTCTTACCATTCTATATTCTAAGTACTCCAGTTCTGACATTCTATGGTTCTAAAATCCTTAGAAATACTATTTATCAGCATAAGAACAATTATGATTGTTGTAGGATATGTTTAAATTATCATGGTTTTTATGCTGAATATACAAGCATTTTAGAAATACTGTATAGAAGCAGGGTCCCCTAACGGCTATGGTGTAACAAACAACTAATTATAAAGTAATGAACCGCTGGCTCTCAAGTCACTGAAAACTACACTTGCTTATTAAATTATATAAATACAAAGAGAAGGTACTTGCAAGCAATAGTATCTGTCTCTGCTTTTATAATTTACAGGGTAAGGTAGATTCAGTTAAAACAAATCTCAGATAATGATTTTTTAAAATCTTCTTTGAAAAATATGATGGTTAATAGGACGGTCAACAGGACCTCTGACCATTTTGCCAATTTAATTCAGTACTACACAACAACTGATTATATATTTTTTAGTTATGAAAGAAGGAGCCATAAGGTTAAATTAATTCTCACTGTGTGTAAGAAAGGGTGGGGATCCAAGCAGGAAGCAGGAAAAGGTAAATTCAATATTCTTTATAAGGACCAAGAGTTCCGGATGACTCATACCAGGTCACTTAACTAGTACACAAGTTATCCAATTTTTCAGGAACTCAGTTTCCTAATCTGTAAAATAGGGAGGTTTGGCTAGATAAGTCTCTCAGGTCTCTTTTCTAGTTGTAACATCCCATGTTCTAAGATCTCTTCTAGATCAAGTATTCTTTGTTCTAAGTACATTCTAAAATTCTTTGTTCTAAGCACATTCTAAAATTCTTTGTTCTAAGTACATTTTAGAGCTAATCTTTGTTTTATGCTTCCCCTCCAATTCTTACCAGTTCATGCTTCTAATTGGTTATGAAAATGGCTTAGCATTCCTAGCTCCTATTTATGAAACCAAGTTTACAAACTTTAAAGACAAAAGGATAACCTTGAGGTTTAAAAGCAAACGTAAGTTTTCATTTTTCAACTTAGAAAATTATTGGGGGTAAATAAAAAAGTCATTTTGCAAACACCTTTTGAGAGAATAAGCCCCAGCTTAAAATGTTCATGTTGAACAAATCTTGTTATAGAATCTAAATCTCTGTAAATTAAATTCCATTTGAGTTTTTCAAGTAATTACAGTAACACCCTACTTATCCAAAGAGGTCAGACTTAACAGTAACCTCAGCTCTCTGAAACACTGACTGGAAATAAAAAGTTAAGTTAAAAAAGCCTTGAATACCCAAAATAATTGGCACATAGACCCAAATTAAAACCATGGCTTAATGTTTAGTCCTTGCTCCAGTCTTGGAAGTCATAGAAAGTCAGAGCTGGAAGGGGACTTAAAGAATATTTACCCCAACCTCTTTGTTTTCACAACTGAGGCTCAGAAATGGGACCTAGAAGGCAATCTAGAAGGCCTACCAATGCAAGGGCCACTGGTATTGAAATCAAGACTTTGCTGGATTCAAGTCTGGCTCTGCCACTTCCTGGCTCTTTGAACTTGGGCAAGTTACTTAACTTTTCCTCATCTGCAAAATTGAGAGGTCAGCCTACATGATCTCTAGGGTCCACTTCAACTCCAACATTCCAAGATTCTATAAGTAAAATTACAAACAACTCAAAAAGCAACAGAAAGATGCATGGTGGATTTAGGTAAACTAAAGCCTGTTACCAACACTGTGATCTTTACAAAGACTTTATAGTCAAGAAACGGAGTAAGAGACATTATCAAAGGTATATATATATGACTAAAAGAGAAGGTAGGCTGTAGCAAACAAGCCTGAAAGCCCTGGGTTTCTCAGGGAGTCTACTGGTACCCTTGAAATGCAAAAAAGAAACAAGAAAGGACTCTGGTATGCCTCCTGGAGTCTCAATCATTACAAGATGCTTGGTAAAGAAAAACAAGGGTCACATGGGATAAGAAGATAGGGCGAGATTGTGATCTGAATCTAAGGAGGGAAATAAGTAGTGATAAGTTTCAAATTTACCCCTCCTCTTCAGAATTTCCTTATTTCTGTTGAAGGAACCACCCATCTTTCTAGTCACTCAGGTTTGAAATGTTGGAATTATCCTCAAATCTTCACTCTCCTTCACCCCACATAACCCACCAATTTCAAAGTCTTACTGACTGTACCTACACAACATCTCTCACATCTATTCCTTTCTCTTCACTCACATTATCACTGCCCTTGTTCAGGTTCTCATCACTTCCTCCTTCCATTATTATGATAGCTTCCTAATTGATTCTCTTTGCCTCCAGTCTCTCCCTTCTTCAATTCGAAGAACTGCCAAAGTAATATTCCTAAAATACAGGTTTGGCCAGGTTACTCCCCCTACTCAAACAAGCCACTTTTACTTCTAGGATCAACTACAAATTCCTGTTTGTCATTTAAAACATTTTACTGCCTGGCTCCAACTCACCTTTCCATCTGTACTATATATACACATTGCTAGTCTCACTTCACTCCACAGTCTAGCCAGACTTGTAGGTTTGCTGCTCATCCCACACAACATTCCAACTCATGACTATTCTTTTGTCTAGCTTCTTTCATATCTGAAATGCATTCCAGGCCTCACTTCTACATCAGAGTTCCTACTTTCTTTCAAAGCTCAAATGTTATCCCAAAGGAGGAGTGCCTTCCCCCTTCTCCCCAATGACTGTTTTATATATATTTACAGAGAAATTCCTACAAGCCTTAGTGTAGTTTAAATCTTTTTTTTATTATGACTTTTGGGATATGTCACTGGCAGCATAAAACATTGTCTCCCCCAATACAATGTAAGCTCCCTGAGGGCAGAGACTATTAAATTTTTGCCTTTGTACTTAGCCCAACACCTGGCATATAGTAGGTGTTTAATAAATACTTACTGTTTGATTTATACTATAACTGCTCCCTCTAATTCAACTCAACAAATATTTATTAAACTCCTTAAAGGCTCTGAGAAGTATAACAATAGATACAGCATAGACCCTACTTTCCTGGGGCTTACAATCTAATGGGAAAGAGATGCACATAGATAATCTTTAATTCAAGGGGGAAGGCAATAAATTAAAAGGCAAAGACCAGGCAGAGTTCTAGGAAAAATATGAAGTTCTATGCCAGCTACTTGTTCAGTCTACTCAATTGTTGGTAGTAATGCAAAGTAGCTATGCTATAGTAAAGAGAGGATTATACAGTAAGTTTAGAAGACCTGGGTTCAAGTTAAAGATCCAATATTAATGCAATGTATGACTTTAAACAAGTGACTTCTCCCATCTGGGCCTCTGTTTCCTCATTTGTAAAATAAGGAGATTGGTGTAGATAACTCTACAATACATTTCAGCTCTAACATTTTATGTTCATAGAAACCATATTACACCTTTAAAGCTGGGAGAGATTTCAGAGCATAGTCAATCCAATCCCTCATCTTACATCTGAGGAACCATGGCCCAAGGAAATTAAGGGATCTGCTGAAGGTCAAACAGGTAGTATCAGAGACAAGATTTGATCCCAGGCTCTTTGACTCCACTTATTCCACTGCAACACACTGTCTCTATGTTAGAAGGTACCTTTATCTCTAACATTTCATGTTCTACATGTTAACATTCTGTGCTTTAGGTTCTTTCAACTGTAACATTCTATGTTCTAAAGCAGTGTTGTCAAACTCTAATAGACCACTGGAGCCAGTAATCCATATACAAGGATCCCTGCAGACTGTATATTGACTTAGTTTTAAAATGCAATATTATTTATGCTTTAATGTATTTTTTTATTTATTTTGTTAAATATTTCCTAACTACATTTTAATCTGGTTAATGCAGCACTCAGGAGTGTTGCAAGTCATGTGTTTGATAACTCTGTTCTAAGGGTACCTGCTACTTCAGTTCTAACATACTTCGTTCTCTGTTCTAACACATTGTAAGGTCCCTTCCAGCTCTGTCATATGAGTCTATAAACTAGTCACTAATGCACTACATTTAGGGTATAACATTGTTTAACTCCAACATATAAGAAGCCTTACTTTAAAAATCAAAAGATCTATGATTTTATTGTTACATTCCCTTCAATGACACAGATTATAGTCCTACTACATTTCATGGTTTTCTGTGGCCAAAGAACACATTCTCAGGCAATCAAACCTATTTCTGTACCCAGCTTAGCTGGTACTTGGGTGACAGAAATACAACCCATTCCTACACCCATTTTCAAAGTCACTGTAATTTGGTGGGACCTGTGAGTGTTTGCTGTCATCTGGCATAGCTTTTTTTTTTTAAGGCAATTTGAGTTAAGTGACTTGCCCACAGTCACACAGCTAAGTAAGTATCTGAGGCCACATTTGACCTCAGGTCTTCCTGACTCCAGGGCTGATGCTCTATCCACTGAGCCACCTAGCCTCCCCTAGCATAGTTTTTAAGAAGACAGAGTCATCTCTGGGCCATAAAAAGGGATTGGAGTTCAGATTCAATGAGGGTAAGATGCTTAATTCTCCATATTTAAGAAAAATAGCAAAAGTAGATGGAAACTGTTTACATTTTGTTATCTGAGCCTGCTGGTTGGTGTGAGTTTGAAAGAGCCCCCACTATACACAGTAACTGTTAAATTTTTTTCCTTATTTTCTTCCTTTGAGTTCTCAGCATGGTTCCTATAGTGCTCAGCTCTCTAGCTATATAATCTATTTATACTGGTAGGGTTATTTTCTTTTGAAATGAAATGAGAGTATTTTTTTAGCAGGAGAGGGAAAATAGTAAATAGAAGAGGCCTGCAGGGTCAAATCTGAGTACTGGCTCATTTTACTGGATAGGAGTAAAACTGGCATTGAATTATGATCATTGTCAACCATAACGATAAATCACATGTATAGCTATACATTACTTCAATTGTGTTACTGAATTTGATGATCTCATAGAAGGGAAGTGACTTACCAAAGTCACAAAGCTTAATAAACGGCAAAGTCAAAACTCGAAAATAAGTTATTCTCACTCCAAATCCAGGTTCTTTCAACTATACCATGCTGAAAGAAGGAAACTAATACCTTTTAATTAAGTAGCAGAGTGATGCTCTAAAGACCTGATAGGACTATATCCAGAGCCAAAATAAGTAATTCTGGCACAAGAGACATTGAACCAGGGTAACTGGGGATGGGGTGGGACAAGGTGTTTTCTAAACAGCGGTTCTCAAATTTCTTGGTCTCAATACCCCTTTACTCTCTTAAAAATCACTGAAGGGCCTTCCAAATAGCTCTTGTTTGTATGGGTTATATTTATTGATATTTATTGAATTAGAAATTCAAATGTTTTAGAATTATTTTGAAAATAGTTTTGTCCTAGAAGACTCACTCTGAACATCTGGACCACACTTTGAGAGCTGGTCTAACTGCTGCTGTGCCTGATTGAGGCAGCAGAGGCCACAGAAGGTGGAGAGGCTGAGGATTAGGAAGGCTTAAAGCATTCAAAGGAGGCAGAGACCAGGGTGGAAAAGACAACTGTGAGCCAGATACTAAGGTCTATAGATGACAGTTATATGGATCTAAATGGGATGATAACGTAAATGATGAGATGGCTGCTAAGTGATGATGACAAAGGAAGGCTCTGCAAATGCCACTGAGGAGCCAGGAGTATGCCAACTCTTCTTCCTCCTATTCTTGTGTGTCAGGGATGCAACAAAAAGAGAAGTAAGCCTTAGACTTTAGGAGAAGTTATGATTTGCTGAGCACCAGAAAATGAAGAAATATGAGAGGAAGAGCTCTAGGATACAGGATAATTTAAGACTGTGTTTACCATAGGCACAGGGGTTAGAAATTGAGCCATAGCAGTAACCAGAGTATGGTGCCTTGACTGCCAACTCTGCTTATCTCCCTGAAAGACAACTCTTTGCCGATCCCAGGGATCCCACTCTTGTGGCCAGGCAGTGCAACAGGAGCAACTACCCCAATAGGTAACTAGGAAAGGAATATGGACACAAGTCCCTAGCATACAGACAAAAGAACAGGACATTGGGTACCTGGTACGCTGTTAGAGGGAAAGAAATGTGCCCCACCCTTCCCTGGTGAATCACAGCATACATTCCCCAGGTGTCAGCACCTGGAACAAAGCCCTACCCGCCTCATGCAAGACCTGTTCCTTTACTGAATTATAGCCGGTAATTTCTTTTTTTTTTTTCTGTTTTCTTTCTTTCTTTTTTTTTTGGTAGGCAACGGGGTTAAGAGACTTGACTATGGTCACACAGCTAGTAAATGTCAAGTGTCTGAGGCCAGATTTGAACTCAGGTCTTCCTGACTCCAGGGCCAGTGCTCTATCCACCTTGCCACCTAACCGCCCCTAATAATTTCCGAATATGAATTAGCTGGAGTGAATACTTTCTAATGTCTATTCTAAAGGAGACCTATAGAAATATATTCAGAAAAGTGGTTGCTGTGATATAGTAAAATTTGTAATTACTCTAGTGTCTAATTTATTTCTTGAGTAGAGTCTTTTGAAGGAGCTCAAGAGGATGATGAATAAAATCTAAAGGTATATCTCACTATCACTCTTTGCATACTTTAAAGAAATTTGCAGCACAGTATATTATTCTATAACCTGGGCTATCAATCAGTGTAATAGTAACCGATAAAAATGATGATAAATAGCTCAGTGCTATACTACAGCAATGTGATTCTTTTAAATCAGATCACAGGACTGAGAATGAAAGGGACCTCAAAACATAGACGATTAATGGTAGAAGGGACCTTAACATAGACTGTTAAACCACAGCATATGAAAGACTGTCAGAAGTGACCTTAGAGTACTGACTCTAAGAACATAGAATGTTAGAAATAGAATGTTTCACTGGAAGGAACCTTAGAAAACATCTAACCCAAACTTTTGATTCTTTTAAAAGCAAGAACTGAGGCACACAGAGGGAGTGACTTTAGGTCACAAAGCTATTAAGTGAAAGAAGCAGAACTAGAAACCAGATTTTTTTGATTTCCAACCTGATGCTCATTTATATTATGAATCTAGCTCTAACTTCTGTACCTATAAAATGGACTAATAATGAAGCTCATTAAAAGCACCAAGATTGATAAACCACTAATAAGTGGGCTTCTGAATCTTGAACTGTTTTGGGAAAAAGATAAGCTAGGTACTTGATCTATGATTTCACTAATATAGAAAACTCCTGGATGGGGAAATTCCCTGTACCAAGGCAGACTTGGCACCTTCTCTATAACTTGAAGTCTTAGTTGCCTAGGGCAATGGGAACTTAGCACCTGGCTGAGGGTCACAAAGCCTCTTTGTGTCACAGGTGGGAACTGAACCCAGATCCTCCTGGCTCCAAAGACTGCTTTCTACCCATTACACTACTGGAAAGTCAATCCTATTTACCTTCTTTAATTAATTCTAATGAATCAAGACTCCAATGTTTCCTTACTATGCAACAAAGGGACAAGTAATTATTGCTGGAAGCAAGAAACAGGATGATCTTAAAACATGCATGCCCACACACACACACAGACACACACACACACACACATACACAGAGAGAGAGAGAACATGCGCATACACTCTAAATTATGTGCACTGCTTCCAATTAGATACTTCTTAAATATTTTGCACCAAATTTTGGGTAGTCTTAAAAGCCAGCTATAGATTGCACATGCTTTTAAAGATTTTAGAAGCTGTGGTACCTTTCTTTTAAAGAGAATAAAATTCTTGCAATTAAATAATCATAGAATTTTACAGCTGTAAAAAACTTTATAAAATAAAATGTTAAAGCATGGAATGTAGAAAAAAAAAGAACTAAAAGGAACCTTAGAATATAGAATATTAGAAAAAGGAATCAAAGAATGTTAGAGCTAGAAGAAACCTTAGAAGATAAGAAAACAAAATACTGGGGCCTGAAAGAACTTCAGATATCTTCTAGTCCTCGAGCTGTATACAAGGGAGCACTATAACCTCCTTCTGAAAACCAAAGCCCAAAGAATTAAAATAACTTGTTTATGGCCACATAGCAAATGAATGGTAAAGCCTGGACTAGAAGCCTGTCCTCTTGTCTCCCAGCTCAGACATTTTTACATTTTATTATGTTGCCTTTTCCTTTAAGCTCTTATGCCTATGTTATGGAGAAATAAACTAATATTAACCACATTTGCTTCATATAAAATACTATGCAAGGTGTTGGGGATAGAAATACAGAAAAGAAACATTCTCTGCCCTCAAGAAGCTCATATTGTACCAAGGAAATATGAAATATACACAGATAAAGATAGCATAGTATACAAGTGAAAGGGGACAAAGGAGAGATCAAAGTAATCTAGAAATATTTGATGTGTGAGAGAGTAGTAATAGATAGGGGGAATCAGAAAAGCCTAACCCTTGAAGGAAGATAAGGATTCTGAGAGGCAGAGATTAGAAAGTTGTGTATTCTAGATACAGGGGATGCACATTTTGTGCAAATGTATAGGGTGGAGACACGGCACACTGAGCTCGAGAAGAGCTAATGATGCAGTCTTCAGGGAATAGAGAGTGCAGCAAGGAAACAAAGGTTGTCAGAAGAAGTAGATTGGCACCAAACTGGAAGGATTTAAATGCTAGCCTAGGAGGCTGTATTTTATCCTACAAGCACCAGGCTGCCATTGAAGGTTTTTATATAGAAGAGTGACATGATTAGACAGCTGCTTTGGAAAGATTAGTTCTCTAGCAGTACAAATGATAGATTGGGGAAGGAAAGGACTGGTGGCAAGAGAAAACCGAACAACAATGACAACAACAAAACCCTGGCCATCAAAAGACCAAAACTATGAGCCCCTGAGTGCAGCTCCATTTAAGGAGGCAGCAGAAGCCAGGATTTCTCAGGTTTTCTCTTTCTTTCTATGTCCCTCGTTCCCTTCCTCCTTCTCCTTTTTCTTTTTTTGAAGAAAGCTTCTTGGTGCCGCAGCACAGGCTGGTGGGAAGACCCTGCTGGAGCACCTTTATCTGCTCTCATGACATGAGCGTGAGCACCACTAAATAAAAGTGTTTTAGTTTCTGTGCAGCGTCTTTAAAGCTTATGTTGCTGTAAAAATTGAGTGGGGCTACTGTGTGCCTGCCTGCACCAATGAAACGGAAACTAGGATGGATTCTCCCGTTGTGAATTTTTCTAAAGTGTGTAGCTGGACACCTTGTAAAAAGTCATTACAAGCAAAGCGCTGTTTGAAAAAAAATGGGGGGAGCACTATTATCATAGTCCAAGTTGGAGGTGATGAGGGCCTGGAATTGGGTAGTAGTCATGTGACTGGAGAAACAGGGATGGATAGAAGAAATGTTATTGAAGTAAAACCAGTAGGGTTGGGCAATTGATCTGAGGGAGGGGTGAAGGGAGAAAGAAGAGCCAATGATGATTCCAAGGTTATAAGCCTAGGGAACAGGATGAATGATGGCTGCCCACAATAGTGATAGAAAAATTTGAAGGAGAGGAAGTTTTGGTTAGGGTATCTTATGAGTTCACTTTCGGACATGTTGAGTTAGAGGTACCAGCAGTACATCCAAGTGGAGATAATTAACAGAGAAATAGAGGTATGGGACCAGAGTTCAGAAATTAGATTAGGGCTAGATATACAAATGTAGGCACCATCTTCCCAGAGGTGATAAACCTATGGAAGAAGCTGAACTCATAAAGGGAAAGGGTGTAGAGAGAGGAAAAAAAAGGTGGGGTGGGGCAAGGCAGAACCTTGGAAGATGCCTAAACATATGGCAGATGATAGACAATAATCTAGCAAGGGAGACAGAAGAGGAGCAGTCAGACAGGTGGGAGAACCAGAAGGGGGAGAGAGAGACAGAGACAGAGACAGAGACAGAAAGCAGTGTTGTGGGAACTAAGGGAAGAGAAAGCATACAGGAAGACTAAGGGATTGACGGATTTCTTTAAGGATTTAGGAGACCTGAGCATATTGGTAGGAAGTGGAAAAGGAGTTAATGTATAGGGATATAAAGATTAGCAAGTGATAAGAAATGATTAATAGGACAATCTCTTGGATTATAACAACAACTAACATTTACATAGCTCTTTATGGTTTGTGAAGCATTTAAACCATCTCATTTGATTTTCAAAACAACTTTGTGAGGTAGGTGTTATAATACTTATTTTATAGATAAGGAAATTGAGGCTGACAGTGAATGGCCCAGGGTCACATAGCTAGTAAGCTTTGAACCCAGGTTTTTCTAACTCCAAGTCCAGCACTCTGTCCACTATGCCACACTCCTCTCTCATGGAGGAGAGAAAAGAGAAGGATTATAGACCCATAGGTAAATTGTGGCAAGGAGGGTCATCTCTGAGCCTGGAGCTAAAGAGAAGCGAATGGGAGATGTAGAGATGTTTTGAAGTATGGAGATGGAGAGATGAGGAAACTCAAAAAGTGGCCTTGATTTTCTCAGAAATGTAGGGAGAGGACAATGGACACACTGAGTTAGAGGACAGAGGTGCCAGCAGGACATCCAAGTGGAGATATTTAACAGAGAAATAGAAATATGGGACCAGAGTTCAGAAATTAGATTAGGGCTAGATATACAAATGTAGGCACCATCTTCATCTCCTCTGTTGAGAAAAAGATGGGTAAGGGCCTCAAAGAAAAGGTTTGGAACAATTGGTATCAGAAATAGAAGAGAATAAATGAGGGAATATTAAAAAGACTTAAAAGCAACAATAAGAACTGAGTTGAGATTAACTAACACGAACTTGTTATGGACTCAGTTGTCCTCATTGTTTAGCTTCCCTGAATAACATTCAGCAGCACAGGTATAAGAGAAGATAACCTCATCCAGTATTTCAGACTGCACAGCTTGAATTAAGGAAAGGAACCTACTGGAAGAAGTCTTTCCCAGTCCAACTTAATCTTCATGCCTTCCTCTGAGATTACTCACTATTTATCCTGTATATATATCTTGCTTGTACAAAGTTGTTTGCATGTTGTGTCCCTCATTAGACTGTGAGTTGTTTTCTTTGAGAGTGTAGACCACTGTTTTTTGCCTTTCTTTGTATCCCCAGTGGTTAGATCAGCACTTGGCTTGGAGTTGAACTTTAACAAATGATAGTTAATTAATTGACAAGGGAGGAGGGACTTGGGATTCAAGGGTAGAAGATAGCATAATGATAACTGTAAGGTAAAGTCTGTGAAGGGAGGAAAATCAGGCCTAAAAATGGGTTAAAAGAATAGGAGATAATTAAGAAATAGTAGTACTGGAATTTGTGATGAGGATCTTTTTTTTTTGTGGAGTGGAACAGAGAGAGAAAGTCAGGAGACTGTGATTAAAGAAGGCAATTTCAGAGTTCAAGTTTATAGAGGTAGAACAGTTTTGAGTGATAGGGAGGTCTAAGGTATGACCATTACTTTGGGTGGTTGAGGTAGGCTTACATAATAATGTAGATAAATAATTGATAGATAATAATTAATAGAGGCTACAGGAATTGATGAGATTAATAAAGTAGGAGTCCAGTGTATTGAAGAGAGATCAACACAAATATTGAAGTCCTCAAGGATAGGGGCACTGGATCATAAAGAAATGGCCTTAGAAGAAACTAAATCTAACTCTTTAGCACAATGCCTGGCACATAGTAAGCACTTAATAAATGCTTGTGGCTTGTTGCCTGTTGCCTGCTGGCCCTCATGTTACAGATGAGAACACTGAGTCCCAGACAGTTTAAATGATCTGCTTCTCCTATTTTAGGGACGATAAGAGGACCGAAGAGATAAAAGTGGTAAAGGTTAAAACAACAAGATTAGGCAACTGATTAGATATGCAGAGTAGGAAAGAGGGAGGAATCCAGGTTAGTGCCAATTTTTAAATCCTGAGAGATTAGAAGAATGATGCTGTCTTTGACAGAAATAGGGGAGCTTGAATGAGGGGAGTATTTGGAGGGAAAGAAAGTAAACTTAATTTTTGGACAAGCTGAATTCCATTTATTCCTGGACATCAGTTTGAAATGTCCAATAGGCAATTGGGTGACATAGGACTGATGCTAACAGGGGAGTGGTGCTTGATCTGTACTCTACTGTCATCATATTCAAAAGTTAAGCCCACTATTCCCATGGAAACTGTATTTGTGGGGGAAAAACATTTCTTTACACTTGAGAGGGGAGATGTTTTGTAATAATTATTTTTGCTACAGTGACATAATGGAGAGAACAAGCCTTACAGCCAGAAATGCTTGGATTCAAGTCCTTTCTCTAACATATACTGACCAAGTAACTCTGGGTAAGTCACATAACCTCTCATTGTCCCAAACAACTTTCTAATACTACCAGTTTCGCATAAGTGTTGATGTATATTGGCAGATGCTTCTTCATCTCTGATGAGGTAGATCCATTCCCTTACCTAAATCCCATTATCATTATTATTCATCTTGCTATACTAAAAAAAAAAAAATAAATGAATTGCTTCTCCCCTGCTGGACTGGGAATCTTCTGACCAGAACACCAGGAAAAAAAAGTCCCTTGAAGAAGTAATCTATTCACATATGGCAATCTTGTTCTGGGACCAGACGGTTTCAAATGGCAAGTATATATTCAATTAGCCCCCTATCTCTAGCCTGCTCTTAGACCAGATTGGACCACGCTTCACATTTTGCCATCTGCCCTGACACTATATGTCTCTGCTTCCACCTCTTGCTCTGGGCTCAGTTATCAAATCAATACTACTAATATTGATGGAAAGGCCCTATGTATTGACTTACCATCCCTGGGTCTCCCCATTTTCTCCTTCCCCAGCCACTATGCCTCAATTTGTGTTTTCTTTTATGTTTATTTTTTGAGGGCTAAGAGTGTCTCAATTTTGTATTTATATCCCCAGCATTTAGCACAGGTCCTGACATATGGTAAACACTTATTAAATGTCTTCATTTATTTATTCATTCACACAGGTGAGTAGCAGAGCAGGAACTTGAATTCAATCTATATCTCACTGCCTGCAAAAGGAATTCTGTGAGCCAGGTATATACTAAGTACCTTCTGAAAGGCATGAGTCATCAGGAGCTCAGGAGATGACAAGCACAAGGATCTGGGCAGGGCAGTACAGACGAATAGAGTGAATCTCAGTTGAAGTGAGACTGCTAAAAGACATTAGCCAAGGGATGATGTGGAAGTATGCTAAATCTTACACCTGGCCTAATGTGTTAGGAAGCACGAGGAAGAAACAGCTAGCACTGGAGAGAGTACTAACAGATTACCTTGCATGAAAGAAATGGCATAAAAGCTATCATCAAGAAAATGTATGCTTTGAAAATGGCTAGTCAGGTATTAAGAGCAAGTAAAGAGAGATAGATAGTTCAAACAGTATACCAGTTCCTATGAAATGTTAAAAAAAAAAAGGTCCTCAATTGTGTTGGATGGGTCCTCTCTGAAGGATTTATTAGAAGACATGGACAAGAATTGAACAAGATGAGAATACACAGAGGTGGTGATTTGCACTAATGGAGAGAGTACCCATAACAATACTATTATGGATCAACTAAAATAAGTTATTGTAATCTTTAGAAGGAAAGTGGGAAAGTCGATGAAATCTTGAGAAAATCATTTTCAATTTGAGGTTAAAATTTGGAGAAGTATTTTACTTCTATCTTGCCCAGCTTCATTAATCTAAGTATGCAAAATTTTTTTCATCATATATCACTCTCAAAAACACAAATGCAATTTACATGTTGAAAAATGGGCATAATGAAAGTCAATTTCATCTTCCCCTACACCTATTTTTAAAAAATGGTCCTTAAAGGTTAATGGCAACAGTAGCAAGAGACAATACCACCTCGTTTCTACCCTACCCACAGCAGTTCTAACTATGTGTTCTAAAATTCTATTTTCCTAAGGTCCTGTTTTAGCTCTGACTTTTCAATTCTCTTCTGAAGTATTCTTTTAAGTCTTTTCTGAAGTCTCTTCAAGAGCTAACTTTCTAATTCTTGAGATTCTTAATGCTAAATGAAATAAGATGAAAACGTTGTTGCTATCTAGAGAAATGTTCAGTCTTTCTTTTTTGCTGCTGTTACAAGGAAGTTTTATCTCAAAATTAAGAATGCATCCAGGACTTTGCTTGGAAACCAACAGAAAGAAAATGAAGGGAAAAATCTGTTTCATTTTCCCTTTTTAGAAGACATATTTTAAATGAGCTTACATTGGCGTCTTACAGATTAGACTTTACCATCATTTAATATTTTATTTGTGTAAAGAAATTAGCATAAATGACTTGGCAGGGCAGGAGGAAGATTAACCAAATCAAGAAACTAGCCCTATGCTTCATTTCTACTAGAAGACTAGTTTGTTGATAATATTCTTCATTTACTAGTAATATAAAACATTAGAAACAAAAGTTGATATTAAATTGGATAATTTTTGCTCTTTTTATTCTTCATGTGTCTTACAATGACATCATTTATAGGTAGTGCTTATAAATAAACTACTGTCCTTATAGATTGGCTAATCTAGAAAATCCAAGGTCCATTAAGAAGTTTTCGCATTCGAAGGAGATTATATTTGGGGATATCATGAAGATCAGTACTCTTTAGACAGTGTGGAGGGAGGGTATGGGACAAGAAATCAGCTGACCTGGGTTCTAGTCCCTGTTCAGGAGTTAGTTGTATGACCTTCAGAAAATCACTAAGCCTGTCTGGCTCTCATTTTGCTTATATTTAAAATGAGAGAGTTGGACTGGATGACCTCTAAGGTTTTTTCTAGGGGCCAGCTAGCCACCTAGCATAGTAGACACAGCCTCAGGCCTGGAGTCAGGAAGACCTGAGTTCAAATATGGCCTCAGACTCTTACTAGCTGTGTGACCCTAGGCAAGTCACTTAACTCTGCCTCAGTTTTCTCATCTGTAAAATGAGCTAGAGAATGAAATGGCAAACCACTCCAGTATCTCTGCCAAGAAAACCTCAAACAAGTTCCCAAAGAGTTGGACACAACTGAAATGACTGAAGGAAAGGTCTTTTCCAGTTCTAACATCCCATAGTCAATGGTCAAAGATCTCTTCCAATTTTAACACTTCATGATCCTTTGCAATGATAATATTCTGGGCTAAAGCAGCTCCTCCACTTTGGCTTCTTATTGGATTTCTCAGCTACATGTTTAAGCAAATGAAAACATTAGTAAAAAATTAAGTAAACATACTTTAAATCTTGTGCTTGAGTTCAATGTATAGCACTTTTGTTTTTTATTCATCACCTGGTTAAGTATACAATATGTTGTGGTGGAAAGAGCACTGAAGATACCTGTGCATCAGGCTTATGACTTTGAGCAAGTTACATCCCCTCTCTAGGTATCAGTTCCCTCTTCTATGAAATAAACAGGGGGAAAACTCAATAATTTCTATGCTCCCTTCTAGCTCTAATAATTGGAGAGTCTATGGCTTTAGTCTGGTAAACTCTCAGCTTTTGGATAGAACAATTGTATTATAATGTGTGTCTTTGTGTATGTGTGTGTGTGTGTGTGTGTGTGTGTGTGTGTGTGTATACACAGAGAGAGTCTCAGAAGATATTAATTAAAAGCTTATTCTAAAAGTAATACCCTACCAACTTCACAGAGAGTTATTGTATATAATGCATTTTAGACGTTAAAAAGTTAAAGAAATGTATTATTGTTGTTGTTGTTACCATTATAATAATGAGACTTCTTCAAGTATCATACTTGATTTAGCATCAAGTCAGCCAGTGACAGTGTGACAAGTGATAAAAACAACTGTTGAATGACCTTTGATGCTAACAACTCAACCAACCAGTGACTGTGGGATATTTATTTCCTCACCCTCTCTTTCATAGATAAAACACAAGAAAGCTTTTAATATGAGAATATAATATGTATTTTGCTACTGTAGCATAACCCGTGCAAGAGTAGATGTTAATGAAGTCTCAGGTGTATGATGTTTTACTCACTATAAGTAAATGAATTGTCAGGAAGGAGACAAAGGGAGTAGAGCTTTCAGTTAGAGCCCGAGTCACTGGATAGGCTCATAGGATCAAACCTTTTAGAGCTAGAAAGAAACTTAAGAGATCATTTAGTCCAACCCCTTCATTTTATAAAAGAGGAAGCTGAGACCTAGAGTTGGGGAAGTGACTTGTTAAAGGTCTCACAGGCAGTAAGCAGCAAATTCATGTTAATTCTGAGTCATTCTCTTTCCATCATGCCATATCTTTCCTTCCAGTGCCCCACTAGAGTCACAGATTGGGACAAAAGGACTAAGAATATCGTAACAGAAACAAAAGCTTCAGGAACATCCAGATTCCATGTGGCTCATGCTCTGGTATTGGAAAAAGAAATCAAAACCTTATAAAAAAGAAAAAGAAAAAAGAACAAAAATCATCTACATACTTTCTGAAACATGTATTTTTCCTGATTTTTGCTTGAGGGTGAATCCTAAACTGCCACTCCTTGAATTTCTCTTGTTTATTTTAATTTAATGCTTAATTAAAAGAAAATGAACCCTTCCTCAAACTGAAGATCCACCTGTTCAGGTGCTCATTATCATAGCTTTTTTTCTCTTAAGTCCTTAAGTGTTTAAAGTGCAGTGCATAAACTACAAAACTTTGTTATTCTTATCAGGTATCTACCATTACCAAGAATGTCTTTAGCTTCAGAAGTTTGTTTTCTCTCCAGAATGAAAATTTCTTCTTAACACTGAATTTAGCTTCAAATGACCTGGGGTCAGATTCTGGTTATGCCACTCAGAAGTTGTGTGTCCTTAGACAAGTCACTTAACCTCTCAACCTCAGCTTCACCATTGGAAAAATGAAGACAGGCTGCCTTCAATCTCTAATATTCTGGGTTCTCTGTGATAGAATGACCACTGGATTTGGATTCAGTACCTCTGTCACTTAATAACTTCATGACCTTGGCCGAGTTGCTTAACCTTTCTGAGTCTCAGTTCCCTCATCTGTAAAATAAGGCGGTTAGATTGAGGGGTGGCAAAGGTCCCTTCCAGTTCTAACATGATGTAGTAGTCTAAGACCCCTTTATCTCTAGCATTCCACCATGGCTGATAGTCCTTTGCTTTTTCATGCTCTAAGAACTATGATCTAACACTCTAGGTACTAAACTTCCTTCCATTTTCAACATTCTCTTGGCCATAGGGTTCACTCAAGAGACATGATAAGTCTTAGAAAATAGGCATCATCAGGTCCTGGAAGAGTACAGAGTTTTCTCAATAAGATTCATAGCCATTCCAAAGAGACTGAACCTAATAAAGAATAGATGTTGCCCTGACTACAATGTGGAGTTGAACAGGCAACCAACTACTCTATTAGTACACATATCTTGGATGGGTAGAGCATCTGAATCCAGAATTAAAGAGGCAGAGGAGAGTTGGATTCATATTCAGGAGAATGTACACTTTCAACATTTCCTGACACAGAAGTCTATTTTTTTTAATGCTAATAGGATCCTAGTTATCCTATATATGGCTGTGAATCATGGAATACCTCAGTCTCCAAAAAACCAAAGCAATAGGCAACTCAAATGAAATTGGAGCGACATATTGTGGGCGATGATTGGCTACGGACAATGAGTTGGGTGCAGGTAGCATTAAAAAGATGCCACGAAGGACATGCGTGATTAGAAAAGGAAGGGAGATTTGTCACATGGTGAGGAAGGGATAACAGATGGACAGCCTGAACTGGCATCAGTGAAATATTAAAAGCCCTAAAGAAAGCCCTCTAGTATGTTGGGTAAATCCACTGTAAAGGATTTATGAGAGGATGTGGCTAAGAATTATATAGGATGAGAAGGGTTTGTGATCCGTATAGAGGTAGAACAAATATTTACATTGATTAGATTACAAAGTCATTAAAATATCAAAGTACCCTCAACTTTAATGGCCAAACCTTATCTCTAAAGAGCAAACAAATCTAGATTCAGGAAAAAATGCTAACATTTAAAATTCAATAGAGCAACTGGTAAAGAAATTTCCAAATACATTTGTAACCTCATCACCACTTTGGAATGGCTTTGAAAGGAATATAGCAAAATTCAGTGTTGCTGAAACAATGCCATTCCCATCCCCACCCCCACCCCCTATCCCCGTCAGTGGTGACTGTCCATATGTTAGGTTGCTTTCCATCTGCTGTTAATTTATTCAAAATCATGCATACCTGCCATCAAATGAAATCTGTTTGTGTCTAATGTAAGTCTGAAATAACACAATCAAATCATCTCTAAAAACCCCAAATTCCCTGTAAGTCTAAGAAACGGTTCCATTTCATCCTCAGGGGAAATGCAATGGACCCAATTACTAGTTCTACCATACTCAAATCATCTGAAGATTTTCAAATGGGAGAGGTGGTCTTCTCATCCCCAAACAGTGTACATGCAAATGACTTGTTATTCAATCTTTTCTGTTCTTATTTTTTCAAGATCTGGTTTGACACATTTCCCAGCATACATTTTTTACAATTTGTTTACCCTGACTACAGATGTATGTATGAGAAACTATTATAACTGTTTCACTGTGTGGGAAATTTTTAGAATTAGTTCAATGTAGAAGAAACCATTACAATGCTCCCCCAAAAGTATATATAACCATAATTTTAATCCTGTATTTTGTTCCACATCTTGATATACCAACTCATTTACTGTTCACCTAATTAGAGCCACCACAATTTTCTGTAAATAGATTGTAAAAAAAAAAAATTAACATTGTGACTTAATGGCAATTCAGACCTTGAAGGACCTTAGGGATTGTATTTTTATTTTCAGATAAACAAACAAGTACCAAAGAGGGAAAGTGGCCTCTCCCAAGACACTCAGTATGTTGGTTACAGAGCCATGGCTACAGAATATAGGTCTTCAGACTTCCATTCCAGGGTTCTCTGTATACTATCACACTGCTTCTGTAAGTCTAATTTATACAAAGCTCTTAGACTGTACTTTTGGCCAGTGTAGCCTAAAAAATTTTCTGATAGAAGAGCTCCCATCCCAAAGGATCCATCAGAAGTCAAATGAAGCCATGGAATTTTGGCTGCTTATCTACAGTAGGAATATCCCTGCACTTAGGACAATATTTTTCTGTAAGGATATCCATACAAAGAAATAGCCTCAGCTCAAGAAAAAGTGTTTGGTAAACAGAAAAAATATACAGATGACTCCCAAGTCTGTATCACCAGTCCTGCCTCCTTCCAGTTCTCTAGAACTGCATTTCCAACCTATATATCTACTAATCTCCAACTACATGTCTTAATAGTATATCCAGGTATTGTGATATTAGCACTGAACTAAGAGTTGGGAGACCTGGGTTGAGTTTTTAGGCCTAGAACTAACTAGATGTCTGATACTAATCAAGGCATTTTAACTATGGGCCTCAGTTTCTTATCTGTAAAATGAGGTAAGAGATAACATCTAATATGTCAATCTATGATAAAATCACATGGTGTAAACCAAATTTATCTTTTACCTACTTGCCTATTTGCATTAATAATATCACGATTTTTCACCCAGACTTGAAACCTCAGCACCATATTTGAATCCTTCCTCTTCCTGAACTCTCCTATCCAATTACTTGCTAAGACTTGCAAATTGAGTTTCTGCAGTCTCGTTCATTATCCATCTTCTCCTTTCCATTCCTACAAGCATCTAACGTAGGTCTCACCACCCTAATGTAGATCTCAGTACCTCAAAGAATGTTAGTATATAGAACACAGAACATTAGGAATGGAAGATAGCTTAAAATATAGAATGTTAATAAAAAGTAAACAAAATGACCATATTTATATAGCACTCCAAGAACTTACTAAGCACTTACATATATAGCACTTACAAAGAGGTTTTGGTTTTTTTTTTTAAATGATAACCCTATGAGTTTAGTAGCACAAGTAGTATTATCCTCATTTTATAGAAGAAAATGAGGGTCAGATTTGCCCATGGTCTCACATAGCTAGTAAGTTTTAGAGTCAGAATTCAAACCATGACCTCCTGACTACAAGTACAGTGTTCTTCTGTATTGCTTTTTACACTGTACTCCCTCTTTTGTTGGTAGAAAGAAGGAAAGGGAGAAGTAATATGTACCATGACAAACCAAATTCAATACTTTTAAGGATATCCCTCAGAGTGCTGGAATAAAGAATCACAAAGCTAGAAAGTTCTTTGACACATAAAATATTAGAATATAGATCACAGAATATTGAAAGCTAAAAGGGATTTTAGAATATGGCATATTTGAATACAGATAGACTTTTAAAACTGATTAGGCCTTTAGAAATAAGAGTTCAACCCCTCATTTTACAAATGAAGAAACAGATACCCAGAAAGTCAAAGTAATCTGACCCAAGGTTGCACAGCCACTAAATATCTGAGTGAAAACTTGGACCAAGCTCTTCTGCCTCTTTCCTGTTCTCTGCTGTTTCTCACCTTGCATACAATTTCTTTGCACCAATCCATCTTACAAACTGTTTTCAGTGAAGAATTTCACACAGAAGCATTTCCTTTCTCCTCTGGACAATGATTGTTTAATACACTATTGGGCTGGTTCTTCAGACATCACTACATCAGTGTACATATTCCAGTGGCATTAAGATACCAGGCACCACTCTCAGAAAGACCTCCCAAAGATGATAGATGGAGGGGAAGGACAGCACAGAGACCAGAAGACAGCTAGGGTGCCCTTCTCATCTCTATTGTGACACATTTACTGGACAAGCAAACTATCCATTAGGCCTCTCCTACAGAAAATGGTTAAAAGTCAGAAGATCAAAGGATTTAGAGCTACAAAGGGGTTTAGATATCAGCTGGTCCAGTGCCCTAATTTTACAGAGGAGTAAATTGAGGTCCACAGAGGGTAAGTGACTTTCTCAGGTTAAACAGGTAGTAATCAGCAAACCAAAGATTTGAACTCAGGTCCTCTGACTGTAAATTCAGGTTTGTTTGTTTTTTTCCCAGGTACGATGCTGGACACTTGGAGCCAAGAAGACCTGTATCCAGATCTTGCTTCTGACACTTATTACCTGTTTGGCCATGGGCAAATCAAGTCACTTAACTTCTTTGAGGCTCAATTTCTTCACTTGCAAAATGGGAATAATAAAACATGTAGTACCTAACTCATAGCATTGATATGAAGATCAAATGGGATAATATATATGTAAAGCACTCTGGCAACTTTAAAGTCTTATAAAAATCTCAGTTATCATCATTATTATTACACCAGCAAAACAATTCCAGTTAACAAGCATTTATTAAGCACTCACTATGATAAGCTCTAGAGATTAAAAAAAAAAAAGCAATCCCTATTCTCAAGGAACTCACGGTCTAGTGCGAGAGACAACATGCAAACACTACACACAGTGAGATACTCCAGAGGGAAGGCGCTGGTGTTAAGGGGGACTGGGAAAGGCTTCTTGCAGAAGGTAGGATTTTAACTGGGAACTAGATGAAGCCAGGGAAGCCAGGAGGAGGAGACAAGGGAAAGCATTGCAGGCCCTGGTGAAAGGCAATAAAAAGGCCCAGACTCAGGAGATAAGAATGTCTTATTCCAGGAACAGCAAGACCAGTATAACCAGATCACAGAATATGTAGAGGGGAGGAAGGTGTATAGAAGCCTGGAAAAGTAGGAGAAGCTAAGTTATGAAGGGCTTTAAAAGCCAAACAGAAGATTTTATATTTGATCCTCGAGATAATAGGATGCTGTTGGAATTGATTGAATGTGGGAAGGGGTAGGATGATATGATCAGACCTGTGTTTAAAGGAGATCAGTTTGACAGCCAAGTGGAGGATGCACTGGAATGAGGAGAGATTTGAGGTAGGGAGACCCACCCAGCAGGCTATAGCAATAGTCCAGGCACAAGGTAATGAGGACCTACACTAGGGTGGCAGCAGTATTGGAGAAGGAGGCATATGTGAGATATGTTATGAAGGCAGAAATGATAGGACTTGACAATTGGTTGAATATGGGGGACTGAGACTAAGGAATCAAGGACAACACCTGGGTAAATAAGCCTAGGTAGATGAGAGGATGGTGGTAATAGTAATAGGGAAGTTAAGAAGAGGGAGGGTGGTTAGAGGAAAAAATGAGTCAGTTTTGGACATGATGAATTTAAGATGTCTATGGGACATCCACTTTGAGATGTTCAATAGGTGCTTGGAGAAGTGAGACTGGAGGTTGGGAGAAAGGTTAGGACTGAATAAATAGATTTTAGTCACATATGAATAGAGATGAAAATTGAATCCATGGAATCACTAATGATTTCTTAACTGCTGAATCCCATGTCCTTTTCTCAGTCCTCATCTTCCGTCACCACTCCATAGTTTTTGATGCTTTTGAGCAGTGATGTCAAACTCAAATAGAAACAGGGCTACTAAACTGTATATAAGAATTTCTATGGAAAGCATATTGACTTAGAAAATCACATATTGATTTTATTGTATTTTAGTTATTTTGTTAAATACTTTCCAGTTACACTTTAACCTGGCTCAGGGGGAGTGTTGTGGGTCACATCGATACTTCTGGAACAGATGATCTCTAAGATTTCTTCCAGCTCTAACATTCTACATTCTACAAGTCTACACTTTTCACATGGTCATTACCATAATCTAGTTCCACAGCAAGCACCTTGTCATCTTTGCATAGAATCATGGATTTTGGATATGGTACCCAATTTAACTGTGGCATGTGATAATAATGTGCCCATGCTTAGTTGCCTATCAAGCTTTAAATAAGATTCTGTTTATAAATACTTAATAAGCTCATAAGGCTAACAGCAATATTTCAAGTTCTGCCCCTACAAAATGGAGGAAACAAGAAAAAGCACATTAACATTACTTGGATTTAAATATGCATCTGGGAAGTCAATCAACAAGGTAATTTTCTGCAACTTTACCTCAAGTAGACTACTATAATAACCTCCTAATGGGTCTCTCCTCCTTCAGTCTTGACCCTGTCTAATATATCTAACTTTTGCTGTTGAGTCATTTCAGCTGTGTCCTATTCTTTGTGACCCCATTTGGGATTTTCTTGGCAAAGATATTGGAATGTTTGCCATTTCCTTCTCCAGCTCATTTTACATATGAGGAACTGAGGTAAACAGTGTGAAGTGACTTGCCTAGGGTCACACAGCTAGTATCTGAACCCGAATTTGAATTCACCTCCTCCTGATTCCTGACTCCAGGGCCAGTACTCTATCTACAGCACCACCTTCTAGGTGCCCAAAATATCTAGCACTTCTTAGTACATAGCTCTCTATGATTCTATCACTTCCCTCATACCAAAAGTTTTAGTGACTCCTCATTGTCTCCAGAATAAAATCTGATCTCTTTATCCTGGAAGTCAAAGCCAATTATAATTTGGTCCCAAGTAACAATTCCTTTCATGTATTCTACATCAAGCTGGGCTAGTTAAATTTATGTGAGTATACATAAACCTTGGGGTCTTTGTTCAAGTTTGTTGTTCTGCCTAGAATGCCCTTTCTTCCCTCTCCATTTCCACTTGTCCATTCTTGAGTTCTGAAATAACAGCACCTCCCACACCACACCTCAATTTTAGTCAATTCTCCAAAACCATCATCCAGTGGAACAATAGTTAATAAGCAAGGATTTGTTTAGTGCTTATCATGTTCAGGGACTGCACTGAGTGTGAAGATATGAAGAAATGCAAAAACACTGTCCTTGCCCTCAAGGAGTTCATTTTTTAAAAAATGAGTTTTTATTGATATTTTCTGTTTCTTACATCATCATAATTACCCCAAATATCCCTCCTTTCTTTTCCTCCCTAAGAGGCATCCCATAATAATATTTTTTTTGCTGCTTTTTTTTGGTGAGGCAATTGGGGTTAAGTGACTTGCCCAGGGTCACACAGCTAGTGAGTGTTATATGACTGAGACTGGATTTGAACTGAGGTCCTCCTGACTCCAAGGCCAGAGCTCTATTCACTACGCCACCTAGCTGCCCCAACAAATAATAGTTTTTAGAAAGAAAAAAAAAGGAGCCCATATTTTAATGTTGGACACAACATGCAAACAAGTACATATATGATATATATAGATATGTATGTAGTATAAATGGCAGGTTATATCACAGAGAAGGAACTGGCAGTAGACTTGGGAGTTAGGGAAGGGACAGGGACACTGGAAAAGGTCTCTTGTAGCAGGTGGCATTTGAGCTGAGACTTGAAAAAAGGAAGGGAAGCCAGGGGTCAAAGACAAGGAAAGAGAGCTGGTAAGTGAGGACAGCCAGTGAAAAAGCAGAGTCAGGAAATGAGTGTTAAGTGTGAGGGACAGTAAGACTGCCAATGCCAGGGCAGGTAGGTGGTACAGTAGATAGAGCACCAGCCCTGGAGTCAGGAGGACCTGAGTTCAAATCCGGCCTCAGACTCTTGACACACCAGCTGTGTGACCCTGGGCAAGTCACCTGACCCCACTGCCTAGCCCCCCCCCCAAAAAAAAGAATGCCAATGTCACTGGATCATAGAGTAGGTGAAGAAGAGTAAAATTTTAAAAGACTAGAAAGGACCAAGTTGTGAAGGGCTTCAAAAGCCAAGTAGAAGATTTAATATCTTATCCTAGAGGTAATGGGGAGTCAATAGAATGGAGTTATACAACCAGACCCAAACTTTAGGAAGATCACTTTGGCAGTTGAATGGAGAATGGGTTAGAGTAGGGAGAGACAAGGTAGGGATAACAACTAGGTGTGAGGTACACCAGGATGATGGCTGTGTAAGCAGAGACAGGGAGATATATATACAAGAGATGTTGTAAAAGTAGAAACAACTTTACGAGAGATTGAATGTGTGTAGCTGTTATGAAAAAGGGCCCACCACCAACACAAACTGTGGAACCATCACCATGAACAGGACTGTCGAGCCAACCTAGTTGAAGCAAGATGAGATTAAGTAAGTGACTTCTAATGGTTCCCTATAGTCTAGGATTCTACCATTAGAAAATATTACTTAAAAGAACTGAAACAGTAAATTCACTTGTCCTTCATGCAGTTTTATTATAATTGAGCAAGAAAACAAAGTTGTCAACATGAGCAACAAGATAATTCAGTAACAGAGGCTTTCCATTCATTCACGGAGTTTTGGAACTTTTGTTGGAGGAAGAAGCAGCCTCAGAATCCTCTTTTGATACTTCATCAGCACATATGGAGGTAGCCTCTGACTCTTAATAGGTCCTACCAAGCTAAAAGGATTAGACTATAGGCCCAGAAGCAGACTGTGTCTGGGTAGTGCAAGCTATAATTTGGAGCTAGCTAAATGCAGAAAGGCTCATTAAGAAAGGTTACTAATTTACTAATCATTAATTAATCATTACTTTCTGACCACCAGGTAATTATTTTCAACAAAGCAACTCATGAACACAATCTAAGACCACAATCTTCATGTGGAGAGAAGATTAATAGTAATGAAAGAAATCATAAATTCTTGAAATACTGAAATAAATATGGAGAGGGAGAGGAGAGGGAGGAAGAGGAGGAGAGGAAGAGAAAAGGGGAAAGAAAATGAGAGGAACAGAGATGGAAGGAGGAATGGAAGTAGAAAGAGAGAAAAGTAGGTAAGTAGGGAGAGAAAGGAGAAAGAAGAGAGAGATGGAAAGGAGGAGCAGGGGGAAGAAAGAGAATGAAGGGGGAAAAGAGAGTCATAGAGAGGGGGGATGAGAAAGGGTGAAGGAAGAGGGAAGAAAGTGAGGAAGGGAGAAGGGAGAAAGATAAAAGAGGGGGACAGAGATGGGAGGGAAAAGACAAACAGAAAGAGAGATGGAGAGAGGGGGGATGGGGGAGAAATAGACAGGGAGAGAAAGAGGTGGAGAGAGAAGACAGAAGCATCTAAAGTACACCAAGTAGAAAGAAAGGAGGCCCATGAAGGAGGCATCACAATTGTGAGGGTATTGAGATATGTAGGTTCTCAAGATATCTAGGAGAGGGGAGAATACTAAAGGCACTGAAAAAAAACCCCTCATATTATAATTGCCTTATAATTACCCAAAAAAAGTGTCAAAGAAAATATAAACTATTGACCTATATGCCTGCCTGCTTTCTCATTTACATAAAATTTTTATGTATTGACATCCTTCATGAGACAGTAGAAAGAAATAGACAGGCTTTCACAACTGATATTCCAAAGTAGGCCACATCTTTACCATCATAAGATTAACTGAAAGATACAGAGAATATACAATGCCATTGTGTTTACTGTTTGTTGACTTAAAAAAAAATTCAATATGGCAAAGCAAAATGCCACCTTACAAGTTCTCTTCCAATAAGGCGTCTCCTATGCGAACGTCAACAATTTATGGTTCCTTGAAAAATATAACAGCCCCATTAAACAACCTTCTGATTATTAATGTCAGGCAAAGCATAAAACAAGGAGCCAAATGCTCACAAAAGATTTCACATCCTAACGGAGGAGATCCAGCATAGAAACTAAGTTGAAGAGGGTAACACCAAAGACTTCACCATTTTCCAGATGCTTCTGTTTGAAAATGACAATGTACTAATTTCATCAAGTCCTGGAACACTGTAGTACCTCCTAAATGAAATCAATGATCACTCTCACTCTAAAGAGTTTGGTCTAAAAACTTCTAAGAAAAACAGAGTAGGGGCTTCTAGGTGGAGCAGTGGATAAAACACTGGCCCTGGAGTCAGGAGGACCTGAGTTCAAATCCAGCCTCAGACACATGATACTCACTAGCTGTGTGACCCTGAGCAAGTCACTTACCCCCAATTGCCTCAAAAAAAAAAAAGCAGAGTGAATGAAGGGTGCCTATCCTCCAGATTCTAAGAGGCAGTTAGATGAACAACCTAGAAAGCTCGTCTACCACATACATATACTCATATATGTAGGGATGTATACACACACACAAACACAAATATATATATAGATATATAGATATATATATATAGATATATATATATATAGATATATAGATATATATATAGATATATATATATATATACACACACACACACACATATGTATGTATACATATTTGGACAAACCCTAAAAATAAACAATTAGGCCCAAAATTGAATAAAAGGAATAAAGTGCATTGGATTACAATGTTATTTTAATGAACAAATTTTCCCTGAAACAAACAAACCCTAAAAATAAACAATTAGGCCCAAAATTGAATAAAAGGAATAAAGTGCATTGGATTACAATGTTATTTTAATGAACAAATTTTCCCTGAAACAAAGATCCATGTTTTTAATACCAATATTCTACTGGTAATATCATAAGACTAGAAGTCATGCAACACTAATCTAAAGAATTGAAAAATGATTATCATCCAGATAGCAGTGGAGAGGCACATGGCAGGGGTCATTAGGCATTCTTTTAAAAAAAAAAAAGGGAATTACAAAGGAGACCTACAAGAAAAAAAAATGTATGAACAAAAAAGATAGGCTGATCATCTGGTGAGAAGGATAACCAGTGAATAGCCTGTGTTGTGTGTTCACCAGTATTAGCAAAAGATCAAGAGTGATGAAACATTTTCTGGTAAGACACATATAGGAGTTGTCCAGGATGAGTAGTCACAGAGAGCTTGCAATTGGCATCACTGGAGTAACTGACCACGTTGATGAGATCACAGATCCATTTTGAGTAGCAACTATTTCAGAGTTCCAGAAAGCTATGTTTTTGGTCACTTAGAGCTATAACATTATATGATCTACATTCTAACACTGTATGTGCTAAGGTCTCTTCAAGCTTTAACATTTTTGATTCTTCATTCAAGAATATATTGAAGGTCTTTGAGATCTTCAAAGGTAAATATAATATAAATATGGGTGATACATTATTATTTTTCAAGAAATTTTTTTGGGGGGAAATGGTTTTTACAGATGATTTATTCCAAATTTCATCTATACTGGACAAGTATTCATTAATCAAGCCCCATGTACCAGATTAATATGCATATCTTTTAATACCCAATTTTGTGAATCACTCTGGTTAGGTGCCATGTTATTCATTAATAGAAAATATGATTATTAGATTACTTGATATGTAAATCACACTTACACTATCAACTTTTTAAATGTTTTAAATAAGCTGGAAAGCAATTATTTTTTTTCAATCTTAAGAATTTAACTTACCTGACATAAGATATTATAAAGTACTGATGATGAAAAGCAAATTATATAAAAATACTTACCGGTTTTCTTTTTTCTTATTCTTCAGTGGGTCAATTAGGCGGAGAGTATCTCTGATTACTGCTACTTTTACTTCTTCATCGACAAGACTTGGGACATTTTCAAACACCCCTGGAGAAAGCTTGAATTACAAAGGATTCTATGTTACAGTGAAGATAGTTTTTTCAGTGCTAAATGCATACTTCTCTTCATTGTTTGCATTAGCTTAAGCCGTGTTCTTGCCTATTAAGTCATGAAAATGTTGAGGTATAGAATACAATTTTAAGAAATATCATTGACTCAGTCTTAGAGATGACAACCCTTTCATACAAAATAACTGACTTTTTAGAACTTTATGATAACAAAGCATTTATGTGTGTGTGTGTGTGTATAAAACCTCATTTTATCTTCATGACAACTTAGTGATGTATGTCATCTAAGTATTATTATCCTCAGTTTAGGAAGTGGGGAAACTAAGTTAAACAAGATACCCCTAAGTTACAGAACTAGTAAATGGCAGGCAGAATGTCAATTTTCCTTCTACACATCACACACAATGAACGTGGGGGTGTTATTACACACACACACACACACACACACACACACACACACACACACACACACACGATTTGGCAAGAATTTACTCTTATTTTTTATACCTGTAATGGTATAATGGTATAGTCTGAAGATTTAGGTTAAAGTCCTGCATCTCATTTACTAGCTGTGCAACTATGGATGTCTTGTTTTGCCACTCTGAGCCCTACTTTTCCTACCACTAAATGGGTGATAATAAGACTTAGACTATCTATTGACCTCACAAGAAACGCACTCTCCCTTTCCTTACCAGGGGAGGCAGTTGTGAGAGACTAGAAAGAGATCTAGATCTGAAGGAAGAGGATGTGACTTCAAATCTTAGCTTTGTCATTCCTTTGCAATATAGCCTTGACCCAATCACATTACCTGTTAGTCTCAGCCTCACATGATAAAATGGAAATAACAATACTTATGCTACCTCCCCTCCCCACCATAGGGTTCTCTCGTTTTCTTATTAATTTATTTTGACTTATCAACAATCACTTCCATAAGCTTTTGAGTTTTAAATTTTTCTCCTCCTCCTTCCCCAAGATGGCGTACCATCTGATACAGGCTATACATACACATTCCTATTAAACATATTTTCACATTAGTCATGTTGTAAGGAAGAATTAGAACCAATAGGAGGAACCACAAGAGAGAGGAAACAAAACAGAAGAAAAAAAATAACGAATAGTATGCTTCAATCTGCATTCAAACTCCATAGTTCTTTCTCTGGATGTGGATAGCATTTTCCATCATGAGAATTTTGGAAATGTCTTAGATCCTTGCATTGCTGAGAGGGGCTAAGTCTATTAAAGTTAGTCATCAAACAACGTGGCTGTTACTGTGTACAACATTCTCCTGGTTCTGCTCATTTCACTCAGAATCAGTCCATACAAGTCTTTCCAGGTTTTTCTGAAGTCAGCCTGCTCATCATTTCTTATAACACAATAGTATGCCATTACATTCATATGCCACTACTTGTTCAGCCATTCCCCAATTGATAGGCATCCTCTCAATTTCCAATTCTTTGTCACCACAAAAAGAGATCCTATAAATATTTTTGCATATGTGGGTCCTTTTCCCATTTGTATGATCTCTTTGGGATACAGCCCTAGAAGTGCTGTTGCTGGGTACGCACATTTTTATAGCCCTTTGGGCATAGTTCCAAATTGCTCTCCAAAATGGCTGGATCATTTCACAACTCCACCAACAATGTATTAGTGTTCCAATTTTCCCACATCATCTCCAACATTTATCATTTTCCTGTTTTGTCATGTCGGTCAATCTGATAGGTGTAATGTGGTACCTCACAGTTGTTTTGATTTGCATTTCTCTAATCAATAGTGATTTAGAGCATTTTTTCATATCATAGTGTTCTCTTAAAGATCAGATGATAGATTATATTAAAAAATCCTTTGTAAATCATAAATGAGAGAGAGAAAATAATATAGTGCATAGAGAGCTGGTCTCAGAGTCAGAGTGACTTGAGTTCAAGCCCCAACTTTTATACATACACACATAAACATATAAATATATAAATATAGTATATATAAATATATGGGGATATTTATATGGTCTTATTTTTATATATATGCACATATGTAATGAGGATATACATATATATGATGAGGAGATATATATAAACACATATGTATATATGTGTGCACATGTGCACGTACACACACACACACACACACACACACACACACACACACACACAGGCTAGGTGACCCAGGATAAGTCACTGAATCTCTCAGTCTCCCTTAGCAACTCTCTAATGCTATAAGTTTTGAAGTAGTTGCTGATCTGCAGCAGGAGATGGAGTTTCCTTGCCAGAAGTTCCTTCACCAATGAAATCACAAGTCTAGATTTTAAAAAATCATGAACAGTTTATGTAGGCTATTTTATTAAAAGAATGATGACCAAAAGAATTTATGAGAATTTTTTAAAAAGACAATCATTCTTTACATTTTTGATCCAGACACGTCAACAAGATTAAATCACATCGTAATTTCAGTTAGATGGTCTCTTGGGTAATCACTAATTAGTACATGTCAAATTTGATGGAAAAGGCTAGCCATATTTCTAGGTTTCAAGACCATAAAAATATGAAAGACTGGCATGTGGATTTTTCCACATGACATTCCAAGTTCAACAAGATCGAAAATATCCAGACTTGAAACAACATTAATAACTAGTATATTTCTAGATGCTTTATCTTTTTAAAAATGTTAATGAAATATCAAAAGATCTAGATCAGATCTCAAGCAAGTTGGGTTCTCCCCTCCCCTCCTCACCCCAGGGAGAAGTGATAGGAGGACTTGCACAAAGGTAGCACAGGCTAGCTAGGCTTGAATGGGTCACAATCAGCATCACTGGAAGAAATACCTACATTAATATATCACAAATCCATCAGATTGTTGATATAAAACATCCTCTAAAATAGTATGGAAGTGACTCTGGATTTTGGAAGGCTATTGCATGAACCCACAACTCATCAGGAATGGCTGAATCAGCAAGCCCCAGATGAGACCATGAAGGGTATCAGCACTAGCAGGGAAGGTCATGCATGCCCTTGGAACAAAAAGGCCTAATTGTCCAGGAAGCAGCTTGGATTTAGAAAAAAATACAAACTCTTTTGCCTTCCTTGAATTTTAGCTCTCTAATTTTCTACAAATTTGCTCAGCTTTGCACTCAAATCAACAACTAACTCACTCACTCTGCTCAGGCCCCGAGATTTCACTGTCCTACAGCCTTGCCTCTGGTCTCCGGCCTTTCTCGTCCCATTTCCCTGGCAAAAGCTATCTTTCTGTCCTTCTCCCTACTCCAAATATTTCCCTAATTACTGGGATATTCTGGCCCTTCATCAGGGAATACATAAGCCAAATTTGAAACTCTTTGAGTTTAGACTTAGCAATGTACTACATGTCCATCTGTCTTCTAAGAACCAGCCTAGTTAAACCAGAAGAGGCACAACTATTAAAGGATGGTTCTTTTTTTGGCCATAGAAACTCATGAAGATCCTTTCTTAAGAAAAGGTAATAATCTGACCTCTTTTGAGGGAGAGAGGCCCCAGATAGACAAAACAATGGATTTTTTGAAGCATTAACCTTGAAAATATTTATAACATAGAAGATGATGAGGAGAGAGAGAGAGAGAGAGAGAGAGAGAGAGAGAGAGAGAGAGAGAGAGAGAGAGAGAGAGAGAGAGATGTTTTACCTCTTGTTCATGTTCTATTCTCATGCTGGGGTTTGCATTTACTTCTAGCAACATAGGCTTCAAATTTTTCATTAGAAGAATGTCAAATCCTAAAATCTGAGAATGAGAAATAGAATACTGAGTCACCTCTATGATCCAAGGTCTTCTTTCAGGTACTACAATTCACTATTGTAGACAATACTACATTCACTATGATTGCCTGAATGTATAAAGCATTTTTATAAATTCTTCCACACATTATCCTGTTTTAGGGAGATTATGGAAATATTCTAATATCCAATTTACAAATGTGGAAACTAGAGAAGTGAGGGGACTTACCCTAAATTCATACAGGTGTTCACAGATGAAAAATGGAGGCCCACAGAAGTAAAGTGATTTGAAAAGTTGTACAATTAAGTACTACTTAAAGCAAATACTGCTGTCCCCCATTTTAAAAACTAAGGGTGATCACAGAGGTTAAATGATTTGTCTGCAATGAAGTGACTACTGAGTGGGAGAACTAGGAATAGAATCCAGGTTTTCTGATTCCAAGTATAGTGCTTTTTTTTTTTTAACCATTTTCCAATTCCAGATCGATCTATTCTTTCTGAAATGGAAATTCAGATGGATATTTTGTGGAAGGTTTCTTCGTCTTTCTCCCAAGTTATAGAAAGTCTGTGGAAAATGATCAGTATTACAGGCTTGTTTAATAATACATGGTCAAAGAACAAGAATGATTATGCTTCTAAGACAAGGCAGTAATATCATCTATCTAACTTTAGACCTGGCCTGGGAAATGAGATGCTCATGACAGGACAAGGACTGATGAGCAGGAGAGGCCAATGTTTATCATTCTTAATCATCAAGTGCTAAGTTTCCCAGCCTTCAAATATGATACACGCTTCCTGCTTTCAAGTCTGATGGAACAGTTCTAGTACATCTGATATGTAAGGTAAGCACTAGCAAATGAAACATCACAGGAAGGTAAAGGTCACTGTAAGTATACCGGCCAAGACTGGATGACCATTCATCAATATGAGGCTTTATCTACTGCTCAGGTAAAATCACTTCCTCTTTCTGGGTCTCTCTTTACTCATCTGTAAAGGAAGAGCTTCTAAGGTCCTTTCCAGTTCTGACATTCAATTATGTTTCAAGTAAATGGACACCTGTCAGAGTGAACCTCAATAACAAATTTTAGCTTTACCCTTACCGTAAACATTTCTTTAGCTGTCTAGATCCTAGTTTCTTCTTCCATGAAAGGAGGGGATACGGTTAGGTGATTTCTTTGGCTCTTTCCAGATCCAATATTCTATTTTCTGTGTTCTAACATTCCATAGTCTATTTCCTATGTTCTAAGATCTCTTCCAGCTCCAGAATTTTTATGCTTTAAAGTTTCTAACAAGAGGAACCTTCTCAGTTGTGATTCTGTACCAGTGATTTAAAGGCTTACCTGGAAGCATGTTGGCCCAGGCCTTCCTGCTGGTATATCAGATTGATAGAATACTTTGAGCTCTGGTGTTAGTGCAATAACTGTCTTAATGACCAAAGAAATAATGTCTGACCAGATTTTCTTGATGTCAACTCCTTTGGAAGAAAGTCTGCAAAGGATGCTGGAGAAAGTCCTTTTGCTGCCAGTATTGGCATTGTCAGAATGAATGAAGTTTCCACTGTGGATATTCAATGAATAGTTAGTTAAGTGCATAAATACATGATGTAAATTTCCGAAGTTAGGCTCCTGATATGGCTCTGTACAAAATCTAGAGAGTCCATCTTTGGCTATATAAATCTCTAAGGGTTCTAAAGACTTTAGTAAGACGTACAGACGAATATCAAATTTCAGTTTGTCAATGAGGAGAGGTTTACAGATGTATTCCTGGACAACAGCTGGCCTGCTCTGAAGGTTTCCTGCCATTCGAATGTCACTGGGGTCTTTAATGAGGTAGATTCCATCACCTTGACAACCACCATCAGGCTTTACAATGAAAGTGGGCTTCCAGGAGGGGTCACCATCTTTCACCATTCGAACCTGAAAGGAACAAAGAGGAAAAACAAGGGAGGTTAATATTGAAAACTATTTCCTTGGCTTATTCAGCAAGCTAATCAAGAAGAGGACGACCAGAATGGTGATGGGACACCAAACTATGTCATATGAGGACTACTGAGGAAACCGATCACAAGAAGCAGCGATGTATAATGGAAAGGGCAATGCAAAGGGGCGAGTCTGAGTCCCAGCTCTGACTTTGTTACGTGATCTCAGATAAGACTCTTCAGCTCTCTGGGCCTTAGATTCCTCATCTGTACAACAGGGGATTAGTAACAGTTAGACAAGCTAGCTCACCAATCTGTCGTCAAAGTCAGATGAGATGAGAGTTGGAACTCACTTTTGTCAACTTTAAAGCACTATACAAATAGCAGTTATTCTTCAATACTTCAAGCATCTATGATAGCATCAATGTGGATACCTCCTCCAGGGGTACAGATCCTAATACTTTCAGAAAGTGACTTCATGATTTGCTGTGACCAGAAAATTCATACCCTGTGCAAACCTGGTCATGAGCATCCTCACACTTAGAAAGGTAGGACATATAGTCCTTCACCAGGCTGGTCCTTAAAGCCTTTCCAACTTAATAAAAGCTGCCTTAAATCCTCAAAATGGAGCCTTAGTGAAGGCAGCCATTATCTGTAGCCTAGAGAAGAAAAGACAGAGGGGCATGACAGCTGTCTTCAGATATCTAAAAAGCTGTTGCAGAGAGGAGTGATTATACTTGTCTTGTGTATCTTCAGAGGGAGGAATTAAAACCAATGGGTAGAAAATATAGGGAGGAAGATTTCACTTCAATACAGGACAGAAACTTGTAATAATGATTTTAGAGCAGCAGTGAGAGTGATACGAGTTTTTAAGAAGGGAATGAGAATATAACATTGATATATTAGAAAGACTACTCTGATAGTGCAGGATTAGGGAAGAGAGAAAAAGCAGAAATGGAGAAACCAATTAAGAGGTTTTACAGTAATTAAACAATTGTAAGTGATTTTGCAATCATTATCTTGATCTCACAAAACCTCGATGAGGTAGATGGTACTAAGAGTACCACCTTCATTTAACAGATGGAGAGACTGAGGCTCAAAGAGGGAAGTCACTTGATTAGTGTCACAAAGCTAATAAGCAGAGGTGGGAGTATAATCTGGGCCCTTATGGCCAGAAAAGACGTATCTCTCAATGTGAGAACTCAACTAGCTTTCAGTTTTCAAAGATCCTAACTTTCTATCAGCTTATCCCCTTCTACCTCATTTCTCCTAAGCCTGTTCTTCCTCCTTACCCTGACTGCTCCAGTCCTGTCACCCCTTCCTTATTCTCCCAGTCTATTGCCCCTGCTCTGGTCTCACCTTCTTCCTTTCAGAGTCTTAGATACTTATCAAGACAAATGATTCATCAGTTTAATAATAAACTATCCTCTACCTTTGAATTCCTTGCCCTCTTATCACTGTCATTCAGTTCTAACAAAACCCAAACTCTAGGTTATCCCCACCATCCAACTCTTCTATTTTGACTTGCATGTGCCAGTGAACACTGCTGAAGTAAGTCAGGCAAACATGATGAGTTCACTACAAATTTATGACATCTGATCTCAACTAGGCCCTCCCAGCTACATAGTAAGTCTTTTATTTTTCACTGACTGACTTTCTATCACACTCCCCAGAAAAGGAATTACAAATCTTCCCTTCCATCTTCAGGCGTCACCTAGTTCACTCCTCCTCTCTTTCCCTCAAAGAACTTCCCCCCTCTCTCACTTTTATGGAAAAAATCAAGGCCACCCATCTGTTTTGAGCTACACTTTCTCCTTTACTTCATATGTCAAAACTCCTTCACATCTGCCCCCTTTTCTCCTCCTTTGCTCCATTTTCTGATGAAGTATTCCTTCTTCTTGCCAAGACCAATCTCTATTTGTGTTCTTGCTCTTGTCTCCTCTGGGGCCTCAACTCCCCAAAGACATCTCCATCCCCTCCCACCCCTCAGTCCCAGTCTGTCTTCATTCTTTCTTTATCCACTGGTTTCTTCCTTGCTTCCTACAAACATGTCAGAAGGTATCTCTCATCCTTAAAAAAATAATAACAATAACATATCTAGGATAAACAACTTTGAAAGCTATAAAAACTCTGATCAATGCAAAACCAATTCATGATTTCAAAAGACCAGTGGTGAAGTATGCTATCCACCACCTGTGATGGATTCAAGTGTAGAATGTGAAACACATTTTTAAAAACACAGCCAATGAGAGAATTTGTTTTGCTTGACTATGCATATTTGTTACAATGAATTTGTTTTTCTTTATTTTTCCCCCAGTGGGGTTGATGGTGAGTGGAACATAAAATAGATTTCTGTTAACTCAAAAATAATTTTTAGGAGCAGCTAGGTGGCACAGAGGATAGAGCATCAGCCTTCAGGTCAGGAAGACCTGAGTTCCAATCCAGCCTCAGACCAAACACTTGACACTTATTAGCTGTGTGAGCCTAGGCAAGTCACGTAACCCCAATTACCTAAATAATAATAATAATAATAATTTTCAAAAATCTACCATATATTCAAGCTATTTGTTCTATATCTCTTATCCCTTCCACATCCAAATTCCCAGAAAGGGTTGTTGATTCTACCTCTTGTGTGTGGTTTGTCCTTCATTCTCAAAGAGGACCATGACATCAGAGAGATGATGACATGACTTGCAATTGACTTTGATTTGAGTGAGGGAGGGCTGAGCAAGGTTACCAGCCTCACTTTCTCCTCCAGAGCCATCTGAGTCCAGTAGCCAGATATCCATAAGAATAATCGGAGATGGCCCAGGATGCAATGGGAGACCTTGGCCTTTTTAAGCTAAGGTCTTTTCAGGTTCTCACTTTGAGTGAGGCAATGCCTATTCAGTGAATAGGCCTCTTTAAGCAGTGAGTCAAGGGATGGCCCCTTTAATTTAAAAAAAAAATCAAACTGGGAGGAGAAGACCCTCAGGGTTGCTAGCCAAAAGAGAAACATTACTATTTACATTCACTCTGAGCCAGGAGGGCCCAAAAAACAACCATTAAGTGGTGCTAGACTCTACCTCTACCGTATCTTGTACATTCTTTCTCTCTGCTCATACCACCACTATCCTAATTCAGGCTTTCATCAAATCATCCTTTGCCTGCAACTACTAGAGTAGCCTTCTGCTTGGTTTCCCCAATCTCAGTCTCTCCCCTCTCCAACCCATCCTTGATACAGCTGCCAAATTAACTTCCCTAAATTGCAGGTCTGACTATGTTACTTTGCTGTTCAAAAATCTTCAGTGGTTCTCTATTTCCTCCAGGATAAAACAGAAAATCCTCAGCCTGGCAGTTAAAGCCTTCTGCAATATGGCTTTCCAGATATTTCCAGATATTTCATGGTACTTCTCTTTGTACATTCTTCTTCATTCCAGACAAACTGGTGAACTAATTGTTTTGTCCATTTCCTATCTCTGAGCCATTGCAGATGCCAGGACTGGCCTCCTTCCTCACCTTCACCTCTCAGAGTAGCAGCTGCCTTCCTTCAATGCTCAGTTTTGGTGTCACTTCATACACAAAACTTTTCCTGATACACATCCTTTTTAGGGCTCTTTCTCCTGAAATTGTCTCGTTTCTAATGATCTATCTATCTATTACTCTAAGAAGATATTTGCTCCTTGAGGACAGGAACTATTACGTTTTAGTTATCGTTATCTGTGGGGCCTAGAACTCAGTAAGCACTTCAATTGTTGTTGTTGTTCAATTCACTGTGAGAGTTCCATGTGGCACCTCCACACTCTGGATTTTACTTCTTTCCCCACTGTGTTTCTAAGTGAATCTTCTGCCAATTCCTTAGGCACTATCAGTTACCTCCAGCTTGTAAAAGAGCATTAACAAAGAAGAAACATTTAAGGCTTTAATACTGCCTCACATCAATTGTTTCTCCTTGTCAGCAAGATTCTAGAATGTAGCATCACAAGAAATCAATTTCATTCTGCAAGGTACCTCAACAGGGCAGCCTTTCTTAGAATTATGACCTTGATGCTGGGTAGTTATTTAATATGCATCTAATGCATTAGTACATTTGGCATCTTGCAGTAAACAACAAGTGTACCACACAAATGACAATTATAGATCAGAAAATGAAAAATGCCAAGTTTGCACTGATGGCTGATTCTCCTCACTGAGGGCTTTGTTAGGCTGAAGATGCTAACGGCTCAATACATTACTGAAAGCAATATTTTCTCCTTTGAATGCAGTAGATATGTCTCAAATAAATTAGACTTCATGGTCAATAGTCTCAGCCATTTTGTGTAACTGAATATTTCTTGTGCTCTTACCCTAAAAAGAAATAACACAGTAGACAAAGCACTAGACCAGAAGCTAGAAAATCTGAGTTTTACTCACTAAATGTCTGTGTGACCTTGGCAAGTTCTCTCTTCTCTCTGGACCCAAGTTTCCTCATTTGTAAAATGAAGAATTTGGGTACTAGGAAATGACTGAGATAGCAAAATCAAAAGGCATCAATAAAATATTAAAAATAAATGAAAGCGTTGGACTAGATAATTTGCAAGATCCCTCACAGTTCTGATAGTCTCTATTCTAAGTTTCCTCCTGACTGTAACATCCTATGCTCTAAGTTCCCTTTCAACCCTAATATTCTAGGGTTCTAATCCTATCTACCCTCATAGGGTTGTGGGAAGGAAGGTGTTTTATAAGTTTTTTTATGTGCTATATTAGGTTCCTCCTAACTCTTAATAGTCTATGACTAAATGTTATGTCCATTAAGTCCTATACAAATGCCATGAAAATAACTTTAAAGTTTCAATTATTCTGATTGGCATGGGAAATTAGTTTCAAATATGATACAGAATCGGTTTCAGAAACCAATGAGCTTCATACTTTTTAGTTTAGTAACTGATTGCTTACAAATTTTCAGAATCCCAGCATTAAAAAGGACCTTCAAAGTAGTGTGGTTAGACCTCCTAATGAAAGGGTGAATTCTCTCAACAACATCCTTGAGATATCATCCAAACCACAAAGTGGTCATCCAAACTTTGCTTGAACACTTCCAGTGGTGAGAAGCTCACTCCTTAGTCTGGCAAACCATTCCACTTTAGATCTAATTATTAGGAAGCTCTTCCTCATAATGAACCCAAATCTATTTCCCTGAAAGTTCCATTTTTTTGTTCAGGTGCTATCCTCTGATGTTACACCAGTAAAGTCACAGAATATTAGAACTGGAAGGAAGCTTAGAGATTATCTCCTCCAAACTTCTTATTTTGCAGATAAGGAAAATGAGGAAGGCTAAGAGGTTGCGATTTGACCAAGGTCACAGAGCAAGCTAGAAGCAGAACCAGAACTATGCCCCAGGTTTTCTGGCTGCTAGTACAATAGTCTTTTGTCTACTATATTATAAGCTTCTTGAGAAAAGAATCCATTTTTCCTTGTCTTTATATTATGCTCATTGTATAATACAGCACTTAAAAGAGGCTAGATGAATTAAGTGAAGATAGTGATTATTTCCTTTCCATGTCTTTTCCATAAGTCAAATAATTCTCACTTCCTTCAACTAATCCTCATACAATATGGTTGAGGATGTGAGTCCTCTCACCATCCCCACAGACATTAAATTTTATTTTCCACATTCATATCACTGTCTGCCACCTGCATTTTAAAAATAATCCACTTCAGAATGTTTGTTCATTCTCCTTGGACATTTAACTCAATGATGATAAATTTCCTTCCAGTTTTTAAGCATTCTATAACAACAGTTAAATAAAATACTGCCCCACCCTGAAAAGATTTCGAGGACTGAATGAAGTTTTATGCAACCAGTGATAATGTGAGACTGAACAAGGTGAGCTCTTAGTCTAAGGTTGATGGTATCTTCAATTTTATTCAAAACCTATTGTTGAATTTGCTACAAAACCTATTGCCTGTTATCTTGTAACAATTTACATACATGGATGGCTGAAAGAGATGCAAAGCAGATGAGCCTCCTGTTATCTTGCCTTTCTCATCTATTAAAATTTATATGTGATATACTGACCCCTAGTGGCTATTTAGGAAAAATTACTGTTCAAGGTTTTTTTTACCTACCTAAATTTCCAAAGTCGGCATTAAAAGGGAGCTTAGAATGTCACAAGTTTATTTTTTAGGACAAAGGATACTAGAATAATTTAAGTGCTATGAAGGCAGTATAGAACATAAAAGGCCATAAGTGTAGATAATACAGAGTGGAAAGAACACTGATCTTAGGATCAGAAGACTTTGGTCCAAGTCTCAGGGTTTTTTTAATGTGCTATTTTAATATGAGCTATCAGAGTTGGAAGAGTTCTGAAAGCATAAAATGTTAAGAGTTTGAAAGGTCCTTGGAACATAGTAATACACATTTAGATAATACTTTAAGATTTACAAAGGACCATCCTTACAATAAGCCTGAGGTATGTCAGCCCTAGGAATCTTCTTTGATGCATTTCCAGCTATGCCACTTAGGAATTTCTGTCAATGAGCTTGGCACACATTCTCTGCAACTTTGAGTCTTAGCATTGTGTGGTTAAATGACTTGCCCAGGGTTGCACAGCAGTCTGTGTCAGGGCCAGGACTTGAACCCAGGTCTTCCTGGCTTCAAGTGAGGTAAGTGACAGTGTTCCCTTTTTTACAGATGGGTAAACTGAAAATCAAAAAGGTAAAGAGGATTACTCAGGGTCACATAGATGTCAGAATGGTTATATGAACCTCCAGGGCTCTTGGCTTCATATCCAGTGCTTTTTCCCCATATAAAATCCCTTAAAAGGTCCCTTGTAGCTGTTAGAGCTAGAAATGGAAAATGACTCATGGCCAAGAAGTAGGTAATCTAAGATTTGGACCAAGGTCTTCTGACCCCAGTTATGTAGTAAGAACATTCATTTTATTTATCAAGTCTCTCAGTAATAAGTTGAGGGATAAATATCTAGGAACATTTATTTACTAGGTAGACTACTGAGTAAGCTAAACTTTCCAGCCAAAACTACTTCTTCAATATAAGAAATTTGCCAATCAATTTTCATCCATTCTCTAAATTTACACAACTACAAATGCAACTGAAATATTTCAGACATACAGGTCATTAGCCCCAACTATTCCAAGTTTCTGTTTCTATAGCTCTTATGGTTCTTGACACAGTAAATAAATATTTAGAGATCATTTCCCAGTGTCCCTCCCTGCCTTCCCCAGTCTTCTACCCTCACTTTTTCTCTTCTTTGAGGGTCTATATCACTAGCTTGAAAGGACATCTTCAGGAAATACAAATTCCCATAAAAAAAATTAATACTGGACTTGGAGTCAGAAGACTTATTCCAGTGTCAGTTCTGCTACTAAATTGACTGTGTGACCTTGGGCAAATCAATTCCCTTCTTCAAACCTCAGTTTCTTTAATCTATCAAATGAGAGGGTTGGTACATGTTCTCTACAGGTGTTTTAAGTGAACTTTCAGTGTGGGTCTAGTGGCAATAGAACCTTGGACTTAGGAGACATGGTCCCAAGGACCAACTCTAACACCTACTAGCTACGTGAGTGTGGATGGTTCACCACTGCTATCTGAAACTCAATTTCCTCATCTGTAAAATGAGATTAGACTAAATGATCTTTCATTCCCTCCTAACCCTAAAGGAATAATCAACACCAGCCTGAGGAGGAGAGTGAAAGGACTTAATGTTCTATTGTCCACTTCCAAAGAAATAAAGCAGAGAGAAAAAAATGCCATAATTAAGAGAAGCAGAGTGGTGTAATGGAAAGGGAACTGGACTCAAGAGCAGAAAAACTGAATCCAAAACCCAGTTCTGACATTTAATAGCTGTGCAGCTTTATATGCAAGTTATTTAAGCTTTATCATCCTGTTTTCCTCATCTGTAAAAAAAAAAGTTATTTTTATACTATCTCCCTCTCACAGCAATTGTGATAAAAGCACTTAATAAACCTTAAAGTGCTATAAACTACTGAGTAATCATTATTATTATTACTAAGAATAAGAATATTAATAAGAATAATAAACATAAATGATCACAGATCCTCTGCCTGATTTCCATGAGATCTGAATTCTTTGGTTGCTAATCAATGAAGAGCATCAATGTGGCATGGTGAATAGAAAGCTGGCTCAAAGCCAAGAAGACCTGGGTTCAAGTTGTGGCCCTGACACAGGCTGCTGTGCAACCCTGGGCAAGTCATTTAACCACACAAGGCTAAGACTCAAAGTTGCAGAGAATGTGTGCCAAGCTCATTGACAGAAACTCCCAAGTGGCATAGCTGGAAATGCATCAAAGAAGACCTAATGATCCCAAATCACTAGATTTAAAATACAAGCTTTTAAACTGTGTCAGATAAAGACTGGAATAGAAGCTAGGTTTTGATCTGTGTTTTGTGGTGACAGTTTACTCCTGGCTATCTCCACTCATGCTCACCTTACAGTATACTCATCCCAGTATGGTGTACAGACTGACTAGGTTTCTCCATGAAGCGGCACTGAGAGCTATGAAAAAATATTTTGTCACCACAAGTGACTTGGTTTATAGCTGTTAAGAGGAGCTCTCCTGTATAAGCATCCTTGTAGATATGGGTAGAAGTTAGAGAGGCAAACATGCCAGCTTACTATAAAAAGCAAAATCCCTAATAGTCTAAAAATGGAATGGGAAGCCTTGGGAAGTAGTGCGTTCCCTGTTACTGGAAGTGTTAAATGGTGTTGGTTTTTTTTATTAGACAAGAAGTTGTACTAGATAATCTCATGGTGCATGGGATAAAATACTGGATTTGGAGTCAGGGGACCTATTTGTTAGTTGCATGTCTTTGGGCAAGTCACAACTCTTTCATGACTATATGAGGGGGTTACACTATCTCTAAGGTAGTTTCTAGCTCAATCTTATGATCTCTGAAGGGCCTTTTAGCCCTGACAGGGTTCTATAATTCTGTCTGCTACCTCTACCCCTTGTAATAGATCCATTCGAGACAAAAAGCAAGGTGTAGTACAAAGAACTTTGGAATCAGAAGACAAGGGGTTGAATCCTGGCTCTGGTGCTTAACAAGTTGGTGTAATTATGGACAAATCATCCTACCTGTCTTAGGCTGGTTCCTTGTCTCTAAAAGAGGCATAATACAATATTGCTTATATTACCCATAGGCTTTCATGAAGAAAACTCTTTACGAACCTTAAAACACTATGGGAATGTGAGGTACTATTATCATTTGACACTCTGCTGCTTTTTATTGTCTTTGTGGCCCTGGTGCCTAAGACAGTACCTGGCATAGAGTAACTAGGTACTTATTAAATGTGTATTGATTGATTGACTGCTTACACTCTTAGAGCGATATGGAAAAGCTTTAACCATTCTTCACAGCTGGAATCATAAAAGAGATTCCCACCTCAGGCAGGAATAGTAAGTTTAGATAACAGAGGTCTCTTCCAATTTGAAGTTCTATGAACTAGGCTGACCAGACAGTTCTAAACATGTCCCTAATCCACTCCAAGATCCCGAGTTTGGGAGGCAAATCACTACCAAAGTGCCAGAGAGAGTCATCAGCCTACTTACTGACCCCAGGAGAGCCAGAACAGGATATCCTGCCACACTCAGTGTTTCAACTGCCAGTTTGAATTTCAAGGCAAGTCACGAAAGTGTTGACATGTAAGGAATTACTTTAAAATGCCTTTGATCACTGCAGAGCTTTATGGTGTTATAAATGAGTGTGCTGGTTGGGAGGCATGCCGGGCTGATTTTTCTAAAGGGACTCCCACTGTGAAGATGAAGGCCAGACTTGTAAGATACTTTTCTCAAAAATAAATACCATATTTTTTTCCTTCCATTTATTGCCTCAGGAGTGGGTTACAACAGAACACTGTGCCTTTTACTCATCATCCCTTTATGTCTGCATATACCCTGTTAGATTATCCTTTGGGTTCAATTATAAATTCAAAAAATGTTAGAATTAGAAGAATCTTAGCACAAAGAATATTCAAGTATAGAACATAGAATGTTAGAAGATAGAAGGGACCTTAGAACTGGAACACAATATGTTTGAGATAGAGAGGACCTTAAAAGACAGATAGACATGGAAAAAGATCTTAGAAAAAAGAATGTTAGAGCCTAGATTATTTAAACATAGAATACAGACTGTCAGAGCTATAATGAATATTCTAGTAATGATAACAGTTGATATTTGAACTTCAAAGTTCGAAAAGAACTTTTCCATACATGATCTCACTTGAACCTCATACTAAATATATGAAGTAAGCACTACAGGCATTATCCCTATTTTACAGATTGGTAAACTGAAGCTTAGAGAAAGTAAGTAATTTCCCTCAAGCTTCCCCACCTAGGAAGTGTCAGAAACAGGCTTTGAATCAAGTGTGTACCTTGCTAGGTGTAATGGGTTCCTATTCTAAGATTTGTTAAATTGTATATTGAATTCTTTATTCTAATATTTGTTGAACTTTTAAAATTGAAGTAACAAGTTCCCTTCCAGCACTAACATTCTACATTCTGTCATTTAACATTCTATGTTCCAAGGTATTTCCAGTTTTGATGTTCTTTTTTTAATGTTTATTTGTTAAATTTATAAAAAGTAAACAAGTACGCAGACATCAAAGGCAAGTGACAGATAATTAACACTATAGCAGAGCAGTATCCTCCTACCTCAATTTTTTCACTTTGTCTTATTCTATATACAGCAGTTAAAAATAGTTACACATGTATTGCACTAGCATCCGTAAAACATTAAAAGGCCCAGAGGGAGGTCTATAACACGTAAAGTCTATCTTTTAGGTATTACAGAAGAACATAGAGAAGAATCCCACAGCATGAAGAAGTATAAATGGGTTATCATCTGCCTTGGTGGAGGAAATGTCCACTGCAGTAAGATCATGGATTCAAAGTAAATATTACGCAGGCTTATAAAGAGACCCAACTCTAATACTGTGGTCAAAAAATCTATACTCTGAGATTCATTTTAGTATTCTTCCTGTCTACTGGCACACAAATGGCAGACATGGTGGACAATAAGTATGGAATAAGGTCAATTTCAGATGTGGCCCATGTTTTTATTTATTTTGCTTGATTGTACTTACTTGCAACAGTGAAGTTTCTAATGGGGGATAGGGAAGGGAGAAGGCACTAGAAAGTGACAGTGATAGCTTTTTTAAAGAGCATCAAAAGAGAGAGACAGACAGAAACAGAGAGACAGAGACTGACACAGACACAGAGAGAAAGAGACAGGCAGAGGAAGAGAATACTTGAAAGCTTGTCCTTAACATTACCTTGAGAGATTAATATGGTTGGTACCTGGTTTTGTTACTTATTCCTTAATGCACTTGTCATATGTATTATAGTTATCTTCGATGGTGTCTTATCCTTTGATTAGACTGTAAGGTCCTTGAGAATAAGGAACTATGTCTTATAATTAGAACTTACGTTTAATGTAGTGCTTTCAGTTTAACCCCTACAAACTCTTATTCCAATGCCTCATTCTGGCATGGGAGAAGAGTTTGTGTTACCAAAGGCTTTATCAGTGGAGTAGCTAGCACATCCTACCAAGCTGAAAAGGCTCCAAATGTGGTCCTGGCAATATGCTATGTCTGAATTCCAAGGACTAGCCTACCTAAGTTTGGGGTGGTTCATCATTAGTAAGCAGGTTACTTGGGGGATGAATTATTTGGCCATAGCAACCCAGGAAACAAAGAAAAATACAAAATGTTCCTCAATCTTATGCATCCCTTACTTCTACAATTAAAGTTGGGAGGAGTGGGGGGCCCCCGGCGAGGGAAAGTGGGGCACTCCTCCAGAGGGTGCTAAGCAGAAGTATGCTGGAGCCAAGATGAACTGACTTGGAAGTGCATTTACGTCTTGGAAACTGGCAAACCTATGAATCAGGGCTTAATTTATTTTGATTGACTAGACTTTAGAAAGTGGTGGAGAAAATGTTAATAATTGAGATTAAGCTTAAATATGAGCCCTTTGCACATTTTTTCCACCATCTACCAGCATTTACCAGCACACCCTTGGTACTAAGAATCTCACAGTTTTTAGACAGCCTATAAATATTAACTTAGTTGTTGGTACTTGAAATACAAAATTCTTATTCAGTGACCAGTGAACAGACATATTATAGTACAAAAAGAACTGAATGGTATTTATCTTGACATTCTTGCTATAAACAAAATTGAATAACACAAGGAAACTGCAGCTAAATGGACAAATTAATGGTTCATAGGTTCTCTTTGAAATCAGTCAAGAGTCAACAAGCATTTATTAAGCAGCTACTACTACACTCCTGGCACTAAGTGGTAGGAATACAAAGAAATACAAATACAAAACAACAAAAAATCCAGTACCTTCCCTCAAAGAGCTCACATTCTAATAAGAAAGCCTTTATTTCTCTTGAAGAGGCAAAATAAGAAGCTGGAGAAAATGGTTTATCAGGTATCCAAAGGCAACAAGAAATAAGATATCATGAGACATTTGATCATCATGACAAGTATTTGCAAAAAAGGCTGCCATGGAGATAACCACAGCTTATGCACTGATATCAGTTGCAGAGACTAAAAAGGTACAGAAATTCTACAAAGAATGTAGTAAGATCCTCCTAATTAAAGCAATACACAGTTTGATATTTTAAGACTTCAATGCAAAGGTCAGAATAGTCAAGGACAAAGAAAAATGCTGGAAAATATGGTTCAGAAATAAAGATGGAGAAAAGCCAAAAACTTGTATATTACACAGATCTCTCATGACTATATAACACAAATACTTTTCAAATGAATGAATGAAAAGCATTTATTAAGTGCTTACTATGTGCACAAGCAAAAGTGATGAAGATAGGGGACTATTTTGAACACCAAAAAAAAAAAATCACTAAAAAATTAAACAATTCAATTTTAATAGACAGGAAACAATTTATTGTGTAGGAATGATGTAGGAATGATGTAGGAATTAGTTGTTTGTGTACAGTCAGACCTCTGAATTGTTAGAACAAAAATCAAAATACAAAACTAGGAGAATAAAAATGAGAAGATACGATGTGTAATTAAAACAACTTCAACCTGATCTATTTAAACAAGTAACTGGGGAAGAGGAGACAAGCCTATTATTTCATCAGTGTGAGGAAACTTTCTACCAAAGCATATTGGCAACCATTCTGTAACTTATAACCTGAGAGAGGTGCCTGGAGCTCTGAGAGGTTGAGTGATTTGCTGTCAGAGATGAGATCTGAACTCAGGGCTTCCTAACTCCCAGGCTAGTTTTCCATCTACTAAGTAGCTACTACCCAAACAAGCTACTGATACTGAAAAATTCTAAACCACCAATTACAGCAATGTCATGCAGAAATATAACTAATGTAATTGCCATAACAGTGGCCCAAAAGAGCTTAAAACCCACCTTGGTCAGCAAGTGCTTGGCTCACTTGCCAAGTGGAAAGAAAAGACAGCTAAAGGCAACAGAGGTTTAGAATATAAATTCATTTGAAAAATCATGCTGAGATAAAGAAAAATTTACACAATAACAACATTATGAAGAAAAACAACTTTGAAAGCCCTTAGAATTCTGATCAATGCACTGACAAAGATGGGGAGGACTGAAGATGAAGTACACTGCCCATCTCCTGCCAGGGAGGTGATAGATTTAAAATGCAGAATGAGGCATACATTTTAGGCCTACATGGCCAATGTAGGAATTTATTTTGCGGGACTGTGAACATTTGTTATAAAGGGTTTCTTTTTCTTTTTTTTAATTCAATGCAAAGGGGAAGGAGAAGAAAAAAATGCTTTTTAAAATAAATTTTAAATTTAACAATCTTACTGAGAAAAAATGGTAGATTTAATAGTAGTATCACCTCATAAAACAGTAAGAAGCAGTGAAGAAAAACAATTTAAAGAGAGCATGATGAGAGACTGAACTAAGTAAAGAGTTTCTGAGACCATTTAAGGATGAAACTGGAAGAAGGAAAACAAAAAGACAAAAGATCAAAATAATCTGAAAGAGTTTTATTAAAAACAAACAAACAAACAAACCCTCTTTTCACCAGTAAGGACAGTGGAACGAACCCATTTGGAAGATTCTAACATCACAGCTATGGATATTACTGTGAAGTGTGCTAAAAGATGGAAAAGGAGAAGGTGCCAAGGCACAAAATAATTAAGCTTATAATTACCAAAACAAACAAATGAACATAACTAAGACATCATTAATAACTGATGGTTATTGATGACCTGTATGCCTGTTTCATCTTTACAGAAAAATTTTTATGAGATAATCTGTACATGAATCAAGGGACTCTTTCATAAGAGTATTAGAAGTGAACAGGCAGATTTTTACAAGTGATGTTCCAAAAGTAGACCACATCTTCACTATCATACAATTGACTAAAAGACAAGGACAAGATCCCGCTGTGCTTATTGTCTCTTCACTTTTAAGCAGTATTTGATTTGACAGAACAAAATGTTGCCCTTCTAGTCTCCAATAACGTATCTAACACATGTCAAAATTACACAAAATTACTTGACAGATATAGCAATAGAGATAACCTTGTTCTACTATCTTGTTCATATCCTTTGACCATTTATCAATTGGGGAATGGCTTGTATTCTTGTAAAGTTGACTCAGTTTTCTATATATTTGAGAAACAAAGCCTTCATCAGAGAAATATTTTCTCCCAGTTTCTTGCTTTCCTTCTAATTTTGGCTGCATTGGTTTTGTTTGTTCAAAACCTTTTTTAATTTAATGTAATCAAAATTATCCATTTTATGTCTCGTAATTCTCTACCTCTTGTTTGGTCATAAATTCTTCCCTTATCCATAGATCTGACAGGTAAACTATTCCATGTTCCCCTAATTTGCTTATGATATCACCTTTTATTTCTAAATAACATACTCATTTTGATTTTATCTTAGTTTATGGTATGAGATGTTGGTCTATACCTAGTTCCTGCCAAGCTCTATCTTTTTTAATATTAACATTCTTCCAATGGTATTATATGAGATTCATGGAACACTACACTCTGAAAAATTGAAAATGAGTATAATTCAGATGTCAATAGAGAGGCACATGGTAGATGAGCCAACTGCAACACATTACAAATAAGGAATGACAAAGAAATAGCGTAAAGGGTATCATCAGAGAAACATATAAAAAGATAGTTTGGTCACATGGTGACAGCAAAGGATAAGCAGTGAACAGACCATGTGCTCCTTTGGTATTCTTGCAATGTAAAGAGAAAGGTAGGGATGTCCCCTGCATGTCGGACTAATTTAGCCATGCACATGACTAAAGTATGAAAGGTCATAGAAGAGTTCCAAAAGATGGGTAGGTATGTATGCAGTTGTGATTGGTATCACTGGAGGAAATGCCCCATCAATGAAATCACAGGATCCTAGGAAGCTAAAGTCAGAATAAACATTAGAGGTCATCTAGTACAACCCCTTCATTTTATAGATGAGGAAACTGGTGTTCAGAGAGATTGAATGACTCACCCAAGATCACCCAAGTAGTAAGTGGCAGAGCAGGGACTTGAACAAGTTCTACAGCTGGATGTTTAGCATTCTTCACTATGTCATCTGTCACCCTATCACAGATTCATTTTAGTGTTTAAGGTTTTTTAAGGTGCTTTCCTCAAAACAGTACTGTAAGTTACAGAGTGCAATCATCCCCATTATTAAAGATGAGGAAACAGGGTCAGAGAAGTGAATTTACCTGCCCATGATTACATAGCTAGTAAATGTTAAGCAACCATATTCAAAATCCAGGTCTTTCTTTCTTTTTTTGGTTAGGCAATGGGTTTAAGTGACTTGCCCAGGGTCACACAGCTAGTAAGTGTTACGTGTCTGAGGTCGCATTTGAACTCAGGTCCTCCTGAATCCAGGGCTGGTGCTCTATCCACTGTGCCACCTAGCTGCCCCCAATCCAGGTCTTTCCTAACTCCAAGTAATGTTTTACCCAACCTCAAAAATGTTTCTCTCTCCCAGAGTGGTTCTACACAAAGTAGATACTTAATAAATCTTTAATTGATTGATGATAAGAGGGGCAGTATAGAAAAGAGAAGAGGGTACATGCTTAAGGAGAAAAAGGGATAAAAGAAAAATGTCTGCTCCAGCAGATTTCATTACAGCACCTTTCTATATTTAGATGTTTGTTTCAGTTCTCTTTCATTAGATCCCTGAGAAGTAATTAGACAGCAAGGAGATTGAATATGAAGCAGAGTTTGAACAATTTTTCCATTTCTTTGGTAGAGAGGATGGCTGACCCATTTTCATAATTTACCTCGGAAATGAATATCTGAGTCATGAATAACTCTTTCCTCACATGAGATTTGCAGTCTCCCTTTTAGACATCTCTTCTTCAATAAAGACACTTGATTAAAATAAAAATCACGAGGAATGTTTAAAAACTATAGAACTGAAGAAATGAAAGATAATCTTTTATTCATGGTATAGTGGAAGTAGTATATTTGGGAGTCAGGAAACCTGGGTTCAGTTCTCAGCTCTGCCACCTACTATTTACTTATGTGACCCTGGGCAAAGCCTAGAACCATATAAGCAGCAAGGATCAGAATGACATCACCTAGTCTAACCACTACCCGAAATAGGAATCTGCTTTCAATCACAGCCTGCCCAGACAAGGGGCTTGCTATCTTCAAAAGCTGCCCACACCATTGTTAGGCAGATCTGACTACAAGAAAGAATTTCCTAAGACTGAGTTGAAATTTGCCACTTTCATATAAGAATGAGTCACTCTCCAATTGATAAATGGTCAAATGATATGAACAGACAGTTTTTCAATGAAGAAACAGAAAACTATATATAGCCACATAAAAAATGGTCTAAATCATTATTGATTAGAGAAATGCAAATTAAAACAACTTTGAGATATCATCTCATACCTATTATATTGTCTAAAATGACAGACAGTGAAAATGACAAATATTGGAAGTGATGTAGAAAAATTGGGACTAATAATTGTTGGTAGAACTGCTAACTGATCCAACTACTTTGGAATTATGCCCAAAGAGTTATAAAGCTAACTATACCCTTTGACCCAGCAATACCACTATTAAGTCTATTTCCCAAGGTGATCAGTGAAAAAGGAAAAGAACTTACATGTTCTAAAATATTTATAGTAGCTCTCTTTGCAGTGGCAAATAACTGGAAATTGATGGGGATGACCATCAATTGATGAATGGCTAAACAAATTGTGGTATATGATTGTGATGGAACACTACTGTGCTGTAAGAAATGATGAGCTGGTTGATTTTAGAAAAACACGGAAATACTTGCATGAAATAATGAAGAGTAAAATGAGCAGAACTAAGAGAATGTTATATACAATAACAGCAATATTGTTTGAAGAACAACTGAACTACCAAGTTATTGTATTATAAACACTCAAATCAACTTACATGATTGATCTTGGTTGTAATCCTATCTCCTTTGCCCTCCGGAATATTATATTCCATGCCCTACAGTCCCTTAATGTAGAAGCTGCTAAATCTTGTATTATCCTGATTGTGTTTCCACCATACTTGAATTGTTTCTTTCTGGCTGCTTGCAATATTTTCTCCTTGACCTGGGAACTCTGGAATTTGGCTACAATATTCCTAGGAGTTTTCCTTTGGGGATCTCTTTCAGGGGGAGATCGGTGGATTCTTTCAATTTCTATGCCTCTCACCTTCCCCTGTTTCCCCTCCACTGTAAGAACCTTTTCTTGTCTATTTTGTGCGAGATAATGTACCCCATTCCACCTCTCCCTTTCTCCTTCTCCTAGTATAATCCTCTCTCACCCCTTAATTTTATTCTCCAGATATCACCCCATAATCTTCAACTCACCCTATGCCCTCTATCTATCTATCTATCTATCTATCTATCTATCTATCTATCCATACATACATATAATTTTTTCCCCTCCCACTATGGAGGAAGATGATAACTACCTATAGAGAAAGAATTGATAAATAAAAGTATGCATAGTATTGTTTTACATATGTTGATATATTTATTTTAAATGGTGGCTTTCCCTAGCACGGGGGTGGGGAAGACGGGAGGGAGACAGTTCAGAACTTAAAATGTAATAAAAAAAATTAAAGTTTTTTAAAAATCTGCTACTTTGGAACTCCCACCTTCCACTGGACCTATTCATGTCTTTTGTTGTATTCCTTCCACTTCTCTGAGCCTCCATTTCCTCATATGTCAAATAAGTATACCTGCCCTGGATACCTCACAGGTTACAAGGATCAAATGAAATGATGTATTCTTTGTAACAGTAAAGCTCTGATACAAATGCTAGTTGTTACTATTATGTTATTCATCACTCTAGAGAAGCAAAGTTTTCCTGACCTTTAAAATCCTCTGTGTCCAAGGCAGCAAAATCATTCCTCAACAAATATGTAGAATCATAGAATCTCAGTGAAATGAACTTCAAAGGGCACCACATCAGAAGGGGTGGAGCCACGATGGTGGCTTGAAAGCAGTGACTTGCTTGAGCTCTCCCCCAAACACCCCTCCAAATACCCATAAAAAAATGGCTCTAAACAAATTCTAAAGCAGCAAAACCACGAAAAGACAGAGTAAAACAAATTTCCAGCCCAAGACAGCCTGGATGGTTGATCGGAAAGGCATATCGCAGGGGCGGAGAGAGGAGCGCAGTTCAGCGTGGTGGCGCAGGCCACAGCGAACCTGGAGCAGGCTTCAGAGGAATAAATCACAGGCAGCTATGGCAGTTTCCAGACTCCTCAATCTACCAACGCCAAAGACAACTTAGAAGGTCAGTGGGAAAAGTCTGTTTTTGCAGTGAGAGAAGAGCTAGGTCAGAGCCAGTTCCAGAGCACAGAGCACAGGCTCTGGGGCAGTGGCTGTGTCCTGAGCTTCCGGCCCACAGACTGAGGGAGAATCCAGTGGCTGATCAGAGGGCGACTGCAGGGATCTCTTTGCCAGTGCTGAGGCAGGAATCTCTTGATTTGCCCGTGCTTGGATCTGGGTCACAGTTCTGGGTGGCGGTCCTGGGGTGAGAAGGAGTGCTGGAGTGGTAGAGCTTGTAGTGGCAGTGGAGAGAAAACCCTCCTCACAGTTCCAAGAGAAAAAGACTGCTTGTGGCCGGTCACTCAAAGACCAGAGCACAGGCCAGGAAAAGAGTAAACACCTCGACCCTTTTCGTACCACCTTGGAAGAACTGAAAATTTACAGGTCCCTACAAGTATCTCTGAAAACAGCTATACAAACCCCCAAAGCTTGGGACAGTACATTCTCCACATTGGAAGCCGACTTTTACCTTAACAAAGAGTTTAAAACTCAAGTATAGTTGACTGGGATCATGAGCAAACCTCGCAAGTAGAGTCAGACTATATTATCTTACTTTGGTGACAAAGAAGATCAAAACATATAACCAGAAGAAGACAACAAAGTCAAAGCTCCCACATCCAAAGCTTCCAAGAAAAACATGAATCCATTCCAGGCCTTGGAAGAGCTCAAAAGGGATTTTGAGAAGCAAGTAAGAGAAATAGAGGAAAAACTGGGAAGAGAAATGAGAGTGATACAAAAAAAAATCATGAAAAACAAGTCAACAGCTTGCTAAAGGAGACCCAAAAAAATACTGAAGAAAATAACACCTTAAAAAATAGCCTAACCCAAATGGCAAAAGGGGTCCAAAAGCCAATGAGGAGAAGAATGCCCTAGAAAGCAAAATTGGCAAAATGGAAAAGGAAGTCCAAAAGATTACTGGAGAAAACACTTCCTTAAAAATTAGAATAGAGCAATTGGAAGATGTGACTTTATGAGAAATCAAGACACTGTAAAACAAACCCAAAAGAATGAAAAATTAGAAAACAATGTGAAATATCTCATTGGAAAAACAACTGAGCCTAGACATCATCTTTCAAGAAATTATCAAGGAAAACTGCCCTGATATTTTAGAACCAGAAGGCAAAATAGAAATGGAAAGAATCCACAGATCTCCCCCTGAAAGAGAGCCCCAAAGGAAAACTCCTAGGAATATTGTAGCCAAATTCCAGAGTTCCCAGGTCAAGGAGAAAATATTGCAAGCAGCCAGAAAGAAACAATTCAAGAATGGTGGAAATACAATCAGGATAATACAAGATTTAGCAGCTTCTACATTAAGGGACTGCAGGGCATGGAATATAATATTCTGGAGGGCAAAGGAGATAGGATTACAACCAAGAATCACCTACCCTGCAAAACTGAGTATAATCCTTCAGGGGAAAAAATGGTCATTCAGTGAAATAGAGGACTTTCAAGCATTCTTGATGAAAAGACCAGAGCTGAATAGAAAATTTGACTTTCAAATACAAGACTCAAGTGGAACATGAAGAGGTAAATAGGAAAGAGAAATCATAAGAGACTTATTAAGGCTGAACTGTTCACATTCCTGCATGGAAAGATGATCTTTATAACTCATGAGACCTTTGTCAGTATTAGGGTGGTGGGAGGGGAAAAAATATGTGTATGTATGTATGTATAGATAGATAGATAGATAGATAGATAGATAGATAGATAGATAGATAGAGGGCACAGGGTGAGTTGAAGATTAAAGGGTGATATCTGGAGAATAAAATTAAGGGGTGAGAGAGGATTATACTAGGAGAAGGAGAAAGGGAGAGGTAGAATGGGGTACATTATCTCACACAAAATAGACAAGAAAAGGTTCTTACATTGGAGGGGAAACAGGGGAAGGTGAGAGGAAATGAGGGAATCTTATTCTCAAAGGATTTGGCTTAAGGAGGGAATAACATACACACTCAATTGGGTAAGGAAATCTGTCTTACCCTACAGGAAAATAGGGGAAGAAGGGGACAAGAGAGTAGGGGCAGATTGGGAAAGCGGTAATCAGAAGGAAGTACTTCTGAGGAGGGACAGGGTGAAAAGAAAGAATATAATAAATGGGGGGGGCAGGATAGGATTAAGGGAAATAGAGTTAGTTTTTCACAACATGTCTACTATGGAAGTGTTTTACATAACTGCACATGTATGGCCTGTATTGACTTGCTTGCCTTTTCAATAGGGTGGGTGGAGTGGGAGGAAGGGAGAAAATTTGGAACCCAAAGTTTTAAAAACTCATGTTTAAAAAAAATATTTCCACATGCACCTGGGAAGTAAGAAATACAGGAAATGAGGTACAGAAATCTATCCTGCCCTATAGGAAAATAGAAGGGGAAGGGGATAAGAGAAGGGGGGAGGGGGAGATAGAAGGGAGGGCAGACTAAGGGAAGGGGTATTCAGAATGCATGCCATCTTGGGGGGAGGGGCAAGATGGGGTGAAAATTTGGAATTCAAAATCTTGTGGAAGTAAATGTTGAAAACTAAAAATAAATAAATTTATATATTTTTTTAAAAAAGGGCACCACATCACTGACAAGTAGCCATCTATCCACTCAATGAATACCTCTGGTGAAGCAGAACAACTCACTACATAGAACAGCTCTTCTACCCATAAAGTTTCTCATTATTCAAACAAAATCTTATTTCATGCACTTGTACTGACTGTTCCTAGCTCTGTCTCCTGAGACCAATCAATTAATCAACAAGCATTTATTAAAGTCTTACGCTGTGCTAGGCACTGCACTAAGAGCTAGTGATATAAATAAAAAGCAAAAAAAGTTCCTGTCTTCAAATAGCTTACATTCTAATGAAGAAAACAACATAAATAAATCATAACATACAAGTTAAATTCATCGTAGATGGAAGGTAACCTTAGAGGGGACAACATTAGTAGCTGGCAGGACCAGGAAAGGCTTCTTGAAGGTAGCCTTTGAGCTGAATCTTAAAGGACGCCAAGGATTCTTAGAGTTAGTGGTTGAGTGGGACAGCGTTACAGACATGAGTATAGCTTTAAGGGCAAACTTGTATACTAGTTCTTCTTTTAAAAAAAAAAAGGCTTTCATCAAAGAAATCTAACCCTGGAGATACAGATATTCATGTGAAAAAAGACCTGAGAATTTCAATGGACTACAAATTCAGTATGAGCTCAAAATCAATTTGACATGGCATACACACACAAAACTTTAAGCATCACTAATAGTACTATAGTGTCCAGAATGACAAAAAGTAATATTCCCACTATCCTCTGGCCTAATCAGACTCCATCTGGAATACAGTGTCCCATTCTGGATACCACATTTTAAGAGGGACATTGATAAATAGAATATGCACAAAGAAAGATGACCACACTTGAGAGGGGATTAGAAATCATGCCATATGAAGGTCAGTTGAGGGAAGTGAATATGTTTAGCCTGGAAAATAAAAATCTTAAAGCGAATATGATCTCTGTCTATAAATATCCAGAAAGTTGTCATGTGCTTGCTTGGCCCCAAAGGAGAGAATTAGGGCAAAAGGGTAAAGGGGAAGCTGTACTATATAAAGGAAAGAGCTATGAATTTGGAATAAAGGGACCTGAGTTCAAATTCTAACCCTGCCATTTATGTTACTTGTGTTGCCTGGATAAGCCATTTTAGCTTTATAACCCCTTTTAGCTTCCTCTGTAAAACGAAAGGTTGGTCTAGATGACCTCTAAGGTCCCTTCCATTTCTCTATGATCCTATTTTCTTTTAAGTTACAGGGAAATAGATATTGGCTCAACATATAGAAGAACCTCCTAACAATTAGAGGTCTCTAACAATGGAACAGGCCATTTTACTGGGTAGTTTTACTAGGCAGTCTCATCACTAGGTAGCTTCAAGCAGACACTGAATGACCATTTGTCAAGGATGTCAATTTGTCAAGGAATTTGTCGATTCTCCCTTCCCATTAGGGTTTAACTAGTTGGACTGCGAGGGCCCTTCTAGCTCAGTCTCGGATTCTCCAGTTCTACAGACAGAATGGTCGGGAATCATTTTTCTGTCTTGTGCTCAGATGCAGGCTCAGCTACTCCTCTAGAGAGGAGATTTCCACATTATGCAGAGAAGACTTGGAGACATTTCATTTGCCCCAGAGGTTCCCACAGTCTTCTCTGGAACTATAGCTCCTTAAGGCAGGCAGCGCTTTGTTTCAGCCTGCATTATCTGCTGCTTCACTAGCTTCAGGCACCACTGATCCAGGCATTTAGGATGAAGATGATTGATTACATGCAGGCCCTTGCACAAACAAACTGTGGCAGTGGAAATTTTTGCCAACATAGTTTTAACTTTGGCATGAGGCTCTCTGGAAGAAGTTACAAACAAAAGACAAACATCCCAGAATCATAAAATGTTTAGAGCTGGAGGGGCCTTTGAAAATAGAATGTTAAAGGTGAAAGGGAACTTGGGTCACAAGAATGTTAGAATACCGAAATGAGAATGGTAGAGCTGGAAGCACTTGCAAATCATCTATTCCAACCTGCTCATTGGGCCCGGTTTGGGGTGGGGGGAGGGTATGGGCCTCGGGGAAGGCAATCAGCTCATAAGTCACACAGCTCATAAGTTTCTGAAATCAAATTTGAACTCAGGTCCTCATGACTCTAGGGCCAGTGCTCTATCCACTTCATTACCAAGCTGCCTATGAACCTGCTCATTTTGATAGACAGGTGAAGTGAGGCCAAGAAAGGGGCCCAAAGATTTGCCCAAGGTCATATAGCATATTATTGAGAGAGCAAGTACAAGAATCCAGATCTCTTTATTCCCTGCCCAATGCTCATTCTACTTAAAAGTTATGCTTCACAGAAATCTTTTTCTAAAAGGAACATTTGAACAAATTATCTCCCCTCCTTCCCCCCCTCCTCCCTTGTTAGTTGGAAGTAAACACTCCTCCCAAGGAACTCTCATAGTACTTATTTTGAACCTCTTTTATGCACCAAAATTCGAGTGTCTTATTTTTCCCACCATCCTACTATAAGATCTGTAAAGAGAGGAAGCATGTCTTATTCTTCTCTCTATCCTACACAGCACCTTGAACAGAGACATGCTCATATTATATTAGGTAACTAATAATGACTGGATAAAATCGCTCATTGAACTGAACAAATTCGAGTGGGTTTCTTAACAAAGAACTGGCTTTTCAAGTTTCAGACATCATTTTCCATAAACATATTGAGCTAAGCAAAAGCCCTACATACAGTGTGATATATCTATGCAGGAGGTGAAGTTCTATTTCTGGAAGTACAGGAAACAAAATCTGAAACAGATGGAAAAATGAAGCTATAGTTCTTGCAGCATCTCCACTGGCAGCTTTTGGATCAAACCACCTCATATTTTGTAGTTCCCTAAGATCCCACCTTTAGTCTTTTACTCTCTTCATTATATACCCGGGCCAGGAGCAATCTTGAGAACATTACGTTCAAACTTTCTTATTTTATAAAGAAGGATACTGAGACCCAAAGAGGCAAGTGACTTACTTATCCACTACTGTAGGGTCATAGGTCACATAGTGATTAAGGCTGTTAAGTGATTAACAGCCAGCACTAGAACCAGGCTTTTCAACTCCAAGTCCAGAGCTTTTTCTTGTAAATCACATTGCTTCTTCTCAAGAGAAACTATTTCAAATACAAACTCTTTCACCATAGTATATACTGTTTTGATAACAAAAACTGTACTTTTCTCAAATACCCAGATGGAAGACCATATGTAAAATCAATGCCAAAGATTTTTTTTTCTTATTGGCCATCTGCTAAAATTTCATCTTCACAAAATTTTCCACTGAGAATGCTCCGTGTTTATCCCTGGTGCCACCTGCTGATCACATGTGGGTAGCACTTTCCCAAACTGATAACAGGAAATTGTGAATTTCTCATTTCCTTTCCCAAAATAAATGTAATACCAATTCCTTGTAAGAGAGGGAAACATCAAATTTTAAAATATTATAAGACTTCACAATATACCACAATCTTTAACAAAAATCACAAAATTGTAACCTGTGCATCACTTTGACTTTACTCTTGGCAGGAACAAGTAATAGACTGGTAATTTCACTGATACAGGGAATTTCCTGGTGAGAACACTCCCTCAGGTAGTCAGAGAGTTACCTAGTACACTGAAAGATTGAGTGACTTTCCCAGTTGTATTCCCAGCCAATATGTGTCAGAGGTAGGACTTGAACCCAGATAATTCTAGTTTCAAAACTGGATCTGCCCACTGTGCCATGCCACCTCACCCTTGAGAGTTTCACTATATTACTCCAACTCATGCATGACGTTCATTGTTTGTAGGTATATTTGAAGATATTTTTCTTCACAGAAGAATTATATAGAATATTAGAAGTCAAGTCAAATCAATAATCATGGAGTTGGGAGAGGGGTAGATGAGAAAGGGCAAAAAGCAGTAGCATTCCAGTTTGGCTGCAGCACAAAGTGTTTAATGCTCTTCATGAGAAGCTGTCATTTACTACCTCTAATATCACCGTTGTAGAAGAAAGAATGTTGGGCTTAGGATCAAGAGAGACCTAGGTTTGTAACCTTTGCTGGCTCTTCCTCCAGGTCACACCTGCTAACCATGGGTGTTCCCAAGGCCCTATTATGGACCCTCTTCTCTTGTCCCTTTATATTACATCACTTGGTGGTCTCAACAGCTCCCATGGATTCAATTATCTCTATGTAGTGAATTCTAAGTTCAGTTTATCCAGTCCTAACTTCTCTCCTGACCTCCAGTCACATATCTGCAATTGGCTCTTGGACATCTGGAATTGGATGCTTCATAGACATCTTAAACTCAACATGTCTAAAACTGAACTGATCTTTCTCTCCAAACCCCTTACCCTCCTCCTAACTTTCTTATTATTGTTGAATATATCACAGTCCTGCCAGTCACCCAGGCTCAAAACCAAGGTGTCAAAACCAAGTCTCAACTCCTCCACTCACCCCTCCCATACTCAGTTAATTGTCAAGTCCTGTCATTTCATAACATCATATATACATATATATGTACATATATACACATACATATACACACACACATATATGTGTGTGTGTGTGTGTGTGTGTGTGGTGTGTGTATATATATATATATATATATATATATATATATATATCCCCTTCTCTCCTCTGCTTAGTTGGTTTCCCTGCCTCAAATCTCTTCCTACCCCAGTTTATCCTCTACTCCACTGTAAAATTGATCTTCCTAAGTCATAGATCTGACCATGACACCATCCCCACCCCCCTTTATCAACTCTAGTGGCTATCTAACACCTCCAGGATCAAATATTAAATCCTGTTTGGCTTTCAAAGCCCTTTGTAACCATGCCCCTTCCTATCTTTCCAATATAACATCTGACTCCCCTCAGCCCCTACCCCAAGCACTCAGTGTTCCAGTGACACTGGCCCATTTGTTGTTTCTTGAGTAAGAACCCACTCTCCCTCCTATCTCCAGGCACTTTCATTGGCTGTTTCCCAGGCCTAGAATTCTTTCCCATACTATCTCCTCCTCCTGGCTTCTCTGGCTTCCTCCAAGTCTCAGCTAAAATCCTACCTTCTACAAGAAGCCTTTTTCATATTCAATTTTAGAGCATACCCTCTAAGATTATCTCCAACTTACCCTGCATATATCTTTGTACATAGTTCCTTGCATGTTGTCTCCTCCACTACACTGTAAGTTCCTTGAGAGCAGGGATTGGATTTTGCTCTTTTTTGTATCCCTAGCACTTAGGATAGTGTGCCTGGCACATAGAAGGTGCTTCATAAATGCTTGTTAATTTGATACTAGCTGTGACATTAGCTTGGTCTGTTGTGAAAATATGCAGAGGATACACAGTTAAAACTGAGACTTTTCTACTGGCTCAACAAAAAAAAAATAGTGCAGACAAGAATATACTGAGCCCTAATACCGTCAAGACAATAAGTGATACCAAAAGGCAAAGCAAGCAGGAGAAGGAAGCTGATCATTTCCATGTTGAAAACCATAGAAACATTGGCACAGTGAAAAGCTTTCCTATGGACAATTAACAAAAAACTGAAGGCCAACTTCAATTTTAATGTTGGATACGTAATGATTTTATCAAAATTTCTGAATGATTTAACACAGAAAAGCATATCAGCTATGCACACAAAAAGACAGCAAAACAGAAAAAACACATAATATATGGCAATGTCTTAGAAATTAACCCATAAGCTACATAAATCACCATTAAAAGCCTAACCAAAATGGCACAGATCCACGGAATTTTAGCAATACATGAGACCTTAAAGTACAGAATGTTAGAAATTAGAACACCAAAGCTTGTGAGGTAGTTAAAGTATTATTCCCATTTTACAGATGAGAAAACTGATACATTTTGAACATAGAATATTAGGACATAGAATTCCAGAGCTACGAGGGACCTTCAGACATTAAAACATAGAACATTAGGACACGTCAAAGCTGGAAACAACTTTGGAATATAGAATTTTAGAACACAATCATAGAACGGCAAAACTGGAAAAGACCTTTTAACATAGAATGCTGAAACACAGAATCATAGAACTTCAAAGATCAGAAGGACCTTAGGAAGCATTTACTTTCAAATCCCTCATCTTATTGATGAAAGAATTGAGACCCAGAAAAGTTAAGCAACTTGTCCAAGATCCCAGGGCCAGTTAATGGCCATGCCAGGAAGAAGCCCCAGTTCTAGTACTCGTTGCACTACAGCCTGCTTTCTCCCACACTGAATAACTTCTATTTGGAACTACTTCCCAAAGGGTCTCCCTGCCTCGCAGTGGGGTAATAGGGTTAAAGCAGGATGAGGTTATGGAGGTCATCCAATCTGCTCCTCTGTTTTACAGATGAGATGACTCCTGTTCAGAGAAATTACATGACTTGACAAAGGTTTATGACAGAGCCAGGATTTGAATGCAGGTCATTTGGCTCCACTTTCCCTTTTCAACCCTAACATTATATGTTTATATATATATATATATATTATATATATATGGCAGTACAATTTAGTGAGCAGTGCAGCAGACATGGAAATTCACAGAACCTCTTTGGGAATCAATTTTCCCATCTGAAAAAATGGGGATAATGCTTGAACTAACTATCTCACAAGACTGGCACTTATACAGCTCTTCAAAAATCTGCAAAATGCTTTATATCCACTACTCACTTGAACCTCACAGAAACTCTGTGAAATAGATACCATCAATAACCCCAGTCTTACATATGAAGACACTGAAGCTCAGAGATGTTACAAGACTTGTCTGTCACATAACTACTGAACATTGGAGGTGAAATTTGAACCCTAGTCTAATTAATTACAAGCTCAGTGCTCATGTCCAAATTTGTGTGGTACTTACCTGTATTCATGCCTTAACCCCATTACTAGATCAGACGCCTTTTGAGGGTAGGCGTCAGGTCCTATTTACTCTTGTATCTCCCCCTAGTTCCCAGAACCATGCATTTCACATGCATACATAGTATGGACTAAATAGATGTTTATTGGATGATTGTTTGTTTGTTGAATGAATATATGCAAAGATGGTTTTAGAGCACTGTCTCATATTAATAATTGTGACCAAAATTGTCATAGACACAGATATAGGTCATGACTCTTAGCTTTAGAATGTCCTCAGAATGGGATCTACCTGAGCAACAAACAGCTGGAATTCATCAGGTAAAATCCAGGAGCGAGGATAGAAGTTGTACTCCTCAGGAAAGAGATCTTGCATGATTCTCACAGCTCGGCTCAGTGTAATTTTCCGCACCATTTCTGTCATGCCTGGTAGGAGGAGAAAGGAGGAAAGAAAACATTGGGAAATGCAGCACTGTGGGGTATCTACACAGATCTTAGACCCGAGAACATAGAATATTAAAAAATACAATCTAAAATATTCTATATGTCGATGTTCTGTGACTTACCCCATATTCCACCCAACATACTACTTTTCAAGTAGAATTAAGAAAATATTGAATTTGATGACAAAGGCCAAACAGATCATGGAAAAACCAAAGGGAATAAAAGTGTCTTTCTAACCCCATAAAAATAAATGGCTAATGTTAAAGCAAAAGCTATACTTGGCTTTGTTACCAACCTCTAGGATGAAGGGTTTCATTTTATTTAACTCAGCAAGCATTTATTAAGCACCTACACCATGCCAGACACTACACCAAACACTGGGAATACAAAGACAAAAATAAAACAGTCCCTGTCTCAAGAAGTTTAAATTCTACTGGAAAGAAGATGAATAGAGAAAATTTAATATAAAATATGTATAAAGTAATTTCTGTAGAGAGGGTGCTAGCCACACAGCAGGCTCAGGATGGGCCTCAAGGAGAATGTGGCACTTGAGCTGAACTCTGCAGGAAGCCGAAAGTGCTAAGCTGAAGAAATAAAGAGGGAGCATATTCCAGGCCAAGGCACAAAGACAGAAGATGGAACATTGTACTAAGTTAATGCCAAATGGGCTAGTTTGACTGGAAAACAGAAAATGATGTGCAATAAACCTTGAAAGGTACACTGGCTTCAGGATGCCAAGTACAGGAGTTTAATATCTTATCTTAGAAGCAAAATGAAAACCCTCGAGTTTCTTGAGAATATCAGTTTGGCAGTTGTGCGGAGAACAGATTGGTGAAAAGAGAGACTGGAAACAGGGAGGACATTTAGGAGACTATTGTCCAAGCAAGACATAACCAAAGTCTGAGAGGGGGTAATAGCTGCATGAGTGGGGAGAATGTGGTGGATATGAGATATACTGTAAAGGTAGAGTCATCAAGACTTGAACATTGAGGGATGAGGAAGAGTGAAGAATTGAGGATGATTACAAGGTTACAAACATGGGAGATTGGAAGTATGGGGGTGCCCTTAACAGAAATAGAGAAATTTTGAAGAGAGGAGAGTTTGAGGGAAGAGAAAATGAATTGTTTGGATATGTTGGGTTCAAAATGCCTATGGGCCATCCAGCTGGAGACAAATAAGTGAAAAAGCATTTATTATGTGCTTAATATGTATACAAAGCATTGTGCTGTGTTAGGGATACAAATAGAAAAGAAAGTCCCTGCTCTCAAGGAGCTACCCCTCTAACTAGGAAGATAACAAATAGGGCAGAAGGAAGGGCTTGGAGGTCCTAAAAGTTCACTGGCAGGGTAAATGGCAAGGCAAAAAGTCTTTAGTATCCATGAACACCCCACCACCACCATCATCATCACCAGGATGGGAACACAGAAGGAAGTAGCTCACCACTACTGGTAAGGGGAGAGTGCACCTAAGAGTCAGATTTCTTAAATTATCTACCTTGGAATATGCTCTCCCTGAGCCCCTAAAATCTACTCCTCTCTCCCCCAACATCTCTATCCACTGCAATCTTACCCCATTCTTCAAAGTTTTCAAATGCCATATCCTCCAAGAAATCTCCCCTCATTTCCCTCAGCTAAAAATTATATTTCCTTCTTTGGACCTCAAATAGCACTTTGTTTATATCTTTCTTGTGCATTTAGCATGTCCTATTCTTATATTTTGGGAATCTAGGTCCTATCTCCCTTAACAGACTATAGGCTGGAGCTTGTAGGATGGCTAGACTATGATTTATTCATCTTTGTGGATATCTCCTACAATGCCTAGGACAGTGCCTTGCACTCAGCTGACATTTAATAAAAAGTCATTGAATTGAACTGACTTGAGAGAAATAACTCCTACAATCTATCTATAGCACACAGACATTTAAGTAACTTGCATTTTTCACATTTCTTGAGTTAGTGCTAGAAGTACTAAATGGGATAGGATATACCAACACCATCCCATTGCAAATAATTCTATCTTGTACCTTGAACAGAATATGGAAAAAAATATTGTGAACAAAATGTGTGACCAAAGAGAATCTTAAAGACTTTGAGAGTTAAGTACATATGACACTTAAATATATTTGCCCTAATGATTTTTAAAAGAGTTATATTTCAAATGCTTAAAAGGTTAAATTTCAAATGCTTCGAAAACTTAGCAAGTCAGAATTATCCTAAATTTCAAATAAATGAAGTCTAAATTAATAAGGTTTGCTTGAACTTATTAGACATGGAAGAAACATAGACTGTTAAAAATAACAGCCATAAGGACTAAATATGTGACATCTTTTGTATATGAAATCTTCTAAGACAGGAAACTCCCTGTCAGAGATTCTTTGAACTTATTCTCTTAGAACATTACCCAGAGCATTTCAATAGTAAATAACTTGCCCAGGCCCACATAGCTATTGTATGTCAAAGGCGATAGTTGAACCCTGGTTTACCTCATTTTGATGTTAGTCCTCTAGCCATTGTGCCAAGTTGCCCCTACAGAAAGAGCTTACATTTATATGACACTTTAAGATCTACAGAGTTTTCTCATTCAATCCCCATTAACAACCCTGTGAAATAAGTATACAGGATATCATTGTTCCTATTTTATGAATGAGGAAACTAAGTCTCAGAGAGATTAAGTGACTGTTATCATTGCAAAACTACTAAGAGGGGAATGTGGTATTAGAACCCAGGTCCCTCTTTCTTGACTCCAAATCCGGCATTCTTTCCATTACAATATGCTGACATGTTGGGAATATGAATAAAGGCTTAGAATATAAATCAGAAATTTAGTGCTGGAAGTGACATCATAGAAGTCATAGAGATATCCATTCCAACCATCTCTTTTTATATATGAGGAAACTAAGGTCCCACGGAGATGAAATTATTTGCCCAAAGTCACACAACAAGTTCCTAGGCCCTGGGAGCAAAAAGTGAATTAAGAGGATAAAGTTTTTAACACATGGAACTTCTTGACTCACACAGCATAATAAACCAAAGCAATACATCTGAAGAGCAGAGCTTAGAGTTGTCAATACTGTAGTTCTTAGCTCTTGTTTAAAAGACTGTCAGAAAGGATTAAGTAAGAAATCAAGGAGCTTAAAAAGATAGGGTGGCTATAATAAGCTGAACTCTAACACGAATTCTTCAACAATAGAGACAACTCACTGTGGCTAGTACTCTGAGATTTTATAAGAAGAGACTAGAGTCCAGTCCAATGGACTACTACTTCCTTTTCCCCCAATTAAAACAGAAGTTTCAAGAAACCAGAAATAAGCAGGCTCAGAAGCTAAACAGAGGGTCCTGTTAAGAGTTTATCAGTTATCAGTTTATCTGGTTAAACCACCTTGCTGGTTTAATTTATGATTCCCAACTTGATATTCTGTTAAAAATCTCAAAATCCTTTCTGAATAAAAGCAATATAACAGAGACCCAACATTATACCCTGGGTGGAAAAGATACAGAATGAGAATGTTAGAGTTGAGAGGGACCTTAGCACATTACAAGCTCCTCAATTTACAGATGATAAAACTGAGACTTAGAGAGGCTGTGACCTTTCCAGCTGGAATAAAATCAAAATTCAATTCAGTAAAAAATTAACAATAATGAAAACAATAAATAATAATTGATAGCATTTGCATAGTACTTTAAGGTTTACAAAACACTTTATAGACATTATCTCTTTTGCTCCTCACATCCCATAAGATATTATTGTTCTTATTTTATAGATGAGAGGAATGAGGCTCAAAAAGATTAAATGATTGTCTATGTTCACACGGCTAATAAATGTTGGAAGAAGAATTCAAATTCAGGTCCCTCTTGATCCCAAGTCCAGTACTCTTTTCATTAGGAATGGACATTCTAAGCACTCGCTAGATACAAGTCACTCTAAGTACTGCTAGGGGAAAGGAGAAAGATATAAATGTTACTCTGAGAGAGATTACAGTCTTACGGGGGAAAGATATGTATACAAATCACTGTGATAAAAAGGAGAATGGGACCAAAAGTTGAAGTTTATATATTACTTTCAAGTTTACAAAATGCATTACACAAGTTATTTCATTTGACCCTCACAATAAAAAAGGTAGGTACTACATTTGATCATATGGAAAATTTGATCAATATGGAAAATAAGTTAAAGGACTCAGAAAAGTTAAGTGACTTGCTCTTAGTCTCATAGCTAATGGTAGTCAGGTAGAAAGACTTCAGGATTTGGAGTTTGGAGGTCCCAGGTTCAAATCCTCATACTTACTACTCCTGTGACCTTGGAAACATCATAACCTTTCAAAGGCCTCAGTTTTCTCATCTGTAAAAAGACAAGCTTGGAACAGATGACATCTAGGGTCCCTTCCAACTCTAAATCTATGATCTTCCATTTGAAAAACTCCAAATTTCTTTTATCCAATCCTAATCTTTTATCTTTCCATCTCTCCTTATGCCTCATTCCTGTCAAACCCTTTTATCCATGACTTCCAATCTCTCTATTCCATTGTACTATCCCAAACTATTACCCCTGCTCTAGCTACACTCTCCTCTCTTACCCAGCCCTTAAGCCCTTGTTGAGCCAGTTCAACTCTACACTATCCTCTACTTTTGAATCCTTTGTTCTTGTCCTACTTCTTACCACACCTTGACAGACCCCAACCCTGATTTATTCCTACTATCTGCCTCCTTCGCCGCTAAACACAACTGGAGAAAATAACAGAACCATGCTGACTGGATCTACTGAAAATTTATGCTAGCTAATCTCAACTAGGCCCTCAATGCAACAAGGCAACTCTACTAGTCTTCCTCTCTAAATAATTCCCCAGCCCATTCAACACAGCAGCTGTTCCACATCTCTTCTTAAGTCTCTCTTACCTCTCCCCCCTCTAGTCCCTTAGCTGGACTTTGCCTCCCCATGCTCTAGGCTGAGGACTTCACCTCATGCTTTACTGAAAAAAAAAATGAGGCAAATGAAAGTGCTCTTCTCCCCTCCTCCTCATCTTCCATTCCTCTGATATCTCTCTCTCCTTACTATCTTTTCTATTTCCGGTCTTTGACAAGTACTCGTCTGTTCACCAATCCTAACCTCCCTATAAGTACCCTTGATTCTCATCTGCTCCTTTTTTTTCCCTAGCAGATTGCCCTCTCTTATCATCATCATCTTCTCCTTCTTCTCCTTCTCTCTCTCTCTCTCTCTCTCTCTCTCTCTCTCTCTCTCTCTCTCTCTCTCTCTCTCTCTCTCTCTCTCTCTCTCTCTCTCTCTCTCTCTCCTCCCCCCTCCCTCCCTCCCTCTTCCTCCCTCTCTCTCTCTCCTGCCTTCTACATTCCTGTTCCACATCAATGGACATTTCTAACTGGATAACTGTAATGCAGAACATTATTTTACCATTTAGGTAGTAGAACCCTTTAGGCCATGGAAAACTCCAAATTCCTTAGCAAGACCCTTATCTGGCTGCTCAGGCTCCAGCCCTCAGATCATATCTCTGGAAACCTCCAGATTCCTTAGCAAGACCCTTATCTGGCTGCTCAGGCCACAGCCCTCAGATCATATCTCTGGAAGCCTCCATTGTGAGAAAGTTTGCACAGCATTATGGTATCTACACAGAGGGAGAAGGGTGTCCTTGACCAGCCCCTAAAAAACCTCTTCCTCTTGCCAGACTTCAAAGATCCATCCCCCTCCCCGTCCTGTATACTCCCTATATAAACCCTAGCTCAACCCCTGATGGCTGCTGCTTGATTTGGATGTGAATATCCCTGGCAGCCGCGCGCTAATAAAGTCCACAATTTAAAATTAGCTTGGGTGGTCAACTCGCTAATTTCTCGGTATAACATAACCCATAGGCATATTAAGCTCAATACATCAAAAAAAAAAACCCACCTCACTCCTCTTCTAAATTTCCTTATCACTGTCAAGGGTACTACCATCCTTTCAGTCACCTAGGTTCACAACTTAATGTCATCCTTGATTCCCCTTACTCTTATACACCATTTATCCAACCAGTTGCCAAATCTTGTAATTTCTTTCTCAAGAACAGGGATTCTTAACCTGGGATTTATAAGCTTATTTTTAATAATTTGCTAAATTCCCATGTCATTGGTCTGCATATAAAAGCATTATTCTCAAAAGGGGACCACAGGCTTCACCTGTGGTGATTCATGATGCAAAAAAGGTTAGGAACCCTGCTTTAGAATGTCTCTTGCATCCATCTTTTTGTCTCCACTCACAGCTACCACCCTAGTCCAAGCTTTCATCAGTTGGACTATTACAATAGCCTTCTAAGTAGATTGCCTTCTGCAATTCTCTTCTCACTCTTATCCACCCTTTCCACAGCTGCTAAAGGGATCTTCCTAAAGCACAGGTCTGACCACATTACTCCCCTGCTCAGTAAATTCAATGGCTTCCCATTATCTCAAGGATCAAATATGAATTCCTTGGTTTGGCATTTAAAGCTCTTCACAACCTGGCCCTTTCCTATCTTTCCAGTCTTTTAACCCATTATTCCATTTCATGAACTCTACAGTCTAATCATACTGGACTACTTTGCTATTCCTAACATAGCATACTCCACCTTCCATCTCCCAACTCCCTGCCTTTCTCCTGCCTGTCCCCGATTCCTGGAATGTTCTCCCTCCTACCCTCCACCTTATACAATCCCTGGTTTCTTTAAAGACTGAGTTCAAGTACTACCTTCTCTAGACCACCTTTTCAGGACTGCCACCCACCCCTTCCCCCAGCACCTAGTGCCTTCCCTCTAAGGCTACCTTCCATCTACTCTGTAATTCACTTAGATGTACCAATTTATATGTATGTATGTGTGTACATGCACATATGTATACATATGTGTGCATACACATATGCAGTGCATAACATAGTGCCTGGTATATAAAAACTTAATAAATGCTTGTTGGTTGATTGGCCCTTTGACCGCAAATCAAGCACACTATCCACGATGTCATGACAGCTCTTAATGAGTACAAAGAAGAGCTTCAGACAAAGGGCCATAAAGCATTTGAGGAAGGTGAAAAAGTAGAGGATACATAAGGGAAGGTTTCATGGTATAGGTGTCACCTGATCTGGTCCTCAAATAAAAGGAGGGACATTATCAAACATTATGAAGTATGGTGTCATGGAAAGAGCACTGGACTTGGACTCAGAGGACCTGGGTTCCAATTCCAGCTCATACACTTATACTAGCTATTTGAAAAAGAGTAAGTCATTTAACCTTTTTGAGTCACAGTAACCATATTTGTAAAAGGAGGATAATATTTGCAACTGTCTACCTCAGAGTAGTGGTGGAGAAAGCACTTAGTAAAGCTTTTAAAAAGTGTATAGACATTTGAGTTATTAACAAAATAACAATGAGAAAGCTGAGGGTGGGGGGGCGGAGCCAAGATGGCAGAGTGAAAGCAGTGACTTACTTGAGCTCTCCCCCAAACCCCTCCAAATACTCATAAAAATGGCTCTAAACAAATTCTGAAGCAGCAGAACCCACAAAAACACAAAGTGAAACAAATTTCCAGCCCAAGACAACCTGGATGATGATCAGAAAAGTGTATCGCGCCGGGCTGGGAGCGCAGGGCAGCGTGGGCACGCTGGCCCCAGCAAACCTGGAGCAGGCCTCAGAGGACAGGTTTCCAGACTCCTCAACCCACGAATGCCAAAGAAAACTTAGAAGGTCAGTGGGAAAAGTCTGTTTCTGTCGGTGGTCAGAGAGGAAGGTGGGGTCTCAGCTCCATTCCCCAAGAGCCTGGCCCTGGGTGGGGCAGCTGCTTCCCCAGCTTCCAGCCCACAAACTGAGGGGGAATCCAGTGGCTGATCAGAGAGGGATTGCAGGGATCTCTTTGCCAGTGCTGAGGCAGGAATCTCTTGCTTTGCCCGTGTGTGGATCTGGGTCACAGTTCTGGGCAGCAGTGCTGGGGTGAGGAGGAGTGCTGGCGTGGTGGAGCTTGTAGTGGCTGTGAAGAGAAAACCCTCCTCACAGTTATGGGACAGAAAGGAATACTTGTGGTCACAGGCCAGGAAAGGAATAAACACCTTGCCCCTTATCATACCACCTTGGAAGAACTGAAAATTTACAGGTCCCTACAAGTATCTCTGAAAACAACTATACAAACCCCTGAAGCTTGGGACAGTACACTCTCCACATTGGAAGCAGACTCTTACCTTAACAAGGAGTTTAAAACTCAAGTAATTGGCTGGGATCATGAGCAAGCAGCGCAAAAAGAGTCAGACTATATCATCTTACTCTGGTGACAAAGAAGATCAAAATATATAACCAGAAGAAGACAACAAAATCAAAGCTCCTACATCCAAAGCCTCCAAGAAAAATATGAATCAGTCCCAGGCCTTGGAAGAGCTCAAAAGGGATTTTGAGAAGCAAGTAAGGGAAGTAGAGGAAAAACTGGGAAGAGAAATGAGAGTGATGCAAGAAAATCATGAAAAACAAGTCAACAGCTTGCTAAAGGAGACCCAAAAAAATACTGAAGAAAATAACACCTTAAAAAACAGCCTAACCCAAATGTCAAAAGAGGTCCAAAAAGCCAACAAGGAGAAAAATGCCCTAAAAAGAAAAATTGGCAAAATGGAAAAGAAAATCCAAAAGATTACTGGAGAAAACACTTCCTTAAAAATTAGAATAGAGCAATTGGAAGACAGTGACTTTATGAGAAATCAAGACACTGTAAAACAAATCCAAAAGAATGAAAAATTAGAAAACAATGTGAAATATCTCATTGGAAAAACAACTGACTGGAAAATAGATCCAGGAGAAGAATTTAAAAATTATTGGACTATCTGAAAGCCATGATCAAAAAAAAGCCTAGACATCATCTTTCAAGAAATTATCAAGGAAAACTGCCCTGGTATTTTAGAACCAGAGGGCAAAATAGAAATTGAAAGAATCCACAGATCTCCTCCTGAAAGAGATCCCCAAAGGAAAACTCCTAGGAATATTGTAGCCAAATTCCAGAGTTCCCAGGTCAAGAAGAAAATATTACAAGCTGCCAGAAGGAAACAATTCAAGTACTGTGGAAACACAATCAGGATAACACAAGATTTAGCAGCTTCTACATTAAAGGACCGCAGGGCATGGAATATAATATTCCAGAGGGCAAAGGAGATAGGATTACAACCAAGAATCACCTACCCAGCAAAACTGAGTATAATCCTTCAGGGGAAAAATGGTCATTCAGTGAAATAGAGGACTTTCAAGCATTCCTGATGAAAAGACCAGAGCTAAACAGAAAATTTGACTTTCAAATACAGGACTCCAGTGGAACATGAAGAGGTAAACAGGAAAGAGAAATCATAAGAGACTTATTAAGATTGAACTGTTTACATTCCTGCATGGAAAGATGATATTGTAACTCATGAGAACTTTGTCAGTATTAGGGTAGTTGAGGAAAAAAATTGTATGTATGTATATATAGATAGATAGAGGGCACAGGGTGAGTTGAAGATTAAGGGGTCATATCTGGAGAATAAATTAAGGGATGAGAGAGGATGATACTTGGAGAAGAAAGGGAGAGGTAGAATGGGGTAAATTATCTCACAAAAAAAAACAGAAAAGAAAAGTCTCTCACAGTGGAGGGGAAACAGGGGAAGGTGAGAGGGAATGAGGGAATCTTATTCTCATAGGATTTGGCTTAAGGAGAGAATAACATACACATTCAATTGGGTATGGAAATCTGTCTTACCCTACAGGAAAATAGGGGAGAAGGGACAAGAGAGCAGGGGGTGATAGAGAGGAGGGCAGATTGGGAAAGAGGGTAATCAGAAGTAAATACTTCTGAGGAGGGACAGGGTCAAAAGAAAGAATGAATAAATGGGAGGGCAGGATAGGATTAAGGGAAATAGAGTTAGTTTTTCACATGTCACTAAGGAAGTGTTTTGCATAACTGCACATGTACAACCTATATTGAGTTGCTTGCCTTTTCAATGAGGGTGGGTGGGGAGGGAGGAAGGGAGAAAATTTGGAACTCAAAGTTTTAAAAACACATGTTTTAAAAAAATGTTTTCACAGGCAACTGGGAAAAAAGAAATACAGGAAATGGGGTACAGAAGTCTATCCTGCTCTACAGGAAAATAGAAGGGGAAGGGGATAAGAGAAGGGATGGGGGAGCGATAGAAGAGAAGGCATACCAGGGGAAGGGGTATTCAGAATGCATGCCATCTTGGGGTGGGGGGAGGGGTGAGAAATTTGGAACTCAAAAACTTGTGGAAGTGAATATTGAAAACTAAAAATAAATAAATTTATATTAAAAAAAAAAGATAGATTGGAACCAGAACGTAGAGTAATTTTTTTTTCAGCAGGAAGTGGAGAGCCATTGAGCAGGGGAGTGATATAGCCAGACCTACGCATTTTCCCTATTTTTATACTTCCAGTTTTATTGATGTGTTTTGTTTTTACATTACATGTATTTACAAATACCTTTTATAGTTACCTATAAGAAAAGTCTCTTGTAATAAAGTAAAACAGTTAAGTGTGCAAAAAAAAAAAAGAAAGCTGAGGGTGGGGGTGGAGAAGAGTTCATTTTCCCACAGCTAAAATGTTGTTTAAAATAGTGATTAAGTTCTGGATCAGGACAACTTAATCCTTAATAATAGTAGGCTGAATTGTAGTTCTCATAGTAGTATTGAGCCTAACCATTATTTATAATATTTATAAAAGATTTGGAAATAAACTATTAGAACACAACTAGTTTATAAGTTGGGGGATATCTCTTGTGTTTTCTAAAAGCAAGGTACATTTAAAACAGATTTTTTTCAAATAAATAGTTGTACTTTAGAATCATCCATTAAGATATTATACTAGTTTTATATAAATAAATAGTCCATAGAAATTGCCAAACTATGATTTGATAACACAAATACACTGATTGCCATATGTGTATCCAAAAACTCTGTTTACTCAATATGCAAAGTATTTGTTTATGCTTAGAATTTCCATTGGAAATAAATGTCAATGATAGAAAATGCATGGTGGATACATTTTTAGAGTATTTGAATATGTGGGTAATTCATAAAGTTTAATCAGGAAAATGTCTTAACTGGAAGGTGCCTTGGAAAATAGAATGTTAGAGCTCCCTCTTCAAATTGGGATTTCATCAGCCTCAGTAACTGACATGAATTAGCTTCAGTAACAGCTGTGTTGTCTAAGAGAGGCCGCATTTAAGAGCCAGTTTTTATTACTGGCAGGAATTCATGTTTTCTTAAACTTCAGGTGAGAGTAAACAAAAGTGGTATTAGATTTGTTCTGTACAATAACCAGGAAACAGACCAGGGAACAAGAAGAGCTGCAGAAAGGCAGAGTTCAATAGCTAACAGAAAACTTCTCAACAATGAGAGCCCCAAAACAGGGGATGGAATGTCTCAGGCCTAGTGTGTACCAGGCATTATGCTAAGCACCAGGTCTGTGGCACCCCCTACCCCCAGCAAAAACAAAAAAAAAAGGAAACAAATAGTCCCTGCCCTAAAAGAGCTTAAATTCTAATAGAGGCGATAAAACATACATTCATGAACTTCCCTGGACTATTTTGTTGTTGTTCAGTCATTTCAGTCATGTCTGACTCTTCATAACCCCATTTGGGGTTTTCTGGGCAAAGATACTCCAGTTTATTTTACAGATGAGGAAACTGAGGCAAATAGGGTTAAGTGACTTACCTAGGGTCACAGAGTTAGTAAGTGTCTTGAGGCTATATATGAACTCAGGTCTTCCTGACTCCAGGCCCTGGCACTCTATCCATTGCACTACCTACTTGCCCCTAGCTATGATCTTGGACCTGAACTTCATTTTTTTCCTCTCTAAAATAGGCATAATTATAGCCCCACTGCTAATCTCTCAAAGGGATTGTGATTAAAGGCCACATATTATTTCGATGATCCAAAAGGTAAAAATCATGCCCTCATAGAAGTGACTTCAGGCTGGTACCATTTGCCTTTCATAATCATAGCCTCTAGTCTATGAAAGCCTTTCTAACTTGATTATATCACTGACTTGCACTTATCTCCCAAGATAACCTACTAGCAGCTTTGTGCTAAGACTCCTCCCAGCTCAGGTCCCTTTCACTTCTACCTTCTTTAGTCTGCATTAGCAGTGAAATTAAACCGGTATAGTTTATCTTTTCGTGTTCCTGAGCTTTTAGTCTATGAAATCTTAAGTCTGCATCCCAATCATATTTATGTTCACCTCTTTTCTGAGATAGCCTGATAAAATTTAGCAATGAATTCCATCCACAAGTTTGAGTTTTGAGACTTGTGTTTTTGTTGATATACCTGGGAAACCTCTTACAGAATAACAATGCCAACTGGTACCTGGGAACTTGTTCACTTGACCTGAGAGTATGTCACTATCATGAAAGGAAACTCCATGCCAGTAGATATCACAGGGCAAGCGACGACCAAAGGGAAACTGGAAGAAATAGAAATAAGAAAAAATAATTAGGCTATTACTTTCATTCTGTTCCCATGAAATTTTAGTTACAGTGGAAGGTTCTAGTAAATCTGGTTGTGGGAAGTTTGAATAGCAATACACTTTCACCTAAGTTGGTCGTTTTTGTCTTAAAGAGCAGGAAGACAACCTTTTAAAACCTGGTGATATTCTGTCTTGTATTTCTTTTAATTGTTTCATCACATAAATTCTTTTCCCCAACTATTCTATCTCTTATGGAGAGGAGAGACCAATCCCGCATTTCTTTGGTATTATACCATAGAAGGCACAGGATTAACACTTCTTGAATCCATAACTAGCTAGCCTTAAAACCTCAAGCAAGTGATTTTCCCTCTCTGACCTCAGTTTACAAAGGGATATAACTAGATGCTATCTAAGGTCCTCCCAAATCTAATGTTCTAAATTCTCTGTTCTAGCATTAAATGTTAGAAGATCTTTTCTATTTTATTTTTTTTCTATTTATCTTTTCTATTATTTTATTTTCTATGTTCATACTGCAATTACATTAATATCATTTTTTTCTTTTTATGTTTCTGAAATTTTAGTCTACATAATCTTCAGTGATTTAAATCTTTTAAGTTCAACATTATCCCAAGGTAGGCTGATGGCAGCTTTAACATTCTATTTTCTAAGATTACCTTCTAGTTCTAACAATCTATGCTCTAAAATTCTGTCTTCAAAGGTCCCTTACTGCTTTTGCATTCCATTTTCACACAAGTTTGGAACACAGAAAGTTAAAGTTAGGAGGAATATTTAGTTTGTACCCTCATTTTATGATCACAAGATAATAGATTTAGAGCTAGAAAAAAAACTTACAGGTAATCTAGTACAATTCTTTCATTTTACAGGTGAGAAAACTAAGGCCCATGGAGACTGTGAGTTCATCAAGCACATGCAGCTATTAAGCCGAAGAACTAGGACTCACAACTACCTCTCCAGTCTCCCAGACTAATACTCTTTCTACTATTCTATGCTGCTTCTTCAAGCATCCCAAATTGAAAAGGAGATAAAACAGAATCACACCTTTTAAATAAATTATATTAATTTAAAAGGCATGACAAAACAAGACATATGTTATACATTTATAAGCATCAACAACTTGGCATTTATAATTTATAGCATTTTCAATCATTTTATTTTGCATCAAATGGACTGTAGGTTATTAATTCAGAAACACTATGAAAACAAGGAGAAGAAAACATATGTCATATTCTTCCAGCTGTTAAATGCTACCATTTAGGAAAGGAAAAGCAAACAAACCAATATTCAACCAGAATCACTTAGTAAGCCTTAAAGCTTAAAAGGCAAGGTGCTTAAGACTTTAGCATTTAGTATTTAGATACAATGACAGAAGATAATGAAGAACGCCCCTCAGTGAGTTTATCTGATAGAGATTAGGGGGCACAAGTGTACAAAATATAATACAAGAGAAAATGTTCTCATCCAAATTCACCCCGGGGCCTTCTCTCAACTTCTACTCTAGCTCTTCTTGTCCATTCCTTTGTACCCTCTGGACCCCATTCTATCCAAACATCCCTTAATCCTTCATCTTTTCCTCTCATGCTCCTTCATTTCTGGCACTTAGGGACCTGTTTCCCACCAGAAGATTCTACTTCTCTGGCCATCCTTTCTGGTACCAGATACTTCTCATATGCCCCTGCTCTCCAAAATATAGCCATAGTCTTCCTTGCTTTCAGAGGTTGACTCCATTCACTTTTATCAGATTTTGGGTAGCAATTATCTACTGTCTCAAAGTCCTGCAGCCTCCTTTCTTGGTTCTTTAGTACCTGAATCTCATCCACCCATGGGACTTCAATATATGTGACGATGTTCCCTCAAACACCCTAGTCTCAATTCCCCATCTTCCTCAACTCCTGTTACCTATGATTTCACTTCATCTTAGCCATATATGCGAATGTTCAAACTCTTACTGTTATCATTACCCATAAATGTTTCATTTCCATGTCCAAGAACTCTGAAATCTCTCTATCCAACAGGAAACTCCTATCATTTCATCTCTCCTTGTGCCTCATTCCTGAATCTATTCTTTATCCTCATCATGACCTCCAATTCCTCTTTCCATTAATTGTTTCCCAGGCCATCACCCCTACTCTGGCTTCAATTTCCCTACTTCCTGGTCTTAACCCTATGCTTAACCAACTTTATAGTATCCTCTACTTTGAATCCCTTGGCCCCTATTTTATCCTGGCTCATGCCTTGCCAAACCCCAACCCTACATTACCCTTCTTACCCCTTACCTTCTCCACTCCTACTATATTGGAGGAAATAAGCAACCACTTTGACAAGGCCCACTACAACTATGTTCTCTATTTTCAACTGGGCATTCAATGCACCAAGGCAATCCTTTTACTCTTCCCTAATTGACTACAAAGTATCTCCAATAGCAGTTATTCCAAACCCTCTCTCCTCAAGTCTTCCACACCATTCCCTCTTTAAAGAGGGCCTTGCTTCAAACTTTATTTAGTAAATAGGAATAGTTCCTCATGAGCTCCCATTTCTCCCCTACTCTACCCTCTCACAATCCTTGTTACTGTTACCCCACAATTCTCTCTTCCATTACTCCAGTCTCTGATCAAGACATGACTGTTCTCCTCTCCAAAGCTGATCCTTCTATTTACACCCTTCCCACCAATCCACTCCCATCCCTTTTGGAGTTAGCCCCTTCAATAATTCTCTCTTCTCCTTTTACCCCTCTTTCCCTTCCTCCCCTTAACTACCCAGTTACTGGCTCCTTCCCTTATCCTAGCAAATATGCCCAGGTTTTCTCCATTAAAAAAAAGTCAATCACACACACCCCCTCAAGCTATCATCCTATATCTCTTCCCATTGCACCAACAAACTCCTCAGAACAGCAGTCCATATGACATCTTTTTGGATATGGCCAACATGGAAATTTATTCTACTTGATTTGTACAAACTTTTACAAAGGTTTCATTTTCCTTCTCTTTTTTTCATGGGAAGGGGAAGATGTGAGGTGGAAAAATTTTTCAGTTCTAAATTATGTGATCCTGAGAATTTAGAATTAAATTATTCATTCATTCAACAAACATTTATTAGGTGCCAATTGTGTGCATTGCAGCCTTTGTTAGATACTAGGGGATATACAAAGAAAAGCCATTACACTTCAAAAACTTACAGTCTAGTAGGGGTAGAGAAGACATGAATACAATACTATTACATCACACTTATATTCTAAAGTGCTTGAAGATCAGAAGAGAGAGATGCTTTCTAAATGGAGTTATCAGGGAAGACTTCATGAATGAGGTGATATTTGAGCTAGGCCTTTAAGATGGCCAGGACAGAGTCCTTTGCAACACCTATAGTTAGTGAGCATGTCCTGGATAAGGATCCAGCAAAGGAGACAGAGAAGTGGTCAGATAGGTAGAGAAGAACCAGGAGAGAGTATTATCCCTAAAACCTAGAGAGAAGAGAGCATGAGGGAAAAGAGGGCAACCAACAGTGTCAAAGGCTGCAAAGAAGTCAAAAAGGATGAGGATTACAAAAAAGCCATTGGATTTGGCAATTAAGAGATCATTAGTAACTTCAATGAGAGCTGGTCAGTGGAATGAGGAGAGTAGATGCCATATTGTAGAGGGCTAAGAAGACAGTGAAAGGAACTAGAGGTACTTATTGAAGACAGCCTTCTCAAAGAGTTTAGCCACAAAAGGCAGAAGAAATAAATGAGAATAGTTAGCGGGGATGGAAAGCTCAAGTGATGGCTTTTTAAGGATGGGGGAGACATACACATGGTTATAGGCAGTAGGGAAGCAGCCAGTCAACAGGCAGAGATTAAAGATCACAGAGTGGGGATGATAGAGGAAGTGATCTGCTAGAGGAGACAGAATGGAATGGTATCACTTGTACAGGTACAGGGATTGGTCTTGTCAGGGAAAAGGGCCGCCTCTTCATGTGAAACAAGGTAATTAGAAAAAAAGGAGATAATGGCAGAGGCATTAAAGTGGTGTGAGATAAGGAGGAAGGGAGAAGAGGGAGCACTCCGTGAATAGTCTTAATTTTTTCAGTAACATGAGGCAAGGTTCTCACCTGAGAAGATGAGGGAGGGGTAACAATGGGGAGTTTGAGGAGGGATGAAAAGGAAGCACCACTGTGGTGAGCAGAACAGTAAATTAATTAGGGAGGTATAAAAGGAATGCATAGTAGCTGTGAAGGTCCAGTCAAGGTTACGTAACAAATTTATAGTGAACCCAGTTAGAACATTTGCATAATTTTGTTCACTTCCATTCAACAGTACATATGTAGGAGTAAAAGCAATAAGTAGATGGTGGGTGTGATCCAAGGCTGAGGCTTGGCAAGGCACAATCAGTGATATGGTAAAGGGGTAAGATACTCAAGAGAAGAGGACAGTGTACTTTTGAACTTGTTCACCAAGGGATCAAAAAAGTAAAAGGACAGTGTAGCTAATAAAAGGGTGATGGTCTGAAAGTAAATGAAGGGACTGAAGATTTGGAGGTCACAGTATAGATGAAAAGCAGGGTTTGGGATTAGAAGGGGAAGAGAAAGGTAGCAAGTCATTAGATTGTGATCAGATAAAGGAATTTGAGAGTTCATGAACATGAAAATGGCACACTTGTAGGGGATGGCAAAATCAAGAGTATAAGCATCTTTATGGCTGAGGTGGAGTGGAGGAGCAGGTTAAAAAACTAGGAGCTTAGGGTATTTGAGGGAGTGTCAACATGTATACTGAAGTCCCCCAGTACAAGGGCAGGATTTCGGAAGGAAAGAAAAATTTGTGAGCCAGAAATTGAACTCTGTTGAGGAAGGAAGAGGAGTGTCCTAGAAGTCTTTAGATAACAGCTACTAAGATTTTGGTATAGTGGGAGATGCAGAGAGTATAAATCTAAAAGGAGGAAAAGTTACTGAGTGATGGTGGTGAGGGAAAAACTTGGAAGAGGACAGGGAACAAATAATATTCCAACTTCCCCATCTCTACCAGTAAGTAAAGGGAATAAGTGAAAGTGCAGCCAATGCTGGACAGTCACCAGGAAGGCTGCACCATCAGGAGGGAGCCAGGTCTCAGTGGCAGCCAGAAGATGAAAAGAAGTGTGTTGCCTTATGAAGCAGTCATTCCAGAGAGCACAGAGGAAGGGAAGGGTTATATTTAATTCAGACTTTGGGATGGGTAGGTTGAGAAAGATAGAAACAAGGAATCAGGTAGTGATGAATAGGGTTTGGATAACAATCTATAGGGGTACATAATTACTAGGATGTAGAGGGTATGAGTGAGAGTTTGTTCATCATTAAGTAAGTAAATTTACAGCAAGTTTCTCTGACCAAGGCTTAATTTCTCAAATATATAGGGAACTGAGCCAAATTTATAAAAAATAAGAGCCATTCACCAACTGACAAATGGTCAAAGGATTTGAAAAAGCAGTTTTCAGAAGAAATCAAAGATATCAATAGTCACATGAAAAAATGCTCTAAATCAGAGAGAAATTAGAGAAATGCAAATTAAAGAAACTCTGAGGTACCACCTCATTCCTATCAGATTGGTTAACGTGGCAGAAAAGGAAAATGACAAATGTTAGGGGGAAATTGGGAAAAACTAGGGCACTGATGGACTCTTGGTGGAGTTGCAAACTAGTCTAACCATTCTGGAGAGCAATTTGGAACTACATTCAAAGGGCTATAAAACTGTGCATACACTTTGATCCAGCAATATCATTACTAGGTCTGTATCCCAAAGAGATCAAAGAAAAAGGAAAGGACCTATACACGCAAAAATTCATAGCGAGTGGCGGCTATGAATTTTAAGGAACACTCATCAATTGGGGAATGACCGAACAAGTTGTGGTATATGATTGTGATAGAATACTACTGTGTTATAAGAAATGACAAGCAGGATGGCTTCAGAAAAACTTAGGAAGAACTATAAACTGATACAAAGTGAAGTGAGCAGAACCAGGAGAACATTGTACAAAGTAACAGCAATATTCTAAGACGATCAACTGTGAAAGATTTGGGTACTCAAATATCACAAGACAATGATCCATGACAATTCCAAAGGACCCATGATGAAAAATGCTACATACCTCCACAGAGAGAGAACTGATCAAACTCTGAATGCAGACCAAAGTGTATTTTCTTCACTTTCTTTACTTTTCCTGCCTTTTTTTTTTTGCAACATGGCTAATGTGGAAATATGTTTTGCATGACCTCACATATAAAACTGACATCATATTGCTTGCCTTCTCAATGGGTAGGGGAAGGGAGGGAGGGAAGGAGTGAATTTGAAACTAAATTTTTTTTTCTAATGAATGTCCAAAATAAATAAATAAATGCTTTTAAAAAGAAACTATACTCTAAATGTCACTAAACTATGCATACCTTTTGACCCAACAATACTACTATTAGGAAAATACCCCTAAAGTGGTAAAAGACAGAATGCAAGGATTCATATGTACAAAAGTATTTATACCAGTATTTATTGTTGAAGAAAAGATCTGAAAACAATCAATCAGGAAATCGCTATTTTAGTGAGTATGCAAATGGTATATGGTATATGGTATATATTGTTGTGCTGTAAGAAACAACACGTAAGAGGGATTCCAAAAAACCTATGAATATTTGTATGAATTGATGCAGAGAGAAGTGTGCAGAGCCAGGAGACTGATCTACAAAATGGCTCCAATAATATAACAGAAAACAACTTTGAAGGCTACGGATCAATGTAGTGACCAATCATGACTTCAAAAGATTGATTATGAAAAAATGCTTTCTGCTGCTTGGCAGAGAGGTGATGGACTAGAGGTACAGAACGAGAACTAAATTTTTAGGTATAGCCAATGTGTTTGTTTTGATTGATTATTCTTATTTGTTAGTTATTTTTAGTTAGTTGTTAGGTTTTTTTTAGTGAAACTTACAAAATACACAGAAGAAAGGAGAACGAAATTCAGAATTCAGACAAGGAGAACAGCTTTGTTACTATCATGTTAAATTTAATATGCATTTTTAAACTATGTATAAGTTCACAGTTTCATATACTATTTTTGTGTTCTTTATACATCAAAATGTGTATCTTTGTTACAGCTTATTAAATTCATAATAATTTTTTTTGTTTTTTTAGGCAATTGGGGTTAAGTGACTTGCCCAGGGTCACACAGCTAGTAAGTGTCAAGTGTTTGGTCTGAGGCTGGATTTGAACCCAGGTCCTCCTGACTTCAGGGCCGGCACTCTATCTACTGCACCACCTAGCTGCCCCCATAATAAAAATTTTTAAGTAAAAAGATTTCAGAACTCTTCACCATTATGATGTATCAGAAAAGTTATGGGGAAATCTGCCTCTTTGGGTGCTAATGGGAATAATACTGAACTTGGAATTGAGACCTGGATTCCAGTTCTATCTCTGGACGTAACATATTACATGTAACATAATAGTTAGAGTAAGTCATTTTTCCTCTCTTGACCTCAGTTTCCTCATCTTTAAAGTAGAAGATAGAACTAGATTACCTATCTCGAGCTTTCCTTCCAGGTCTAATATTTTGTGAAAAGGAAACTCCAAGACAAAGAGTTACTACAAACTATGCCAAATGAAATATGAGTCTCAAAAGGAAATTGTTGCTCATTCTTTGGCCTAAAGATAAACCACATTCTTAAATTTTCTTCTATGTTTCCTACTTTGTGGCTTACCAGCCTTCCTTTTCTAAGGTAGTTCCCCATTAATACAAATTATAGTATACGTTCATCCTCAATGCTACAGCCCTCATAATATGGTTAGAACACTATATTTACCATGTCATCTCATTTTTTTTATTTCATGCTTTTCAATTATCTCTACTTTTTAAAATCTTTGTAAGTACATATTGTCATTTTGAGCTATTAAAATAAATTTGAATTTGCTTTCATGCAATTTAGATGATTAACAATGATAGTTTTCTAAAATTGTCATGAATCATGCAACAATAAAAGAAAATATTGCATTATTTATGCTTGAGAGAAAAATTTATGCTTGTGAGAAAACAAAGACATTTGTGTACGTTAAAGCCCAAGTGAAAAAATTGGTGCATTTACAAACTGGCCAAGAGATGGGAAATGACTTACTCTAGCACCCACAATATGTTACTGCCAGAGACAAAACTAAGAGCTGCCTAACGCACAGCTAACCTTAGTTAAAGTCTTTAAAATAATAAAATGCATAAAAAAGGATCAAGTTCAAAAATGGTGAGTTCAAAGACAGTTAATTCAGAAACTAACCTTTAATAGTGATTTTAAAAGTAAAATTAATTTTCAAAACTTTATATTGAATTCAAAACACATTGAGACATTTAGTAACTTTACTAGGTTTTTAAAAATTCACTGCTTTTCAAACTGAATTACACACGCACACATATGTAAATATATGTATATATTTTATTATAACTTAGTATACTGATCCCCTGGTCATTCTCCCTCCTTCCTCAAGGACTTCAGCACCTGGCTCACTATCTTCCTCTCCTCTTCAATTCCTGCTTTTATACTAAGGAATTTTAATATCCACATAGATGCTCCCTCAAGCTCTTAAACCTCCCAATTCTTCAGCTTCCTTAAATATTAATACCTACTCCACTCTACCTCAGCCACACATAGGGATAAATGGTCACACAACAGCTCTCACCACAGCCCACAGGTGTTCCACTTCCAATAAACTATTATTCCATCTTTCCCCATGGTTCATCCCTTCTAGCCCTATTCTCCCAAAATATTAATTACCTGCTCCAACTTTACTTTCTTCCCTTTCCAACTTCAACATTATATTTAGCTAATTCAACTCTGTACTGCCCTGTATTCTTGAATCCAGCACCCTTTGTCCCAATGCAGTTTATCTTTTGCCTACTCCCAAGGCAAATCTCAGCCTGGAGAAGGTTTCACATCCATGTTGACCGGATATATTACAAATTCATGTTATCTGACTTCACCTGAAGTGAAGAAATCCTTTTTATTCTTCCCTAATCATTTCCTTTCTCATTCGTCACAGAAGTTATGTCCAAACTCCCTGGGACATATTTTCCTAATCGGTAAAGGGAGGGAGAAGAGCAGACTGAGTGGTTCCTAAGATTCCTCCAAAGTCTAAATCTATGATTCTATGATGCTACTAAGAAGATAACCCTGGAGAGGTATGGTGTACTAAATTCCTGAAGGCAGAGGCCTGAAAGACAGAAATGAAGAGTATAAAAAGCACTACTTTGATGAAAAATACAGGTTGCAACCATTAGAAAACACTTGAAAATTGGAGACTAATAGGAGAGTCTAGGAGTTGTGTACTAAGGACAATAACTAGTTCAGAGAATGGAAATTTTAGGAATGATTGAATGTTAGAGCTGGAAGGGATGACTTAGAGATTATCTAGTCCAACTCTCTCCTTTTATAGATGAGAAAACAGGCCCCAAAATACGAAGTGACTTGTTCAACATCACAAAGTTAGCTGGTTAAAAGTTTAAGCCAGCCGATTAGCAACAAACCTAAAGTAATGGTCATACATACTATAATGATAGCTGACATTTATATAATCCTTTATGGTTACAAAGCACTTTTACATTTCATTCAATCCTCATAACAACCCCTTGAGCTAGGGAGGGTAGGGACAGAGATACCCATTTTTTATACATCAAGAAATGAGGTTCAGAAAGGTGATTTGTCCAATCTCTTATAGATAGTAAAATGGCAATCTGCATTTAAACTCAGTGAAAGTTAGAGCCAGAAAAACTTTGGGAATCATCTAGTCCAACCTCCTTACTTTATGGATGAAGAAAGCCCAAAGGGTTGGAGTAACCTGAGCAGCATCACATATATAAAGAGCACATTCCAGTTTCAAATTCAGGTTTTCTGATTCTAAATTCCACGCTATTTCCACTACACTGTTCTGCAGACCTCATATCTTTTCATTCAAAAACAAATGTGATCTTTTCTGAGGCTACTAAATACCCACACCTACCTTGATCAAAGATAGGAGTTAAAGCTAATATTGCAGCCCTAAGGAAGAAGTCTGTGGAATGGTAAATATAAAGTGATATTACCTCTAGATAGTTTGAATTTGATTTAATTTTGCATCTTATTCATCAATAAAGTTGAAATATATCATTGGTTGCCTAATGGAGCTTCAAGCAATGAGGCCTTTATTAAATATCAGCATGATATTTATGAAAATGATAATGTTAATGAAACTGGTACACAAATCTTTCCCTATTGCTTTGTTAATGCAAAATTGCTGCTTCTCCCTAATGCCTAAATCACTCCCTAGGTAAAAGGTAGGTGCTTAGGGAAGGTGTAGAATCATAAGAACACTGAAATACTAAGCTAAATGGTCTCTTAGGGACCTGAAAGACTGAATGTTCCTTCCTAATCACCTAACTTATTAGCTAAGACTGATATAGTCCCCAAGAATAATAGAGCCCAGTGGGCCCAATTCTTTCCCTCACACTTTGGCCCCTACTACCATTCCTCTGCTAGAGTAAAGCCTGTGCATGTTACTCACACTGAAAGTGTTAATCAATAGTTTTATCTTACATTATGGTTTTCATTATGGCCACACACCCCTAAATGGGAGTATGAGCAGTGTGGTTTGATATAAGAATGATTACTTGCCCTATGTTCTAAACATTCTATATTATGATATGGTCCCCTACATCTTTATTATTCTATGTTCTGGAAATCCTTTACAGATTAACATTCCATATTGGCCTAGATTTTTCAAAATCTTATGACTCTTTGTTCTAATGTTCTACAATCTAAGGTCTCCTCTAGCTTTCACATTCTATAATTCAGGCAATACAAAGCTGTCCTACTGGTGTGTTTCTCAAAAAGAATTTCATTGATCAGACTTTGGAATAACAAAATAGGCCAATACCAGAAGGTTTATAGGCTTCTGATGGAAGGAAAAGGGAAAAACACAAAGAAAAGACATCTTGGGTAGAGAATAATATAAATCCTGAAGGACAATTTTTAATTCAGCAAATAGGTCATAATAAGTCTTCAAGGAGGTGATAGGCATAGTATCCCTGGCCCTTCAGTGAATCTGCTATTCTGGGGTTAATCTGCCTAATTATTGTTTTCGCACTATAGCATCATAAACAAATCCCTGAATAATTCATTAACACTTCTAGCTAATATGTTCTCTAGAAATTAAGTGGAAAGGTGTAAATAAATGGATGCAAATTCATGAGCTTGGAAATTCTATAATCCCAATAGTTTAGGCATCCAAAGCAAGGCTATAAATGAGCTATGAGACTGAACTCAAAGGGAAGATCAATGTGGACACCTGTTTAAACAGCAAATAACGTAAAGCAAAGAAGCACAAAGAGCTTAGAAATGGAACATGACAACTGTATACTATCACTATGGTTATAACTGTCAATAACAGAAGAGCTATTGCTTAGTCACAAAATATTAGATGTTGCTGAGAAAGAGTCCTTAAAGATCATTTAATCCAATCCCTTTATTTTATAGATGAGGAAAACTGAGGGCCAATGAGGGTAAGTGGTTTCTATCTTCTACATGTAGGAGAATCATAGATTTGGAAGAAGCCTTATATTTTACCTCTAAATTTAATTTCTCACTCAATAGAGGAACCCCACCCCACTTCTGTAACAACTCAATGAGAAATCATCCAGCTTTGGCTTCAATACCTCCAATGACAACTCAATGACAAGAAACTATTTGGGCAGTTCATCCCTCTTTTTAAACTGTCTAATTATTAGAAAGTTCTTACTTATACTGAGCCAACGTATGCCTTTCCAGTTCCACCCATAAATCCTAGTTCTGACCTCTGGGGCAATACAGCCCAAGGTTACAAAACTAATAAGTGGTAGTACCAAGACTTGAACCCAGGTCTCCTGACAAAGGATGAATGGGAAAGTATGGCTTGGTCCTGCAATGGTAGCAGGAGTACTAGAGCTCAGAATAAGCCAAGGCTGATAAGGAAAGATAAGACAGACAAAAAAGATTTTTTTTTGTTTAAAATCTATATTGGGAAAAGAGATCAAAGAAGGAATAGGCCCATTCAGTGTGAATAGAAATATAACTGACAAGAGACAAGGATGAGTTGCTTAACTCTTATTTTACTTCTGTTTTCTCTGCCTAAGAGAAGTGTCTTTGGTCTGGAAAGCACAGAGCAAATGTGGCCAATTAGTGAGTTGATGCCCAGGATACATAAGGAGATAGTAAGAAAGCACTCAGTGTGACTCATTAGGAATTCAAGTTATATCATCAGATACTGAAAGGCCTAACAGATGTGTTTTCACTGAGCCTCTGTAAGTGATATCTGGAAGACTGGAGAAGAGGAGAGTCACCATAGCACTAGAGAAGGGGAACTTTTTCTAATTTTTAAAAAGCTAAGAGGATGAGGTCTAAAAGCTATAGTTTAGTGAGCTTGATTTTGTTCCTGAAAAAATTCTAGAATGTATCATTTAAAAAATAATAAACTTCTAATAAAACAGTAGCAGTAATCATAAAAAGTTCTAGTATGGCTTCATCAAGAATAAGTCATACCAAATTAACCTTTTTTGCACTTATTGACAAAAGTCCCAGATCAGAGAAATTCTGGAGATACAGTTTTCCTAGAGAGAATCCTGAATCAAATCTGAATTCGGGGGCTTTTTACTTGTATTATTTGGTGTGGTAGTAAACAAAGACATCATAGAAAATTCAGTATTGACTGACTGAGACAGACAAAAGCTAACTGAGGGAAATAAGCAAGCATTTGAAGAAAGAATCCATTTCAGTAGACAAGTACTTTCCAACAAAGTCAAAATCTCCTGGGGAAGATGAAATTAGTACTTATAACAAATTCTGCAAGGACCCCTGAAATGACAATGAAACAACTGCAAGAAACTCCAGAATGGTTCAGAACAATTAGAGGAAGAAGGGAAGATATCAAAGAATAAAGACATAAATTAGAGCTCTAAAGGAAGAAATCAGCAAGTCTAATCAAATACTAGAGAAGTTAGAACAATATTAAAAGGAATCTGTGATCTCATTGATTTTGATGCTCCCTCCAACCACGCAGATCACAATTCATTCATACCTACCCATCTCACATTAATTTTTCCATTTCTTTCCATATGTTAACCACAGGGGTTCTAACCAAACTTCTGGGGGAACTTCCTTGACATTTCCCAATTTTTTTCATTTATTTGTAATAAGTTTTTATTGATATCTTCTGTTTCTTACATCATCAGTATCCTTTTACCTCCCAGAAAGCTATCCTATAAAACAAATAACATTTTTTTAAAAAGGAAAAAAAAATTCAGCACAAGTGATCAACATATTGAATAAGTCCAAACACATGTGCAATGTGTAACACTTGTGGACCTCCCCCCTCCACCAAGGGGTGGGTTGGGGTGTCTTCTCCTATCTCTTCATGAGTCATGCTTGGTCTTTATAAGTTTGTTATACTCACTTGATGTGTGATTGTTGTTTCCATTTATGTTGTTGTAGTTACTGTGTATAGTTTTGGTTTGTTTTTTTTTTTTCTGGCTCTCCATACTACAGTCTGTATCCATCTTCTCTGTTTTCATCACACATATCATTTCTTACAGCACAGTAACATTCCGTTACATTTGTGTACCCCAATTTGGTCGGCCATTCACTCCCAAATAATGGGCATCTACTTTGTTTACAATTCTTAGCTGTCACAAAAAGTGCTGCTATAAATACTTCGGAGTTTATCTGGACTTTCTTATCTATGGCCTTCTTGGGGTATAAGCCCAGTAATGGAGTCTCTGACTCAAAAGATATGTACATTTTAGTCATTTATTTGGTATGCTGTTTGCATGATGTTTTATTTGACCCACTAATTATTTAGGACTTCATTATGTTAAGTCTTCATTTAGATCTGCATTTTTTGTTTTTTGTAAATCATGGTTTGTAAAGGATGTATTGACTTTTTGCCTTTTCACATTTGTTCGCAATATCTCTCTGCCCTAGTATATGGTCAATTTTTGTAAAAGTTCCATGTAGTACTGAGAAACACATATATATTCTTTTGCAGTCCCATTCAGAAGATGCCATAGGTCTTTCAACTTTATTTTCTACAACAATTTGTTCAGTTCCATATTTTTCCCTTTTGTTTGTCTTTGTTAGACTTACACAAAACTGAGAGAGGGATATTGAAGTCGTCCATCACTGTGTTACTGTCTTATGTCTTCCTGTAGCTCAGACGTTTCCTTGATGAATTTGGCCACTAAGCCATTTGAAGCATACAAGTTTATTACTGATATTGGTTTGCCATCTATGGTCCCTTTCAGCAAATGTAGTTTCCTTGTTTATCCCTTTTTATTTTTTGAATGTTTTTGTGTTGTCAGATAGCATAATTGCAACTCCTGTTCTTTTGGATTCGTAGTAGATGAATTCTGGATTTTTTGATACATTTTGGATTTCTGGATTTATACTTGATGCATATAGTGATGTAGGAATGAAATTCAGAGGAGAGACTGAGACTGGACATAGATATACATATGTAAGTGTATATTATTATATGTGTCTATATGTATTCATATATATGTATACATGCATATATATAGTATATTACGTTTATTTATAAATGAGAGTCATCAACATAGGTACAATAGTTAAAATTCAAGGAACTGACATGGCTACCAAGAGAGCATATGGAAGGAGGTGAGAAGAGGGCCTAGGACAAAACCTTGGGTAACATCCACAGTTGGGGGGGGGGGGGCATGACGTGCATGACAGCCCAGCAAAGAAGATTGAGAAAGAGCACTTACAGAGTAAGAGAAGAAACAGAGAGAATAATGTCATGAAAACCCAAAGAGGAGATAGTATCCAGGAAGAAAGTGTGGTTAAGAGTGTCAAATGCAGCAGATAGGTCAAGAATGATTAGGACTGGGAAAAGATCATCATTCAGCAACTGAGAGATCATTAGTAACTTTGAAGAGTTAGAATTAGAATTAGGGGTTTAGTTAGGGTAGTTTAGTTAGAGTAGTTTTAGTTAGGATAGCTGAATAATGAGATCAAGAACCGCACTTGAAAGGGTTGAGGAGCAAGTAAGAGAAAATGAGGTGGAAATAGTGAGTGCAGAAAGTTGTATTTTTTATCCCCAGAAGTTTTGCTGAGACAAAGAGAAGAAATCTAGGGTGATAGTTTGAGGAGATGACAGGATATAGGCAAAGGTTTTCATTTTTTTTTAAGGCTAAGAAATTCTTGAGCATGTTTAAAAGAAGTAGGGAAAGAATCAATAGATAGAAGGTTGAAGATTCAAGAAAAAGGGTATGATTCCAGGTTACAATCTTCTGGAGAAGGGATCAAGAGGACATGTAGGGACATTAGGTGGCACAGTGGATAGAGCACCGGCCCTGGAGTCAGGAGGACCTGAGTTCACATCCAGCCTCAGATACATAATACTATCAGTGTGACCCTGGGCAAGTCACTTAACCCCACTGCATAGCCAAAAAAAAAAAAGACTTGTAGAAGGGCTGATCTTAGCAAAAAGAAGGGCCACCCCTTGATCAGAGACTGGGGAAAGGAGAAAAGTGTAGAAAAGAGTAGTGATGTCTAAGGATCTCAAGATGAAGAGAAAAAGAGAAAAGGAAGGCCCTTTCAAATGGTCCCAATTTTCTCAGTAAAGTAAGAGGTAAGGTTCTCAGTCAAGGATGAGGGACTTAGCTATATACCTTTCTCCCCATGGAGAATAATGCAGGGCCAAAGAGGGTACAGAACTGGGCTACACCACTGAAAGAAAATATCTGCAAACTACCTGAAAAGCCCAGATGTATATAATACAGTCATCTCCAAGAAAATGTAATTGAGATATAATAAGATTAACCAAATTTTCATAAATTGTTTGAAATAGCATTTGATTTAAGGGAATGTTATTGACGGAAACTAACCCTCGCCAAACCATAAGGCTTTCTATAGTCTATAAACCCTATGTTCTATATTTCAGAGACAGGGTTGCTACAGCCAGAGAAAACAGTTCACTGCCTGGAAGCACACTTCATTTCCCATTAAGGAAAACTATCTTTATCAAAGTAGACAGAAAACAGAGCACTCCAGAACCAACTACACAAGTCACATGTACATACTGTTCTTTCAGTTATAAATTCAGAAAGAGAATCAGAGTTCTAGAGCAATAAGGGCCTCAGGACACAGACTGTCAGAGCTGAAAGGGGTGCATAGAATACAAAGTGTTTAAATATAAAAAATAGAAGGAACTGAGTACATAAAATGTTAGAATGTACATTGTTACAGCAGAGTCACAAAATGTTCAAACTTGAAGGGAATTTAGAAATAATCTGGACCAATCCCTTCATTTTATAGTGGGTGATGACACTGAGGCCCAGAGAAGAAAAATGACTAGTCTCATTTTACAGAAATAAGTAGTGGCAGAGCTGGAACTAGGACCAAAATTTTCCTGACTACTCTTTCCAGTGTTATTCCCAATGTGTCACAATTCTCTGAAAAGTAGATAGTTTATGCTTGAGCAAAAACTTAGCAGTGGCACAAACACTTGTCCTTAAATTCGCTTAGGTCAGAGATCCACTAAGTATTGCATAGTTAAAAACTAAAAATATTTTATTTTTATGCTAAAATGTTAAATTGGTCATCAAAGAATTAATATAAATCTATGAGGTTAAATTCCAGCTAGTATTTATAATCAAATACAACTTTAGTGATAGAAACTAAGTCAGAAGAACCATTGTCTGGCACAGTTCTCTTTTCAAGAAGTTGTATTTGTTTTACTCTCTACTACAGCCTTATTTAAGTCTATGACAATAAGTACCTAGATTCAAATACTATCTTCAGTTGATTCAGCTACTTGCCAAATGCACTTGAAATCTGTATTCTGGAAATCATGAGCTAGGGGAAACAAGATCAAGATCCTCAAATATCTGAAGGTCTGGCATGTGGAAGCCCAGATGAGGGATGAGGGATTAGACTTGTTCTGCTTGGCCCCAGAGGACAGAACTAAGAATGATGGGTGAGGCATATTTCACATTTCATTACATTTTGGTGCAATATTAGAAAGACCTTTATAACATTTAGGAAAAAAATGTAAATAGGCTGCCTTCAGAGTTCTTTGACACTGGATGCACCTAATTAAGTGTGGCTAGATGATCAGAATGCTCTAGAACTTATTCATCTTTTAGGTAATAATGGTAGAACTAAAAGATTGTGGGATCTCTTCCATTCCTTAGATTCTGTGATTGTTGTGACAAACATGACTATAACACATCTTCAGAATGAAAACTACACTCCACTGGTGCTCACTGCCACTATGAATAGGAAAAATAACAACAAACATAAGGAATGTAGCATTAACTAACCATCATAACAATCTGATCATTCAGGTCATCACACTATGACGATGTGGAGGTCTTTAAACAGAGGCTGAATGATCTCTTGGGAGTTTGGAAAGTGGTAGTTCAAGTATGAGTTCAACTAGACAGTCTGAAGTCTCTTCTAACTCAGATTTTATGCATCTAGAAGCAGATATATTTTTTATGTTCCGAAGATTTAAGATGTCACAAAAAAATAAAAAGCAGACATAATTTGACAAAGAAAAAAAAAGATGGCACATTTTGCCCTCAAATGGTACATAAAAAGGGCCATTGGATAAGAGTCTGAAGATCAGATTGGAGTTTAACACTAATGGTATGACCATTGGAAAATTACTCTACCTCACTGGCCTCAGTTTCCTTGTCTTTAAAATGGCAAAAATCCTACTTGCATAATCTACTTCCCAAGTTTGTGAAGAAAAGTTTTTTGTAAACCTTTAATATCCTTGTTTTTAATATGCTTTTAAAAAATGTAAACTATTACTATTATCTGTCTTTTGCAAGAAAGGGAAAGAGGCTGAACCTAAAGTGATAAAGGATATGTAACCCATCACCAGTAAGAAGATATGAGTATACCCATTAATTGCATTAGAAGTTACAACCTATTTAGATCACATTAGTAATGATAATTGTTCACCCAGCAGGAGAAAATTGACAACCTTAGGTGAGATGAAACAAAAGTTCCACAAGGTAATTAAAATGCCAAATCATGAAAATGCTCCATTGTCTACAATGGATCCTTATAAACCAAATTCTTGATTCATAAATTCAAAGGATCTCAGAAACTGAAATTACTTCAGAGCTCATCCAGTCTACCTGAAACCTGAATCCCATCTGGAATTTACCCACAAAAGGCAACAGGCCTACTTGTGAAGGCCTCCAGTAGCATGGTACTCAACACCTTCGGAGGAGATCTACTCAACTGCCTTTATCTTTAGAAGTTTTCTTATCTTGAGCCAAAATTTGCCTCCTTACAACTTCCACTAGTCCTATAGACTCTGAAGCCTAACAGGATGAATTGGTACCCAAAAAAACCCCAACCTTTTAAGTCAGTGCTTCCCCCCCAAAAAAAAAACAAAACATAGATCATATTAAAAAATCCCAGCACTAGAGCTATAGATGTCTTCTAATTGGACACATGCAATTCTTATTTATATCATCACAATTATGTGACCATGTAGTTGTTATTGCACTTCCATCAAACTCTTCCTCTGATGCCTCATATAATATTATGTACTTGTCCCAGGGTTCTAGAAGCCTATGGCAGGTCCTACCCAAAGCTGGAAAGGCTTCAAGTATTGGCCTAGAAACAGACTGTGTCTGGCATCTGTGGATTACCCCAAGTTCAGAGAGACCCATCAATAGAGTCTGGCTGCAGAGTGATGACTTTTTTTGTCTGTAATTCACAAAAAAATGATGGAGGATCACAATTCATGTCAGTGGATTGGAATGCCCACACAGAGAAAATCATGGAGTCTTGAAATACTGAAGAAAGTATGCAGTATAACGGAAAGGCAAAGGACTTGTGTTCAAATCCTAACTATACTACCTGAGTGACTTTGCATAAATCGCTTTATCTCTATGGTTCTCGGGGTCCTCCTATAAAATAAGGAAGGCTGAACTAGACCAACTCTAAGGTCATTTTGAGTTCTAAATCCTATGATCTTAGATGCACATGCAGAATAGATCAGACAGTATGCTACTTCCCTCCATTTCTAAAAATAAGAGCAGATAAATAATAATGGTTACTTGTCCTATTAGGAGAAACTTATGGAATGTTGTTGAGTTTCTTTTCAAAATGTATTTATTCTGTGGTAATAGCCTTTTTTTAAAAAATGTTTCATTGATTCTCTTTTCTTTTTTTTCAACATCACTATCACTTGCTAATAACTTTCCCAATATAAACTCCTCCCTTATAATAAATAAGTACACTGACATGAATACAATGTCAATCTAATAATGGCTCTTAAATTAGAAATCCAGTAATATATTTTTATGTCCTACATCCTGTTGGTCAGTCAGAATTAGAATCTTCTGTCCTATAATTATGGCATGGTATGATGTCCATTGCTTTTCAGAGAAGCTCTTGTAAATATAATACCTAGTTAACATATGTAAAATATAAATATCCAGTAACTATAAATAAAATTAAAAATATATTCTAATTTATCATTACTATTATTATATAGAGGACAACACCATCCTCTCAATCCCTCAGTTTCTCAATTTAGGTGTCATTTGTGACTCCTTGCTATCTCTCACCCTACTCACCCACCCCAAATCCAATCTGTTGCCCAGGCCTATTGATTTGACCTCTTCAGCATCTCTTGAATATGTCACCTTTCTCTCTTCTGACATTGCCACCACTCTAGTGTAGGCCCTCATCATCTCATGTTTGGATTATTGCAATAACTTGCTTGTGGGGAATGTCTGCCTGCCTCAAGTCTCTCCCCATTCCAATCTATTCTCAGCCACCAAGCAATTTTACTAAAATGTAGGTCTGATGAATTCCTGTGGTTTCCTATTGTTTCCAAGATCAAATACATACTCCTCCATTTGGCTTTGAAAACCCTTTATAATCCAGCCTCCACCTACCTTTCCAGCCTTCTTACACCTTACTGCCTACTAGGTACTCTGATCCAGTAACACTGGCCTCCTGGCAATTCCTCGAACAAGACACTCCATCTCTCAGTTCCAGGTGTTCTCTCTGTCTGTCCCCCATGCCTGTAAGGCTCTCCCTTTTCAACTCTGCTCCCTCATTTTCTTCAAGTTGAAACTAAAATCCAACCTTCTACAAGAAGTCCTTCCAAACCCCTCTCAATTCTAGTACCTTCCTTCTGTTAATTATTTTCTATTTATCCTATATATAACCTGTTTGTACATATTTGTATGTTTGTTTTCTCCCCTTGTTTCTTGTATCTTTTGTGTATTTCTACCATTTAACGCAGTGCCTAGTACATGGTAAATTCTTAATAAATGTTTAATGACTGACTGTTAGGAGGTACTATTTGAATTTAACCTCAGCATCTGAAGATAGACCAACTTCAAATTTAGTCTTCATCAACTAAAATAATGTTTCTTTGAAAGGAAAAAAAATGTAGGTATACAATGAAAAAGAACGCAGGGAGTATATATTCAGATCAAAATGCTAAAGTATTTTTTAAACTGCCTAAGAAATTAGTATAGATGATAAAAATGTTACACAGATATCATCATTCAAAATATTTGTGGTTATTGATTATGATTTTAAGGACCAGTCATATTTAGCTTATAGAGAAAGAATTTCAGTAGATGATTGGCATTAAAACAGCACATCTACTGAAACAGATGATGAAGTATAAAAAGGATGTAAACTACTGTTAAATCATACTGCTTTTTCAAAAAATATTAAGTATGTCAGAGTCACTAAAAGCCAGGGAAGGTTAAGTTATATGACTAAATAAAATCTGTAAACAACTCCAACCTGTGGCTAGTAAGACATGACTCAAAAGTCAACTAGAACCAAATGTATTCTCATTCAAGAAGAATGCATTGACGTTTGTTTTAAGTTTTCCTAGCCAAAATAGTTTTATCTCTACAGAATAACATAAGCTTCTTGAGGTCAATGATTATTCTATTTTTTTTACTTTTTGTAATCACACAATTTAACAAACATTTGTTGAATTGAATTAAATGACTAATTTGGGTTTAAAGGCACTCAGCTGGCTCCAATAATTAATTACTGACTGGCTTTTGGCAAGTAACTTCCCTTGTTGGAGCTTCACTTACCTAATCAACAAAAGGAAGGGTTTGGAATGCCGACATTTTTTGTTAATATTTTCTCTTTCTGGGGGCAGCTAGTGGTGAAGTGGATAGAGCATGGACCTTGGAGTCAGAAGGACTTAAGTTCGAATTTGACCACACATACTTACTAGCTGTGTGAACTGGACAAGTGATTTAACCCCAACTGCCTCAAAAAAAAATCCCTTTCTCATTCCCTCCAAGTGTTCCCTTTTCTTCTTTCTATTTAAGTAGAAAATTTTAATCATATTAACTACCAATAAAGTTTTTAAAATTATTTTTTATAAAACTAGACACTTTTCATAAATAATGGCTACATATGAGCCTTCCCAATGAATATTCAAGTAATACTACTACACTCCAGTCCTTAACCCCCCATAAATTCTGGCATGTCACAAAAACAGAGATAGAGTTGGGTGGGGGAGAAGATTGCATCTCTTCATTTTGCAACTACAATGATTTGAATTTGCACATTGTTTTGCTAATTTGCAATCTTTTCATTTACTGGTCTTATTTAAATGTTTCTGCTATTAACTATTTTCTATTACGAAGAGAAAGTAAAATAGCAATAAATGTGAAGGAAAGAGTTGAATCAAATCCCAGTGTTTGATTGGGTATTATCTAAAATGGAATCATCTGTGAGTTGACCTAGCCCTCTTGTTAAAGAGAAAAATGAGAAAAGGAAGATGAACTTACACATACAGTGGCAAGCTTCCCAAGTTCAATCACATATACCTAAAATGCTGGTTGCTTCTCTAAATGAACCTGGTATTGGATTTGACTGGTAGCTATTTAAAATTACTTGTTTTTGTTATTCAGAACTTAAGTAATACTAAATAAAATGAGTGCTTCCATACACGTAATAGAACAGAAAAAGAGGAAACTGTTAATTTCTATTACATATAGTTTGCTTTTATTTTTAAATATGTAACAAGTTTAAAACATAACTTTCAAATTATAGCTGTTCTTTTTTTGGCATTCCTTCTGTTCTCTTCTGTTCAAGTTTTTTTTTTAAAAAAATTGCTTCAATCACCTTGTTTTCTTTCTTTATTTCTGTATCCTATCTCCTCCTACCCTTCCTTTTACCCTTCTCCCATTGAAAAAAGAAAAAAAAAACCTTGTAACAATTATACATAGTCAAGCAAAACAAATTATAATCATACTTTGGGACCTAGTAGCTGTACCATGTTGGCCAGGTCTGAAAATATGTCTTATTCTACATAAAACTACTTGTTTTGTTGGCCCCAGGAAGCACCTTTAAGGAACATAAAACTCCACGAAAGGAGCAAAGTCATAATTTATGATTTAGATGGTGTTTCTGGCCTTAAGTCTTAGCTATACAATTTGATGACCATCACCTCCAGTGTATAGGAGTATAAGATTTACAACTGAAAAGGACATTAGGTTCACTTAGTCAATCATAGGTTTACCACTTCATCTTAAAGACAAGGAACCTGAGACCCAGAGAGAAGAAACTGACTTGTAGAAAGTCAGAAGTAGAAAGGAAAAGAGCTGAAATTTAAACAAAGATCCTCTCTGATTCCAAATTTAATGCTTTTTCCACTACACCAAGGAATAACTATTTCCCCTAAAATCAACAAACACTACAATTTTCAAACACAAAATTGAATGACTACCTATAACACTGAAACCCCTTCTACTAACCACATCCATGGGAGATCCAGAACCACAGAATATTAGAACTGGAAAAGGCCTTTGAGACTATTGTTCACTAAATTGTAAACTCCTTGAGAGCAGGATCTATATTTCCAAGATGACTGCCCCTTCTCCCATCACCACCATATATAACACAATGTCTTTCTTACAGTAGATATTCAACAAATGTTTTTAATTGAGCCAAATAATTTTTTTCACCTAGAAACCACAGAACGAAAGAGATCATAGTAGGTAAAACACCAGAGTGAGAAAGTGAGGCATTATGATATAAAAGAGTTGGTTTTAGAGTTGGGGACAAGGGTTCAAACTCCATTGCTCTGTGATCTTAGGTAAGTTACTTAATATATCTCTGGGTCTCAGTTTACTCATCTGTAAAATGAGGGAGTTGGCCTAGAGATTTGTCCAACCTCCTTATCCCGCTCTAAATGTATGGACATAAAACCATTCAAGGCTGAAAACGATCTTTAGAAAGTTTTTGGTCAGAACTGGAAGAGCAATTAGAAAAACGTTTGAAGAAGAGCTATAGCCTTGTGAATACTGGACACCTTGGAAGACTGAATATCAAGGCTAGAAGAACCCAGTTAAAAACATTATGTTTCAAGAGAGAACACAGAATGTTAAAGCTGGAAGTGATTAAAAAAATAAAATGTTAGAACATAGAACTTAAGCGCTGGGAGGGACCTCCTCCAAATCCCTCTTCTTCCCCCCCAAACCCTTAAAAGATAGAGAAACAAGCCCAGGGAGGTGGAGTAACTTAGATGTCTTTGACCCTGACAAGGTCAGGAAGGGTGGTCCTGAGTTCTGGAGCACCAAGGGTCTGCCTGAGTGTGTGGCAGGAGGGCTGGGTTCTCCGGGACACCTCGCCCCTGGCCGGGCAGCTAGGCAGAGGCCAGAGGGCGGGATGGAGGGGCTCACCTCCCTCCACTTGAGCTGCCTAAGGCTGATCTTGAGGGCTTCCAGGGAGGTCCTGGCCTTGGAGCTGTCCACGGTGACAGTGAGAGGCCGGCGGCCCCGGGACTCGTCGGGCACACGCACTCCGGCGGCCTTCTTGCCTTTCGTCTTGGTCCTGATCCTGGCCACGGGGCGGGGGCGGCGTTCCTGGAGGCTGACGTCGCCTTGCTCAGCCGGGTTCTGGACTGTCAAGGGGGCTGAGGAAGGGACCCGGGTCTGGAGCTCGGCCTCGGCGGGCCTTTCGGGCTCGGGCTCGGGCGCGGGCGCGGGCTCGGGGTCGGGCGCGGGATCAGCGTCGGGCTCGAGTTTAGTGTCCAGCTCGGGCTCGGGCTCAGTGTCCGGCTTGGGCTCGGGCCGCTGCTCGTTCTGCTTGGCCTTAGGGTCGGGTTCCCCCTCCGCGCCGGGGTCCTCCAAGGCCGGCAGCTCTGCGGGCCCATCCCCGCAGGCCCGCTGCATGGCGCTCAGTGTTGCCCCTGCTTCCCCGGCCCCCGCAGGAGCAGCCCCCACCCTCCCCACTGAGCCCCGCGCCCGCCCGCAGCCGTAGCCGTCCCAGCAGCTCCAGCCGCCTGCGCTCCGGCCCTGCCGGTTGCCATGATCGCCTCTGGTTGACAACCGCGGCCGCCTTGGGACGGGGTGCGAGAAGGGACAATCAAGAGTCCAGCCCAGGAGACCTCATAGGAGGAGCATGGTCACGTGGCTTGTCAGTCACAGAGGCTCCGGGTACCATGTTTGAAACTGGCAAGCGAGCCCTTTTCTTTCTCTTCTCTTTCTCATTCTTTCTCTCCTTCTTCCAGCTGTCACTCTGCTCCTCTCTGTGTAGTCTTCTTTCCCTCTCTCTTTCCCCCTTTTTTCCTCTCCTTGCTTCCTCTCTTTTTCCCTCGTTCTCAAACCCAGGGCTCCTTCCACTGCATTCCCATGCAGCTCCCATTTCCCAAGTTAACGGAGTACTTTCTTTACCACCACCCTGTGAGGCAGGTAGTGCAAGGAGTATTGTCTCCGCTTTACAAATGGGGAAACTGAGATTTAGGAAAGGAAAATGACTTGCCCAAGTTCACTTAAACAGTATCATGTCTCAGAGGATAGAGGATAGAGCACAGAGCCTGGAGTCAGGAAGACGAGCTCAAATCCGGTCTCAGACACTTCGTGATCCCGGGCAAGTCACTTGACTGCAGTCTGCCTCAGTTTTCCTCATCTGTAAAGCAGGAATAATAATAGCACTTACCTCCCAGGATTGTTGTGAGGATCAAATGAGTAATAGTTGTAAAGCACTTAGCACACATAGTAATAGCTATATAAATGATAGCTTTTATTATAATTATTATTGCTAGGTGTGTGACCCTGGGCAAGTGAATGAACCAAAGTTTGCCTCAGTTTCATCAGCTGCAAAATGGGGATAATAATAGCACCTACCTCCCAGAATTGTTGTGAGGATCAAATGAATAATAGTTGTAAAGCCCATAGCACAGTGCCTGGCACATAGTAGGTGCTATATGTGTTGGCTATTATTATATTAGTATTACTTTCCCCTTCCATTTCTTTATAATAATATTGCATCTATTAGGTAATTAAGAAAATAAGATTCAGAGCTGGAAGGGATCTTGGGGGTGAACAAGTCCAGTCTCTTCCTATAGCAAGTGAAGACCCTGAGAATCAGAGGTAAAATTACTTGTCCAAAGTCACACAGCTTCTTAGCGTTGCTGAAATTTGAACCTAGGTCCTCTGATTCCAAATCAGGCGTGATTTCAGTTGTGCTACTCCTATGCTGAATTGAACGTTTACATTGTGTGGTAGAAAGCCAGATTTGGGTGGATTTGGCTGGGTTCAGCTCCTAGCTGTATCACCTGTGTGACCTTGGGCAAGTCATTTAACCTCTCTGTGTCTCAGTTTCTTCATCTGTAAAACTGAAGAGGTGAACTAAATGAGCTCCAAGTCTTTTCCAGCTTTAAATCTATAATTCTGTACTCATATATTTGATTCATACTTTTACAGGAATTCTTAGAGATCATCTAGTAGTATGAAACTCAACTAGAAACAGATCCTTTGTGGGCCACATATTAACTTAGAAAAGTAGTAATCAACATTATCTATGTTGTATTTTTATTTATTCTGTTAAACATTTGTCAATTACATTTTAATCTGCCTCATAGGCAGCTGCAAGTTTGACACCTCTGATTCTAGTCCGTCCTCCTCACATTTAGATAAGAAAAATTTGGTCCAGAGTGGTTGTTGCTGAGTTAGGAATCAACTTCAGGTTTCCCAATTCTCAGTCCAATGCTCTATCCACTGCTTTATGCAGCCTATAGGTTTTCTATTTTATTTTTGCACATAAGCAAGTAAACAAATATTGAACTATATTAATTCTATAGTCATGGGTGTCGGGTACAGCCTTTTTTTTTTAAGGATCATGACTTTTCCTAGAATACATTAAAACTTTGTCTCTTTTGTGTTTTGTAATGTTAACAGTTGCTATTAATTCCCTTGTTAAAGGTTCTTGTAAGGCTGATGATGAGAAAAGAGCATAAAGGAGAGTTTAAGGGGGGGAGACAATAGATAGTCAAACAAGTAAATAAAGAACTCTGGAAATCTGGTTGAATCCCGGGGTCTGACATCTAATAGCTGTGTGACCCTGGTCAAGTCACTTTATTTCTCTGAGTCTTAGTTTCTTTCTAAGCTAGGGACAACAACACTTTAACTTGCTATCTTGTTCTTGTAAGAATCAAGGAAGCAGTAAATGGGAAAGTGCTTTGGAAAGAGGCAGAGATAAGATGGTAGAGTAGCAAGAAGGACAGCTGAAGGGTATGGAAACCTATCTTACCCTACTGGAAAATAAGTGGGCAAGGGGACAAGAGAGCAGGGGGTTGATAGAGGGGAGGGCAGATTGGGGAAAGGGATAATCAAAAGCAAACACTTCTGAGAAGGGACAGGGTCAAAAAAGAGAATAGAATAAATGGGGGGGTAGGTTAGGATGAAGGGAAATATACTTAGTTTTTCACAACAGGACTATTATGGAAGTGTTTTGCATGACTACACATCCATAATCTGTATAGAGATGCTTGCCTTTTTAATAAGAGTGGGTGGGGAGGGAAGAAGGGAGAAAATTTGTAACCCAAAGTTTTAAAAACATATGTTAAAAATAAAAAATTATATTAAAAAAAGGACAGCTGAGCTCCCCAACCCAACTCATGCACAAAGATTTAGAAAAAGCACCACACCAGTTCCTGGTAGGGAAATCTAGTAAAATTTGAGAGTGAATCATATTTCTAACCAGATCAGCATAGGGAGACAAGAGAGGTCTGCAGACAGTGGGGATTGGATCTAGCCAGCAGCATACAGCACAGAGCATTCCAGCACACAGGAACTGAGAAAGGACACACACTGTTCAACAAGAAAAAAAGAGATCCAAAACTCTTACAGGATGGCCCCCACTTTGTAGAAGCTTCAGAAACAGCATGGCACCTCTATTTCATCACAGATGCAGGGCAGACTGAGGAGGGGACATGTGCCTATGGGTGGCATTCCGTGGGTACGAAAGAGTTGGGGGGCCCTAGGCTATGTACTGGGAATGGAGTAGACCTTACTCTGGAGCAAGGAACAAGTTCAAAAAGAGACAGCTGTGTGGCTCTGACTCCAGCAGTTGAATGGGGTTTCAATTCTATCATCCAGCTCAGTCAGAAGCCTGTAGGGAAACAACAAGGACTGAAATCTCTGGCCTTTCTTGGTCTCCCACTAATGCTAGTGCCTTCTCTATATTATCTCCAATTTATACTGAATGTAGCTTGCTTGTACATAGTCGTTTGCATGTTGTCTCCCACATTAGGCAGTGAACTCCTTGAAAGTAGGCTTTTGCCTTTCTTTGTGTTCCCATCAATTAGCACAGTGCCTGGCACGTAGTATACACTTAATAAATGTTTATATTCTGACTGAAATTATGTCTCTCTGAACCTGTAGAGCTTTCCAGCTGGCTCAATCCAGAACTCAACCCAGGGGAAAGCTCACAGGTATGTTGTCTGGACCCAAACCCAGGTAAGGAACATGCAGAACTCAGACTGAGTGAGCAGTAATAAGATTTTACCTTGGATCAGACCACTTCCAGAGCCCTGAAAACTTGCAGGTCCCCAGCCTGAACTGGCTTTGTAAGCTTGCAATAATACAATACTCAATACCCCAGAAAAGGAGCAGAAGAACCCAAGAGGAAGATAAAAGCTTAACCTAGACATTTCCTTTAAAACTGCTCAGAGCATGACCCTAACATGAAGTCTGAAGTCAGGAAGTAGGCTAGAAGAATGGGGGAGGGAGGCGGCAAGAATCCCACTACAAAAAGCTATTATAGTGATAAAGATACTCAAGACATAAACCCAGAAGAAGAGAATAACTCCAAAATATCTACAAGCAAAATCTCAAAGAAGAATACAGCTTGAGCACAATTTCAACTAGAATCACTGACAAAGATGAAGCAAGAGTTTTAAAAAAGAGCTTAAAAATTTTTTTTAAATCAAATGATGATACAAGTAAAAATGGAAAAAGAAATTAAAAAGTTATGGGAAAAGCTACAGAAAAAGTTCTCTATAACCATAAAGTACTATTTTAGTAAGCCTGAATTTCCTAATCCTGTTCAGTTAAATGGTTTTTTTTTTCTGGAAAAAAAGTCTCACAGAGAATGTTTTCCAATTGCTTTTAGTAAAGCCTTTCTTCAGTGAAACTGTACGACTGTGCAATTGGTGGAAACAGAGGAAGAGGAAAAATAGGGCTATGTATAACAGTGTCATATTAATGTGACACTGATGTTATTTGTGGCATTCCAAACAGTCATAACTGACTTGCCTGCTACTTATGACTACAGAAGGGCAGTATACCACTATTCAGAGCAAGGGAGTACAATATCTTACTTGACCACCAAGTGGAGCTCTCCTAGAGGCAAAAGCCCAGTGAGCCTGTAGTGGAGATAGTCATCAAGTGCCTAGTAGCTTCTAATAATGCTTTTTGTTTCCTCTCTGTTGTGAATACACCTTTATTCATTTTTTCATTTTGGTAATATATTTATTCTTTCTCTTTTTCTTGATCATGTTAACTAATGGTTTATTTAGTCAGTTAATAAACATTTATTAAGCATAATGCTAAGGTCTGGGGATACCAAGAAAGAGGAAAAAAATACATGCCCTACCCTTTGTTATTCTTTTTTTTAATAGCATTTGTTTTTACCAATTCAATGATATTTTAAAATGTCAATGTTTCTGAATTTCTCTCCTAACCTCCAAGCTTGTTTGTATTTATTCTGCCTGCTAATTTGTTTATTTTCTGGTCTTTTAAAGGGAATACACAGTTCATTGATCCTTTTTCTTAATATTAGTTGTTTTGTTAAGATTAGTTTTCAAAACTACAAATTTCATTTTGAGAGCTGCTTTACTGACTGACTGAACAAAGAAGAGACTGCAGTTCTTTCACGATGAACCAACAGTGCCGTTTCAAAGGTTTTGGTATACTCTCTCATTGGTATATCTCTATTTTTTAATTTAAATTTTTGTTTTTATCTTTTGCTTCACATCATATTCATTTCTGCATTTATACCTTTATCATCCCCTACCCATGGAGCCATCCTTTGTACTAAAGGGGGAAAAAAAGCAGTTAGGCAAAACTAACCAACATTTCAACTTAGTCTGACATTGTATGTAATGTTCCACACCCAGTGACCCCAACCTCCGCAAATACAGAGGGGAGACACATATGTGCCCCCCTCGTTCAACTGACATTGCCATCACCCTGGTGCAGCCCTTCATCAACTCATCCATGGAATATCGCAGTGGTCTGCTGGTTGGTCTCCATGTCTCAGTCTCTTTCCTACTCAAATCCATACTAATTCCACTTATTGGTCCAAGCGATCTTCCTAATTCAACAAACTCCAGTGGTTCCCTATGGCCTCCAGGATCAAAAGTAAAATCTTCTTTTTGGCTTTTAAAGCCCCTTATGATCTGGCCCCCTTTCAACCCTTCCAAGTCTTCTTATACCTTACTCTCCTCCATATGCTCTATGATCCAGTGACGCTGACCTCCTTGCTTTTCCTTGAACGTGATGCTGAATCTCCCAGCTTCATCTATTTTTATTGACTTTCCTTCATGCCTGGAATTCTCTCCCTTTTCATCTCTATGTCCTTGTTTCCCTGGCTTACTTCAAGTCTCAGCTTAAAATATCACCTTTGACAAGGAGCCTTTCCCAATCCCCCTTAATGCCAGAGCCTTCTCTCTAAAATTGGCTCCAATTCATCCTGTATATATCTTGCTTGTAAGAAGTTGCTACATATTGACTATCCAATGAGATTGTGAGGGCTTTGAGTACTGGTTTTTTGTTTTGTTTTGTTTTGTTTTCTCTTCCTTTATATCCCCAATGCTTAGCACAGTGGTTGGCACATAGGAGGTACATAATGAATGCTTGTTCACTTATTAACTTGGTATTTCCTCATCTCTTCCCCGGCAAAATCTTGGTCTTTAAAATAAACAATGTTCAGGTGTTTGGGGTTTTTTTTGTTTTGTTTGTGTTTGTTTTTGTTCATTGTTGTAGTTACTGTGTCTCTTCATCAGTTCATATGTCTACCCATGTGTTTCTGAATACTTCATATTCATTTATTACTTACAGTGCAATAACATTCTTTTATAAAATTATTTTTATTATTTTCATTCAGCACAAGTCCCACCTTCTCTCCCTCCTACCTCCACCCCCACCATTTGAAAATGAAAGAAAATTGTTTCCTCTCTAATTATTCGCTAATAATGGTTTCTCAGAATGATGTGAGGGATGCCATAAAACCATAAAATGAAATGGATTCTCTCCAGGCTTGTTAAATTAATGTCTATATAGCAACCTCTTCTGAGGTCCCCCCCACCCCAGTGATCAATGTTGTTAGAATGTAGGGTGAAAATCAAGCAATAATAATATTTTTTAAATGTTTCACCATTCCAAATCTATTCCCTTGTCAAAATTACCTTTTCAGCAGGACATATTCATGGAGATGTTTTCATCCTTTTAGGACCTTACTCCCTTTGATGGGCCAATGTAGATCATTTAATGATTGGATTATAATAAAAGATTAGTAGCTAAAAAAGAGAATGAAACAAAAACTTAACTCCTGTTACAAGCAAAACACATTTGCACATTGGCCATATCCATAAAAAAGATATATCTCATTCAATTCTATGAGTCCTTCACTTCTCTATCAGGGGGTAGGCAGCATGTTTTGTTATTATTACACTAGTATCATGATTGATCATTATGCTAATCAGCTATCAAAATTGTTTGTCTCTACAGATTATTCTTCTGGTTCTGTTCACTTCATTCTGCATCAGTTTGCATAAGTCTTCCCCAGGTTTCTCTGAAACCATCCTTGTCATCATTTCTTACAGTATAACAGTATCCCATCATACTCATATACCACAGCTTGTTCTGCCATTTTCTGAGTTGTGGGTACCCCCTCAGATTACCATTCTTTGCTATCTTATAAGGGGGTATAAATATTTTTGTTCATCCTTAAAGTTTGTTTTGCTTAAGACACTTTTCTACTTAATCTGTCTTCCCTCTAATTCCCTTTTCTCCTCTTTCTTCCATTTCCCAGTTGAAGGAAATGTGTTTCTCTACCCAACTGTGTCTTCTTTGAGGTTCAAGTGTCAGTCCCTCCCCCCACCCTTCCTTGTTTGTATAGATATCTACTTGTCCACCCAGTTTACGTGAGATAATTTCTCTTAACCTTTCCCCTCACCTAGTATATTCCTTTTCTTTTTTCTTTTTATTTTTTTCTTAAGACCATCAAGCCATAACAGAACTACTTCAGGTCTTGTCTAATTAGACTCCATCTGTGATCCCTGGTGATGATAGGGTTTGAGAGAGCTAAAGAGCAGAATAAAGCACTGGGCCTGGAGTCAAAAATATCTGAATTCAAATTCAGCCTCAGACTAGTTGTGTGGCCCTGGCAAGTCACTTAACATCTGTCTACCTCAGTTTCTCAACTTTAAAATGAGGTTCATTAAAAAACCTTCCTTCCAGGGTTGTTGTGTAGATTAAATGAAATAATACTTGTAAAGTGCTTAGCACAATGCCTGGCATATAGTAGGTATTTAATAATTCCTTGTTCCATTCTGCTCTGGTTCAAAGGAGCATGTATATCATATCCTCACATTAGAATGCAAACAGTTTATCCTTGTTTAGCCCTTTATCCTTGTTCATTTGTGTTACCTTTTTATGTTTCTCTCAATTCCTTGTGTTTGAACTTTAAAGTTTCTATACAGCTCTGGTCTTTTGATCCAGGATGCTTGGAAGTTCTCCATTTTTATCCCTCTGGGATTATATACTCAGTTTTGCTGGGTAAATTATTCGTGGCTCTAAATTTATATCCTTTGCCTTCTGAAATATGTTATTCCTAGCTTTCTGCTTCTTTAGTGGTGGCTGCAAAATCATGTGTGATGTGAACTGTGGCTCCTTGGTATTTGAATTCTTCGTTTTTAGCTGCTTCCAGTATTTTTTTTCTTTGACCTGAAAAGCTCTGGATTTCAGCTATTTACATTCCGTGAAATTTTCATTTTGCGATTTCTTTCAGGAAGTGACCAGTAGTTTCTTGGGTTTTTTCATTTTGGTGTTTTGGGGGGTTTTTTATTTTTTGTATTTCTGTGTTGCCTTTTGGTTCTAAGACATCTAGGTGGTTTTCTTTTATGATGTCTTCAAAGATGGTGTCTTACCTCTGTTTTTGGTCGTGGTTTTCATATAATCCAATGATTCTTAAATTGTTTGCGCTTTAATCTGTTTTCCAGGTCAGTTGTTTCTGCTATAAAATACCTTACATTTTCGTATTTTTCAGTCTTTTTACTTTGTTTTAATATTTCTTGTCTTGTGGAATTATTGGCTTCTATTTGGTCCAATTCCAATTTTTAGAGGGTTTATTACTTGGTCAAGATTGTGTACCTCTTATGCCAAGTTGTTAATTCCCTTTCAAATTCTTTCTTCATAATTTTCATTTCTTTTCCAATTTTTTCCTCTAGCCCTCTCATTTTATTTATAAACACATTTTCAACTTTTTTAAAAGAACTTTTAAAAATTAACTCTTGTTCCATCTCTTCCAGAAATTTTAGTTAAATTTGTGCCTATTTTTCTTTAAGGCTTTGCTTGTAGATGTTTGGGAGTCATTCTCCTCTTTTGGGATCTGCATCTTTAGTTTTCCTGTCACCATAATGACTCTTTATGGTGGCGTTCCTTTTTTTTTTCTTTTGCTCATTCTTCCAGCCTGCTTCCTGACTTTGGTCTTGATGTTAGAGCTGGGCTTTGTGTAAATTCTAGGGGGGAGGTCTGGGCTGGTCCTGTTGCTGCTTTCTTGGAGTATTGAATGTTGTGTTGTTACAGGCTCTCAGGGACAGCTCAGGCTGGCAACCTGAAAGATTTCAGGGCTCCCAAAGTGGTCCAATCCAGGGCAAGGTCTGATTACTGCCCTCCAGGTCTGAGCTCTTCAAGTTTCTGATGTGGGTTTGGATTTAAGCAATGACACACTGTTATTTGATCACTGATTAGAAAGCTTTGCTGGTTATGAAGCACAGAATTAAGGGTTCACCCTTGGTCTGAGATTCCTTCCCTGTTTATTCCTCTGAAGGCTTCAGATAACCTAGAAGCTGGAACTGAGACCCTGTTCTGGTCCTGGGGTCAGACTCACACAGCTGCTATTTGCTTCCGAACTTGCTTAGTCTAGGACCTGCTATTACTCCCTACTCCAGAATGCCACCCTTGAGCACAGCCACCCTTCTATAGTTCACCCTGGATCTGTTACTCAAAACTGGATAGTGGGCCAAAAAGTTGCCAGTTGGCATTTCTGTGGTGCCCTTATATGAGAATGAGACCACCTATTTCTTTGGTATACAGCCTTTCCCTGGGTGCTGGAGTGCTTTGCTGCTCCTGGCCAGACTTTGTCCCATGTGTCCATAGACCTCTGTCTCCCTCTGCAGACCAGGACTAAAAAAAAAAATGACTCCCTATGACTTTTTCTTGTATTCCCCCATCAGGAATTAGTCTAGTATGTTTTCTAGATTTGTTTGGATTTGGGAGTGGGGAGAGAAGAAGAGCTAAATGTACTGACTTTTGCTACTCTGCAATCTTGGCCTCACCTTCTAATAATGTTCTATTAAATTCAGATAATAATTAGCTAAATTTGCTTAGCCATTCTCTAATATATGGGCATCTACTTTGTTTCCAGTTCTTAGCTACTACAAAAAGGGCTGCTATGTGTATATTTTGGTATAATGTGAGAGCTTTCTGTCTGTCTTTGAACTCGCTGGGATATATGCCTTAGCAGTGTAATCTCTGGGTCAAAGATTATGGATATTTCAGTTACTTATTTTAGCATAATTCTAGATAACTTATCAGAATTATTAGACCAATTCACAGTTCCGTGAACAGTGTATCACGATGTACTTCTCTTTCTTCAGCCCCTCCACCACTGATTATTTTAATTATTTAGCAACTTAGCCAATTGTTTGTATGTGCAGTAAAACCTCAGAATTCTTTTGATTTGCGTTTCTCTGATTCTTAGTAATTTGGAGCAATCTTTCATAGATTGTTAGTAGTTTGCAAAGTTTTTGAAAACTGTTCATTTTCTTTAGTTACACACATATACATTGGAGCATGACTCTTGTTATTATATATTTGTTGTTCCCTACATATCTTGGATATCAGGGACATTGAAAGCAAAGATTTTTTTCCCCTAACCAACAGCTTCTATTCTTATCCTAGTTGTATTAAGCTATTGCTCTGTACATGGTAAGCTCTTAATAAATGCTTTTTTCATTCATTCATTCAGTTTTATACAACAGAAGTTATCTATTTTATCTTTTATGATTAACTATCAAATGGGTGTGTTGATAAATGTTTAACCATTTGCTCTCTAGGAAAAAAATGTACATAGGACACACTTTAAGTTTAGGTTGCATTATTAACATTTTCTCAATCACTTTCTTAACCTAGACAATCAACCAAAGAGTAAATCAAGCTCTGATTTTTAGGTTCCTGATTTCTGAAAATCTAATGGTTGATTCTTGAAAGTTGGCATGAGCTGGCTCCAGAATATCTCTGCTTGTAAACTATCTTTGGTTGAGAACTAATTCCCTCACCCCATCCCGACTCTGCACCCTAGCCATATTTATAAAAGGTATATGGTCTCATTTTTTTCTAAAAAAAATTTTTCATGACATGATTTTTAATAGTCCAGTCATAATTTACTATGGTGTCTAGTGTCAGTTGCTGAAGTAAACCTAATTTCTGAAAAACTCTTTCCTAATTTTCTTAGCACTTTATATCAAATAAGGAACTTTTCCTCAAAATATGTTCTCAGGATTATTGAACATTGGGCTATTAATTGGATTATTTCTGATTCTTCCTTTTTTTTTTCCTTGACCTGTGATTCTGGGGAATTTTCAGATGACAACAATTCCTATATCTATGCAGGTCAGCACTTCCTCTACAACTGATAGTATTAGAGAGTTCTAGAACTAAAGCATTCAGCGGCTAAGTGACTTACCAAATGAAAAGATGTATGACAGGGTCTATTTTTTAATCGATAGCATATAGTTTCAGTGATTACTGCTTTATAATATAATTTGAAGCCTAGAAGTATTATTTCCCCTTTCATTCCTTCTTGTTTTTTTTTTCAATTATTTCCTCTGAGATTTTAATTTTTTTCTCCCTCCAAATGATTTTTATTATTATTTTGTCTAGTCTTATAAAACATCCTCTTGGTAATTTGAATGGTGTAGTATTAAACTTGTAAATTAATTTAGGTAGTATGCTCATTTTTATTGAACAGCCAATCTATGAACAACAAATTCACTCCAATTATTTAAGTTGGTCTTTATTTCTTAAATGAGTTTCATAATTGCATTTATATGTCTTAAGTGTGCCTTGATAGATTGACTCCTAGATATGTCAGAAATTTTGTAGTTATCTTGAATGGAATTCCCTTTATAATATATCTTTCTGTGTTTTAAATGTATTTCTCATATATAGGAAATCATTGGGTTTTGGTTTTTCTATCTATTTCTTTAATTCAGCCTTAGACAACTTGTTAGCTGTGTGACTCTGAGCAAGTCACTTAATCTCTGTCTGCCTCAGTTTCCTTAACTATAAAATGAGGATAATAATAGCACCTACCTCTCAGGGTTGTTGTGAGGATAAAATTAGAGGAGATTTGTAAAGTGCTTAGGAAAGTGCCTGGTGTGCGGGAAATGCTATATGAATATTTGTTTCCTTTCTCTTTCTTTTCATTAGGGAATTTGATCCATTCACATATAGGGTTATAATTGTTAGATTTGTGTTTTCTTCTATCAAGCACATGTTCATATTATATGTATATATGCACATATATTCATACATGTTTTCTTCCCTGAAGTCAAAATTTTGTGCATTCTGATTGTTTTACTTGCACTAATCTGAACTCATTTTCTTCCCACCCACTATTTCTCCTATTTATCCATTTAATCCTAATCTCCTTGAGTTTACCTTTATTGTTCTCTCTCTTCCTTTCCTACATCCCTCTTTCTCTATCTGCCTTTTTCCTTCCTATCTTACCCTTGTTTTTCCTAGATCAAATAAAAGTATAATGCTTTTATTTGCAGGGGGGGAGGGGACCCCACTTCCCACCTTATCCATTATTCTATTTCGGCAACATTAGTTTGTAGTGCTCATTTCTAAGAAGTGTCGTTTTCATTCCACCCCCTTTCTTATTCCTTTCCCTTTCTAGAATATTTTCCCAAGAATGTCAATTCCCTATGGAGGCAATAGAGTGCAATGGGAAGTAGTTTATAATCTTAGTGTGTTCTTTGTCTTTTCCCTCATCACTAATTCCTTTAGATGCCATGTTACTCTCCCTTTGGTCCTATGCCCCCCTATTTGACCTTCTCAAAGCCATATTTCCTCTGGCCCCCACTACTTCCTCCCCACTAATGGGACTTATTACTGAGATGATCCACCCCACCTTGCAAAATCTGACATCCTGAAGGGTCCACATACACACCCTGGAGAGCCATTCCAAGATCCTTGTCTCACTCACCCCACTCCAACTTCCTCTATGAGGTCACTTTTCAGTACTGTCAAATCATTCCCTTTCTGCCCCAACTTTTACTCCTTACTCTATAATTTGCTACAAATGTCTGTGTTTGCACTCTCACTACTCCAAAAGCAGGGGAGGAAACTGAAAGCATATATGTTGCCTCTCCTCTTAAGTTTACCTGCCTCCCCATCTCATTCTTTCTTTTCCCCATCTGAGAGAGATTCTGAGAAATTATTCTGTATTTTTTCATAGCCCAAAATACTGATTTACTAATATGGAATGAGATTCCCTCCATCCCCTTGGAATAATCACTTCATTCTCTTACTTCTCCTGACTTTTTGTGTTATAGCTTTTAGCCTTAAAAATGTAGCTTAGATTTTTTTAATCTTCTCAACATTTTCTTGGCCTTCTCAATATTTGGTTTTCTTTTAAGAAAATAAAATAGCAAAGAGAGTCCCCAATCCCCTTGGATTCATAGCCTTTCCTAGCCCTAGCCACATGAAAACAAATATTTTATTCTTTAATCTTTTGTTGTTATCTGAAAGTACATTTAATTATCTGCTGTTTGGTCAACTTTCATATTTAATATCCTCACTTCTGAATTCATTTGAAGAAATAATTCAAATCCTTCTGACTTTTGTGGGAGAAGAAATAGGAGGGAAAAAAAAGGACTTGAGCCAAATGAGAAGGAAATCATGTATGTGACTTAAAGGGATTTGGACTAGTGAAATATATTAGAGATTTAATTTGGAGAGAATAAATGGGGCAGAATTTAGAGAAAATGAGGTAAATTTGAAAGAAAATAATCTCTAGGTTCAGAAAGCGGTCTAGATTCTATTTCTGGGATCAAAGATGTATAGTACCAAGGGCAACAAAGGAAGGTATAAAAAGTTCAAGGAAGATTCCGTAGTAGAACTTGAAGATAAAAGACTCAAGAACGAAATGGAGAAAGTAATTACCAAGTCAAGGACAGTAAGAAAAGGTAAATGGAACAATGATAGGGTAAGGCAAATTAAAGAGTGGGTTGGTAAATGGAGTATATTGATGAAGCCGATAGGAAATTGATACTAGTGTGAACGTAAGCTGGATGTGGCCATGTAGTTATTGAGACCAAGGAAAGGAAGTTGAATTGAGTTGTCAAGTTATTAAGAAATAATAATTGCAAAGTTTTAATCAAGTGCTTAGGAATGAGGTGTAAACACTCACATGTGGTTTAAAAAAAAAGACAAGAATCTCAATGAGTGTGGAGAACAGGGGAAATTGTATGGTGACTTGTATCGACTGTTCTGTGTTTGTATTCTTTCATAGCTGAGCCCATTATCTGTGTTCCAAGTGTAGATCAACATCTTCTTGGAGGGTAAGGTAAGAGACTTGAAGAGTGTCTCTCCACACTTCGGGTCATTAGAATGAATCGTTCCTAAAGGAAATAGAAGTGATACTTAAATGGGGGGAGGGAGGTACTGATCTGAGGTCAAAGAGAGAAGACTTGACCCAATATCTCGGGATATTGGAAAGTGGAAGTGTGTTACACAGAAGAGAAAGGGGAAAAAAGGATAGCTGCACAAATAGAATTTAAAAACAGATTTGAGGCTCTTCTAAAAAAGGAAGGAGACGGATGATCTGAGGAGGAAGAAGCTTATTGTCCTCTGAAGAATAACACACTGTAGTAGGGCCAAAGAAGCTATCACATGACAGATAGTTCAGTAAGAGTCAGAGGAAAAAGAGAAGAGTATATGTAGTTTGTGATTGGGGGTTGGGGGGAGGGAAAGGAAGGTAGGGATGAGAGAGTAAGTATGGCAACTGTTTTAAATAGATTTTTATTGATATCTTTTGCTTTTACATCACCTAGCTTTCACTCTATATCCCTCCCCCTCCTGAAGTGCCCTCCTTTATAACAAAGACTTTTTTTTAAGAAAAAAAGAAAGGTAATTTAGTTAAACCCTACTTAAAGCAAGAATCAGCAAGGGTTTAACAGACTCCAATGTTCTAAGGTTTCTTCCAACCCTAACATTCTGTGTTCTATGATCCTTTCAACCCCTAACATTCCATGTTGTAGGGATAATATCTAGAGTACCTAGTTCACAGGGTTGTTGTAAGCTTCAAATAAGATAATTTATGAGATACCCTTTGCAAACCGAAAGCATTCTTTAAATATTATTATGTTCTGCATTCTAACATTCTCTGATCTGAGGTCCAGCACAGTCCTTACACTTTGTATTCTGATAGTCTGTGTTCTGAAATCTCCATCTAGCCCTAGCATTTTGTGTTCTATGCCCTAACATTCTATGATTCTAAAGAAAAAGGATTGCATGATATTATACTTATGGATTAGAAAGTAAGAATATAGCATTTAGCTTGGGAAGCAAGAAGGTAAAGTAAAAAAGACTGACAGAATGTACAGCAGAACGTGTAGATCCCTCAGGTTTTCTAGGTTAGATCTAGTAGCAGACTAGCATGCGGAATTTTTAAATGGTTCTCTGAGAAGGTCAAGAGAAATTGAAGACTTCTATATGGGCCCTTCTCTGGGAAAACTATGGCAGTATGAAAATATTTCTAAAAGCAATCTGTATGCAATCAAGGAAAATTCCTTGTCCAGGTTAGAAGCTGAGTACTGCCATAATTCGTAAGTTGCTGGCAAAGAAAAACTGTTGAGAGTTCACTTTTAACCTTAGCTTAAAAATAGAAAAGAAGAAAGAAATCCTCATTTTTCCCAGGCGGTCTAATTTGAAAAGAAATAGCCTTAACATTTAGTTTAAAGGGTGGCTTAAAGGGAAATTTGGCCTCTGGTTCCTGTAGGTGCCACTTTTATGTTGGCTGCTTTTGTTTCTAAGGCTCCCACTTGACTAATGAAGTTCCATATTCCTTCCCTGACCTAATTCAAGCCAGAATAGCAAAGATTTATCAAGTGTCTAATATACAGGGTAGAACGGCATAGTGGAGGGATCCAACTTTAGAGCCAGGAAGACTTAGATACAGGTCCTGCCTTTTCCACATACTGACTGTGACACTGGGCAAGTCCCTTAACCTCTCAGTGTTCCAGGCAATACTTTTAAGCAGCCAAAAAGGTGATGATATGCATTGGAAAAAGAAATTCCTCACTGGAAGTCCATCAGGTTATTAAGTGCCTACTGTGTCAGGCACTGTGCTAAGTGCTAGGGTTACAAAGAAAGGCAATAGGGGAGACAAGATGTAAACAACTATGTACACATGAGATATATGCAGAATAAATTGGAGATAATCAAAATGAGGCAGTAGAGTTAAGGGGGGTAGGAAAAAGTTTCTTGTAGAAGGTGAACTTTTAGCTAGGACTTGAAGGAAGGCACGAGGCAGCAATGAAGAGGGAAAAATGTCCAAGTTTGGGGGATAGCCAGTGAAAATGACCAGAATCAGGAGATAAAGTATCTTGTGAGAAGAACAGCAAGGAGGCCAGAGTCACTAGACTGTAGAGTATGTAGAGAGGAGGAAGGTGTAAGGGGACTGGAAAGGTAGGGGGGACCAGGATACACAGGGTTTGAATGCCAAACATTAGATTTTAGATTTCATTGTGGAGGTGACAGGGAGACACAGGAGTGTATTGATTAGTGGTGGGAAGGTGTGGTGACGTGGTCAGACCTATACTTTAGGAACATCAACTGACAAGCAAGGGTACACTTGAGGCAGGGACACTAACCAGCAAGCTATTGCAATAGCCCCAGTGTGAGGTGATGAGAGCCTGCGCAAAGGTGGTGACAGTGTCAGAGGAGAGAAGAGCACATCCAAAGGATGTCACCATGGTTAAAAAAAAAAGGAGGGGGGAATTGACAGGACTTGGCAACCAATTGTATATAGGGAGAAAGAGAGAGGGAGAGGAAGAGGGAGAGGGAGGGAGAGAAAGAGAGAGAGAGAGAGAGAGAGAGAGAGAGAGAGAGAGAGAGAGAGAGAGAGAGAGAGAGAGAGAGAGAATATGACCAATTATTACTAATAAGGTCATAAATTTCTGGGTAGGGCAGAGCTATTGGGGAAGGAGTGGGAGTAGGGGGGTTGTATAAAGGAAGAAGGATTTTCATTCACAATGATTCACTCTAACATTCTAAAAATATTGTGTTTTAAGATCTCTTATGACCTGTGTTATAGAGATAATAGCTATAGTACCTAGCTCATAAGGTAGTTGTGAGGCTCAAGTAAATTTATGTGATGCATTTTGCAAACCTTAAAGCATTCTTTTGAATGTTATTGTTATTATGTCCCATTTTAACATTCCATGTGCCCAGCTCTTACAGAGACAGTTAGGTGGTACAGTCAATAGAACTCTGCGCCTAGAGTCAAGAAAATCTGAGTTCATATCCAGGGTCAGACACTTACTAGCTGTGTGAGTTCTTAACCCCTATTTGCTTCAATTTTGTCACCTGAAAAATGTTGATAACAACACTCAACCTCACGGGATGGTTATGAGGATCACATGGGATAATATTCGTGAAGCACTTAGCAAAGTGCCTGGCATACAGTAGGCACTATAAAAATGCAGATATAATAATAATAACTTATTTTAGTATTACTTGTTGCCGATAGCCTCAACTTGAGCTTGACTTTTTGTAAAGATTCTAATGACAAATCAAAGAATATCAGAGCTGGAAGGGGTCTTAGAACATAGAAATGTTAAAGCTGGAAGAAACATCAGAATATAGACTGTTAGAACAGAAAATGTTAATCTAGAAGGGATCTTAGAAAAAAAAAGAATGTTGAAGAAACAGAACACTAAACATTAGAGTTAGAACATTAGAACATTGAATGTTGGAGGTTGAAGGGGCCTTAGGGATAACTTGGTCCACATCCTTCATCCTGGAGCTGAGAAAACTGTTAATGGCAGCCTTCATCTGAATTCTGTGACCTCTTTCCCTGCTTTTATGCCTAAGTGATAAACAATAACATTCTTACCCTCAAATGACTTTCTGCCCAGGGTCATTTGCCTGGTCACCTTGGATCTGTGGGTTAAGTACTTTTGGACATACCTCTCTTTTTTCGGAGTTGCTCTTCCATAAGTAATTTAAGCAATTTAATAACACAGCACCACCATTAAAGAAAGCCGTTGGTATCTATAAAATTTTTTCTTCCCTTTTTCTTCATCAGTAGGAAACATTGAAGAAACTTTTTAAACAAATGGACTAACAAGAAGAAATCATCTCTTTTAAACATGGCCTGCAGAAAACATCTCACTATAATTAAAAAGCTCAAGTTTCCTGTCTGTGTTTAAGTTTTCTTACACAAACCCTCTATTCGTTGTTTATGTTGGGCAGCAGCAGGCATGTGGTTGACCTACATGTCTAAACAAAAAAAGAATCCTGTATACTCTGATTTTTAAAAATTTGTATAAAGGGATATAAAATGATGGGAATATGCATAAATTGGTAACGATATTTTTCTCCTCACAACTGACACAAGAATTAACCGTGCTATGAAAAATGCCTATGAGTGTCAGGAATATTTTGGGGAGGTTTGATTTTTATATGTTTGTTTTCAGAGTACTGAGGTTTTGTTTACACACGCTTAATCATAGAATCCTAGAATGTTACAGTTTCAAAGGTTCCTTATAACATAGAGAGCAGAATCATTGAATGTTACAATATAGCACTTAAACCAGCATTGGAAGGGACTTTGTTAAAATGCAAGCCCTAAAGGTCCCTTAAGATCATCTAGCCCAATCCCCCTCATTTTTCAGATGAGGAAGCTGAGACTCAGAAATTTTATATGATTAGCCAGAAGTCATGCACCTAGTAAGAAAATGCTATCTCAGGAGCCTTCCAGCAGGAATATTCTGTTTTACAATTCTATGTTCTGGGGTACTTTTTAGCTCTAACATTCCATGTCCCATGGTCCCCTTTAGGTTTAGCATTCTATGCTGTAATTTCATTCAATTCAGCGAATATTAATTGAACATCTACAATTCGCAATGTACTATGGTAGATTCTGGAGATTTAAAAACAAAACACAAAATGGACTGAAATAAAGAGAGACACTTAAAGCAGTGAGATTAATTAGGAGGCTTCTGAAACAATCCTGGTGATAGTTTATAAGAGCCTAAACTAGAATGGTGGTAGGGTGGGTGGATAGAAGATGATGGTTCCAAGAGGTGTTGGTTCATATTGTAAATTATGCCCTGCCAAACCTCAGACTTGGCTCACTGCCACCATCTTTTGTCTTCTCTCCTCCATGCACTGTGGAATAAAGGTGAATAAAATAATGCAACTATTCTGATTAGGTCCACTACAAATTTCTGTTCCACAACTTTAAAACTGGGTCATCATTACTGTTTTACAATCCTTCTATACCTCTCTTATCAACTCACTATTCCACTCACCCCAGTAGTTCTTATAAACCTTGTCATCTGTCTTCAAACTTCTCATGGTTGCCCCTGCCCCTGCCCTCTCAGCTGAGAGCCTTACCTCGTATTTCACAGGAAAAAAATGAGGCCATTCACTGTGAGCTCCCTCTTCTTTCTTCTTAATCATCTTATGGCCATCTTCAGTTGTCCTGATCTATATCTTGCCACTGGACCCAGATGGCTCAAGAGGAGGGAGTGAGGCTAGTGATCTTGTACAGTCCTTCCTCACTTAAATCCAATTCACTTGCAAGTCATGGCATCGTCTTCCTGATGTCATGGCCCTCTTTGAGAATGAAGGATGAACCACACAATCTTCATTATCTCATACCGCTCAGATGCCTTCTGCTACTATCTCACCCCTTTTTCACACAGGGGTGGGCTTACTCCTTACCAAAGCAAACCCCACTACTTGCACAAGTGATCCCATTTCATCTCATCTCCTCCAACAGATTGCCCCCTATGTTACCCTCCTCTGTCATTTATCTTCAGTCTCTCTGCATGTGCTGTCTCCTTCCTACTGTCAGTAAAAATGCTCATGTCTTCCCTGTCCTCAAACAACCTTCATTTTCCTTCCATCCTCACTATCACTTTATAGCTCTTCTTCCCTTTATGGCTAAACTCCTTGAGAAAGCCATCTACAAAAAATGTCTCCACTTTGTTTCCTCTCACTCTCTTCTTAACTCACTACAATTTAGCTTCTAACCTGATCTTTCCACCAAAACTGATCTCTCCAAAGTTATAACTGATCTCCTATTTGTCAAATCCAATGGCCTTTTCTCAATCCTTTCTTCTTGACCTCTCTGAAGCCTTTGACATTATTCATCACCCTCTTCTTCTTGTTACTCTCTCCTTTCCAGGTTTTCAGGATACTACTCAGGTTCCCCTCTTACCTACCTGACCTCTCCTTCTCAGTCTTCTGTGCTGGATCCTCATCTAAGTCACTCCCACCAACCATAGCTGTCCCACAAGGCTCCATCCTGGGGCCTCTTCTTTCCTCCCTCTATACTACTTCACTTGGTGATCTCATAAGGTGCAACAAATTTAATTTTCACCTCTATGCCGCTAATTCTCAAATCTATCTATCCAGCCCTAACCTCTCTGCTGACCTCCACCAATCTCACATTTCCAACTGTCCTTCAGGCATATGTCTAGTAGACACCTTACTCTCAGCACGTTCAAAATTGAACTCATTATCTTTCTCTCTAAATCCTTTCCACTTCCAAATTTTCCTATTACTATTGAGGGAACACCATCCTTCCAGTCTCCTAGGCTCTAAATTTAGGTGTAATCCTAGATTCCCCAATGTCTCTCCCCCTCCCTCACCCTTACTCCCACCTTACCATATCTGCTCTCTTGCCAAGGTCTGTCAATTTCATCTTTGCAATATTATTCTCCTTCTCTCCTTTAATACTGCCATCACCCCAGTTCAGGCCTTCATCATCTCATGCATGGGCTATTGCAATAGTCTGCTGGTAAATCTGCCTACCACGTCTCTCTTCTCTTCAATTCAGACTCCATTCAGTCAATGAAGTGATTTTTGTAAAGTACATGTCAGCCCCTCAGTCCCCACCCTCCTACTCAATAAACTCCAGTGGTTCCCTCTCACTTCCAAGATCAAATACAAAATCCTCTATTTGGCATTCACAGCCTTTCATAATCTAAACCTCTCCTGTCCCCTACATCTTTTCAGTCTTCTGTCCTAATTTTCAATCCAGTGTCACTAGCCTCCTTTCTATTCCACGAACAAGATACTCTGTCTTCTTGGCTCCCAGCATTTTCTCTATTTCCAGTCATTCCCAGTACTTAGCATACTGTCCAGCATATATATAGCTGGTGTTTAATAAATACTTATTTATTAAGCATTAAGACTGACTGACTGAACTATGAAAGTAAAAACAAGATTTGCCAATTGATTAGACATGTAGTGTAACTGATGAGCCTGGGTAACTGGAAAGATAGTATTATCCCCAACAGAAGTAAGGGAATTTGTAAAAGAGTTTGGTTTAGGGGGAAACATAATGAATTCTCTTTTGGATATGTTGGCTTTGCAGTACCTTTAGGATATTCAGTTACAGATGTCCAAAAGACAATTGGTAATGTGGGATTAAAGCCAAGGAATAATACTTGGGCTGGATATCTGAGGTTGTTGATATTTCTCCTGGCAACCTTAATTCTGGCTTTTGATTTGTCCAGCCTGGTATTTCACATGATGTATTCTGCATATAATTTAAATAAACAAGATGATAATATACAGCCTTGTCAAACTCCTTTCCCAATCTTAAACCGATCAGTTGTTCCATGTTCAGCTCTAACTGTTGCTTTTTGACCTGCATATAGGTTCCTCAGGAGACAAATAAGATGATCTGGTACTACCATTTCTTTGATACTCATGAGGAAACTGAGACTGGGAGAGATTAAATGGCTTTCCCAAGCTTACATGGCTAACAAATGTTTGAGGAAGGATTCAAATACAGGTCTTTCTGATTCCAAGACCATCACTCTATCCACCTTGCTCCCACCGCCAGGGCAACTTAAAGTACTGCTCCTAGTAGCAAAATGAGACAGAATAGTTGAGTCAGTGATGTCTGGAAATTAGTTTCTACCTTTCAGTTGTTATGAGTAGTCCTTCTTCCTGGATGACTTGTGTTGAGAGATCTATGATACAAATGAATTGCTTCTGCTTACTCAAGGGCTTCCCAATATACTGTAAGAAAGACCTTGATAGTGTTGTGGCTGAAGATTTAGTGTAGATGGCTAAAGTGTGGGAAAGGAGAGAGGTAGGGATAGAGAGGGAAGAAAGGGACAGAGAAGAGAGAATAAGGAGAGATGAGAGGGAAGAAAAAATTACAGGAGAGAGAGAAAAGAGGAATAAATAACTGGTACTACCAGAGAGGAGGGGGTGGGAGGAGACAGAGAGAGAGAGAGAGAGAGAGAGAGAGAGAGAGAGAGAGAGAGAGAGAGAGAGAGAGAGAGAAGAGAGAGAGAACACTGGATTGAGAGACTAGGGACCTGGGATGTAGTCATTGCTCTGCCAGTGACTTGATGGTTACCCTTGTTAATAAACTGCATGATCTTCACTTTCACTACCTTGGGTTTAAAGGGCTGAGTCAACCCTGCAGTTTTAAATCTATTATTCTAGAGATCCTGAGTATTTTAAATCAAATACACAAACCACTAAGTCTTCCGTACTAGCAACATTTGAGTGCTGTCCTTAGATATATTTCAAAACTGAGATTCAAAGGCTTGCTGTCATGATCAGATTGAATTTTAACCAAATTGAGAAAATAGTCTCTTTTTGCCAATTGACAATGATGTGATTGTGAATCATATAAAGCCAGATCTGAAGGACACTTTAGAATGCAGAATGTTATAACTAAAAGGAACCTTAAAAATCATCCAGTTCTGTACTCTTATTTTACAGATGAGGAAACTGAGGACCAGAGACATAGATTCACATAGTAAATTAGTTACTGAACTAGAAATAGACCCCAGATCTTCAGATTCCCAGCCCAGTACTTCTTGCTTCTATACTACATTGCTTCCTGGTTGCTCTCCCATACCCCTGCCCACACAACATTTTGTTCTAATTTGGCATTGAGGAATGAATATTTATCCTCTGCTCCTTTTAGAATAACAGGTCCTAACTATAATGCCTCCCTGCTGTGTCATTGGCTATCTTCTAAATAAACAGTCACTACACATTTCTGTGTCATTCATAAAGAAAACATAGTGTTCTTCTAAAGGACGGTTTCTCAGAGAACTTCAGTGATAATACCCAGAAAGGGACAGCCTGATAGCATATAAGGTGAATGGCAATGTAGTAGGTATCTATGAGAGTCACTATCTGAAATAATAGTGATGATAACAGTAATATTTCAAGGACCTAACAATTTCCTTGTTAATATTTCCTCTACCAACATGCATTAAAACCCCTCTTTAGCTTAATAGATGGTCTTCAAAAGTTGCTGAGGCCATAAAATTGATCGCTCTATGGCCAAGGTAGTAATGAACCTCTCTGATCTTAGCTGATCTTTGACCAACAGACACATGGTCCCTCACCATGTATGGGCTGATGCTTTTCTTGCTTAACAGAAGCTGTCATAGCTTGTGCTCTATTTGGCAGAACCTTCTGTGACCTAGAGTCACCTCCATGTTGAAATTAGGCACAAAAAAGAGTGAAGGAATGACAATATAATAAGTAAATATTAGAGTATAAAATTTGGGGATGGAGCTTGTGGGGCTGTAATAAGTATTTCACTTTTCTTGCCAAAAACCATTAAGAGTCACAGAAATAAGCATGTCATTTGTAAAAGAAGAAACAAGTTTGGCATTTTTCATGCGGAAATTAAGAACATTAGATGGCTGCCTTTAAGCATCTGGGCTGATATGGTTGATTGACTGACAACAGAAAAAGATCTGGGAGAAATAGGTACTTAAACACAGCAGGCATAGAGTCGGGGGCCATTATTCAAATAGTCCTGAGTTTTCAAACTTGATGTGTGTCTTCATAGATTCATAGAATTTTAAGGCTGAAAGGGAACTTAATTCCTTGGTCATAAAGGGCAATAATGGCAAGCTAAAGTAGGAACAATGGTCATTAAACCATAAATAAGGATCCCTGTAGACCACAAATTTCCTTAGAAAAACCATGTTTATGTATTTCTTTTTTTTTATTACTACACCAACACATTAAAATTGGATAGGAATTACATTTTAATCTGGTTCAAATCATACTCAGAAGTGTTATAGGGTACAGGCAGCCCACAGGCCACATGTCTGACACCTCTGATAAAGGGAAAAAATATTTAACATGTTTTCAGTGCCATAAATAAGGATCCAAATCCTCCCAACTTGATTTGCTTTACAAATAAAAGGGCAAACATGCTTGGGAGGAAGGGGAGGAGGTGAAACAAAATTTGTTGATGTTTTTAGATTGTGTCCTAACTGAGCAGAAATAATTTTTGTGGTGAGTGCTCAACTCTAACCTGACTCTAAACAACCCAAATGTAATTTAGCCTATTCTAGATAGGCTGCAATGATTACCTCTCAAAGAAAATTATGTTTTAATCAACAAGCATTTTTTAAATACCCATTATGTGCCAAGTATTGTGTTAGTCAATGGAGATGCAAATAAAAAGTGAAACATTCTCTGTTCTTGAGCTTAAAATTTAATAGGAGGGGGATGGGGGGATAACATATACCTATAGAAGTGTATATAACAGAAATACAAGATAATTTTGTAGAGGGGAGATATTAGCAGCTAGGGATATCATGAAAGTGTTCATATAGAAGGTGATGCTTGAGTCTTGAAAGAAACTAGAGACTCTAAGGGGCAGAGGTGAGGAGGGAGTGCATTCTGGGCATGGGGTACAGCTAGCAAATGCATGGAAATGGGAAGTGGAATACTATGTGCTGTGTAAGGAACAGTAAGAAGTTCGGGTTGGCTAGACCATAATATGTGTGAAGGGGAGGAATGAGTAACAAAAATTTCACAAACAACATAAGTAAAATAGTGCCTGGACTTAAGGAACTTACATTATACATACTGGGAGAGACAACATGTATGCATAAAAGTAGATATAAAAAAGATATAAGACAAATACAAAGTAATTTTCTAGATGAGACACTGAGGGGATGCTTTATGTAGAAAATGGCTTTTGAACTGAGCTTTGAAGGAAACAGGGGATAAGAGGGTTAAGGAATCCCTCTAGGAATGTGCTCCAAAAGCAGTGAGATAGGAGATAGAATATTGTAAAGACCCATATTCCTGTTTATCCTTCACAATACTGCCAAAGTGATTTTCCTTAAGTTCAAATCTGATTATGCCACTCCCCTATTCAATCAGCTCTAATGGCTCCCCATTGCCTCTCAGACAAGCTACAAATTCCTCTGTATAGATTTTAAAATCTTACAACCTGGCCCCAATCTATCCTTCATGTTTTATTATACATTACTCCCCCTCCTGTACTCTGTGATCTAGCCAAACAGCCATATCTTTGTCTTTTATATATGCACACTATCTCTCTTCCCTTTGTGCCAGCTGTCCTCTATTATGTACACCCTCTTCACCACTACCTCACAGAATTCTTCTTTTCCCTCAAGATTCAGGTCAAGCACCATCATCTGCATGAAGCCTTTTAAACCTTTAACTACTAGTACTCTCTCTTCCAAACTACTTTGTATTTAATTGTATTTATTATCTTGTTATTTATTTTGCACATACTTATATCGCATGCTCTGGAGTTATCCTCCCAAACTCCAGTGGTATTGAAAGACGGAGTCTCCAAAGCCTGATTCCTACATCTCCACTCAGTGTTCTAAGTGTAGCTCTGAGAGGCTGGCAGTAAACTATAATACTATAGTTCATGAGCCCCGACTAGTGTACTCTACTTCATGACTATCAGTTGATATCAATTAGTCAGCCAGACTTAATTAGCCTTTAGTCAGGGGTTTTTACTGAAGTGCTATAGTAAGAATAGTTAGTACAAAACATTCCTCTTAAAGTCTTTGATATACTTTCCCACCAGTACATACAGTGTCCAGGGTAAAATGAGCTGAAGCTTAAAGAGAACATGTGTAAAGCTCCTACCCAGAAGTCCTTTTGTTGGAGTCCTCAAGCTGTTCCTCCTAAGTATAGGGTAGCTGTTCTGCTGAGTTCATTGTAGAGCCTTGAATCTGCCTTTCCATATCAAATCCAATCTATCTTCAGCTCCAAATGTAGATACTGCTACCAGCCACTGCTGTCCCAGGTATGATGTTAGGATACTGGTGAAAAAAAAAATCTAAATTATCTGGTCCTCCAAAGTTCACCATTTCCTCCTCTGGCTGGGGGATGGAACACTGGGGAAGACTGAGCCTGAGACCAAATCTGAGGCTCTCTTCTCCTACACAAGCAACTTCTTCATAGGAGCTTGGCGCTCTTTTGCTTTTATTCTGGAAGATACTAGAATTGTCTAATTGGAACTAGTTCACTTTTTGTTTTGTCTTGCTTTGCAAGCCTCACAGGGCATGACCAAATCACTTAACCAATCAACACAGATTTTCTGTATAACATTAATATATTTCATCTAATGGCTTCTAAAGACATCTAGGTTGATCAAGGGCTTTTTATATTTTGTCTGAAGCCTATAGTTGATTGATGGATGTCCAGGTGTCCAGGTCTTGTTCATATCTAGTGAACAACTAAGTTGTGTTTGAACCTAGTCACTTACTTTAAGCAGAGTAGGGTAATTGTTGTCTAGACTGATCCCTACCATTACACTCTCTGCCCAATTTTAATATTTGCTATCCTCAACAAATCTACCAGAGGGAATTTGGCAGTCTGTAGTCTCAAAACATGGCTAGCTCCTTAGTGACTTGGAAAGGTTTTGTATTATCCTTTTTATTTCATTTGATCCTCACAATTCTGCAAGTTAGGGGCTGTTATTATCCTTAATTTACAATTGAGGAAATTGAAGCAAACAGAGGTTAAGTGACTTGCACAGAGTTACAATGCTAGTAAGTGTCTGAGGCCAGATTTGAACTCAGCTATTCCTGACTCCAGGCCCAACATTCTATCTATTGTGTTCAGTGCAGTGCCTGACACATAGTAAGCACTATACAAACACTTATTTCCTTTCCCTTCCCTTTTTGAATGCCTTCTCTAGTGCCTTATCCTAATGATTCTCAAAAAAAAAAGCCTATATGGCCCGTTTCATAATCAAATCTAGTATCTAACACCTTGCTTAAAATACATGGTGACATAGTTTTAACATATCAATATCATTTAACAAAGTTCTAATAAGTCATCTCCTGTTTTGGTATCCCAAAAAATGCCTTCCTCAACCCGAAACAACAAAGGGGTGGGAGGAAGATGGGAAAGGAAAAGAACAATCATCCCTCCCTTCTCAGAAGGAAAGCTTAATTCCATACAGTTTTCTTTGACCATATGGAGTTCTCTCCACCACAATCAGAGACATTCAGTTGAAGACTGGAAGCCACCTGCCTCATCCCTCAAGTGAGGAATTAAGCTTTCCTGAATCATTCAGCCTGATGGAATCCAAATCCCCTCAGTGCATAAGGAAATTTGACTGGGATCTGGACAAATTTTAGAGGTAGCCCTTTCTAGACAAGGCAGGGATCAGATGCTTAAATGGCCCTTAGAGGTCCAGTCTCTTAGTAAAAGATATTTGCATACTTATATATTTGTCTCTCCCTTTAAAATGAATGGATGAAAAATCATTTATTAAATACTTACTATATGCCAAGCACTTCGGTAAGCTCTGGGGATAGAAATAGAAAAGCAGAAACTGTCCTTGCTCTCAAGGAGCTTACATTCTAATGGGGGAGATAATACATGCAACAGATTTCAGCAGCAAGTCTGATGGAAAAGTTCCGTAGTCCTTACGTAGAGCAGTGAAACACATGGCAATACATCCTCTTTAATAACATTTTCACTGACAAAATCGTATTTGCTTCTAATACTTAACCATTTGACAGTGCCCAGGACTTTAGTATTAAGAACTTTCCTTTCCAGATTTTCATCATCTCTGGCTGCTAAGGAGGAAAAGGCTGAATGAAACACCTTCCTACTGATAGTTGGTCACTAGCTAGAGGTGTTGGAAAGTGCCGTTCAACTCAGCTAGCTTTCCAACAAGTGGCAGAGGGTGGGGATCGCGAGACCCCTCTCCAAAAGGTGGTTTCCTTGACTTATGGCTTTGAGGGTTGGGCTGTAATACAAACTTGATAAGAATAGTTCTTGTTTCATTCTTTGTATTTGTATTCCCAACACCTAGCAAAATGCCTGGCACACAGTAGGTGCTTAATGAATGATTGTTGATTGATAGAAGGCCAGTTGGCCGGAATAAAGAGTATGAATAAAGCTGGAAAAACCGGCTGAAATCAGCATCGCTAAGGTTAAAATGGGGGAAGCGGGGATTATTTGCTGACTTTGCCAGGTAAATATTCGTAGAATTCTAAAATGTTAGACTTGGAAGAGACTTTAGAATAGAATCTTAGAACTAGAAGAAAATTCAGAACATAGAACTTTAGAGCTGGAAGAATACAGAATGTTAAAGTTGGAAGGGTCGTTAGAACACAAACTAGAACACTAAATTTCATCTCTTGTCACCTACTTCATTTGGGACTCCACTCTACAGCGTTTTTAATGGGTGGTCACCTAGCCTCTGCTTGAACTCCAGGAAGGACGAGGCGCTCCCTATCTCACAAGGCAGCCCATTACATGGGAGATGCTTCCATTGTTAGAAAATGTTCACTACACTGAGCAGAAATCTGCCTCTCCGTTTGTTAATAGTCTTTGTCTTGGACCTCCAGTTCTCCTATCCTCTTCTCACCGTTCTTAGCTCTAATCTAGAAGCGCGGCACAATCCAAGAGCCAGGAAACAGGCCTCTCTACCAGGCTGGGGCGGACCTCCTGGTGGGGCGCGGAGAGGGTAGTGTGGGGTAGGGGAGTGTTGGAAGGCTGGAGGCTAGCAGGTGCTCAGCCCCGCACATTAACGAGGGAGGGAGGCGGTACCGTCAGCCTCCGGGTCCCACGTGAGGCAACTTTGGGCCAATGGGGCAGCGGCTGCGCGGGGAGGGCCGGCTAAGCGGCTGGGGGGTGTAGGGGGCTGAGGATCTCATTCAAACCCAGCAGGCTGAGGAGGCGGGAGGCGGGAGACTACGAACCTCACCCCTCCGGGTGCCGGGCCCAGCAAAAGGCCTCCGCACCCCTAGAAAGCCCCATTTCCCCGATCCCCCGGGACTGGGAGACAGACTGGGATCGGGATCGGGCAGGCCGGTGATTGATCCAGTAGGTGGAGATGCTCTGGGCATCAGAGGAGACTGGCGACGTGTGAGGGTGCGGGAGACCACGGGGATCTGGCTGGTGGACAAGAGGGCCACAGCTCCGCTGCTGAGAGCGCCGCCACATCCGTCCCACGGGAGCAGGGGCTGGGCACCTCGGCACCCCGGGACCTGAAACGGCCATGCCCGTGAAGAACAGATACAACCTGGTAGATGAGGGTTGCGATTCACGGCTCCCGCTGCACAGCGAAGAAGCCTTCCAGCACGGGATCCAGTTCCAGGCCAAGGTAAGGCGTTGGGGCGTGCCTTGAATGGCAAAGCCAGACAGATCTTAGAACTCAATGTCAGAGGCGGCAAAGGCTCAGACAGAATGTCCACGGTGAGAAAGAGACCCTGGAATGTGGAAACGTTACAGTCAAAACTGACCTTTCAGGTCATCTTGTCTTATTTTACAGATAAGAAAACTGAGGCATAGAGAGAATGGTATTTGCTTCCAAGGTCCACAGGGATCATTCCCTGCCACTATCCTGGTTTTCTGGGTCCCTTACTTCTTCTGTCCCTTTTCCTTTCCACCACCACTCCCACACATATTTGTTTTCTGTCCCTCTGCTCCCCAACTACCACTATGGGTTTCATTTTCCATTCTCTTTCTTATTTTCTATTTGCTAGATTGAGTGGGAAATTGAACTCCTAAGATCATTTCCAAAGCCCATTCCAGTTCTGACACAGTGTTCTGATGTCCCTTGAAGCTCTAACATTGTTGAAATATCTCACCTTCTTGATCTTTCTATTCCCTCTCAGCTACTCCATAGCAACATGTCCTCTTTTGCGCTAGACCCTGACTGGTACTCTTCCTCTTCTCCAGTCCACCTGTCACCAGCCAGCTCGTCTTTCCTGTCCTCTGTTCTGGGATATGGTGTCAATTAAGGCCAGTTGGCATGGTCACTGCCATACTGCAGACAATCCTAAATGAATGTCACATCTTTGTGCATTCTCAGTAAAGGAGGATTTGGGATTTGGGTGTATGTATGTTTCTCAATGGGCTGAAGGAAGTTCCAGGAGACAAAATCCAACATGGATAAATGAAGTCAACCGATTATTTCAAGTGATTGTTCCAACTTTCTCCCAGCAAAACTGGCTTGAGATTTTGCTTCTTTTATCTTCTAGAGAGTTATCATGGTGCAGCTGGGTTTTGGAATCAGGAAAATTCTGGTTCAAAGTCATTGGCGTTTACTAGCTGTGTGACTGTGGATAGGTCACAACTTTTCTGAACATCAGAAAATCCTCTAAGACTTATCCACTAAGTTATAGAAAGGTTGAATCTCTTAATGGAGAAAATTTCATGCTAATAAAATCACAGATCCTTGACATCTTGAATTACTTCTCCCTAGTGGAGGTGCTTATGACTAACAAATGAGAAAAAAAAGGGACAAGTGCAATTATGTAAGCTAGAATGTTAGCGGTCAATGGGACTCTAGAGATTCAGCACCCTTATTTTACAGATGAGGAAATTGAGGTCCAGAAAAAGAGAAGCAGAAGGCTAGGTTGTTATAGGATTTAGAGTTGGAAAGCATGTTAAAGGCCATGCAGTCCAACTCTGATCTGCTCTACACCTCAGATCACTATGAACTGGAATAGTCATATAGAAAGAGGCATAGGGTGTAATGGAAAAAAAGCATCGGTTTGGGAATAAGAGGACCCAGACTCTCATGTCAACTCTGTGATTACGGGCAAGTCACTACATTTCTCTGAACCTCAATTTCTTCATCTGCAAAATGGGGATAATTATAGCTAAACTGCTTATCTCAGAGTCACTGTAACAAAAGTGCTTCATAAATCTCACTGCACTAGGAGTTTGAAGATGTATATTTTAGTCTGGGTACTGCCATTAACTTGCAATGTAACCTCTCTGAGCCAGAGTTGTCACTTCTGTAAAGCGAGAGATTTGGACTAGATGAGCTGGAAGGTTCTGTTTATCTGTACATAGTCTGTTTCCTAACATTCTATGTTCCAAGGTCCCTTCCAGCTCTAATGGATGCCAACCAGGGAAAGCTAGAGGGAGTGATTAAGAGGCTTCAAAGAAGAGCTGGAGCTTGAATGGTGGGTAGACTTTCCCTGGAGGGGTGGGCTGAATTTCCTAGCAAGAAGGAAGTGACCTTGGAACCACAAGAATATCCCATCAGTGGTGTCCCTTTTTTTTTCAGGGTTCTCCTGGGAACTGTTCAGAGGGGCTGTCTCTGAGCACCAGAGGGCTCTCTCTCTTGCTTCTAAGCATTGCCACCAGCCTGACCTTTTTCTTGTTTGGACAGAACAAGAAGTTAAGTGCTCAGATTTGAGTGCTTGACTCAAATATCAGGTATTTACCAGGTGTCTGACTCATTTTAAGTAGGTCAGACTTAGCAGGTGGAGTTTTCCCAATTAATTGAGCAGCCACAAATAAGCATGAGAGCTAAGAAGAAAACTCCAAAAGGTCATAAGTATTACATTTGGTTTAGAGTAAACTGGGTTGCCCCCCAAATAGCTTTTGGTTAATAAAAAAGATTATAATTATCACCTTAATGCATACAATTTGGGAAGGAGCCTACCTTGGGTAAGTTGAGCTTGGCTTCAAGAATTGTTCAGCTGCTAATAACTTCATGTGTGATCTCAGGCAAAGGAGTTGTAAATGATAAGAGTCCCTTCTGGCTCTCTAGGTTCTATGATGTTATTACTTCCCTGGGCCTCAGTTTTGTCATCTATAAAATGAGTACTTGAACTAAATTGTCCCATATCTTATCCAACTCTAATATTCTGAGATCTGATGTTCATTTCACCTTTAATGAATCATGTACACTACAAGAATGTTAACTCCTTTTTTTTTTTTTTGCACATTATGACCCCAGGGCCTAGCTGGAAGGGGGATTTGTTATAGAAGATAAGAGGTGATTGGGTTAAAGGGAGGCTCAAAACCTGAAGCTTCAGAAGCAGAATTCAATGATGATCTTGGGAAAATAACTGATCTCTTCTACCTGGCATTCAAGGCTTTCCACAGCCTCTCTTTCCAACTGACTTTTCAACCTTGTCTCTTGCCACATTCCTACTTAAACTCAGCATCTACCAAACAGGTCCACTTACCATCTGTCCTTTGATCTTAGTCCCAGAAAATGTGAAAACAGAAAAGGGCCTTTGCCCCACACTTACACTTGACAGAGAAAGAACATGAGTTTCAGAGAAAAGAAAGGGACCTGTTCAAGGTCATGGCAGTGGCAGTAGAGTTTTCCCAGCCCGGTGCACCCATCTCTCTGCTTCTTTTTTTTTAATTATTTATTTTTTATGTTTTTATTTTTAATTAATTTTTAAAATTAATCTTTTTTAATTAAAAATTTTAAGTTTTATTAATACATTTTGTTTTTATGTCATAGCCATTTCTAAATATGTCCCCACTCTCACCCACAAAAATGTATCTCTCCCTTGCACAAAAGAAATACAATTAAACAAAAATAACTAATATATTGTCCATGTTTGACAAGGTCTTCTACCTTCATCATCTCCCCTATCTCTACCTTGAGAGGAGGGAAGTGTTTCATTTTTTTTTCCTTTAGGACCATTGTTGGTTTTTCAGTTACTCATAGTTTGACTTCTTTTTTGATCTTTTCACTTGCACTATTGGTTATTGTGTTATATGTTCTTTTACTTCCATGTTTTTCACCATGTGTCAGTTCAGACAAATCTTCCCATGTTTCTCTGAATCCTTCACATTCATTTCTTACTATACAATAATATTCCATTACATACACAGACCAAAATTTGTTTAGGTATTTCCTAATTATGGTTACCTACTTCATTTCTAGTTCTTTATTACCATAAAAAGTGCTACTATGAATATTTTGTAATATATTAGACCTTTCTGATTTTAACTGCCCTGGAAATACTTCCTTCTTTTTCAAATCCCCCCTACACACACACACACATCATTGTGGAAGATACCCCAGGTCAAGCCCAACATTATCCAGAAATTAATTAGCAAGTATTTGTTAAGTATTTACTCTTTTCCAGATACTGTGCTAGGCACTGGAGATACAAAGAAAAAAAAAGAAGTAGTCTTTGCCCCCAAGGAGCTTACATTCTATTGGGAGAACCAACATGTACCTACATAAGTATGTACAAAATACAGTAAATATAAAGTAATTTGGGAAGGTTGGAGGGGAGGGTCAGGAAAAGGCCTCATGTAGAATGTAGTACTTGAGCTGAGGTTTGAAGAGACCTAGCGATTCTGAGAGGCTGAAGCAAAGAGGATATATGCATTCTTGACAAGGGGCCGGAGGAGTTGAGGACAACACTGTATGCAAGGCCAAAGATGAGGAATAGAATATTGTATATGCAGAAACACAAATAGACTAGTTTGGCCAGAAGACTGGCAGCCACAGGCTAGAATGAGCTTTCCTCTCTCAATTTCCTTAGCGCTTAATGTAAGTCCCCCCACTAGAGTCTTCACATCCTACTGTTTCATGACATCTCTAAATATTCCTATCCAAATTATTTAGCTCTTATATTCATTTATTTTCATGTGTGTTACTGTTGTCTATTCAACTAGGCTGTGAGCTACTTGAAAGCAAGAATTTGTCTGCTCCCTTTAACTAATCCACTTATGTTATAGTCTCTAGCCCCCTCATAATCTTGGTCCCCTTCCTATTGCAACAACTTTCTCTAAGACATCCCTGAAAGGTAAATCTCTCTGAATGGATACTCCCAGGGATGGGGAGGCAGACTGATCTAGTTAAAAGAATACTGGATGAGAGACCTGGGTTCCAACCCCTCCTCTGATACTTATAGGCAAAACATTCGACCTCTCTGGCCCTCAGTTTCTCCATCTGTAAAATGAGGGATTTGGACCAGATATCTTCTAAGCTCACTTCCATTTCTAAATCTATGCTTTTATGATGATCTTTGTCTCCTTTGGAGAATCAATAATAGGTCATTACACCTAGTAGGTGCTCCTCAATAGCTATTTAATTGAAGAATATAGCCCTCACAGCTTGAAGGGTCTTCAAAGGTCATCTCGTTCAATCTGTGTTTAAACTTAAATCCCCTCCAAGGTTCCTGACAAGTGGTCAGCTATCTGCACTCCATTTGAACACTGTTGGGAAACTCAACCCCTCCCAAAAGAATACATTCCTCTGTTGGACATGTCTGATCATTAGGGAGTTCTTATTTTGATACAAAATCTGCCTTCTTATATCTTCCACCCATTTTCCCTAGTTTGTCCTTTTGGGTCTTAGAAGAACAAAACAAATCCCTCCTTTGTAGGACAACCCTTCATGTACTTGAAGTTATGTCCCCACCCCCCACCCCTAAATCTTCTATTCTCTAGATTAAACATCATTAATTCCTCCAACTGATCCTTGTTGGTCACAGGCTTCAATCCTCATCAAAAGCCTGGTGTCCTCCTGGCTGCTGGAATTTCCTCTCTGACATCCCTGATAGATGTGCCAGCTTCTGCCTAGATACTCTCAGGGACAGGAGACAGCACCATGTGGATTTGGAATAAGCAGATATGGGTTCAAATCTCAACTCTGCCACTTTTGCTACCTATACAACCTTGAGCAAGGACCTCTGTTGTCTGGACCTCAGTTTCATCACTTATAATAAAGGGGGAAGAGGTGTTGAACTAGACCATCTCTAAGTTCCCCTCCAACTCTAAAATCCTCTCTTCTACTTCACCAATAGCCTGTTCTGCTGTTGGACAGCTCTCAATGAGGAGCTCTTCGATTGAGGTAAAATCTGCCTACCCATAAAGTCTATTCCACTGCTCTTAGTGCTGCCCACTGAATAAATCAAATAACTCTTCACATCATGACCTTTCAAATAAAATGCAAGTTTTCTTGTTTAGTATTTAAGGTCTTTCACAATCTTGTTCCAACCTTCCTCTCCAGACCTAATGTACAATGCTCCCCTCTACTCACTTTACATTCCCCTCAAACTGACCCAGTTTCTGCTCCTCATACAGTGCAGTCCATGTCCATATCCATATGTTTGAGTAGACTGTCCTCTGTGCCTGGAGTGCACTACCCCCTTATCTTTCATTCTGAAAATCTCTAGCTTCTTTCAAGATTCAGCTCTAGAACCACCTCTTCCATGAGGTCTTTTCTGTTATCCTGATTACCCACATGCTAGCATTACCTTGACCCTCAAAATTACTTTGTATCTATCTTCTATCCACATATTTATGCATATGATATTTCCTCTCAAATAAGGACATGAGCTCCTTGAGGGCAGACATGGTTTCCTTTTTTTGTCTTTGTATTCCGAGCGCCTATCATGGTACCTAGCACCATTTATCATATTATTTAGTAAATGTTTGTTGAATGAATGAATTTGAAGTTAGAGATAATTTCATCTGTAAAACAGGAATGTTGGAAATAAAGGTTCTACAATCCATGGACTCCCCAAAAGGTCTGTGGATAGATTTTAGAGGGTCTATTATCTTGGATGGGGAAACAATTACATATTTATTTTCATTAACCTCTAACTGAAATTCAGCATTTCCTTCTAAAAACATTATTCTAAGAAGGAGTCCATGCCACAAAAAAAGGTTAAGAAAACCTATTCTAACTCCTAATGGGACATTAGGGGTATCTGAAGAGGAGATTCCTGTTCTGGATGAGAAATCAGACTAAATAGCCTCTAAGGTTCCTTCCAACTTTGAGATTCTAGATTGTAAAGAGACCTCCCCATCCTAATCTCCTTCTTCTTAGCTTTTCATTGCCCTTCTATAATGTAGCACCCAGAACTGAACATAAAACTCCAGATGCTTCCTGACCAGGACAGAACAAAGCAAAATTATTACTTCCCTTGCCCTGAACTTAATACCTCTATTTATTCAAGTGATGATTGCAGTAGCCTTTGCCAAAAGTTGACTCATTGAAAGCCCAATATCAATCTAATTTGTCAGCTGTAATTGGCTTGGGTACCTTAAGAGAACTTGGAGATCCTTCCAATGAAAAGCCATACAAAAGAGCTTCTTCCATCTCAATCACTTGCTGAGAGTGCCAACACTGTTTTTCTTCTTTTGGTGGGAGAACTGAAGATAAGTTACAACTATTGGAGTTGTAGCTTCCCCTTTCTGTCCGTTCTTTTTCCTCTTCCCCTTTTTAATGACCAGTTTCCTTCTTGTCTCCTTCTTTTAGTACATTGGGAGTTTGGATGTGCCCAGACCTAACAGTCGCATGGAGATTGTGGCCACCATGAGGAGGATCCGGGTGAGTGTTAGGGCTAGGGAATCCCAGGAACAGCTTTCCCTGAGACTGGCCCACATCCATGGTGGAATGTCTTTCTGTCAGTCAGCCAACTAGCATTTGTTAAATACTGACTCTGAGCCCTAATACAAAGCACTAGGGTATACAAAGAAAGGCAAAAAAAACCCCATTATTATTGTGGTTTTTCAGGGAGTCATAATTATAACTCAATATTTTATAATAATAATAATAACATGATTGGGTTATCATATTATGGTTACATATAATTATCATCCACTGGCCCCCTCCTGAAACCTCATTGTACATGGAACTGTGAAGGTTACCCTGAGCTCTGTAAAATTATGCTAACAGATTATATAAGTATTCACTAGTGCAGCAGTCTAATCAATAAACTGAGAAGCCTTCAGGTATAGGCTTGTTAAAGGAGAGTGTGTCAGCCATCCAAGGAGGACCAGCCTTGCTAAGTGCAGAGAGGCTCATCACCCCAAGTGATGAATTTCAGGTTCAGAGTAGGTAGAGGGTTATCCCAGAGGAAAGGCACTGATGGTAGAAAGTGCTAGAAAAGGCCTCTTGCAGAAAGTAGGATTCCATCTGGGTCTTAAAGAAAGCCAAGGAAGCTGAGAGTTGGGGGTTGTGGAGAGAGAAAATTCTAGCCACTGGGAATACCCAGTGAAAAATCAGAGAGTTAAGCAATGGAGTGTTGTGTTCAAGGAACCTCAGGTAGACAGTATAGCTGGATCATAGAATGTGTCAAGGTGAGGCGTAAGGTACATGAAAACTGGAAAGGTGTAGAAGGGGCTTTATGAAAGGCTTTAAGTTTCAAACAGGCTATCGGAAGCTAGTTAAGCTGGTCCTACAGTTGTCACATGGGCAGCTAGGTGGCACAGTGGATAGGGTCAGGAAAACTTGACTTCAGTTCATAAATTCAAATCCGGTCTCAGATACTTACTAGCTATGTGATGCTGAATAAGTCACTTAACCTTGTTTGACTCAGTTTCCTCATCTGTAAAATGAGCTGGAGAATGAAATGGCAAACCATTCCAGTGCTTTTGCCAAGAAAACCCCAAATGGGGTCATGAAGAGTTGGACATAGGGGCAGCTAGGTGGCGCAGTGGATAGAGTAACGGCCTTGGGTTCAGGAGGACCTGAGTTCAAATCCAACCTCAGACACATAACACTTTCTAGTTGTGTGACCTTGGGCAAGTCACTTGACCCCACTGCCTAGCCGAAAAAAAAGAAAGAAAGTAGAGCCTGAGTTTAGGGGCAGCTAGCTGGCACAGTGGATAGAGCACTGGCCCTGGATTCAGGAGGACCTGAGTTCAAATCCGGCCTCAGACACATAACACTTTCTAGCTGTATGACCCTGGGCAAGTCACTTAACCCCATTGCCTAAAAATAACAAAAAAAAAAAGAGTTGGACACAACTGAACAACAATGAGATGTCAGAGAAGCAGACCATTTTCAGGCTATACTCTAGGCCATTTCAGTTACCAGAACCTGTCTTCTGCTAACCCAGCATTCATAACTTTGAGTTACCTTCATGCTAGCATCAGTGATGGATTGAATAGAAGAAGATGATCAACAACTGGCTTTTCTATAGTGTTTTACTCCTGTGATCTCATCTGATCCTTACAAGATCCTTACAAGTAAGTAAGTAGCAGGTGAAGGTTTTTAATCTAAATTACACAGATTAGGACACTGAAGTGACTTGTCCTGTCACACAGCTAGGAAGTGGCAGAACTTGGCCTGAAATCTAGGTTTTCTAACTTTTAAGTCCAGTGTAGTCTAATATACATTTATGTATATGTGTTTATATATATGTATACACACACACATGCACATACGCACATATAAAGTATATGCACATTTATTGACAGATACATCTTAAATTGAAATCAAGTTATTATCATCATCACTGAGTTCTAAACTAAAACAACTTGGAGCCCTTTAAAATTGGTTTTGAGATCACGAATAAAGCTCCTCCCACTCCTTACCACTCTCCATCCTAAAATCTCACGTACATTTGTGCCTTTGACTTGGTTGAACTAATGGCTCCTCTCCCTCTGCTGGAAATACACACTATACTGCCATGGACTTCTTTCCCTTAGCCATTATCCTGCCTGGTTTCTCCTCATATACCCTAGAATAACAATTAAAATAAGAACCATTCTTATAGTGCTTTAAGTTTTGCAAAAACCTGCTTTACAAGATCCCTATGAGGTGGGTAATACAGGGGATGTTTTTCCCAATTCACAGATTTAAAAAAGTGAGGCTTAGAGAAGAGATGTGACTTGCCCACAGTCATATGGCCAGTAAGTATCTGAGCAGGGCAGTGAAGCCCAGGCCTCTTGAACTGCCAGGGCAACACTTTATTATACCACATTACTTCTCTGTTCTCAGAATGTATTCTCAGGATAAAGTGTGATTGATTTCGGCTCAATAACTTTTCAGATGGGTTTGAAGTCTTCTAGACTTCCTCTTGTTCGTTGAAAGAGAATATGATTTCTTCTAAGTTAGGTTTCCTTTGTGCCAGGCAGCACATGGAAAGGTTCCTATATTCATCTCCAGCCAATAGCAAGAGTGAGCTGTCCCCTTCCTACTTCCCAGAAAAGCCATTAACATCTCACTGAGACAGGAGAAGAGCTAGTTCAGACCCCAAAACTTTCCTGATGATCTTCCTATAAAAGATAGAGGCCAGAGGACTCGGGGCCCCTCAGGGAGTAGTCTTGGATCTCATGAAGTCAATGGACCTTGTTGGCCCTAATATTGTATCACACAGACAGAATTGAGTTTCAAGTGCCTTTCATCTTACATGAAGAGCATTAGCCATTAATAAGATAGTGATTACTACCTTTCTCGTTAAATAATGATTATAATAGCCTTTATTTCTATTATGCTTTCCTTATAATAATCCTGCGAAGTAGGTGAAACAAGTATTATCATGCCGATTTTACAGATTAAGGAACTGAAAGCCAGAGGGACAATATTGGTAATAGTGGAAAAAGCACTAGACTTAGTAGACAGAAAATCCTCCCGGGGACAGCCCTGATTCATCTCTAGAATGAGGAGATTGGAGTAAACGATCTATCTGTTAGATCTCTTCCCACTCAAGATTTCAGGATTCTTTAACTATGAGAAGCGACTTGCCCATAGTCACACAGAGAGAACCGGGGCTTAACCTTCTCCCTCCCACTCTGGTCTTCTGACTCCCAGGCTTTTGCTTTTTCCAGGACACAACGTTCATTACTCAATTTGCATTTTTAAACATTTTGCTCATCCGTTTTCAGGCAAGACATATTTAGCTCTGAGATCAAGAGTGTTTTCTCTGGTCTCTATACCACGCTGATTTATTTATTCTTTAAAAACAAAACAATGGTCAATAGCAGGCTGTCTCCTCCCTGTCTTTCTCTTTGGTAGGCAGAGGAGGCTCAGAGGAAGGAGAATCAGTTCCAGGCTTCTTTAGAACCATGTCCTGAGTAAGTGGGGGGAGTCTATAGTTCAAAGTACGTGTGATGAGGGAGCGACGGCTGGGGCCGTCGCTCTCCTTAACCTCCTCCTCAATGTGTCTTTGAGGCTTTCTCTGAGCACTTGGAGGCAAGTGCATGGGACTAGTGGCCACAGACTCCATTCATTCTTACTGTTGGTTCCCCCATTCCTTCCTTCAGCTTCAAAAGGTAGGAGTTGCTATGTCTGAGGAATGATGGCTCTTTACCCAGGTTGTCATTTTGAATGGAAGGATCAGGAAATAGGAGGGGGAAAAGGCAGTCTATATCACTTTCATGTCAATCAATCAATAAATATTTATTCAGTACTAGGGACAACTAAATGGTGCAGTGGACAGAGCACTGAGCCTGAAGTAAGGAAGAACTGAATTCCAATCTAGCTTCAGACATTTATTAGCCTGGGAAAGTCACTTAACCTCTGTTTGCTTCTGTTTCCTCATCTGTAAAATTGGGATAATAATAGCACCTACCTCCCAGGGTTGTTATGAGGACCAGAAGAGAAAATAATTGTAATGCATTTAGCACAGTGACTGCCACATAATAAGCACTATATAAATGCTAGCTACTATCATCAATATTATTTTTAATAAGAATACAAACAGTTGCATCTACTGTACTTGCCAGGTTTGTAGGGATAAAATGAGATATTTGTGAAGTTCTTTGGAAGCTTCAAAGTGCTTTTAAAATGCCAGCTATTATTACTATGATTATGCATGCACATATTCACATACGTATATGTACCACACCATAAATACACTTTCCTTCCCCCCCCCATGAGGCAATTGGGGTTAAGTGACTTGCCCAGGGTCACACAGCTGGTGAGTGTTATGTGTCTGAGGCTGGATTTGAACTCAGGTCCTCCTGACTCCAAGGCTGATGGTCTATCTACTGTACCATCTAGCTGCCCCCATAAATACACTTTCACACTCAATTTCATTGGTGCATATACATACATACATACTCTCATTTTTACATACACTCAGATACAGGTAGGCACACTTACTTTCACTCAAACACACATGAACACATACGCAGATACTTAGATTCTCACATTTTTACACTCCCACAAGGACTCTGACATTAACTCACACACATACGCGTTTGCGTAAATGTAGATACAGAGTGAGGTTCTATGGAATGAATGAATAAAAGGCCCTTATTAAGTGTTCACTATGTTCCAGGCACTGTACTCAGCACTGAGGAAGCAAATGCTAAGAAGAAAGAGAGTCTCAGCCCTTACTTTCAAATAAGAAAGATTCCTATGCCCTCTCCCTCCCCCTACTAAGACACCAGGTGGCGGCAGTCCATGAGACAAGTAGGCAGATCATCCCAGCATCCACTCACATAATTCCTGCTCTCCTTGAAGCCAAGGTGACCCCCTGGCACGGAGCGCTAAGTGCAGGCATATTAGGCTTCTGCCACTGAGCCACAGTGAGGAGAGGGAGGGCCTGTGGGATGGCAAGAGCCCTGGAGGAACAGATGAGATGGCCTGTCTGACAGTTTTCCCCTGACTCTCCTCCCCTACTTGGATAGGAAAAGAGACTCTGGCAGGGTTTCAGATTTTATGCATTTGGCCTAGTTAGCATCTTGAATACATTCCATGTTTCAGCTGTAGTACTTTCTTGCTGTTTTTTTCTTACGTATAACAAGAAACAGGCAGCTGAGTTTTCTTTTCTATAAAACAAGAGGGTTAGACTAAATAATTTCCAGGTTCTAGTTCTAATACTCTTTGTTCTATGTAACAATATTTTGTGTTCTAGGCTCATTCCTACCTAACTTTAACAATTATGTTCTAAGCTCTGTATATGTTCTAAGCTCATTCATTTCTCTAACATTCTGTGTTCTAAGCTAATTCCTAACTCTAATAGTTTATGTTCGAAGCTCATTCCTAACTCTAACAATCTATGTTCCAGACTGATTCCTAGCTCTAACAACATTCTAAGATCATTTCTGACTCTAACAGTCTATGTTCTAAGCTCATTCTTAGCTCTGTCTGTTCTAAGCTTATTCCTAGCTCTTATAGCCTATGTTCTAAGTTCATTCCTAGCTCTAACAGTCTATGTTCTAAGCTCATTCCTAGCTCTAACAGTCTATGTTCTAAGATCCTTCCCTAATATAATGGACTGTGACTCTGTCTAGAATTTAGAATTCTGCCTCTGACAAAGCTAGCAGCAGGCAAATTGTTGATTGGGGATCCTGGTCGATGCTCAATGTACCTAGCGTGGCCCAGCCATGCCAGTTGCTTCCAAGTGATAAACATCTCTTTCCCCCCCAGTGTGAATTCAAAGCAAAAAACATTAAGAAAAAGAAAGTCAGCATCGTGGTGTCTGTTGATGGTGTGAAGGTCATTCTCAGGAAGATGCAGAAGGTAAGTATCTCTTACCCTAGCTTTTTTCCAAGGAGAAGCCCCCTTCTTGGAGCAGGACCTTCCATAAAAAGAGTGACCATGACCACACCACTTCCTTCTCACCCTCTGGTGCTAAGGTAGCCTTAGTAACAGCCTCCCAGATGTATCAGACCACAGGGTAGGGAAGAGCTTTTACATCAGGAGCTCCTTTAGGTGACACTGAAGGGGAAAGAAAGGAGGGAGTAGGGCTGACACCGGTGAGTAGTGGTAAGAAAGGACACTGAATTTAGAGTGAAAGGACCTGAGTTTGAATCTTGGCTTTTCCATTTATAACCTTCATTTATGATCTTAGGCAAGTCACAACCTCTACAGTTTCAGGTAGATTAAATAAGTAATCTCTCATTTCTTTTCCTGCCCCGAACCTTATATGTTTGGCCCTTAGCACGAGACTGCAGGCATATTCAGGGGCTGGCTTGTGTTCTGTCTCTCCATTACATCTGGCCTTTTCCCTTTCTCAGGCCTCCATTCCAGTCCACCCTTATCACCCCCTGCCTGGACTACTACATCAGCTTCCAGTCCCTCTCTCCTGGGTCTTTTCTGCTCATACTACCAGAGTCATCTACTCACAGTATAGCTCTGATCACATTCTTCCTCTGCTCAAATGCCACTGTAGTTTAGCAGAAGAAGTGCTATATCTGTAATAAGAGGACCTAGGTTTGAATTCTGATTATATCATTTACTATTTGTATAACCATGAACAAGTCACTTTTTCTCTCACTGGGTCTCAGTTTCCTCATCTGTAGAATGAAGGGGTTGAATTAGACAATCCCTAAAGTCTATTATTCTAAATCCTATAAGCCTATGAACTCCTCCATCCTCTGAATCCTCTTCATCCCTCAAGGCTCAGCGCAGGTGCTACCTCCACCTTCAGGAACCTTTTATGACCTCTTTCCTCCAAATTCCCATAAGAGTAGTCTGCTCCACTCAGTCTGTATCAGTCATTAAATGATCATAGAATTCAAAGCTAGAAGGAACCTTTGAGATCATCTCAACTAATGCCCTCAATCAATGCTTCACCCAACCCAGAGGTGTGCACTCAGAGCCTCTGACTTTAAATCCAGTGGTCTTTCTACTATACCATGCTGCCTCATGTGCTCATCATTCCATACGTATGAAGGCTATTTCCACCAATAAACTGGAAACTGTTTGAGGACAGGGACCCATTTTCTCCTTCTATCTTCCTGATGCCCTTATCTAATCAGCACTGTGCTAAAAGCCTTGTATTTTTTGTTTCTTGGGTTTTTTTGTTTTGATTTGGTTTTTTTTTGGGGGGGGGGGTGTTGAGTGTTTTTTGTTTTTTTTTTTTTTTTACTTCTCTACAGAGGAAGGAGTGGGCCTGGGAAGAAAGCAGAACACTAGTGATGCATGACCCTGTTTACAGGTAGGGATTGTCACCCTCATTACCTCCCTTATCCCAGTAAAAATGACTGGTGCACATGGTCATGCCATTCATCTGAGCGGGAATATCATCACCCCCACCCCAGATGTTATCGTTATTAAGAAAGAAAAGTGCAGCCCTGAACCCTATGCACCATGCTGCTGATTTTGCCCACTAGTGAAGGGGACCCAGAGAATATTTGATAACTTCAAGTGCTAGGTAGGGAGAGGGAAGGATATAAGGGGAGGACAGGATGCTTAGTGATGAGGGCAGAGGGAAGGTCTGGAAGTAGAATAGAGAAGCGCAGAGTATGCCTACTCCTCCCGCCAGCCCAGTATGTCCAGAGGCTTGAAAGAAGAAACATCCAGTACTAGAGAACATAGACAGAGATGTCATGTCTTCTGGAAGGAACCAGCTTTCTATCAGTTCAAGAAGATAGAAAATGTATGAGAGAAAAAGGTCTAGGATAAAGGGAAATTTGTTAACAATAGAACAGAATAGGGAGTGAGGAGAGGTAGAGCAGAGCTAAGTGGGAATGAGAGCAGAAAGGGATTTTTGGCTACTCTGAGTCACTGGTATAAATAAGGGAAGTGTGCTAGCCAGTCAGTTGGGTCCCCTCAACTCCATCCCAAGATGATGGAGGATAGTGCAGTCTGTTCTCTAAACAACAGGGAACAGGGGATAGAAGGAGCAGGGAGACTGGGTCTATAAAAACCAGTGGTCAGGTCATCAGCATAGCATGAACTCAGTTCCCAGTTAGGCCAAATGTCTGGAGTCCTGGTCCTGGACAGTTCTAGTAGTGAGAAGCTGAGAAGCTGGTGTCTGAGCATTTGATGGTTATAGATGACTAAGGTAGTGGTGGTGGTTTTGCCAGGTAGGTCAGTGAAACAGCAGAGGAATTAGTCCACATAGAGCAGCAGGTTCTAGGTTGCGAAGGTCCCTAAATCCAGTTGCTGAGTGCTACTGGAGTTGAAGCCTCATGCCCCATGGTCCAGTGATAAGGAAAGAAAGATCGGGTAGTGGATAGGGACCTAGGCCCTCACCTACATGGGCTCTCTGTGGCACTGTTTTTCAGAAAAGGTAATATGCCTCCACAATATGTCATCCTACCGCCACCTACCTGACCCCATCCTAGGATGCTCAGTGGTAATAAATGACTGAGGTGCTATCCTTTTCTCATATGGATTCAAGGGCACAGGACAAAATAGCACCTCCATATGGTCAGTAGTCCTGGAGCAAGAAGGCCACCAAACCTAGTCTCAGACATGGGACCCACACTCCTGGGTCTGGTAAAGTTGAAGGGAAGCTTGGTCTTGGGGAAGGAGCCTTGGTGTCACTAGTAGCCCCCACCCCACCTTGGGCACCCAGTGGTAATGGGGTACTTAGAGACTGCTGTTTTCTCAGTTGGATATGCTGACATGGCACATTTCCTCCTAGAATCTTCTATGTGTCCCATGACTCTCAAGACCTGAAGATATTCAGCTATATTGCCAGGGATGGGAACAATAACTCCTTCCGGTGCAATGTATTTAAGTCTAAGAAGAAGGTAAAAGATTGCAACATCCACGGCCAACACATCCTTTGTCCCATGCCTGACCCCCGCCTCTGTAACCTGTACTAGTGGTCATACCACAAGGAGCCCCTGAACCAGGGGGAACCTGCAGCCTCGAGGCCACACGTGGCCTTCTAGGTCCTTGGGTGTGGCCTTTTGACTGAGTCCAAGTTTTACAGAACAAATCCTTTTATTAAGGGGATTTGTTCTGTGAAGTTTGAATTCAGTCAGAGGGTCAGACTTGAGGACCTAGAGGGCTACACATGGCCTCGAGGCCACACAGAAAGTCCAAGATGGATGGTGTGGTGTGCACCTTCCCCCAACACATCCAAAGTGCGATCCCATGAGCACCAGGTTAACTTGTATAACCACTGTTAAGGGATCAGGCCGTAGTGGGATTAGGGGCTGGGCTGAGTCCTACACAGTGGGTACCAATGTATCCTTTTGTCCATCTACATGTGGGCAGAGCCAGGCCATTCGAGCAGTGAGGACAGTGGGCCAGGCCTTTGAGGTTTGCCACAAGCTGAGCTTACAACACCCTCTACCCAGTGCTGATACAGTGAACCGCCAGCCCACAGAGAAGAGGCCTCAAGCAGGTACTCCATCTTCACCTTTCTTTCAACCTCTTCCACCTAAAATATACTTACTTTGCTTAGGATGTCCCTAAGATAGCCATCAGGCCAAGGCAGGGGAGGGTCCTAGATAATTTGCTATGATACAAAGAGTGTTAATCTTGGAGTCAGGTGATTTGATTTGGACTCCTGATTCTGACTCTTACCAGCTGTGTCATCCTAAGCAAATCATTTACTTCTCTGCACCTCAGTTTCCTCCTCTATAAAATGGGAATAATAATACTTGTACTGATTACCTCACAAGACTATTGTGAGGAAACTGTTTTATTAACCTTAGAGTGACATGGAACATATAATTATTGTTGTTTATTATTCTTGGAATTCATTCCCTAGAGTGACCCCATGATTAGAGCTGGGGTACTAGAAAGAACTTATGTATGTCTAACTCATGCTTGAGGGGATTTGCTGGGATGAACTACATTCACTCCAGTTCCTCTGCCCTACCCCACCCACCAACCACCAAGACATGGGTGGGTAAGCTCAGAGGATGAAATAGGAAAAACCCTGGAAGAAGTGGAGCCATTGCCTAGATAACCTATGGACAGCATCAAGACTACAGTAACTCCTGGGCAGTACCAGACCAGTTCTTCCTCATGCAAAAGACCCCCTCCTCTCTTCTACTTTCCTACAGCATATCACCTAGAGGGAAGGAAACTAAGAGAGGAGGATGGGGCCGACGGGGACTCTGATAGAGCTGTTCTGAGGGAACAGACCAGTCACACCGAGCTGGAAAAGGAAAGACCCAGAGAGGTAAAAGATCTAACATCAGGACAGGGAACTTCTAATGTGGGCTGGGATCAGACAGAGGCAGGCAGGGAATATGGGGGAAAGGGAAACTACTGATTTGATTGGAAAGATGGGCCCTCAGAGAGCCCCTTTGTCAGAAAGTAAGACCCGCTGGAGGGTAGGGGACCCATAACACAATTTCACACAAGGATCCACTGAAGGAATTAGGAATGTTTGGGCCACAGAACAGAAGACTTACATTGGACATTATAGCTGCCTTTGGATATTTAAAAGGACTGTCATGTGACAGAGGGGTGAGACTTGTCCTGCTTAGCCCTAGAAAGCAGAATCAGGACCAATGGGAGGAATTTTCAGTAAAACAGACTTCAGTTCAATATGAAGAATAACTTCCTACCAGAGCTATCTGACAGTAGAACGAGCTGCCTAAAAAACTAGTGAGCTGTCTGTCACTGAAGGCATTCACATAGAGACTGGGTGACCACCATGAGGAGGACTACAGGAGGGATTTCTATTTCGAACAGAATTTGGAATAGATGACATCTGAGACCCCTTTTAACTCTAAGCTATTATTCTCTAGCCCAAAGTTAAAAAAAAAAAGATTTGGATTTTGGGTTCTTTCAGGTTTATTTGTTGTTTTCAGTTATCCAGGCCAGTGTGCCCTCCATAAACCTAATGGGTAAATGAAAGTTGATGTGTCTCAGTGATACAAGCCCAGCTCCCAGACCAGGCTATCTCTACCAGAAAGAGGTGTCCCTGAGAGTCCAGGGCTATTAGAAACCAGATGCATCACAGCAGGAAAGTGTGAGCCAGAGTCAGATTTCGAGTCCTACCTACACCAAAGCACACAGACTCGTAAAGATGCCAGTGTGTATGTGACTGGGTATGTTCACCACTCTGCTTCGCTATTTCTGTCTCTTTCTACCAAATCCAGTCCTTCCTGAGGTGTGGCCTGGAGGGCCCCACAAACTATTCATTATGCCTCCTCTTCCTTTCTCTATTCCCAACATTGCCCAAGGTATGCTGCTGTGTCCAGGACATTGGAGCTGGCTCTGCCCACCCTGCAAGTGCTCAGCCATGGTCACCCTCGAGAAACCTAGAATCCTCCCCCAAGTCATCAGCCATGCCAGTAACACCACTGTTGACTCCACATTGCACACGGCTCCTCCACCACCAGCTTCTCCAGCAATGGCAGCAGGCTCAGGTAGCCACTGCCCAGGTAATATTCCACCCCCTCTTCTCCTCCCCTAAGGACAGCTCCCCAGGGGCTGGGCTTTCCTGGGTGGCTTTCAGAGTGACTAAGAGATCATGGGCTTGTGCTCCCTCTATGGTCCTCAGCTTAATCCTTTGCCATCATTCTATGTCTGTACTCCTGGAATCATTCATTTCCTTAGATTCTTCTGGTCTCACCATAGACTCACCCTTTCCTTTACTGGAGAAGCAGTGTTGGTATGTTGGAAGAGGCACTGAATGTGGAGACAAACAGAACTGGATTCAAATCCTGGCTCTCTCATTTATTAGGTGCATGGCCTTGCACAAGTCACTATTACCTCTCTGGGGCGCAGAAAAATGAGGATAATGGTATATGCATTACCTTTACCATCTGTAAAAAAAAGGTATACTACTATGTGTGACCTTCACAGGCCCGTTATGAGAATAAAATGAGACACTCTCAAGTGCTTTGGAGGATGCTGAATAGCATCACTCCTTATTTTTAAAAAATGTCACTTTAAACAGAATTTGTATTTTTCTTTTTGTAAAAAACAATTTATTCTACACTCAGCCATCAATGAAAGTAAATACGTATGTATATATGATAAACATAAAAAAATTTTAAAATACAGTGTTACATAAAACCATTTTATTTAGACCAGACCCATGATTTCATTGGTATAGGGAACTGCTGCTGTGAATGCCCTTTACCAGGGCAGTTTGGTACTTGGTCTATAATGTATAGTCCTAGAGAGTTGCCTAGAGCAGAAGTTTCAACATTCTGCCTGCCTGGCCCAGGCGGCCCCACAACACTCCCAGCACAGCAGAAACCAGATTACAATGTAATTGGGAAATATGTAACAAAATTAACAAAAATATGATAAAGCATAGATCATGTTACTATGTGGTTCTCCAAGTCAATATGTTGCCCTCGGGGATCCTTACGTATCTTTTAGTGTCCTTCATTTCTATTTGAGTTCACACCACTGGCCTGGAACCCTGAGAGGTCAAGTGATTAGGGTCACATAAACTGGTATACAAATCAGGGGCAGGTCTTCTTGACTTCATAGTCAGCTCTCTATCCACTATGCCATGTTGCTTTTCATAAAGCACTCAACATTTCACAAAGTGAAGCCAAACGAATGGCCAAAAAATGTACCTGCTCTGTGTAATTTTCATATGTTTATGCAGTTGTATTATTTGTGTTATTTTCCCTTGATTTTTAAAAAATATGTCATTGTAGTCAATATGTTTATAGTTCTGGTTCTACCACTCTAACTCTGCAGAATCAATTTACAATTTATTAGCTTCAGGACCCTCAGCTTACCTAACTCCCTAAGCCTTTATTTCCTTACTTATACGTCAAAATAATAACAACATTTGCCTAACAGAGTTGTGGTGAGAAAATGCATATAAAATACTGGTAAACGTAAAACCCCTATACAAGTGTGAGTTATTTTGGTTGTTATACCCTTTATATTTATCATTTTGCAGTGCTATAATATTCTATTATAGCAATATACCATATTTTAACCATTCTTCAATCATGGGAATATAGGTGGCTTCCAGCTTCTTGCTATTTAAAAAATAACCAGATAGGTCTTGTTTTCCCTTTTTGCATACTTTTAGGGGAAAGTCTTAGCAATGGTATCACCAGTACAGAGGTTATCATAAGTTTTGTATATTGCTTAGTTGTTCTCCAAAAGGCTTGCACCCAACAGTGTAATAGAGTGCCTATTTCCCAGCAGCCCTGATAACATTGGATATTTGTTTTTGCTAATTTAGTGGGTATAAAGTGATATCTTAAGTCTTTCTTGATTTGTATTTCTCTGATTATGACTGGATTGAAGGAGAGGCATGGCATACTGATAGAGTGCCGGACTTGGAATCAGGAAGACCTGGGTTCAAATCCTACCTCTGAAACTTACTGGTTTATGACTATGGACAAATCACTTACCCTCTCTGAGCCTCAGTTTCCTCATTTGTAAAATGGGGGGTTTGGATTAGATGGACTTTAGAATGCCTTCTCATTTTACCACCATTCTCACCTTCTTATTACCCAATTCAGACTTTAGTGACAGGTCCCTGTCTCCAAGTAATTCTCATTCTTTTCTCAGTGAGTTCAGTGCTTGGCTCCCAGACTTCCTCTCCACCCCACCTTCTTCCCTCAGATATCCCTGCAGATATCCTAAATCCCCAATTCTCCAAGTTGCTCAATTCCCATGACTTATTCTTCCCTTCTACCTCAGCTTCTCACAGGGATGACTCATGCTTTTGATCATGCCTCTGAAAGTATTCTGCTTTCATGTTCAAGAACTCTGAATTTTTTTTATCTGAGCATAACATTTTATCTTTCTATCCCTTTTATGCCTCATTCTTCCTAAACCTTCTCTTTATTCCCACCCTGACCTTCAATCCCTCCATTCCTCCCTATTGTCCCAGGCCATCAGCCCTGCTCTGGCTTTACTCTCTGCCCTTCCCAGTTGGTAAGCCCATTCATTTCTGTACTGTTCTTCACTCTTGAATCCCCTGCTCTCTTCTCCTGTCATCAATCATGCCTCATCAAACCCTAATCCTGTATTACTCCCACCATATTCCTTCTTACTGCTGAAGAGAATTGGAAGAAATAACAAAACCTTGTTGATCGAATCAATCAATCAGTAAGCGTTTATTACGTGCCCTTATGGACAGCTCTGACTATCAGAAAGTCTTCATATCAAGCTGAAATCTTCCTGTAACTTGAACCTAATGCTCCTAGTTCATCCCTTTTGAGACAAGCAGAACAAGTATAATCCCAATTCAACATAACAGCCCTTTAGATATTTGAAAACAGCTGTCGTGTGTCTTCCCCCGTCCAAGTCTTCTCTAGACCCCATCATGGAGTTCCATCAATATACCTATGTACTCTATAACTTGACATTTTTGTGCTCCTTGAATTGAACGTCTAACCTCTTTTCTTAAAATACTATTACACTGTAAACTCTCTGTGGGCAGAGAGCTTGTCTAATTAAAAGGTCTTGTGTCTCCCACACCTAGCACTGGGCTCTCTACACAATAGACACATAGTAAATATTTGTTTCATATTCACGAAAAAAATGAACGCTAGTAAACTTCCTTTGTAAAACCCACTCAGGAGAGATGGCTTTTTGTCCTTCATTCTTGAAGAAAACTAATGACATCAGGAGGGTGATGTCTTGACTTGCAAGTGAACTAGATTTAAGTGAGGCGGGGTTGTACAAAGTCATCAGCCTCACTCTCTACTCCAGGGTCAACTGAGATGCAGTGAGAGACCTTGGTCTTTTTACACTAAGGTCTTTCCCCAGGTCTTATTTTGGCTGAGACAACACCCATTCAGTGATTTAAATAAAGCATGGTAAGAAATGAGGCAAAAGATGGCCTAGTTCGCCTACTCAAAATAAATAAACAAATAAATAAAACTGGGAGCAGAAGATCCTCAGGGTTTTTGGTCAGAACAGAAACAACTGCTATTTACACTTACTCTGAGCCATCAGAACCCAACAATGACCAAATGAGGCTTGGGCTGGAACCCATTATTGGCCAGTTGTGAAAGCCAGAGTGATTTGGGGTTAAAGCATTGTTAAATAGCTCCATTTGAATCCTAGTGGGCTTTATCAAAGCCTGGTTTTTCAGAACTCTATTTCAATAAATCAATTAAATCAAGAAAATAAATGAAACTACATGGGACAAAAGAGTTAATTGTCCCCATTTTTTAAAATGATAGAATAAATAAGTAGGGAAGACAGAAAAAAATCTAGCCCCCCAAGCCCCAAGAGATCTTGCGAGGCTTTAGCTATCAAAATTTATATTCTTTTCTTTTAGGCGATTGAGGTTAAGTTACTAGCACACAGCTAGTAAGTATCAAGTGTTTGGTCTGAGGTCATATTTGAACTCAGGTCCTCCTGACTTCAGTGACAGTGCTCTATCAATTGCACCACCTAGCTGCCCCTTAAAATTTATATTCTTTTGGGCAGAATACCCACATTTAAGGGAATGATTCCCCATGTAGACAGAGGGAGGGAGGGAGGGAGGGAGGAAGGAAGGAAGAAGGAAGGAAGGAAGGAAGGAAGGAAGGAAGGAAGGAAGGAGGGAAGGAAGGAGGGAGGGAAGGAGGGAGGGAAGGAGGGAGGGAAGGAGGGAGGGAAGGAGGGAGGGAAGGAGGGAGGGAGGGAGGGAGCATTGCCCAACTGGAATTGGCCAGTTGGGTCCCCAGTGGGGCAGATTATTGTTTGTCCTTTGTTCTTGAAGAGGACCGATGACATGAGGAGGATGGTGTCTTGACTTGCAAGTGAATTGGATTTAAGTGAGGCAGGGCTTCTACAAAGTCATCAGCCTCACTCTCACTCCAGAGAAAAACTGGGGATGTATAGATGTATGAGTCATTTGCACAGAGATAACAATTAATCCACAGAAGCTGATATAAGGTTCCCTCTATTTTCTCCCCTCTCCCGGTTTCCCAAATGCTCTATCTGGCTTTCTTCAATTCAACTGAAACTTTTCTCTTCAAAGTTACCGGTGATCTTTTAATTGTAAAGAATAGCGGCTTTTTCTCAATTCTAATCCTTTTGGGCCTCTCTGCAGCATTGGACACTGCTGACTACCTTCTTTTCCTGAATGTTATCTCCTTTCTGGGTTTTCATGGCATCGTTCTCTCTTGGTTCTCTTCTTTCCTCTCTAATTACTTCTTCTCAGTCTCTTTTGATGGATTTTCATCCATGGCACAACCACTAACTTTGGGTGCCTGCTAAGGTTCCGTCCTAGTCCTTCTTTCCATTTATCTCGGTAGTCTCATTCATGGATTCAGTTAGAAACTCTATGCAGATGATTCCCAGGTTTCTGTATCCAGCTTTAGTCTTTCTCTTGAGTTAGTCCTATAGTACCAATTGCTTATTGGACAATTCAAAGTAGAGTTCCTGAAGGCATCTTAAACTCAACATGTCCAAAAAAGAACTCATTATCTCTTCCTCCAAATCTACCCCTCTTCTGAACATCCCTGCTCTTCTTGAAGGAATTACCATCTTTCCTATTACCCAGGTTCACAACCTTGGCATCAACCCTCACTCCTTTCTCTCAACCCACATATACAATCTGTTGCCAAATCTTGTAAAAAAAATTTTTTCTACATCTTTCACATATACGCCCTCCTTTCCACTCAAAGAACCAACACCTTGGGTCAAGCATCATCATCTCTGTCCTGGACAATTACAGTAACCTCCTACTTGACAACTGTCCTCAAGTCTCTCCTCACTCCAATCCATTTTCCATTCAAATACCAAAAGTATATGTCTGGCCGCATCAACCCTTGTTCAATAATTCTATCTACCTTGTCTGTCTTCTTACATTCCACTCCTTTCCATGTACAATGCAATGGAGCCATACTAGCACACTCATACTCCATCTTCTGTCTATGCCTTTGCACTAGCTGTCTGCCCGTGCCTGGAGTGCTCTGCCTCTTCATCTCTGCTCCACAGAATCCCTGGCTTCCTTTAAGACCCTTCCTGGAGGGAGGCCTATCCTGGTTCTCCCCGCTGCCATTGCCTTCCTCTCTAAGCTGACCCTCCCTCCACTCTGTGTATTTCTTTTATGTTGCCCCCTCTTTGAATATGAGCTCCTGAATATTCCCTGCATTTAGCACAGTCCCTGGCATGTAGCTGGTGTTTAATAAATGCTTGTAGGTTAATTTGTTGATTAAACATCTTTTCATGTGCTATCAACATTTTGTGTCTTATCCTTCAGTTGTTTTCTGTTTTTCTTCTTTGACCATTGCTCCACCGGGGAGCATATTGCTTTTAGAGAGATGCATTCATTCTTTAGAGAGCCATCATTCAACAAGCATTTATAGATTCTGGAAACCAGATCTTTATCTGACATATTTACCGCAAATATTTTTTTCCCAATCTGTTCCCTTTTTGTTGTGCAAATAGAGTGGGTTTCTCAAAGAAGGTTTACTAGCATTCATTTTCTCACTCAACAAATATTTATCATGTATCTACTCTGTAGAAAGTCCTGTGCTAGGTGTGGGGAAGACACTATTTTTATGAAACATAGTCTCTACCCTCTTGGAGCTTACAATAGTGTTCTAGGAAAAGAGGCTAACCTTTCAATTTTAGCAGGAAAATGTCTTTAGAAGAAACCTCATAGGGAAATTTAGTCTAGAGAGGACCTTGATCAGTAGGGACACACATGATAGATGTTTTTTCAAAAATCTGAAGGGCAGTCCTAAAAAAGAGGATTCTGCTTGGCTTGAGGGGAGGGAGGGAATAAGCATTTATTTCCCGCCTATTATGTGTGAAGGCACTGTGCTAAACACTTTACAAATATTTCATTTATGACAAACAGAAATGAAGTGACTTACTCAGGCTCAAAGAGATAGTAAAAGTATGAAGTCAAATTTGAACTCATGTCTTCCTGACTCCAGGACCAGTACTTTATCCATTGTGCTAACCTGTTTGAGAAGGAAGAGCTAGGGATAATGGGTTCAAATTACAGAGAGAAAGACTTGGTTTGATGTGAAGACTGCCTTCCTCACAATAAGAGCTTTTCATAAATGGAATGGACAGCCCAAGAAGTAGTGAGCTCCATGTCACTGTAAGTCTTAAGTAGAAAGTGAATGAGCAGTTGCTGGTAATGTTGGAGAGGGGATCTAGTGCTCAAGGCCAATTTGGATTAGAATAACCTCTGTGGTTCCTTCTGATTTGGGAATCCTGATTCTGTGATTCCTTCACAATGAGAATTAGGTGGTAGAGGTGGAGGTTGAGAATGGCCACAAATGGGGTGATGATGGAAATTCTCCAGGTACAGCTACTCACAGACCAGCTGGCTGCAGAGACAGCTGCCAGAGTGGAGGCCCAGGCCAGGATCCACCAGTTGCTGCTGACCAACCGGGACTTGCTTCAGCACATGGCACTGCTGGGTCGGCAGCTGAGGGAGCTAGAGGAAAGAGCTTGGGGCCGGCCTAATGGTAAGGGGGGCTTAGGGCAGGACAGGGAGCTGGTGGCGAAGAGAGGTGGCTCAAGATAGAGCAGGGGGCTGGGACTGGCCTGCTGGTTTGGGATTGGGGGAGGCTGTGAGTTTCATGTGGCCCAGGTAAAGATAGAAAGAGGAGATAATGTTGACCTAATAATGAAGGGTTCCAGGATTGCAGAGGGGTATCCTGGGCTCATAGTACAGTGTGTGTGTGTGTGTGTGTGTGTGTGTGTGTGTGTATGTGTATGTGTGTGTATATAAAATTACCATTAGTTTTTTACTCGTACTAAATTATGTGAAGATTTTGAACTGGTTACACTGAGATTTTCTTTTGCTCCTTTCATAGAATATAGAATGTTAGAGCTAGAAAGGACCTAAGAATCCATGTTCTCGAAGTATCTCACTGGGCTTCTCTTGCTCTAAGTTCAAAAGGAGGAGGCCCAGCAATTATCTCCAGAAGGGAGAGCTAGGGAAGGCAATGGAAGACCCTGACCTAAACATGAACAAAGAACAGAGTATGTTAGAATTAGAAGGGACCTCAGAACAAAAAAGACCCTGACCTTTCCTTATTGATGAGATAGAACATTAGTACAAAACAATGGAGAATGTCAGAATTAGAAGGGACCTTGGGTAGGAAGTACAGGAGTTGGGGGCTGCCAGTCTCTGAGGGCCTGCCTGGGAATCTTTAGCAGTAGACTCTTGTCAAAGAGTTTATGGTTCTCTCTTTCCCTTCTTCTACCCAAACAGGTGGCCAGTCTCTGCAGAGCTTCAGCCTTAGCCTGGACCGGGCCTCCACCCTGGGTCCCAGGGCCCACAGGAGCCAGGACACTGTGGGAAAGGTTAGCCTGACTTTGAGAAGTAGGCATCTGCCTGGGCTCGGCCAGAGAGAGGAAGACTCCAAGGAGACTGAACAGGGAGGAAGTCCCTCCAGTATCACAACCAATAAGGATAGGTCAGTGACCCCACCGCCTCCCTGCCCTCTCTCCTGAAGGTAGACAAAGTGCCCTCTTCCCCACAGTCTTAGAGAGACATAAACACCAGCTAGAGGGCATTGTACCTTCTCTAGATACTGAGGGCAGTATGTTATAATGTAAAGAGTGATAAAATAGGAGTCAAGAGACCTAACTTCTTGTCCTGGTTCTGTCCCTAACTCAACCCCTCTCTAAGCCTTAGTTTTTCCTTCTGTAAAAAAGGGGGCAATTGAATCTAGACTACCCCTTTCATAAATATACTTTGAGGATCTAATGAAATAAAATATGAAAAGATTTTTTGAGGCACTTCAAAATACCAAATAATGTAAAGGATTATGATTAATAGGGTCGTAGGATTTAGAACTGGAAAGGACCTTTGAGCGGGTCTAGCCCAATCCCTCATCACAGAGATAGTAAATTGGCAGAACTGGGATTCAGACCAAAGTCCTCCAGAGCTTGTTCCCTTTTTACAACACTCCTATACTTCTGATGGCCCTAGACTCAGGACCCTCCCGTAGCTGTCAGAAATGGAATCAGAGCCTTGAAGAGAGAGTGCCTCCAGGTTCTGCTTTGAGGCAAAATGAACTGGAATCAATGGGGAGGAAGCCCTCCTCTGAATTTCTGCAGCCAATCCCCTACATCCCAGCCCTATGCCAGCTCACAGGAAGGACGAGGCAACGAGGAAAGCATTAGATCATCCCTCTGTCTCCAGACAGGCCTTCCCCCAAGTGATTTATGAAGCCCTTTCCTCATAACAACCCTGATGGGATTAGTCCTATTTTTTAGATGAAGAGCCAGATTCAGAAAATTAGAAGTATAAAAATACAGGAATAATCCTGACTCCAGGCCCTGTGCTCTTTCCACTCTTCATCCCTTCCTCCCCTTCCCAATCTCCTGTACTGTTCTCCAGGCTGCTGACGTCACCATCCATTCCCAAGCTTCACCCTCCACCCCCCACCCTCAAGAAAAGGTTGACCAAGACTTCTCTCAGCCTGGACTCAGAGCCTGACCTGGGACAACCATCCTCCTTTGGAACTCCAGACCCAGCGAGCAGTGACACCTTGGAGGAGGCCAAAGCTGGGGCCACTCAGTTGCACCTCTCACCCACAACCTTCCTATCTGGGGCCAATAACACGATCTTGCACATCAGCTTCTCTGATGAGGATGAGGAGGATCCAGCCCTCGAGGCTCACGGTCCTGCATAAACCCACCCCCTGGCTCTCTCCTCCCTTCCTTTCTTTCCCTTCTTCTGGATCCTATAGGGGAAAGCCCTCCAGGTTCACCTGGAACTGCCCAGGGTGTACCTAAACTTGAGCATAGAGCAGAAATAGCCTACTATAGTGTTAAGAGCACTGGACTTGGAGTCAGATAACCTGGGTTCAAATCCTGGTTCTGCTCCTTAGCCTTCTGTGTCACCCAAGACAAGTCACTAAACTTCTCTGGGCCTCAATAACCATCATCTGTGATTTGATGAGGTTAGACCAGATTATCTCTAAGTTCCCTCCCAGCCCTTGATCCTGTGACTATTCCTTTTGAAGCATCATGGTGTAATGACAAGAGCATGGTCTCGCAGATCTAGATTTAAATCCCACCTCTGACACTTAGCTGTGTGAACCTAGGCAAGTCATTTCACCGTTCTGAGTTTCAATTTCCTCCTCTATAAAATGGGGAAAGAAATCCTTGCACTACCTACCTCATGGGCTTACTATGAAGAAAGTACTTTGTGAATCCCAAAGTGCTCTAGAAATGTGAGCTGTTGTTTTGGGGGACCATCTCAATCCTGAGTTGCTTTGTATGTTTGTTTGTTTGTTTTAATGGGTTAACCCTAGCCTTAACCAGCTGAACAATTAGAAATAAGATATATCAACTTCCTGCTGGCTCCCCCAGACCCTTTGCTAAGATTTCTTCTAGCTAATTCTCTTTTCTGGCATTTTTCCTTTTTAGGCATCAGTTTCCTCATCTATAAAATAAGAATATTGGAGTAAGTGGTCTCTAAAGTCCATTCCAGCTCTAAATTCTATGACCCTATGGTCTTTGCTCCCACTTTCTTCTCAGGCCTGGAATGATCTTCCCCTTCCTCCATTTTCCTCTTGTGAAGTCCTTCCCATCCTTCAAAGCTCAACTCAGCTACTCCTTCCTCCATGGGGCCTTCCTTGAACATCTCAGTTCCCTTTCTCTCCCCAGATGAAAGAGATCTCTCTCTCTCTCTTTAAATTTCTATGGTATTTTGAGGGAATCTCTGCTCTGCTATTTTACTTTAACTTGTGTTATATTTATGTGTGTCCATGACCTTCTTTTCCCCCCGCCTTACAACTATGGGCTCTAAGAGGTCAGGAACTGTTCTCATTTTCTATCTTTATTTTTCACATTGAGGCAGGTAGTAAGTCATAGCCTTCATGCTGGGGGGGACCTCAGAGGTCATCAAATCTAACCCCTTCATTTTACAGATGAGAAAACTAAAGCCCAGGAAGGATAAGTGACTTGTCTGGCATCACACAACTAATCAAAGACAGGGTTTGAACCCAGGTCTTCCACACCCCAAGTCCAACACTATCCACTACACCACACTGCCTCATGTTGTATAGTAAAGTCTGAGGTGGATAGAAATATAAAGTTCTATCCTCCTGGACGTGTCACACGCCAGTTCTCATTTTGTGACTCCTGGCTGGGCCACCATCATGATCAAATGAGAACCTGTGTCAAGCACTTTGCAAATCTTAAAGTGCTACATAAATCTGAGCCCTTATTATTGCAGAACCTTAAGAAGGTCGCTTCCTTACTCCCTGGGGTCTGATAAGCCTCTGTCCTCTGTAGAAGAGGAAAATCCCTTCAGACGCATCACACCATTACTTCCGGATGTCCTCCATGGGAAAGAATTGAATAAGACCTTCTGGAGAGCTAGAAACCGTGGAAAGACAGCAGAAAGGCCCTGAACACCTGAAATTGGGCTTGGGGTGTAGAAGAGGGACAACACTGTAGACAAATGTCACTATGTCATATTTTGGCCACAAGCCAAAGATATATGATATAGAATCCCCATGTCTGTAACCATCTCCAGTTTTTAAAGCACTTACGATCTGTGAGGGAAGGAACGCCAGTGTCATTGTTGGTATTTTACAGATGAGGCAACTGAGCCCCGATAAAGGGATGTGAGTTGCTCAAGCTTACACAACTAAAAAGTTTCAGGGCTGGGACTTAGTCCAGGTCTTCCAACTCTCTAGCTCTTTCCACTACCTGCCACTGCCCCTTAATCCTGGGGCCTCCCCACCCCAACTCCTAGGCAACAAGACTCCCCCAGCTTGGACACTCTGGGCTCTGAGTTGCAGCCTCCTGGAGTTCCTATAACTTACCCTCCCTCTGGGATGGTAAATCCTGAAGCAGAGATGGTCAGCATCCAAAGAAGTCAGGGCCCAGCAATGACTCCGGGAATATAAATCCCTTTACCCACCCTGGGGAGGCTGTCCCAGTGTCTCACATACTAACCCTAAGAATGTGAGAGATTCCTCCTTTCCCTCACTCCCAGGTCAGCATCCTATAATTCCTCTGAAAGAGATGTAAACAGCAAGAATGGGGAATGAACATGGCAGAGTTAGATTGCATGAACTTTTTAAGAGAAAAGGTTATTAAAAGATGGTGTTGGAAGAATGGGTTTGGAAGTGGGGAGAAGTGAATGTCCTGACCCTGCCTACTAGCTCAGTGAGTGGGAGAGATCCAGGTTCTGTTGATGCAAGGAGATGAAGGACAGAAGGATCAGAAGAAAATGTTGAGGTTAGAGGGAAATTTATATTTCCAAAGTAGTTTTAAGGGAACGAGTAGAAAAGGATGGGAGAGTGATCAGCAAAGCAGGAAGGCCATGTCCATACTTACTACTTATCTAGGAATAGAAAAGAAATAGGGGGAGTGCAAAGGCATGTTCATGATGCTTTCCTCTTTGCAAATTCAGAGAACTTTTGACTTCTTAATTCCTTTGCCTGTTACACAGGAATCCTAGGTTCTAATGGTAGCTGTCACTTCCTGGCCCTGTTACTCTAGATAAGTCACTTGACCCTTCCAAGCCTCACATTTGTGTAATTAACAATCGCTTACATCTGTATATTGTATTGTAGTAGAAAGAGCATAAGATTTGAAGTCAGAAGATGTGGGTTCAAATTCTGACAGTCTCTAGCTGTGTGACCTTGGCAAACCCTGAGCCTTAGTAAATTGGGGATAATAATCCCCTTTCTGAGGGCAGAAGCTCTTGTTTTTTCTTTGCACCCCCAGTGCTTAGCACAGGGCCTAGTACTTAGTAAGCACTTAATAAATGCTCATGGATTGATTGAAAGTGGGGTTCATGACCCTTAATACAAGAGAGCAGGAGTTCTTAATCAGGGATCTGTGAATTTTTTTTAATATTTTGATAACTATTCCAGCATAAGTGACTTCCTTAGTAATCCTATGTATTTTATTTTATTCATTTAAAAAAATTATTCTGAAAAGGGATCCATAGGTTTCACTAGACTGCCAAAGGTATCCAAGATGCAAAAAATGTGAAGAACAACTGCCATGAGAGTAATGAATTATTATATGGCGCTTTATTCTCACAAAGTGCTCTCATACACAGTATCTCATCTGTTCCTAATAACAGCCCAAGGACAGAAACAGGACAGGAACTGTTGTTATACCCATTTTATGGATACGGAGATGAGGTCGGAGAAGTGCCTTGCTCAAGGTCACACAACAAATCAGTGGCAGTCAGAACTAAAACCCAGGTCTTCCGACTTTCAGTTCAGGATGTATTGCTGTATGATTCAGAAGTTCGGAGGTGAAAGGAGTGGTGTGAACCAGAATCAACAAGGGCTACTGATTTGGTGTGTGGTCCAACAACCCAGTAAGTCCAAATGGCCTGGTCTCATACTACCATCTTGTGGCCATCTGAGGGATTGCCATAATAATAATAATAATAATACTCAAGTTTCCCAATCTAGAATTTGTAGAGAGTGGCTCCCAGAATAGAGGAGAAGATTCTTGCCCTCTATTCAACAAACGTTTATTAAACAACAACAGTGTGTAGAGAGTTGTGCCAGGCTCTAAGGGAAATGTAGGGTTTAGATAAAATGAGGCCCTGACCCTCCTGGAATGTAGTCTAGTAGGAAGGGAAAATATATAAATACAGATATCCTATAATACCTACTATTACAGTTAATTGCCTTAGAGAGGTATAAAACAAAGTACTATGGGTATATGAGTTAATGTAATTAAAATAATACCAAATAATCAATTTTAATTGTCTCTAGAAGACCCTTATGCTAATACTCAAGTGTGGCCAGGCTTCTATAGCCTGTCTCTCCATTAGTAAATAGGTATAATTAATTCATTCCTTGAATTAGTTCATCATATTATGAGTATAATTCGTTCATCATATCATCAAGATAATGGTAATAAACATTTATTAAGTACCTGTTATTTACAAGGTCTATTAAGCCCAGGAAAAACAAAGACAAAAATTAAACTGCCCCTGCCCTCAAGAGGTTTATGTTCTACTGAGAAAGATGATACATAAAAATAGATAAGTTACTGCAAAATAATTTGGGGGGGGGAATACTATAATTATAGAGATCTAGAATTTCTAAAAGGAGGTGGTACCTAAGGTAAACCTTGCAGGAAACCGAGGATTCTAAGAAGCAGAGTTAGGGAGGGAGGCCGTTCAAGGCATGTGGCACAGCCAATGCAAAGGCCCAGAGACTGGAATGCTGAGTTTGGGAAACAGCATGTAGAGGCCAGCTGAGGTGGAATTGAGTGCATAAAATGGGAGGAATGTGAAATGTGTCCATAAAGTGGTCTAGAGCCAGAATAGGGAAGGCTTTAAGTGGGAAGCTGAGAAGTTTGCATTTTATCCTCTAGACAATGGGGAACTATAGGAGGTTACTTGTGCTTTAGGAAGATGATTTTGGTACCTCCTGAGGAGGAGGAACCTGAGAGAGGAGAGACTGTGGAAGAAGGGAGACCAGTTATGCTATTGTTAATAGTCAAGGCAAGCAAGAGGGATGAGGGCCTGAACTAGGGTGGGGGCTGTGGAGGTGGAGGGTAGGGGTTAGAGAACAAGGGTGTCAGGAAGGTAGGAGGGAGAGCCTGGCCTGAAGGGAGGATAAGTGAGGGGCAAAACATTTTTTCCAAAAGGGTGAGATGAGGTAAGTGTTATTACCCCAACTTCGCAGATAAGGGGACCTGAAGCTCCAAGAATTTAAATGACTTCCCAGTGGTCTCACAGTTAAAGAACTTTAGAGCTCCAAGGGCAGTTTTGGCGCTGGTCTACTCTCCCATGCTGCCCATTCTGAGTAGATGGGATGGGACAGGGAAGGAGGAGACAGTGAGGGCCAAGCCCTGATAGATCGAGCAGGGCTGGAGCTGTGGAATGGAGAGACTCAAGGCCACTAGCAGGGGATCAATGCTGGGATGGGCAAGCACAGGCTCGACTCACAAAATAAGAATCATTACTTTATTGTAGCTTAAAGAGGCACCTATAGGAACTTAAGGCTGCTGTTTGCTGACTACTGCACCGGGTGATCTCTAACGGCCTGCCCAGCTCTTCTGTCTTCTAAGACTCGGCTCATTTAGGATGCCTCTGGGAAACCCTTCCCCATGCTTCCAGTGACTTGAAACTAGAATCCTAGCAGGAGGGAACTGGAACTAACCTGAGAACATAGAAGGTCAGAGCTAGAAGGAGCCTTAGGAAACTAGTCCAAGCCCCTTGTTTTACAGATATGGCCACCGAAGCCCAAGGAGTTTTAAGTGACTTCTTTAAGGTCACATGTCCAATAAGTGTTGGAGGTGATGTTTGAACCCAGATCCTTTGACTCCAAAAGTGCATGCTCTTTCCATTGTGTTACAGTTCAAAGGCTTGCCCAGTGTCATACAGTAATTAGCACAGCTTCAATTATAACTCAGGTATGACTCAAAATCTAGTATTCTTCTCCCATACCATGCTAATCCATATAATAAATAGGCTGTGTGATGTTGGACAAGTCATTTCCTTTCTCTTAGCCTCTTTTTCCTCTTCTGGTAAATGAGGTATTGGACTAGAAAAGCTCTCATAATCCTCTTCCAATACTGTTTGACCAATCTGTCTCCATTGCCATGGAGGAAATAACTCTCCACAAGGACTTGAGGGGCCAAACTCAGAGCCCTTCAGAGGAAGTCCTAAGGAGGCCCCCAACCTGTACCTGAGGAAAGTAAGCTCTGGAAGGAAACTGCAACACTAGGAGTGAACACCAGGGGGCACTGCTACCCAATTTACTGCTACTCCTAAAAGCAAGCTACTTAGACCATGGGTTTGTATTGGGGATTACTGCTCTCCTTTCTTTGAGGAATGAAGTGGCAAAGAAATTGATTTCCCACTTGAGAGTTTCTGCCACATCTTGTGTGGGCCAAGGAACTGATTATGTTCCCAAACCCATTCAATCTCTCTTATCCCAGGTTCTCTGCTCCAAAAGAGTCTCGTGGAATTACAGAATATTAGGATCAGAGGGACATTAGAATACAGAACAGACGCTATCAGGTTTGGGGAAAAAAACTGTTAAGATCAACCAATCCACCCTCCTTCAATTTTACAGATTGGGAAACTGACACTCAGAGAAGGGAAGTCACCTACCCAAAGTCACACAAGGCATTACTGACAGAGGTGGGAGAAGAACCCAGTTTTCCTGATTCAGTTGAAAGGCATTACATATTACATAGGAAAGCCCGAGAGATAGGAGAAAGGATAGAGGATGAAGGCCTCCCCACCAAGGGGTTTTCTCTTAGCCCAGCCTCCTTGTCCTTTAGTCTGGCCCAAAGATAAGGCCAGAAAGGGGAAGAGGCGTGAATATTCAGAATTATATAATTTTTTAGAGCTAGAAGGGACCATATATATGTTTATGTAAGTTTATTCATATATGTATAAGAGTATATGTAACAATGTAAAATTTTCCAGAGCAGGGACTTTTTATTTTTTATCCCTAGTACCTACTGTAATGCCTTGCAAACAGCAGGTGCTCAATAAATGCTTGTCAATTGAATTGTGTGGGGAGTGGATGCACATGTATATAAATGTGAAGAAAGGAAATGTGAATATATGTATGTGTGTGTGTGAATGCATGCATCAGTATATTATTGGGTATTCGTGCCTATATATGTAAGGGTAAATGTGTAAGAGTGTGTGTGTACGTGTGTTAGGTATGTGTATAAAGGTATGTCATTATAAGAAGGGCATGTGTGGAGTATGCATCTGTATGTGTTTAAGGGGTAGTGTCTTTTTATATGCTTCTTATATGTAAGAGTATATGTATACATGGTTGTATTTGTGGCCATGTGAGTGGATTCTCTAAGTTTCTACTCAAAGGTGTCTCCTTCCCAGGTCTCCTTCTCAGCTTTCCCTCCCTTCCTCCAAGGCCCCATTCTCTCCCCTTGTTTCCCCCCAAGGCCTCTTACTCGAGTCATTTTCCTCCCCAAATTTAATGACTCCTCCACTCTCTTCAAAACAGCTCCTTCCCTTCACCCCACAACATCAACACAACCACTTATTGTAACCCACAAAAGAAGCCTTTCTCTCCTACTACACATTCCTCTGGGCGAAGATAAGTAAGAAAGAGGCTGAGAAAGGGTGCAGTAGAGCGTGCAAAGGCCTAGAACTCAGGGGAGTAGGGTTCCCAGTCCAGCTCTGCCATTCATTTTCACCCTCTCTAAACCTCAGTTTCTTTACCTGTGAAATAGGAATAACAATTGTTGTCCAGCTTACCGTTTTATTATGAAGGTAAAATGATAATAGATGTGAAAAGTTTTTGCAGCTATAAAGAGGCCAACTATAAGTATCAGCTATTATGAGCTCATCATTCAGTGATTCACCATTGCCTATGGAATAAAGTCTATGGTTGCATGGAAAGAGCCAAAGACAGGGAACCATTAGACCTGCTTTCAAACCCTAGCCCCACCACTACTTAGTGCAGTCCATTTGTCATCCGTCATCATGGTGGTTTTCCTAAAGCTCAGGTCTGACTGCATCATTCCCCAACTCAATAAGCTTCAATGTCTCTAGTCTCAAAGATCGAACATGAAGTCATGTATTTGGTATTTAAAGCTCTTCACAACCTGGACACTTCCTACCTCTCCAGCCTTCTGCTTTCCTCCCTTCCATGAATTCTACAGTCAAGCTATACTGCCTCCTTGCTGCTCCTCCCACTTACTGCTCCATTTCTCACCTTGATGCTTTTGCACTGAGTGTCCCTATGCCTAGAATGCTGTCCCTCTTTACCTCTTGGGAATCCCTGGTTTCTTTCAAGACTTCACTCAGGTGCAGCTGCCTTCGGGAAACTTTTCCTGGTACCTGCAGCTGCTGGTGCTTTCTTCTCTAAGGTTACTTTGTGTATGTCTTGTATATCCCTAGGTATGTATAGGTGGTCTATGCCACATGTAGCCCACAACACTCCCAAGTGCCGAAGAACCAAATCAAAATGTAATTGGGAAATATTCAACAAAATAAATAAAAATGCAATAGAACATAGATAATGTTCATATGTGGTTTTCTAAGTTAGTATGCAGTTACAAATGGTTTAGTGGCCTCCATTTCTAATTGAGTTTGATGGCCAGTGTTCTATGCCATTAGGCATAAGCTCTAGGCCAAGATTAGTTTCATTTAGGTCTTTATATCCCCAGAGCTTAGCACAGTGCCTGGAGCAGAGTAAGTGCTGAATAAATTACCTGTCTGATTGATCCTAGGTGAGTCACTTCCCCTCACTGGGGCTCAATTTGCTCTTGTAAACTGGGGAGATTAGACTAGATGATCCTTCCTTTCCTTCTCAATTAACATTCTATTTTCTAAAGTCCTTTTCTGCTCCGAGACATTCCATGTCCTAAGGTCCCTTCCAGTTCCCACATTCTGTGTTCTAAAATCCTTCCTAGCTCTAATGTTCCATGTTCAAAGGTTCCTTTGTTGAATTGAATTCGAACATGTTATATTCAAAGGTGTCTCTGTTGAATTGAATTCGAACATTTTATGTTCTAAGGGTCCTTCCAGCTGTAAGCCTCTAGGATGCTAAGTCCAAACTCCTGGGTATTCCAGATCCTCTACCATCTGGTGCCAACCTACCCTCCAAGCTAAGAGGAAAAGCTGGCCAGTTCCAGGCCCCTGGGCAATCCCAGCTCCCATTGCCCCTCACCCACAGGGCCTGGGCCCTGGTGCCAATGTTGAATCAGGGGCCTGGAGAAGCCTGGCAGTGGGGGGGTTGGGGAGGGAGGGAGGGAGGGAGAAGCAGTTAGCATTTTTACATGTTTGTCATGCTGACTGTTCAGGAGAGGGGGAAAAAAAAAACAACTTTTCTTTTCTTCCCCTTGGATGTCTGGTAATCAGGCTGGACGCAGGTGGTAAAGATCTCTATCCGTCAAACAATGCAGTGCAGTTTGTAACCTGTGACTAAATTTGGTGTTCGTTTTAATTTAGAGTCTGCGTTGGGCTTGCCTGTTCATCTCTATGCAAAGGAGATGAAATGAATATGCAACTTTGGGCCTGTAATTGTACCGCTTCAATGCAGCACTATAATTTTCCAAACAGGATCTTGCAATCAGGCCTCTATTCATTAGTGTATAAACAATTTTGTTTCTCGGCTCTTCAACTTGCCAATCATTTTCCCGAGAGGGAACATCTTTGACCAAAAAAAAAAAATCTACCACAAAGTTTCTTTTGTGCGGGCGGTGGTGGAAAGTTAGTGGGGGACTTGTGTGGACTTTGGGCCCTAGTGGGTGGTTTGGGATCCCAAAGCCCCAGGGGTCTTTGGGCCCTCTGTCTCAGGGGCCAGGGTTCATTGTACTTTCCTTGCCCCCAGCTGATTTTGGGCCCACCACAGACTGGGTTTTCCTGGAGGGAAGATTATGGAGCTCTCTTCACTGGGGAATTTTGGGGGGATTGGGTTAAACCCCTGCAGTCCCCTAGGGGAAAGAGGCGGTACCATACCAGGAGGATCTCAGCCTGTCACTAAAGGAAGGAAAATCACTTCCCAAGCTAGGAGGTTAGAATCTTGGATGGGGATATTAGGTTACTAGGTGGGGAGGGCTTTGTCATGCGCACAGCTAAAGGAGGAGCTCCTTTCATTGTAAGTTTTGGGGCCACCACATCCATCACCAGGGACTCAACCTGTCACCCCAACCCACTGTGACATAGACACATTCTCTGTGTCATATCTCCTCAGTTACAAAGATGGATGTGTGCTTTATGTCTGCCTGTGCACATTTTTGTGTATTCTGTGCCTAAATCTATGTGACTATGCCATGTGCAAGGAGAGACAAGCTAGAAGGAACCTTAGAACAGCCCTCTGTGTGTGTGAGCGCACACATGTGTCTGTACGTTCATTTATTCAGAAAACATTTATTAAATACCTATTATGTTCTAGGTTTTATGCTCAGCATTAAAGAGGAAGGAGACAAGATGCAAAGACAAAGAAGATTAAACCCCCCTGACTATACCTGTATGCTTGTTGGGGTGTCTGGGTGTGTGACTCTGTGTGTGTATGTGAGGATGTATCGTTGTCCATGGTCATCCGTGTCTGCATACATGTGTAAATACTCTCTGTATGGAGAAGGTTTGGGATCTGTGTTCTTTAGATTCAAAAGACGTTCATTAATCTTTTTTTTTTTAATATTCAGGGCCCTATACTTAGCATTAAGTGTATTCAAATGAAAAATAACATAGCTCCTGCCCTCAAGGAACTCATAGTCTAGTCATAATAATAACAGCCCACCTTTCTATAACAATTCATAGTTTTCAAAGCAATTTCCTCACAATATTTCTGTGAGACGTGAATGTTATCTCCATTTTACAGCTAAGGAAACTGAGGTCCAAGTAGGTAAATGACTTGCCCAGGGTCACATAGAGTGGAAAAATGCTGGCTTTGGAGTCAGAGGATGAGGATTTGAATTCCAGCTTTTCCCACTTCCTATCTGGTGAAATGACTGAATCTGAGAGTTGAAGGGGACCTCAGATGAGAGGCCTTGCAGTCCCAGCCATGCCTGAACAAGAATCCCCTTGAAAGCATGCACAACCAATGGTCAACCAGCTTTTGCTTGAAGACCTCCAGGGAGGGGAACAAGCTACATCCTGAGGTCCCCATTTCCACTTTGGGGTAGTTCTTCTAATGGTTAGCAGGCTATTTCTGACATCAATCCTAAATTTGCCTGTATGCAGCTTATACTGATGGCTCCCAGTTCTGTCATCCTGGGTCAAGCAGAACAAAGCTAATTCCTCTGGCAAGTGACAGCCCTTCAAATACTTGAAGATAGCTATCATGTCCGGCTGCCCTCCCCACCCCCCAACCATTCTTCTTTTCTCCCAGATAAACATCCTTTTCTTCAACCTAGTTTTATGTGGCATGAGGTCACATGACAAGTCACTTAGTTCAATTCAACCAACAATGTATTTATTGTTGTTGTTCAATAACGTCCTACTCTTAGTGGCCTCATTTGGGGTTGTCTTGATAAAGATATGGGAGTGGTTTGCTGTTTCCTTCTCCAGCTCATTTTTATAGATGAGGAAAGCAGAATTAAGTGACTTGCCCAGGGTCCCAAAGCTAGTAAGTGTCTGAGGCCAGATTTGAACTCAGGAAAATGAGTCTTTCTGATTCCAGGCCCAGCACTTTACTCACTGAGCCACCTAGCTGCTCAAAATTTATTAATTGCCTACTATGTAATTTATTTATTGATTGATTGCACTGCTATCAGGTGCTGGGAATAGAAAGACAAAACAAAAAATAGTCCTTGCCCTCAAAGAGCTTTTATTCTGCTAAACCTCATTTTCCCCTATTTCTAGAATGAAGGGATTAGACACTAAAATCCATTCCACTTCCAAATCCTCTGAGCCCATAATCCTAAGGGTTGGGAGCAGAGCCCTGTCCCGCCCTACACTGACAAAAACACTCTGTGTTAAAATCAAACCATATTTATTATTCCCATTTCCACGGTCTCATCCCACTCTTTCCTAAAACCCTTTCTTTGCTTATAGCATCACACATAAAATACTTGAAATGGATTCCCCTTGTATCACTTCCTATCCAAATCCTTCCCTTGGTTTAATATGTGGTTCAGGTACTACCTCCCCCGTGAAGCTTTCCCTAGCTACCTACACCTATATCCAAAGGAAGAGTTCTCTCTATACAAATTTAATTAGAACATTTTATCTATCTTAATCCTCTTCTCCTATTATATTTTTCCTTATATTATATTTATCTGGTACTTAACCATATGCCCTCTGGTGGAGTATAAGCTCTTTGAAGCCAGGGACTGTATCATTTTTTATCTCTATAAAGCACTTACACAGTGCCTTGTGCACAATACATAATAGATGCTTAATAAATGTTTGTTAGATGGAATTGGTAGAAATATCATGATATGAGTTAGACTATAAGTGCATAGGAGAAGGCCAAACAGTGGTATGAGAACACAGAGAAAGGCAAGATCACTTATAGCTAGGGGCAAGCTGGGGATGGGTAATCAGGGAAGGCTTTGGGTAGGAGGAGTCATTTAGCTGGGCCTTGAAGGAAGGGATGGATTCTCACCAGGCAGTGATGTCTGAAGAAATCATTCCAGGCATGGGAGACATCACAAGCAAAGAAAAAGGAAAGACATAGAATGCTGGAAGGGACCTCAAAGTCCAGCCAGTTCCAAACCCCTCATCTTACAGATGCAGAAATTGAAGAGCAGATATCCAGGAACAGCTTGTTTCAATGGGAAATAAAGTGTGTGTGTGTGTGTTGTGTGTGTGTGTGTGTGTGTGTGTGTGTGTGTGAAAAGGAATTAAGTTAATGATAGGTTGGAGCCAGATTTAAAGAGCCTTGAATGCCAAGCTAAATAATTAGTATTTTATTTGACAGGCCCCTACAGCAGCTAGGGTGCCACTAACTTTGCTTGCCTCAGTTTCCTCATCTGTAAAATGAGCTGGAGAAGGAAATGGCATAGTATCTTTGCCAAGAAAACCCCAAATGGGGTCACAAAGAGTTGGACATGACTGAAATGAGTGAATAACAGCCCCAAGAAGCTGCTGAAGGCTTCTGAGCAGAGGAGCGCTGCCATCGGGTCCACATATTGCAAAGTTAGCCTGGCGTGGTGTAACACTGGTGCAGAATCCGAAGCCCTGGGTCTGATTTCAGCTCTACTGCTTACAATGTATATTGACTTTGTACAAGTTACAACTTCTCTCTTCCACATTTTTCTCATCTATACAATGAACAAATTGGACTAGACAATTTCTAAGATCTCGCCAAGCTTTGAGATCATGAGATGACTCAGCCTTGTGAGATAGGCTAGAGGGGGAGACACTGCAGGCAATGGCTAGCATGTGCATACACAGACTCTCACATAGGGATGGGGAAGGATGGTGTGCACCTGTGGTTGGTGCTGCATGTTCAGCACCTGCTGGTTCCTCCCCTCATCTGCTTTTACAACCAGAAGGCCGTGGGAGGGAAAGGGAGGGGAACAGGGTAGTAGCAGACCCTAGGGAGAGGAGTCTGGCCTTCTCCAGAGACCCAGTCTTGTTCCCCACAAGAGAAAGTAACCACTGGGCAGGATGCTCCTCCCACCCCCAATCCTATCCAGCAATCCTGGGCCGTAGGTCCTATTTCCCCTTGGATCTCACTGTGTCTCCCCAAAAGGTGGGTAATGAGCTGGAAGGCCAGCTAACTGTGTATTCTGACCCCTGATGCTCCCTCCTGTCCATTCCTTTCTCTGGGCCCAGTCAGTGAATGGGGCAATAACATGAGCTGAACCTTCAAGTGAATGAAATTCATATGACATTTTAGAATGTAGAGTGTTACAACTTATAATATGGCGTGTTGGCCCTGGAAGGGACTTTAGAACATAAAATCATAGAACAAAGAATGTTAGAACATGGAATGTTAGAACTGGAAAGGATCTTAGAACAAAGAACATTCAACATTGAATATAAAGGACACTAGACTTAGAGTCAAAAAGCCTGGATTTGAATCCTTCCCCTGGTACTATTTATATAACCTCCCCCAAGTCACTCAATCTGTTTGGGCCTCAGTTTCCTTCTCTGTAAAATGAGGGGATTAAACTAAGTGATCTCTATGGTCCCTTTCACATTTATGTCCCATATTCCTAGAGATAATCTAATTTGATCCCATCATTTTACAGGGAGGATCCAGAGGCCAGAGAAGTATATGTTGTTTGTCCTTTGTTTTCAAGAGGACTGATGACATCACAGGGTGATGTCTTGACCTGTTCGTGAATTGGATGGAAGTGAGGCAAAGTTGCACAAAATCATCAGCCTCACTCTCTCTTCCAGAGTCATCAAAGTCCAGTGGCTCGTTGCTGTCTGTCCTTCATTGCCAAAGAGGATCATGACATCAGGGAGGTGGTGCCATGACACGCAAGTGAATTGGATTTAAGTGAGGGAGGACTGAGCAAAGTCACCAGCCTCACTTTATCCTCTGAAGCCATCTGGGTCCAGTGATGAGACATAGATCTGGATGACTGGAGATGACCCTGGATGCAGAGGGGAAGACCTTGGCCTTTTTAAGCTAAGGTTTTAACAGATCTCAGTTTGACTGAGGCAATGCCCATTCAGTAATTAAGTAAGAAATGAGGCAGAGAATGGACTCTTTATCTAGTCCACCCAAAAAAAAATCAGTCTGGGAGGGAAGAACTTCAGGGTTTCTGGCCAAAACAGAAACAGTTGCTACTTACTTTCACTCTGAACCAATCAGGGCCCAAACAATGAACAAGTGGGGCTTGGCCTGGGACCTATGGCCAATCAACGAGAGCCAGGTTGCAGGAGATGACCTTGGCATCTTTGATGTCTGACCAAATTCCAAGTGCTCCACAGCACTTGCTTCAACTGCCTTCATGGCTGTTGTAACAAGTCCTTCTCATTCACCATTCCACAAGGGGAAGTCTTCGCTTCCCCCTAACTTACTGATGAATCTGAGGCCTATTGGTCATCCTCGGCCTGGGTTAGCCCATCTGCAGAGATGGTTTTCCCAGGATGCAGCTGCTGTGCATTCCTACAACTTCTTGGAGTCATAGATGAGAGTTGGGTGACAGATGGACACCAAAGGTAAATGAGCTGCCCTGAAAAGGGCTGGGCAAACCCTTATACCAGAAGTGCTAGTCCTCCCCGAACACCCCATACACCCCAGAGAAGTATAGTGATTTGCCCAAGGTTACACAACAAGTTAATGGCATCACTAGGATTTGAACACAGGTCTTCTGACCACAGATCTTCTGACCACCAGACTAGAACTCTTTCTAGTAATAACTGACCTTTTTATGCGGCACTTTAAAATTTGCAAAATATTTCATATACTGATTATCTCTTGTGATCCTCACAAAACCCTTGAGAGGTAGATAGTACAGGTATTAATATCCTCAATCTACAGAGGAAGAAACTGAAGCATAGGAAGGTTGACTTGCCCATGGTTTCATAGCTAAAATGTGTGAGAAGCTCTGTTTGTACTGAGTTCTTCCTGACTCCAGTCTTAGGGTTCTTATCTGGTATGACACACTCTTTGCTTTAAGTCCCCGCCAAAATCCCACTTCTTACAGGAAGTCTTTCCCAACCTCTCTTAATTCTAGTGCCTTCTCTCTGTTAATTATTTCCTATTTATCCTGTAAATAGCTTTGCCTTATCTATATTTGTTTTCATGTGGTCTCCCCCTTTAGATGGTAAGCTTCTTGACTATCTTTTACCTCTTAGCACCCAGCCTGACACATATGAAACAAAAATGTTTATTGATTGATTGAGTGCCATAGTCCCCTTTTAGCTGCTAACCTGTTTTTCTGGAGTACTGATCATGTGCCAGAACCTAGGCAAGCTTCAGTGAGAGACAGGGAAGGCATTCCTTGGTCCAGGAGCTCCCAGACTAGTGGAGGACATGACTCCCACAGGCCCTGGGAGGGATCCCACCTAACCAGATGCCCCAGTAGCAAAATCTGAGATTGATGAAATGGCAACATCGTCAGTCTCAAATAGAAAAGGATCCCTCCCTGAAGGCTGCCTGTGGATTTAGAAAACCACGAATTAACATTATCTATGTTGAAGATATGCCACAGCAAGTTTGACACCTCTGGTGGAATGGAAAAAATCCTGATTTGCAGTCCAAGGACCTGCTATCACTTCCCCATTGTGCCCCTTTCTGCGTGGTTTTCTCTTTTTGGGCACTCAATTTCTCCAGCAGTAAAACAACAGGAGTAGAACTAAATGATTTTGGAAGTACAGTCCAGCTCTAACACAAATTAAGGTCCCTAGAAGATGGTTTCCTTAGCACAAAGAGCAGGCACCTTTTTCAGTGATGGGTAGTATCTGAAGGCAAGCCTCTCCCAGCCTCTGGAACTTCCCCACCTGATTATCTCCAGCCCCCATGCTTCCCCCAAGTCTGCAAACCCCCGATGATTGAAAGTTCAGCTCCATCCTCCTACACAGGGCAATCACAGACTGGAGCCCAGGGCATCTATTTTTTAGGCCCCTGAAAAGGATTTTAGAGATTATCTATCCAACCTCTTTATTTTGCATATGAGGAAACTGAGGCTAGGTGCGCTTGGTGTGAGGCCTTGGCACTCTGGTGATCAGACTCTGATAATGAGTCCAGCCCAGACAGGGGCAGTCACTTTAGGGACTACAGCCTCCTCTGGGTTGAATAAGACACTCCCCAGACAGCTCCAGTCCGCAGCTGGCCAGCAAACAGCCCTCAGCTTAATTATTTCCTGCTTGACTGCCTGGGCCACCCACAAGGTGAGTGCACAGGGCTCAGCTTGAGCAGGGGCCCTCTGAGCAGAAATGCCCTCCCAGACCATCCTGAAGGAAACTTCCTGGGATCCAGGACAGGACTTAGCTGAGGGGGGCAAACCCGCTCCAACCAGGCCAGCAACCCTACTCAACAGTATTACAATCAAGGGGGTGTTTTAGTCAAGGAATGAGCACCAGCGCTGTCACTAGGAATTTTTGTGCCCAGGGCAAGTACCACAAGCCACATCCAGGGTAAGTGGTATGATGCATGCCTTCATTTGGGGTGAGGGACACTCCTCTGTGGGAAACTGGCACAAAGCTACTGCTGGGAAAATTCAGGGTGGGGGGGAAGAAGTTTACTACCTCCCACCGCCTGGTAGCTTCCTCAGTTTTTCTTCCTAAGTGCTAAGTTCTATTGTTTCTAGGCTACTAAAGAATTATAAGTGTTTGTCTAAATTTGGCACTTTGGGACAAGGTCCTAGTAATCCACCCTAATTACAGCACCAGGAAGGATCACAGAAGGTCACACATTTACCTCTATCAAACTCCAACCCAAGCCTGCCAAGCCTTGCTGCTGAGTGTAATGGGAAGCAACACAACATAATGGGAAAAATAGCACTGGACTTTAAGGCTTAAGAACAGGGTTCAAGTCTTTCCTCTGCCTTTTTCATAAGTTGCATGGCTATTAACAAGTCACAACAGCTCAAGGTCTGTTTCCTCTTTAATATAATTGAGATAAAAAATGATTATATGACCGACCCCACAGGGGTATAAGGAGAGTACTTTGTAACCTTTAAAGCCCTGAAGAAACAGGAAATATGATTGGGGGCTCAAGCTAGAGAGATACCCTACCCCAAACCCATGGAAGTCTCAATATCAATAGCTTCTCCTTTTAGAGCACTTTAGAGTTTACAGAGTACCTTCCTTTCAATAGTCCTATAAGGTCAATAATAAAGAGAAAATGAGATTCTAAACCAGAAGGGACTTTAGATGTAATCTAATCAAATCTCTTCCCTTTGGAGATGAGGAAACTGAGGCCCTGAAAAGCTAAGTAACTGATCTTACTGAGGTCACAAGCAGCAGAACCAGGCTTTGAACTCATGTTTCCTGACTTTAAATCCAGTCTTATATCCATCACACCATACTGAAGAATAATAATAATAATAATAAGCTAATGTTTATATAATCCTATAGTTTTCAAAGTGCTTCATCCTAACAACCCTATGAGGAAAAGCAGTACAAATATTGTTTTTGTTGTTCAGTCATTTCAGTTGTGTCTGACTCTTCATGACCCCACCTGGGGTTTTCTTGGCAAAGATACTGGAGTGGTTTGCCATTTCCCTGTCCCAGCTCATTTTACAGATGAGGAAACTGAGGCCAATAGGGTTAAGTGACTTGCCCAGGGTCACACAGTTAGTATCTGAGGCCAGATTTGAACTCATGATGATGAGTCTTCCTAGTTCCAGGCCCAGTGCTCTATCTACTGTGCATCCTAGTTGCACAGATATTACACATGGCTATCCCAGAGAATTTAAGCAACTTGCCCAATATCCCCAAAGTAGCAGTTGGCACAGGTGGAATTCAAACCCATATTCTCTGACTCTGAATCCAAGACTATCCATTTCAATGCTTCAGTGGCTTCATGATCTCATAGATGTGGGCACCTCTTATCCTAAGGAAGAAGGCAATAGACTCATCCTTTCTCATCGTGTGTGATTCTCATCCATACCTTCCCATAAACACTCTATCAAAGATCTATTCCACTCTCTGGAGGTCTTCCTCAGCATCTGTTAATATTCTGTGGGACCAGTGCGTCATATCTATAGCTTATCCTTTATTCTTAGTACGTGACCAGTCACCTTTTCCAATCATGTATTTTCCGGATAATATACCATTTGGAGTATACTATAACCTATTTAGAGCCCCCATCAGTGACTCCATTGTCTTTTCATTGACCAGAAAACCTTTATTTTCTAGAGATCATGGCTTCCTATGGAGTCACAGCCATATAGCAATACCAGGATCATAGGATCATAGCTTCAGATCTGGAAGACACCTTAGAGGCCTTCTAATCTAATCCATTCGCTGTACAGATGGGAAAACTGGGGCCTAAAGAGGCCGCACTGCCTAAAGATTGCCTATATTTTTCCCTTGCCAGCAGACAGAATAATTTGCCCAGGGTTACATTGGTAATAAGTCTTAGAGGCAAAATTTGCACCTGAGTCCTCTAACTCCAGAACCAGTGCTTCTTCTGCTATGTACACTGCCTCCTGGTACTGATGTTAAAAAGAAGTTTTTTGTGTGTGTGTGTGTGTATGTGTGTGCCCGTACACTCACGAACAAGTCAAGAAATTACCACCCCATGCTGAAAAAAAAAATGCCAATAATAACAGTGATAATAAAAGCTCAGAGAAGGAAAGTGACTTGGTATACATCTAGGATCTAGTTGAGACAGGACTGGAACCCAGTTCTTCCGACTCTTAGGTACTTTCTATTATTCATGATGAAACAAAAGGGGATAAATAACCCAGAAGATAGAAAGATGGAAAATCTGTCTCCTGCTCTATAGGGGAAAATAGGGACCATCAGGGCTCTAAGTTTCCCAGGAGTACTCAGTCCTGAAGCCAAACCTCCTGGAGCTGGCCTGGGTAGCTGAGGATAGAGACAAGGGGCTTGACCACCTTGCCTAGAAGGCCTGCACAGCCAAACTCTGAATGACTGATCCCCACCCCTGCACTCCACAAATCCACTCAACTGTTAAACATGTCAGGAAGGACTCAGTGATGAGGAGATAAAGGCCGGAGGCTCGTTAAACGTGTGTCCCATGTCCCATTAACTTCCCCAGCAGGGTCCCTGGAGACCCAGGGAGAAGAGACAAAGAATATGTGGATGTTCCGGGAGCTCTGGCCTCCTGTCTTCAGGCCAGCCGGCCCTCCTTTCCACTCTCCCCAGCAGCTATCAATCTCTTCTCCCGGACACCCACTTCACAACTTGCTTCCCTGCCCGGATGCCCAACCGCCCACTGATTATCCCCCAGCGCCCTCAGCCAGGAAGGGAGGGGGCCTGAGGAAGAGGTGCTGATAAGAAGAAGGGTTTTTGGTTTTGTTTTGTTTTTTAATGTAGTAAAATACAGTGTGGACTAGAGAAGAGGAGAAGCACTTTATAGCCTGTAGACCCACAGCTCCCGTGGGTTTGGCCTCTCTCTCTTTAGAAAGGGCAATAAGCCCATGGCAAATTCTTTTGCTCCAGAGTCCAGACAATGCCTCAACCCAGGGTCCCCATCAGAGTTGAGGACGCAAAATTAGACAGGGCCCTCCATGGCCAATGAGACTTTAAGTCAGAAAGGATCTTAGAAATCATTTAGTCCAAACAGCTCATTTTAGAAATGAAGCAACTAAGGCCAGAGAGAAGTGACTTGTCCAAAGTCACACAGGTAGTAAAGAGTAGATCCAAGATTTGAACCAAGGCTCCTAATTTTAAATCCAGGACTCTTTTTACCATGTCATACTGCCTAAAGGTGGCCCCTAGACAGAATAGCTTCTAATTCAACCCTGACAGTTGAGGTCTCTGTTCTTAAAAGTCTTTTTTTTTTCCAGTCAATCCAGGTAAAGTGACTTGCCCAAGGTCACACAGCCAAGTAAGTATCTGAGACCAGATATGAATTCAGGTCCTCCTGACTCCAGGGCCAGTGCTCTATCCATGGTGCCACCTAGCTGTCCCTCTTAAGTCCTTTTTTTTTTATTAATTTATTTTTTAGTTTTTAACATTCACTTGCATAAGCTTTTGAGTTTTAAATTTTCTCCCCCTCCCTCACTGCCTCCCTCCCTAAGATGTCATGAAATCTGACATAGGCTCTACATATACATTCCTATTAACATATTTTCACATTAGTCATGTTGTAAAGAAAAATTAGAAACAATAAGAAGAACCACAAGAAAGAAGAAACAAAACAAAACAGAAGAGGAAAAAAAGAGTAAATAATATGCTTCGATCTGCATTCAAACCCCGTAGTTCTTTCTCTGGATGTGGATAGCATTTTCCTTCATGAGACTTGGAGATGTCTTAGATCCTTGCATTGCTGAGAAGAGATAAGTCTATCAAAGTTAGTCATTGCAATATGTGGCAGTTACTGCATACAATGTTCTCCTGGTTCTGCTCATTTCACTTAGCATCAGTCCACACAAATCTTTCCAGGTTTTTCTGAAGCCTGCTTGCTCATCATTTCTTAAAGCACAACAGTGTTCCATTATATTCATATATCACAACTTGTCCAGCCATTCCCCAATTGATGGGCATCCCTCTTAAGTCTTAAACTCCTCTCTTTAGGACAATCTAAGGAGGTCAAACATAGACATGCAGAATCCTAGAGAGATTATGAGGTCATCATGTCCCTGGTCCAGCTGCCAAAGCAGACAATAAAGATTCAATATTCTCACTCAGTTTCCCATCTCAGTGTTTGATCCTACCAATGATCAAAAATTATTCTTTCTCTAACTCAGATGTCCCCTCCTTTAAACAGCCCATATCTTCAGTAGACTGTCACATCCTAAAGCAGGGGAGGAGAACCTGCAGCCCGAGGCCAAATGTTCAGCTCTTTGACTGAATCCTAACTTCATAGAACAAATCCTCTTAATAAAAGGATTTGTTCTATAAAACTTGGACTCAGTCAAAAGGCGGCACCCAAGGACCTAGAAGGCCACGTGTGGTCTGGAGGCTGAAGGTTCCCAACCCCTGTCCTAAAATAACAACAAGACCCTCAGACTCACATACCGTAGAATCCCCATGTTAAAAGGAGCTCGGAAGCCACCCAGTCCCACCCCCCCCCAGCTGTAACGGTGTCTTCTCTACAGCATTCCTGACGTAGCACCCTTAGTTGACTTGAAGAAAACGACCAGCTCACTGATGACTCATCCTCTGTTCTCCAAGCTGTATGTACACTTCCAACTCCTTTAACCCAGTCAAACCCCACCTTAAGTATCGTTGCTAGTTCTCATATCGTGTTTTGGAGGAGCATCTTCCTTTACAAATGCGTACAAACTAGAATTCATCCAGAGGATATGTTCACCAGGATTGGGGGGGGACTTTTTTCCCCAACATGATCTATCTACCCAAAGGAGCTCTGGATTTATAATCAGGAGACTTGGGCTCCAATGCAAGTTTTGACACTTTCTGGTGTTTCTTCATTGCTTACCTGAGAGGTAAGTGTAGGATAAGAATGTTGGACTTACCTACCTCATAAGGTTGTTGTGAGCATAAAGGGAGGCAGCATATTTAAAATGCTTTGCAAATCCTAAAGAACTACAATGAATATAAATATTAGCTACTATTTGTGAATAGAAAAAAATTACCCTTTCATCTCCAGAAGAATGTCAGCCCCTTGAAGGCAAAGACTGCTTTTCATTTTGTCTTCATGTTCCCGGGACCCGGCAAAGGTCCTTAAACTTATGAGGTGCCCAATAAGAGCTCATTGAAAAGAAATTGAATTGAATTGGTCAAACAGTGCTAATAACACTAACACCACCTAAGTTGTTCTGAAGAAGGCACTTTATTAATCTTAAAACACTACACAAACATGAACCATTAATAATAATAAGCTATATCACTATCGCCACTGAAATCCCACCAGGGGTGGGGATCAGTCATTCAGAGTTTGGCTGTGCAGCCACCTACCTGCTGCCTGAATAAAAGAGCTGGTCCTTGCTTTCATATCCTGCTCTGAGGCTAGGAACCTCTGCTGGGTTTCTTCCTCCACCCTAGATCTTCCACTCCTCAGCACCCCCCTTCCCAGGGCTCCTGCTTGTCTCCAAGGGTCCTGCAGTCCCACACAGTGGCTAATGAATAAATGGACCCTTTTGCAGTGTTGCAAAACTTATTGTTTGGGTAATACAGAGACGGAGGCAGCCTAATTACCGGTTAATCGTGAAATATTTGTTTTAGTGCAAAATGATCACTCATGCTCATAGGAGATATTTTCATAAGGAGACAGGGTTGGGGTAGAGATGGGAAGGGTGGTAGAGTAGAGCTCAGGTTGGCAAGTCAGGACACTTGGGTTCTAGTCCTGGCTCAGCCTAGGTGTGTGACCTTGGACAAGTCATTTTCCCTCCTTGGGTCTGTTTTCTCACCTGTAAAATGTTAGATTAGAGGATCTTTAAGGTCTCTCTAAGGTCTGACATGCTCCATTGCACAGCCTAATATTCTTTGTCTGAGGGCTCCTTCTAGTTGTGCCAAACAATATGTATTCTTTGTTTTTTAATATAAATGTCATTGTAACTCCCATTGACAAATACAGGTACTTTAATTAAATATATGCAAAAGCATAAGAAAATAAGAATGAACACATAAAATAAAATATTTTAAACCCTAAGAGATTATAAATGCCTGTACATGTGTCTGTGAACTTCTCTGATTTACCAATTCTTAAGCCCACCCCAAAAAGCGTATTATTGACTTTAACCTAATAATGCCTGTATTGCTTTTGTTTTGTGCTCTTTTCTCATCTTCCTTTTTGTGTAGTTAATGTCAGTCTATATTCTAAGCTCCTTTCTAGCTCTGATGCTCTAAGGTTCTAACATTCTATATCCTTTGTTCTCATTGGAACCAGCTAGGTGGCAAAGTAGATAGAATACTAGGCTTGGAGTCAGGAAGACCCAAGTTCAAATCAGCCGCTGATAATAATCGTATGACCCTGGGCAGGTCACTTAACCTCTGCCTCAGTTTTCTCAATTGTAGAATGGTGCTAAAAATTAGAAGCACCTACCTCCCAGGATTGTTGTGAAGATCAAATGAAATAATATTTGTAAAGTGCTTGGCACGTGGTAGGTGCTTAATGAAAATGCTTGTTGGCTTCCTTCTGACACTGACTATCTATGTGCAAACATTGTAAGGTCCCTTCCAGATTTAACATCCCATCCATTTATTCATGACATATTTTTCAAGTACCTACTGTGTGAAGACTACTTCAACAAGCACTGAATGGGGGAAAGATAGTTCAGATAAAACATAATTCCTATTCCCTTGGAAATTACAATCTAGTTGAGAGCTAAGACTAAGACACTATAATGCATAATATTTCATGACTAATACATCAGAGAATTATAAAACAAAATAACATATGAGGTCCATGAGAAAAGGTCACTACTGGAGGTAGCGAAAGAAGACTCAGAGAGGGCTTCATGGAGGAAGAGGCATTTGTGTTAGGGTTTTTTCTTCTTTTTTGCTAGGTAATGAGGTTAACTAGTAAGTGTCAAGCATCTGAGTCTGGATTTGAACTCAGGTCTTCCTGACTCCAGGGCCAGTGCTCTATCCACTGCACCACCTAGCTGCCCCCTATGTTATGCTTTTAAAGATGGTGAGGCCTTAGACACCATGCTGCTAGAGAAAGTCACATTACGCTACTATACCTACTGCATGCACTATAAACTCATGTTATCTAGTCTCAACTGGACCCTCCACTGCAGGGAAAAATATTTATGCTTCCTTGATTGACATTCTCCTCCACTGCATTCCATGGCTGTCCTAACCCTTCTCTCTTCAATTCCAGAATGCTTCTTCCACACCACTCTACCTCCCTTAACAGAAGCCCCGGCCTTCTACTTTACAATCTATCTGTTGACAGTCTATCCATTGGGAGCTCTGGCTTCTTCACCACTGCCAGGCCCCTCCCTCTAAATCTTCCTTCATCTAGCGTCTCTTCCTGTGACTAAGGAAGCACTAGTTTTTCTCTTTGCTAATCCCTCTCTCTACCTGTGGTCTTCATCCCAACCCTTCTGGTCTTTTAGGATAATAGATACAGAGCTGGAAGGGATCTCAGAGGCCATTTAATCTAATCTCTTCATTTTATAGATGAGGAAACTGGGGCCAAAGAGGTTTAATGATTTGCCCAAGGTCACACCGGAAGTAAAAGATTGCTCCACTAATTATTCCCTCCCTCTCATCTTCAATTTCTCCCATACTGGCTCTTTCCCAGCAACCTACAAATATGCTAATATCCCCTCCATTATTTAAAAACAAAAACAAAACCTCATTCTACCCTGCCATCTCCTCAAGCTATTGTCTTATATTTTTCCTCCTTTTCATTGCCAGACTCCTCAAAAGAGTCATTGAAACTTGTTTCTCTCACTTCCTCACCACCTGGTCACTTCTCATTCCTTTGTAAGCTGGCTTAATGGCATTTCACTCAACTGAAACTACTCTCTGCAAAGTTATGAATTATTTTTTTTCACATCCAAAAATAGATGCCTTATTCTGTACCTTGAGTCTATCACCCCTCTGGAAGAAGATGTGTAGCATTCTTCATTTCTGGTCCTCTGGAGTATTAACGATTCTTAACTGCTAAATCTAATGGCCTTTTTCCAGTCTTCATCTTCCTTCACCACTCTGAAGTTTTTCCTATTTTTGACCACCCCCTAGTCTGAACAAATTCTCTTCACTTATTTCCATGATGCTGCTCTCCTGGTTCTTCTCCTCTTTGTGCAAACCCTCCCCTCCTTCTTAGTCTCCATTGTGGTATCAGAGTCCCTCTCATGCTCTTTTAGTGTGGGTGTTTTCAAAATTCTGTTTGGGTCCTCTTCTCTTTTATCTCTGCAACCTCTATTTTGAATACCTCGTCAGCTCCTGTGGGTTCAAGTATGATTTCTATGCAGATGACTCCTAGATCTATTTTTTCAGCCCTAAATTTTCTCAATTGAACCACAAATTTAGCAAGAAAAGAAGGAAGGAAGGAAAAGAAAGAAAGAAAGAAAGAAAGAAAGAAAGAAAGAAAGAGAAAGAAAGAAAGGAAGGAAGGAAGGAAGGAAGGAAGGAAGGAAGGAAGGAAGGAAGGAAGGAAGGAAGGAAGGAAGGAAGGAAGGAAGGAAGGAAGGAAGGAAGGAAGGAAGGAAGGAAAAAGGAAGAAAGGTTCCTGCCCTCAATTAGTTTATAGTCTTTCAAAGATCTTACATTCTTTGTAGGTCTGAAGATATCCCCTTCTTTGAGCAGTAAATTTGCTCTGCCAATTGTAGAGGCTCAGTTCATGGGTATATAGAGGTAGTGGGAATGGGGGGAGGCCTGTCTATCAGCCATAGAAACCTGTAGTATTAGCTCGCTATTCCGGTCGGAGGAATCTAAACTGCAAACTCCTTTTTACAGATCACTCACAACCCCATGTAGCTTATACACACACACAAAAGATACATACACAAACATGTTGCAAGCACAAGCATACACTGACACACATAGTCATATTTACACAGATACAAGAAACTCACATTCACACATACTAGCAACATATAGTTACATAATATGTATATATACGTACATATGTCACATTCACATACACATATAATCACACTAGCACAAATTCAAGCATCCAAACACACATAATCACACTCATACACAATATATTTGTAGTACTCACTAAAACATTTACATACAATGCACACAGACACACAGAAAACACATACACATAGGTACTGATTTTTATATGCTCCCACATACACGTATACTTTTTAAAAAAATGATTTTCCCCCAATTACATGTAAAAATAATTTTAACCTTTCTTTTTTAAAATTTTGACTTCCAATGCACATATACTTTTTAAAAAGCACGTGTGCATACACGCACACACACATTCTTTTTCTCCCCCTCTCAGAGTCCCTGAATGTTACCCTTGACCCTGTCCTCCCCTCCAAATTATTTATTCCCTGGAAGCCTAGACCCCACTACTACTCCTCTACACACTCTGTTAACAGTCAGATTCATGGATAATTTCAGCTCCACCGAAAATAATTTCCAAATAATCCAAAGCTAAGCTGCCTGATTGTACTTCAGGCCTCTAAAAGCCTTCCCCTAGCTTTCCTCCAGTCCTTTTTTTTCTGGATTTTTTCTACACTTCATCCCAGCTCCAGACTCCCCAGCTCCATCCTTCCAGAGTGGGAAGGCCATCCAGATCTGAGCATGGTTGACCAGTTGACCCTTCCCCCCCCCAGGGAAACCTGGCAAAAGATAAAGGGTTTTTGTTGGAGAATTAGGGTTAAAGGTAAGACCATAACAAGAATTTTATAACATAGTAGAAAAAACACTGCACTTGGAATCAGAAAAACTGGGTTTGAATACTGACTGTGCCACTGACTATCTTGTGATCTTGGGCAAGTCATTTTGACCCTTCTGGGTCTTAGTTTCCTCCTAAAATGAGGGGTTTGGGCTAGATCATGTCCACCTACAAATCCTATAAAACTAGAGAAGGCTTTGGAATTCAGGAAGGCTTTTTGATGGCATAAGGACTTGTATCTTTGGATTAGAACCCCATTTAGAAAGAAATCGACTTTTGGACAAGATAAATCTTCCAGAAGGTGAGTTAAGAGGGATGGTGAAAGGGATTCTAAAGAGAAATGAGGAGAGATCATTCATGGAGAAGCCTGAGGTATAAGAGGAAGGTTAAAATCAGAGACTTTTGAGGACTCCTAGCAATCACTTTATCTGTCTCCCTCTTAGGGTTTCCTCTAATCACCATCTTACATAGGTGGATGCCTAATGGTGATAAATTTTTTTCAATTCCTATAGTGCTTTAAGATACATGAAAAAAAATTTTCACAACATCATATGAGGTAATTATTAGGTATTATTAACCCCATTTTACAGATGAGGGAACTGAGGTTTAGAGAAGTGAAGTGATTTAGGATCATAGGACCTAGAGGCAAAAGAGATTTTAGAGGTCATCTAATCCAATACACCTATTTTACAAATAATGATACTGAGTTCATAGTGGTGAAATGATTTACCCAAGGTCTCACAGTTTAAAAGTGTTAGAGCCAGGGCTTGCAAGGTCTTCTAATTTTTTTTTTTGGCTAGGCAATGGAGTTAAGTGACTTGCCTAGGGTCCCACAGCTAATAAGTGTTTTGTGTCTGAGCTCGGATTTGAACTCAGGTCCTCCTGACTCCAGGGCCATTGCTCTATCCACCTAGCTGCCACCAGGACTTCTGCTTTCAAATCCAATGTTCTTTCTACTACAACATGCTATAGGAATATCTCCATAATGTATGCCCATGTTATTGTGCAAACGTGCACCATTGCAAACATGCACACAGACATACAGGCACATATGTCTGTATTTTGAGATGCACTGCCTTCTCTACATTTTGTATACATATACAACTGATACACACATACCCCTAAATAGGCATGTTTTCACCTACTTGGAAAGTAGTTTCCCCTCCCTGGATTTCAATGACCTCATCTATGAAATAAGAAGACTCGATTGGATGCCCACTAAGGTCCTTTCTTGGTCAACATTATATGTTCTATGATTTTATGCCTGGATATATTCAATATCCTGACAGGTATGTGTGTGGCCACATGGATATACTCACATATGCACCTAACCTCCAACCCCATATTCTCATGGCACCCGCATTGAGCCATACTGCATAAGCTCACATATATCATCAAATCCAAACTTTCCCCTCACCCCCATCCAGCTAGTTGGCACAGTAGATAGAATGCTACCTGAGTTCAAATCCTTCCTCAGATATTAACCAAATGTGTGACCCTAGGCATCTTAACCTCTCTGAGTAGCAGTCTCCTCATCTGTAAAATGAGGCTAATAGCACTCACCTTCCAGGGTTATTGTGAGGATAAAATAAGATAATATATGCAGACTTTAACATGCTATATGTGTTAGCTATTTTATTATGTGTCCACATTATATATGCCTACATATGTGGGATCATCTCAAATGTACTCAAGTACTTGGTATACATCTGTGTTATGACCATTAATGTGCATCCACTCACAGATTAGATGTAGGTAGATTTTTGCAAGCATACGGTGATAGAAGGATAGACCGGAATCATAGATTTAGAACTGAAAGGGACCACAGAAGACATCTGATCCAACAAAAGATTTTACAAATAAGGAAAATGGGCTCCAGAGAGCCTGCACAATTTGCCCAAGGTCACACAGGTAGTACAGTGCAAAGTCAAGGTTCCACTCTGTTATCTGAGTCCAAATCCTGTGCTTTTTCCATTGCACTGCTCAGTATTGGAGGATTAACGTACATACGTGATGCTTTCACGTTTGTCCATCCCATACACATGAGCACATACACAAATGGCTGTATCTAGCCACTGATGCTTGCACATGTTATACCTACACATAATGCATGCCTTCCCATACATGCCTGTGTATGCCCAGTCACGCATGTGTGGTCACATATAGATGTTAGCCCACTCCTATGGGCACAGTGCCCCCACGGACATGGACAGACATGTGTCCCGCACAGGACATCAGGGGAAGGCTATCCCTGCAGCCCAGGGTGGCTGGAGTGGAGTGGGAAGGCAGCACACGCTGACCCCAGGTATGTTTTGCCTTTTAGAATCCGATGTAACAGGAGCAGCAATTCATGGAGTTACCATGGCAACGGCCGGAGCCGCATTTACATATTCCTCTTCCCGTAATCAGCAGCAGGGACAGCGCCGCCGACTCTCAGCCCGCCTTGTACATAATTCTTTGTTTAGTTTGCTAAACAAGAGCCCTAATTCCGGACTGCTTCCTACTGTCATTATCTCCCCGGGGCTGGCTCCCAGCGGCTCTCTAATTGGAATCCTCAGCTCCTCCCCCCAAGGAGCGGGAGGGAGGGAAATAGGCCTAGAGGAGGGGGCTCCCACCTCCCTCCCTCCTCTCTTTTCCTCCTAGCCGAACTTCACAAACTTCCCCCCCGGCTCCTTCCCCTTTCCATTCCCCCTCCCTTGCTCCCCCTCTTCCAGAGGAACATAAGAATCAAAGGGGACAGATAATAATCATAGAATGTCTGGATTTACAGAGACGTTAGAATTTCGAACACAGATCCTGGGAACTGCAAGGAGCCATTAGGGATTATTGAATCCAACGCTCTCATTTTAGATCTCCTGGCTCTAGGTCCCCCTCTCATTCCACTATGCAACATTTCAGAAATGAAATTATAGAAATACAAGACCATTTTGGTTATAGATAATCAAAAGTGGACAAAAATGAGATCTCTCTAGCATTGACTTAGCAAGCTCTACCAATTACTAGGCTTACAAGAGCCCTGCTAACTCTACTATCACCAGGAACCAGAGCGGCCCTGTTCTCCCCAAGACTCCTGGGTCAGCTGTGGGGACCACCTAACTGGACACCCTGCATAAAGGCCACTGGTCCATTTATAAAACCTCACCAACTCTCAGCCTTGTGCTGTCTGGCAGAGAGCAGGGGCTCAATTCACACATTCCTAATGAATCACTAATTCACTACAGTCCAGCTGCAAGAAAGAGATGCAAGAACCAAAGCAGAACATGTAAGACAAGGCAGTATGCTGAAAAGAGGACTGAGTTTGGAGTTGAGAAACTTGGGTTCAAAACCCACCTCTGTTACTTCCTATCTCTGTGACCTTGACTTCTCTGGGCCTCAGTTTCCTCATCTGTAAAATGAAGTGGTTGGACTCAATGATCTCTATAGTCCCTCATAGTATTTCAATAAATTCTCATCTCATCTCATGTGGTTACTCCCTTGAAATGGTGATAACATCCCACCCATGCCTTCTCATCTCCAGCCACTCTTGTCCATGTGCTCTCCTAAAATTCTACCTAAAAGATCCATATGCCATGCTGAGGACCTTCCTCTAGGTCTTTCAGTGTTATATGGGTACCAGGACTGCGCTCAGATTATTCAGCTTGTATAAAACCTGAGTTCATCCTGTGGTCGAGTTTTCTTTTCAGAGTATAACAATATAATTATTTTCCTTTCAAAAAAAATAGCTCATTTGAGAGGTGTGACCTATATTTGGACCAATATAGTACAATTTCTGCGTCACCTTAAAACATAAACAATAATGAGAGGCAACATTCCAGTACTGTTTTTAAGGCTTATAATGTATTATCTCCCTTCATCTTCACAACAACTTTGGGAGGAAAGCAGTTTAAATATTACTGTCCCATTTTACACCTGAAGAAACTGAAGCCCAGAGAGGTAAGATGACTTCCTCAAGGCCACATAGCTCATGAGTTAGAGAAGTAAGATTTGAATACTGAGTTTATGGTGACAAGTCCAGTGCTTTTTCCAGTATACTTTGCTGTCTTCTCAAATGGGAGACAACAGGAAGGCACTGGGGAGGCCAGAGAGAACCTCTCCAGGGGAGAGGGTGTGTGTGTGTGTGTGTGTGTGTGTGTGTGTGTGTGTGTGTGTGTGTGTGTGTGTGAGAGAGAGAGAGAGAGAGAGAGAGAGAGAGAGAGAGAGAGAGAGAGACAGAGAGAGAGAGAGAGAGAGAAAGAGAGAGAGAGAGAGAGACTCTAGCCACTCTCTACATACATAGCCAAACAAGAGTGCTTACCATTTCTTGAACACAGGTGGGGCTGCCTAGTTTCCCTACTTTTTACCTATGCCTTTCTCTACTCCTGAGATGTCCTTCTCCCAAATTATGTCCCTCTACTCAACTTTTAGAAGCCTATCCACCCATCCTTTAAGGTCTAGTTGTAATGACAGCTAATCATCAGATCATTGGGTCACAGATTTAGAATGGGAGAGAACTTTAAAGGCCATGAAGTCTACCACTTTCATTTTACAGATGAGGAAACTGAGGCATAGAGAGATTAAGTGACAACCTCTCATACAGCTATGGGAGTCATATAACCAATAAGTGTCTGAGGCAGTGTTCAAACTCATATTGTTCTGACTCCAAATCCAGTACTCTCTATCTGCTACTTACTGTCTCTTCCAAGAAGTCTTCCTTGAGAAGCAATGTGCAGGGGCAGCTAGGTGGTGCAGTGGATAGAGCACTGGCCCTGGATTCAGGAGGACCTGAGTTCAAATCTGGCCTCAGACACATAATACTTCCTAGCTGTGTGACTCTGGGCAAGTCACTTAACCCCAAGTGCCTCACTAAAAAAAAAAAAAGAAGAAGCAGCAATGTGAAAAAAAGGTGCTCTGGAAATGATAACCAAAATTATTCTCTCTCTCATCTCTGAACTTTGGTTCAGAAATACTTTGTTTCTTTCTTTTGGCAAAGCTCCCCTTTTCTGCCATCTTGGTGGAGGAAGAGCATGGAGAGAGAAGAAGGAGAGGAGAGAGGCAACTGAAGGATGGAGAATGGAAGACAGAAAAGAGAAATAGTGTGGTGGATAGAGCAACGGCCCTGGAGTCAGGAGGACCTGAGTTCAAATCTAGCTTCAGACACTTGATACTTACTAGCTGTGTGACCCTGGACAAGTCACTTACCCCCACTGCCTAGCCAAAAGAAAAAAAAAGAGGAACAGAAGTGGGGAAGAGAAGAGGGAAGATCAGGAAAAGGAGAGGGAGAGAAGGAGAGAAAGGAGAAAAAGGAGAGGGATGGAAAAAGAGAAATAATAGGAGAGGAGGAAGGAATAGGGAAGAGAGGAAATAAAAGAGAAGGGGAAGCATGAAAAGAGAGAAGGGATAAAAAGGAGCATGAAGAAAGAAGAGAACAGAGAAAAGAGAGGGGAATACAAATTAATAAAGAATAGAAGAAGGGGAAGGAAGAGAAAAACAAAGGAGGGGGAAAGGAGGAGAAAGAAGAAGAGTAAGAAGAAGGAGGAAGTAGAAAGGGGAGGAGGATGAAGAAAAAGAACCAACCTCAGTTACTGACTTTCATTTCATTGGGTGAAGACAGGTGGGTTAGAAACGTGCTTGGAGATAACTCATTCACTTTTTTTTTATTGTTTTTAATATTTATGACAATATATTATCTCATTTGATTCTCACAACAACTTTGGAAGGGACATGCCATTATTATGCTCACTTCACGCCCAAGGTCACACAGCTAGTAAGTACCCGAAGTCAAATTTGAACTCAGATCTTCCTGACCAGGCCCAGTGCTCCATCTACATAACTGTTCCTACATGTGAATGTTTCCTCACAGTAACCCTGTCAAATGTTGCTGTCTTCGTTTTACAGACTGAAGAAACTGAGGCACAGAGAGTCTATGTACAGCTAGTAAGTGGCAGGGTCAGGATTCAAGCCCATGTCCTCTGGCTCCAAATCTAGTGTTCTACCTCTAGATCAAAGAGAAATGTGTTTTTTCCTCTACGTGATATTGCTCCTTTAATCCTGCATGTCACTCCCTCTCTGGTCCTCAATTTTTCCATCCCTACCTAGAATTGCAGGCTTCCTTCTCCCTGGTCAGGCCAGGTGGATTGGAAGATATGCTTGGAGATCCTCCAAAGAGAAGCTTACTGGAGGGATTGTGGGCAGGAATCTTCAGGAAACATATCTTCACATGGGTGACTTAAAAGGACTCAAGGGATGGGAAACCCAGGGTCCTCTCTCCCAGGGGGCCACTTACCCCCACAGCTGGAAGGTGAGCCCACCAGGGACCAGCTCGGCTGGAGCACAGGGCATATCAGCTGAAAGCAATTTACTCTGAAGCCCAGCTGCCAGCAGGATAAGGTTTTCCTGCGTCCATCCGTTTATTCCAAAATGCTTTGCTAAAAGCCAAAATACACAAGGCGGCCAAATTGCTGACATGTGTGTCTGCTTGTTACTGAAAGCCCCCTGCATTCTTCTCTGCTCTCCTGGGCCGAGCTCCACGGCTGTTTATTTAGAGTATGGAGAACACTTTAGTGGGATCAAGAAGGCCCAGTTAAGTCCATGGAAAAAAAAATGCTGGGGGTGAGGGGGGGAGGAAAGAAAAAATAATAGCTTGGATCCATTCTTGTTCATAAATGTGTTTTGCCTACAGTCTCCTGCCCACCAGCCCACACCCTCTCTTCCACTGCCTGACGGCCCCACATGGGGTTAATGAGCCCTGGGACTTAAGCTGGCCTGTGGACCCCACAGAGTGGAGGGGGGGAGCGCAGACCCCACGCGATGGTGGGGCTGCTTTCTCAAATCACAGACCTTGGTCTGTAACTAGGTACAATCCCACTGTTCTCTCAGAACAGGTCCCTGCACTCATTCCCCTCTCTTGTCACTTGAATTCTAAGCACTGTCACCTATAATCTTAAAATGTTAGAACTGGAAAGGATCTTAGAACATGGGATGTTAGAAGATAGAATGTTAGATCAGAAAGGACCTGAGAACAATCTAGTGCAATCTAAAACAAACAGTTTTTAAGTACCTACCGCTGGGCTAGATGCTAGTGACTAAAGAGAAAAAATTAAAAAAAAAAACCAGCCACTGACCTGAAGGGGCTTGAATTGGGGTAGGGGTAGGGTGGGGTGAAGGAGAGGGAGATACAACACGTAAACTCATCCTATATGTGATAATGTAGGGAGAGAAGAATCACTGACAACTAGAGGAAACAGAATTCAATTTTAATTTGGGCATTATTGAAAATCTACTATGTGCAATGCAATGCACTATAGGTACTGAGTATGCAAAAATAAAATGTGCCTTGTCTTCAAAGAGCTTACTGTACCATATCTAGGGGATGTGGTATGTACACAGATAAGCATAATACAAGGTAGGGTGTGACATGGGCAAAGTAGAGATTCACACTGCTGTTTACATAGTGCTTTACATACATGATCCCGTTTTCTGCTCACAATAATTATGTAAAGCATTAACAGTTATCATTATCCCCATTTAACAGATGTAGAAACTGAGATGGTAAGGTTAAATGATTTACCCATGGTCACACAGTTGAAGCAGAATTCAGACCTGAGGTTTCCTGACTCTGTCCATTTGGGTGCATTGTTTCCAGAGATTTTAGGAAAATTAAGGAGGAAGATAATATCATATTGAGCTGGAGGGATTATGGAAGGCTTCATAAAGTAGGTGGCAACTAAGCTGGGCTTTAAAGGAAGAGAAGCAGTCTAAAAGGCAGAGATAAAAGAAGCATTATAGGGAAGAGCCTGTGCAAATACTCAGAGGAGGAAGATAATATGTTGAGTTTGGTGAATGGTTAGTAGTTCAGTTAGGAAACACATAAAATGCATGAAGAGAGATGGAATGGAATTAGCTTGAAAAGTCTGGTTGGATCCAGGACATGATAGACTTTAAATACTAAGTTATGGAGTCTCTATCTTATCTGGGAGGCAATAAGGAACCACTGAACAGGGGAATAACATGGTCAGACTTGTACATTAGGAAATTTATTTCAACAGCTCTGTGAAAAGTGGGTTGGAAAAGGGAGAAAGTAGAGGCAAGGATACCATCTAGAAAGCTCTTATAATAGGCCAGGTGAGAGGTGAGGAGGACCTGATCTAGGATGGTTGTAGAGAGAAGAGGACTGTGATGGATGCACATGACATTGTAGGGGAAGACTCAACAAGACTTAGCACCTGATTGGATATGGGAGCTAAGGAAGAGGGAGGAGTCAAAGGAGACTCCTAGGTTTCAAGCCTGGGTGACCGGGGAGATGGTGATGTCATCTACAGAAATGAGGAAGTTGGGTCAGGTGTTAGAGAGAAAATGAAGAATTCAATTTTGGGTAAGTTAATTGTATTTGAGGTGCTGGCGGGACATTGAGGTTAGAAAATGCAACAGTACAGAACTTAGAATACAATGTTGGAGCCAGAAAAATACTCAGAGTGCAATGAGCATCAAATGAGATAATGTATGTAAAGCATTATTTAATCACCAGTTATTTTTAGTCCAATTCTTACCTTTGCAAACAGCCAGTTTTATTCCCTGTAGACTCATAATTGAAAAGAGAATTGACACCTTTTTTTCCTTACTCAACCCAAGCTAAGTTTCTTACTTAAAGTTTTTCAATATTTCATTCCCTATATCTTGACTCTACTCTGAAAAGCCAACAGGACCCCAAACATTACAGAACCTTAGCCTATTGTTTCTTTCTTTCTTTCCTCTTAATTCTTTTTTCTCTTCTCCTCTCTTCTCTTCTCCTCTTCTCTCTTCTCCCCTCCCCTCCTCTTCTCTTCCTCCTGTCTTCTATCCTCTTCTCTCCTTTTCTCTCCTCTTCTCTTCTCTTCTTTTCTCTCCTTTGCTTTCCCTTTCTCTTCTTTGCTCTGTGTGTGTGTATGCTGCTCCCTACCACACCAATGGCTCCTCACTGAACTACAAATCACTGAGGTAACCCTAGCTGACTTCTGGGAACCCTCACTGTAAGAATGTTCTGTCATTTACACATAATGTGATGTAGCAAAAATAACACTAGCCCCTGGATTTGAATCTTTTATCCTAGAGGAAAGGCTTCTTTTTTTAAAAAAAAAAATTTGGTGAGGTAATTGGGATTAAGTGATTTACCCAGAGTCATATAGCTAATAAATGTCATGTATCTGAGGCCAGATTTGAACTCAGGTCCTCCTTTCTCCAGTGAGCCACCTAGCTGGCCCTAGAGAAAGGCTTCTTGAAGAAGGTGGACTTTCAGCTAACTTAATAGTAACTAATATTTATGTAACACTTTAAGATTTGCAAAGCACTTTACAAATATGTCATTTTAACCTTATAATAACCATAGGAAGTAAGATGCTATTATCAATTCCATTTTACAAAGCAACCAGAGCTTTAAATGACTTGCCCAGAGTCACACAGCTAGTAAAGTGTGAGAAGTCAAATTTGAACTCTGGTCTTCCTGATCCCATGTCCAGTGGTTAGATCCACTTTATCCACTGCAACACCTAACTGACTTGAAGGAAGCCAGGAGGCAGAGACCAGGAGGGAGAGCATTCCAGGCATGATGGCCAGCCAATGAAAAGGCACAAAGTCAGGAGATGACAGGATACAGCAAGGAGGCCAGTGTTCCTGGAGAGTAAAGCAGTCAAGGGAAGCAAAGCATAAGAAGACTAGAGAAGTTGGAAGAAGAAAGATTGTCAAGGACTTTAAAAGCCAAAATGAGGATATTAAATTTGATACTGAAAGTAATAGGGGGTCACTGGAGTTTATTGACTGGGGATGATGGGAGGGGGGTTATGTGGTCAAACCTGCACTTTAGAAAGATCACTTTGATAGCTGAATGGAGGATGGACTAAAGTGAGGAGAGCCTTGAGGCCAGGAGAGCAATCCAGAAAGCTATTGCAACAGTCCTGGCATGCAATGACTAGGGCCTGTACCATAGCAGCAGATGTATGAAAGGAAAGAAGGGAGTAAAGAGGAGAGATGTTCTGAAGGTAGAATTAATAGAACTTGACAACAGGTTGGATATGGGAGTTGAAAAAAAATGAAGAGTCAAGGATGACATCGATGTTTCAAACCTGAATGACTACAAGGATGGTGGTACCCTTGACAGTAATAGGAAAATTTGGAAGAAGGAAGAGTTAAGGGGAAAAAATAATGAGTTAGTTTTGGACATAGTGAATTTAAGATATCTATAGGACATCCAGTTGAAGATGTGGGGCTGGAAGTCAGGAGAGAATTTAGAACTGGATAAATAGATTTGAGAGTCATTTGCAAAGGGATAATAACTGAATCCCTAAGAACTGATAAGATCACCAAGTGAAACAGAATAGAGGGAAAAGAGAAGGCAGCCCAGGATAGAGCCTTAAGGGACACCCATAGTTAGCTGGCGTGACCTGATTGAAGATCCAGCAAAGAAAACTGACATTACATGGGTACCAATGGAACATACAAGCCAGCTCTTGACACAAGACCAACTCGCTCCTTTTCTGGTCATGTATCTTTTTTTTTTTTTTGAGGCAAAGTCACACAGCTAGTGAGTGTTATGTGTCTGAGGTCACATTTGAACTTAGATCCTCCTGATTCCAGGGCCGGTGCTCTATCCACTGCACCACCTAGCTGCCCCTATGTATCTTTTTAATGATATTTTTTAACTCTGCTCCTTGTGTGTAGTTATTCAAGGATAATATACCTCAGCCTATTTATGTCCATCTTGTGTCTCCCTCAATTGCCTGCCTATTGGAAGAACCATAATTTTGATTCTCCAGAGATTGAGATGTGACATGATTTGCAGCCTTACAACCTCAAACAGAAGAATATTAGTGTTAAAAAGATGAAGTTAATGTTTTAGGGATAAATTTGGGAATCATTAAAAGCACCACACAATTTCTCAAAGGCAGAGTCTAGCCTCCTCTCTTCCTTCCATTTCTGGACAAAAGCCATTGTCCATCTGTAGTGTCTGCTCAAAATATAAGTACTGATGGGCCAGCTCCATCCATTCATCCAAATGCTTGTCACAGTCTGGACAAAAGGCATTCAACATCCACTCAGTTTTTCCTTGTGGATAATTAGGGCTAATCCTTTTGAGTGATTGTGGATTCCATTTAGGTGGCTCTACATTGCTTCAGGGCTTTATTCAATCAGCATAATGTCAACCACAAATAAGTCATTTAGAGGACCTCATCATTTTAAGGAATCTCTTTTCCAATTGGACTTTATGTTAGACATTCTCCATGACAGCAGCAAAAATTTGGCAAGCATAAGTACCTCAATGATGAGACACATGTCTAATGATGAATTCATAATTTCTCTCTCAATCTGCTACCTATCCTGACTTTTCCATTTCTGTTGATGGTACGCCATAATCCCAGTCATCCAGGCTCAATGCTTCAGTCATCTTTGACTCTTCCTTCTCCTTCACTCCACCCATATCCAGTCACCAAGTTCTATAAAATCTGTCTCCATACCTCTCAAACCTGTCCACTTCTCTACACACCCCCTGTGACTACCCTAGTTAAGGTCCTCATCAAATCTCTGGAATTTAATCAAAAATGTCAAAGGAAGAGGTTAAAGGTAATTAAACTCACCTCCCTCAAAAAAGTGAACAGAAAAAAAAATTAACAAAATTATAAATGAAGAAAGCGATAGAGCGCTAACACCCTGCCCTCCACCCCCATCTATTTACTCATGGAATAACTGAATTAACCAGAGTACCAGGAGCAATGGAGATGGGAAAAGAAACCGTACAGTATATCCTGAGAGACATCCTTAAATGGAAAAAAGACAAATTCTTGCCTATAGTAATTTCTACTTCATTGGTCTCTCTGCTGCCAGCCTCTCCCCCTCCAATTCATCCTATTCATGGTGCCCTCATCCACTTGTACCTAGGAGAAATGATTTCTCTCTGCTTAGAATTCTTTAGTTCTTTGCTCATATTTCAAATTATTATCTCTTATTTTGTATTAGAGTTAATTGTGTATTTGTCTTATCCCCTCTCCCACTAGATTGGAAGTTCCATGAGTATAGAGACAGGGTATTCCCCAGTGTCTTGCACATAGAAGGTTGTGTTGTTTTTTTGTTTTGTTTTGTTTTTGTTTTTGTTTTTTTCCCAACAACCTGTGATCTCTTCAGGGTAGAGAGCTCCTCTGTGAGGAACTTCTCTCTCTCTGTGGGTCAGTACCTTCTCTGTAATTCTTAGTCTTAAAGGATTGACTGGGGCATTGATAGATTATGTGATTTGCCCAGGGTCACACAGCTAATCTATCTCAAATTCAGGGTCTGAACCTAGATCTTCCTGACTTTGAGGCCAGCTCTCTTACCCACTTCACCATACTGAGATAGCAACCAGGTGGACACATATGTACAACAGATTTTCATACCTGTGAGGTAATCAGAATAAATATTAGTATCTCCATTTTGCAGATGAGAAAATAGAGGCCATTTATCCCTTTTTCACACCTCAAACCCCTTTTTACTTATTTCCAATTCTCTTTTACTTCTATCCAGTATCTAACAAAGAGGTCAGCTTTCTCCTTGCCAAGGCTAACCCATTCACTTGTATTTCTGATTCTCTACCCTCCTTGCTCCTCTGGTAGCTTGCCTCTCAGCCATTCCTTTCCTTTATCCTTATCTACTGGCTCCTTCTGGACACCTACAAAAACATGTAGATCTCCTTAAGAAAACTTTGATTTAAATCTATCATTCCCTTAAGCTGTCATCCTATATCTCTTCTATTCATAGCAGGAAATCCTAGAAAGGATTATTTATACTTACTGCATCCATTTTCTCACCTCTCAATCCTTTGTAATCTGGCTTCTGACCCTGCCATCTATCCTTTGGAAACCATTTTCTCAAATGTTACCACTAATCTCTTAACTGCTAAATCCAAAGACTTTTCCTCAGGCTTCATTCTATTTAACCTCTATGCAGCTTCTAACATGGTCAACCTTCAGCGCATTCTGTCCTCCCTTGGTTTCTGTGACACTGATCTCACTTGGTTCCTACTAATATGATCATTACTCAGTTTCCTTTGCTGGTTCTCTCTTCCATCCACCAAGTGTGGCTGTCTGCCAATGGTTTGTCCTATGCACTCTTCTCTCCTGTCTTTACATCTTCACTTGGTAATTTCAAGTGTTCAACTAGCACCTGTAGGCAGGTGACTGAAATCTATATATTTAGCCCTAATATCTCTCCTAACCTCCCATCCCATGTTACCTCTTCCTGAGGAACATCTTCACCTGGATGCCCCCACAGACATCTCAAACTTGACATGTCTAAAACAGAGTTTATTATCTTGCCCCCTCCTCCAAAAAAGAATCTATACTTCCTCCAACCTTCTTCACGTCTGCTAATGGTGCAACCATCTTTCCGGTCACAAAGGTCCAAGACCTTTTGGAGTCATCTTTGACACTTCCCTTCCTCTCAATTTTTGAGCCCTGTCCGTTGCCATCACATCAGTTCTATTGCTATAATAACTCTCACACCTGTCTATTCACATAGCTTATATCCTACTTCAGGTAATGCTTTCTTTCCCAGAACAATTTCAATAGCCTTCTAACTAACCTAGCCTCTAGTCTCCCCTTCTCCAATTCATCTTCTGCTCAGCTTACCAAATTGCTGTTCCTAAAACACATAACTGAACATGTCATCCTCTTACTCAAAGCTCTCCAATGACTTTCTATTGCCACCAGAATAAAATACAAACTCCTCATCTTAGCATTTACCTGGAATGCAATCTTTCTTCCCCTCTGCCTTGTGGAATCCCCAGCATCCTTCAAAGCACTCTGGTGCCAACCACCTACCTGAGGCTTTTCTTGATCTCCAAGTTATTAGCACTTTCTCTCTTTAAATTACCTTGTACTACTTTGCATATGCTTTGCATTTACTTAGTTGTGTGTATGTGGCATCTCTCCAGTAGAATGTAGGCTCCTTGAGGCAGGTACTGTTTCTTTTCTTTTCTTTTCTTTTCTTTTCTTTCTTTCTTTCTTTCTTTCTTTCTTTCTTTCTTTCTTTCTTTCTTTCTTTCTTTCTTTCTTTCTTTCTCTCTCTCTCTCTCTCTCTCTCTCTCTCTCTCTCTCTCTCTCTCTCTCTCTTTCTTTCTTTTTTTTGTAGCTTATTATCTAGTGATACCTTAGGCAAAAGGTGAAACCTGATATACATATTTGTTGAATTGAATTGTTGAATGAGAAAGGTGAAGCAGTTTGCCCAAAGTCATACAACAGGCTAGTCACAGAGCCAGGATTCTGGTCCAAGTTTTCTTTTCTTTTCTTTTTTTAAATTTTATTAATTTATTTTGATTTATCAACAATCACTTCCATATGCTTTTGAGTTTAAAAATTTTCTCCCCCTTCCTCCCCACCCGTCTCCCCAAGACGGTGCACAATCTCATATAGGCTATATATTTGCATTCCTATTAAACATATTTTCACATTAGTGAAGTTGTAAGTAAAAATTAAAGCCAATAGGAGGAACCATTAGAAAGAGGAACCAAAACTCAACAGAAGAGAAAAAAGAAATGATAGCAATTCAACTTCCGTAGTTCTTTCTTTGGATGTGGATAGCATTTTTCATCACGAGGCCTCTGGGGATGTCTTAGATCCTTGTACTGCTGAGAAAGGTTAAGTTTATCAATATTAGTCATCACACAACATGGCTCTTATTGTGTACAAAGTTCTCTTGGCTCTGCTCATTTCACTCAGCGTCAGACCATACAAGTCTTTCTAGGTTTTTCTGAAGTCAGCCTGTTCATTTCTTATAGCACAATAGTATTCCATTACATTCATATACTATAACTTGCTCAGCCATTCCCCAATTGATGGACATCCTCTCAAATTCCAATTCTTTGCCACCACAAAAAGAGCTGCTATGAATATTTTTGTACATGTGGGTCTTCTTCCCATTTGTATGATCTCTTTGGGATATAGCCCTAGAAGTGCTATTGCTGGGTCAAAGGGTATGTACATTTTTATAGCCCTTTGGGCATAGTTCCAAATTGTTCTCCAAAACCTGATCCAAGTTTTCTAACTCCCTACAAACAAAGTAGTTCTGCTGCCATTATGAGAACTTGTTCCAAAAACAAGAGCAGGAACTAGATAACCTCTGTGATCTCCTCAAACTCTTAAGATTTTGTAATTCTATGATTCTAAGAGGCAGTTTAATGTAGTAGGAAGAGCACTAAAGTGTACTTGGAATCAAGAGACCGGAGGTCAAAGCCCAGCTGACATTGACTAGGCCAGGGACCTGGGTAGGTCATGCGATCTCCCTCAGGCTCAATTTCCTCGCCCATAAAATGGAAATAATAAAACTTGTAGTAGCTACCTCACATAATTGTCGTGAGAAAAGTGTTTTGTAAACCTTAAAAGTGCTATATAAATGCACATTATTACTATTAAAAAAATGAAAAGAAAGAGGGAAGGAGGTCTGTGAGCTGGGTAAGGGGACCAGTCTGATCTCATATCCCTAATGCTGATTCTCTATTATGTGTCAGGTCTCTTTACTTTACCAAAATGTGCTTCCTGTTGAAACAGAACTTGAAGAAGGTGACTCTCACCTCCCTCAGTCACCCCTTAGGGCCAGCAGCCACTTCAAGCTTCACTTTAAGCCAGATCCTGTTCCCCTCAGCCCTAGCCTAAGGACGGACAATCTTTCTGGGGACATCCTGAGAATCAGGGTTAAGTAGCATGAAACAATGAAGACAGTCACGAGAGATGGGATCCTAGAGAAGAGAATGCTATTCCTGGGAGCTGCTCTGAGCTCTGTTCCAAACATTGAACCTAGAGGTTTTCTTTTTTTTTTCTTTTATTTTTTTTGAGGCAGAGGGGGAAAGAAGGAATAAGCACCATAGGATCTAGAGCTAGAAGGGACCTCAAAGTTCATCTAGCTCAACCCCCTAATTTTTCAGAAGAGAAAACTGGCATTCAGAGAGAAGTCCCTTCCTCAGTGTAGCTTTGTTTTGGCTACATCTGCTCCAGGTGTCGGCTAAGAGAGCAGGATGCTAGAGGTGGGTGCGTGCTGATTTGGGGCAGAAATCCTCCAGTCCGCCTCAACCCAACCTCAGCTGATCTTAGTTTCCCCTGACCTTAGGATTGGAATTGGAGCTAACTTAGATTCGGAAGCTAGCAGCTCCCATCCTACGGATTTATCAGAAGGAGGAGGACAAAACAGAGAGTCCAGAGGACAGAATCATTTGGGGTGGATAAATATGATGGGGAATGGGATGAGGCTGGTTTGAAAGGAAAACCATTCCTCAGAGGGAGGGGCAAGAAAGTGGCTAGAGAGAAAGTCCTGCCCAAAAAGCAAGTCGCACTTGCCTGCCTATTCACCAGCTCAGTGCACAGTACCCACCATGGTTACACCAAAGTCACACAGTAAGGGAGCAGCAGAACCAGATTCTAACCCAACGTCCCTGATGCCAAAGTTAGCCTTCCTTCCACTACCCGATGTCTCTATGCTGGTTGACTGCAAATATTAGAAATGTGGAAGTCAGGTAAGATTTGTCCTGCTTGCCCTCAGAGGCCAGAATTAGGATCAATGGGAGATAGGGAGGGACATTGCAGAGAGCCAGATTTCAGCTCAAGAAAAGGAATAAATTCCTAAGAATTGGAGCTGTCTAATAAAGGAATGGGCTGCTTTTGTAGATAGTGAACTCCCCATCATTAGTAGAGCACTGAACCTGGAGTCAGGGAATCTTGAGTTCAAATATACTTACTTACTAGCTATGTTACCCTGGGTAAGTCACTTAACCTCTACCTCAGTTTTCTCATCTGTAAAATGGAGATAATTTTTCCCCAGGTTGTTGGATAAAATAATATTTGTAAAGAGCTTTGTAAACTTTAAAGTGTTATATAAATGCTAGCTAATAATTAAGACCTTGCCTCTTCCTTTACTGAAAACATTGACAGCATTCTCTTTTCCCATTTAATCTATCTCAAAACCTCTTGATGTCATTCTCCATTCTTTCCTCCTTCCCCCTAGTCTAGGGGTAGGGAACCTTCGGCCATGAGGTCACATATAGCCCTCTAGGTCCTCAAGCGAGGCCCTTTGACTGAATCCTCAGAACAAATCTACTTAATAAGAGGATAATGTTCTGTAAAGCTGTTCTGTTTGTTCCACATCCACAGATCTAGAAGGCCACATGTGGCCTCCCCTCCCCTTCCCTACTCTCTGACAATGAGATAACCCTTCTCCTGGCCAAAGCCAATTCTTTTCCATTCTTGCCTTTAGAATCCCTCTTTCCCTTTAAGACTTGATTCAAGCAGAACCTTCTATACATAGAAGGTTTTTTGATCCTTTCTGATACCCTCAGTAGCTAGTGCTCTCCTTAACCATCATGTATTTAACTATTTTGCATTTAGTCTGTATACACCTATCTATGTACACATTGCCTCTCCTAATAGAATGTAAACTCTTTGAGAGCAAGGATTATTTCAGTCTGGGGTTGAGTTTTGTTTTCTTTTGTTTTGGTCTCTTTATCCCTTGTGGTCAGAGTGGTGATTGGCATACAACAGGCACTTAATAAGAGTTTGTTTATTGATTACACGGTTATCACAGAAAGCTAGAGAACTGGATTGGGGAGCCTGAACCCTTTCCACCCTGCTTTATTGAGCCATGTGAGAGAAGTAATAGCTTTCAGACAGCAGCCGCTTTGCCTTCAGGATCTCACCCAAGAGTAGTGCTGAAGACACCAGGGCTGACCCAGAGCATGCTTTCTTTTGCGTGATCCTCCATCATCTTGGGATGAGATCTAGGTATGAGTGCTGCATGTGAATTCAGTCAAACTGGCCACATTGGCTGACCCTATTTCCCTTCTTCCCTGATATTTGAGAGAGAAACAACTGGTACTACCTTCCCCTTAGCAAAATTCCCTGCTGGAGAGTAGGAGACCTCTTCCAATGGTACTCCTTCTGCAACCTGGGGCTAAAATTCAATAAACACTTATTAAGCACCAATTATGTGCCAGGCACTGTGTTAAGTACAGGATACAAATAAAAAGAAAGACAGTCCTAATTCCTCCTTTCCCAGTCCTGTGATTGAATCACTAGCTTCTTAGACAAAAAGATTTCTCCTTTATGAACATTTCCTCCTCTTTCATCCTCATTCATCTCAGGCCTTCCTCTTTCAAGTCTCTATCCTGCTCTACCCTCCTTCTCCATTAGGCCATCTGAAACTTTCTATTCTATTGCTATTTCACACTCTTCTAATAATTATTATTTTAAATTATTTAATAAATAATCTAATAAAATAATTATTTTAATAATAATAATAGCTAACATGTATGTATATAGCACCCACTATGTAAGTACTTTACAAATATTATATTATTTGATCTTTACAAAAACTCTGTGAGTCGAGTGCTATTATAATCCCATTTTGCCGATGAAGAAACTGAGGCAAACAGAGGTTAAGAGACTTGCCCAGGTCACACAGCCAGTAATCATCTGAGGCTAGATTTTGAACTCAAATCTTCCTAACTCTAGACCCAGTACTCTATTCCCTGTGTCATCTAGCTAGCTGCCTCTTGCATTCACGGACACTTGGATCCTTCTGAAAGATCCTGCTCCCTGCATCCCTGGCCACCCCTCCTCAAATCCTGGATCAAAAGGAGGAATAGAAATATGCCTAATTCTTCACTGCTACTTCCACGCCATCCTTTTGTCTCTCTCACTCAGCCACAGGGCGCCCTACCTTCTATTAGCCTATTCAGATTCTTGGTTTGGTCATCTGCCGGCTCTTGGATCATTCTCCCTCCTTTCTCTAGGAGTTCAGTAACTGGTTCATAGTCTTCTTGTCTACCCCAATCTCTCCTCCCGTACTTAGTGGCTTTGATGTTGGTGTTCAGCAATCAGCAAGCATTCATTGGGCACCGGCCACGTGCCAGGCACTGTTCTAGGGACCAGGGAAACAGCATCAAAAATGAACCACGCTCCCCGTGGCCCTGTTCCTGACTTTCTCTGCACTTTAACACCATGTTCACCTCTACTGCTGACTCATCTTGGAAATTCTTTCAGTAGCTCAAGCCTCCTCAACTTGGGACAGTCTACCATCCCTGCAACCTACTCACCATGGAATATCACTCCATGAGACCTATCTTCCTTCTACCATTGGGGAGTTCCTCATGGAATCTATTTTTTGGGGACACCAAGGCCAGCCTGTCTTTATTCTCCTCCTAGACCTATTCTGACTTCCTCTGGATATCAAAACTATACTCCCAAGCCAGGTGCCTTCATGCCCTCCTCTCTTATATGTTGTCATTTCCATTAGATTGTAAGCTCTTTGAGGGGCAAGGAACTGTCTTTCTTTTTGCTTGCATTTGTATCCTCTGCCCTTAGCAGAGGTACCCGGACACAATAAGTTCTTAATAAATGCTCTTTCCTTCCTTCTTCCTCTGTTCCCTGCTCTAAAGCAGTGCTTCTTAAACTGTGGGTCAGGACCCCATAACTGAATGTGGGGGTCGCGAAAAATTTGGCAACAGTAAAAGGTTTCTGAAAGCGCACCGACCAAAAATTAATTCAAAATCAAAAGCGTAACGAATCTGACGTGTTTCTGGCAGCGCTTGCCTGTTTGCATCGCACAACTTCACTGCAGCCTTGGTTGTGAATGCACAACAGGCACACTTTGCATTGCGCATATCGCCACACCTCGCAACAACAAGAACGCGGCCAGAAACACCTAGGCTTAGATTTGAGACTATTGTATGTTATGAATTGCAGTGGTTTTTTACTACACGTACAAAATCGTTAAATGAATTTTGGCTTAGGATTAAGACAAAACTTCCAAGAATTTCTGAAACGGCCCTAAACATACTTCTGCCATTTTGTACTACATATTTACGTGAAGCGACTTTATCAGCATTGATGATTATAAAATCAAAATATCAATAACTCTGAAAAACATTGAAGATGCTCTATGTCCTGCAGTATCAAGCATTCCACCAAGATTTCATTCTTTATGCAAAAATAAGCAAGCACATCCATCTCATTAGTATGCAAATTTGCTTTCATCTTTAATAAATGGCAAAATTACATGTATACCAAAGAATTGTTTTAAAATAAATTTCTTTGTGATTTATTATCAGTAAACGTTTGATTTGTATGCCTATTGTATATACCTATGTACCCGGGGTCACATAAAAATTTCTCTGGCAAAAAGCGGTCATGAGTGGGAAAAGTTTAAGAAGCCCTGCTCTAAAGGACCTTACTGGGGAAGGAGGGAGGAAGCAAGGGGAAAGAAGGACAATACGTACATGTAACTATATACAAAAGACATACAGGGTAATTTTCGGAGGGAGGTGTTGGCAGCTGTTGGGTAAAGTCAGATCAGGAAAGACCCAATATAGGTATGGCACCTGAACTGAGCTAAAGGAGCTAGGCATTCTGTTTTATTTATTTGGGTTTTTTAGGCAATTGGGGTTAAGTGACTTGCCCAGGGTCAGACAGCTAGCAAGTGTCAAGTGCTATGTGTCTGAGGCCGGATTTGAACTCAGGTCCTCCTAACTTCTGGGCCGGTGCTCTATCCACTGCACCACCTAGCTGCCCCTTGATTTTATTTGTTTATTTTTTTTTTAGTAAGCTAGGCATTCTAAAAGGTGGTAGAAAGGAAGGAGTGCATTTTGGGCATTTTGGGGGGACTGCCTGTACAAAGGTGCAGAAACAGAAGATGAAATACCATGTTAGAGTGACAGCAAAAGGTGCAATTTGGCTGGACCATAGAGTTATATAAGGGGGAATAATACGTAATGAGCTTACAAAGGTAAGCTGGAGGCTGGTTTGAAATAAAGGAATTTGTATTTGTTCCTAGAGGTAAAAAAGACTGATTAAAGATTCCTGAGTAAGGGAGTGACATGATCAAAGCTATATTTTAGGCATATCACTCTATCAGCTGTGTGTAAGGTAGATTAGAGAGGGTGGAAACATGAAACAGGAAGATGAATTAGGCTATTGAAATAGTTCATCTGAGAGGTGATGAGGGTCTGACCTAGAGCAGTGGCCATGTGTGAGCAGAGGAAAGGGGATGGATTCAAGGGGTGGTGTGGAGATAGAATGGATATGACCGAGTAATTGATTAATTAAGAGCAGTGGTGGTGGGGTGTTGAAGTCCAAATAAAGGGGGAGGGTAGTGAGGGGCAAGTTGGCATCAATTTCAAGGATGACCCCACAGTGAAGGATAGTGATACTCTCAACAAAAGTTAGGAAGAGGGGTGAATTTGCAGGAAAAGATAATGAGGTTTTTTGGGCTGTGTAGAGTTTGTATGATAATCCAATGCAGAAGAAGTAATCAGATAGGTAGGAGAAAAACCCAGGAAGAGCAGTGTCATGAAAACTTGAAGAGGAGGGAATATTCAGGAGATGAAAGCAGTCAATAGGACTAAATGCTACAGAGACAAAAAGAATGAGAATTGAGGCAAGCACATTGGATTTAGTAATTAAGAGAACACTGATAAGTTTGGAGAAAACACTTCATTGAGTGATACAGTGGAAAGCCAGATTTCTAAGAGCTGAGGAATGAGAGACAAGGAATTGGAGACAATCAGTGTAGACTTCTGCTTCTTCTTCCTCTTCTTCCTCTTCTTCTTCTTCTCTTCTTCTTCTTCTTCTTCTTCTTCTTCCTCTTCTTCTTCTTCTTCTTCTTCTTCTTCTTCTTCTTCTTCTTCGGAATTCAGCTATTAAATGGAGGAGAAATATAGAAAGATACTGTGAGGGGGTGGTATGATCATGTGAGGTATGGTTTTGTTTTACAGATGAGTGAGACATGAGCATCCCTTCATATATTCTGGCCCCCACTTCATCAACCTCAACTGTACCTTTATTTACTCCACCTTAGCCACAGGTATGTGACACAGGGTTGGGCATAACCTTGGTCTTACCATCAGCCATAATTCTTCTATTTCTGGGATCCAGAGCTCTAAAATTCCTCTCTAGTCACAATTTTCCGTACTATTTTTGACTTGGTCTTACTCCTATTTAACTTATTCTTTGACCTAAGGGTGACCTTCAAGCATTCTACGGCCTCTTCTGGCTTCCTTCAAGACTCAGCCCAAATCCTACCTTCTGAAGGAGGCCTTTCCTGCCCCACCCCCCTCCAGCTTCTAATGCTTTAGATTGCCTTCATTTACTTACTCTATATATCTTGTAGGTACCTATCTATTTACACACTGACTTTCCATTAGAATGTATACTCCTTGATAAAAGGGACCATATTTTTGCCTTTCTCTATAACCCCAGGGTTTAGCATAGTGACTGGCAAGTAAATGCTTAGTAAATACTTATTGTTTGACTGACTGGCCTAATCCTAACCTTCCCTGCCTTCTCAGGCTTGACCCTACAGCTAACCAGCTCAACTTTGCCGTCTACTCTCAAATTTGGCATTGAATAGGCTGTCCTGCATATCCGAACACACTTTCTCCTAAGCTTAGCCTCATAGAATCCCTTGCTTTCTTTCAAGGTTCAGCTTAAGCGCCAACTCCTGTGGGTGGCCTTTCCTGATTTCCCTAGCTATTTGTTAGTGCCCTCTCCTTCCTTAAATTATCTAGTATTTACTTATCTGCTTCCTTGTTATACCTCCCAGTATGACATGTTCTCTGAAGGCAGGGATTACTTTTGGCTCTGTAATCACCAACAATGCTTTGCACATAGTAGGTGTCTAATAAAAAAACCTGTTAAATTGAATCTAATTAATGTATTCAGAGGATGGATGGCCATCTGTCAGGAATGCCATAGAGAAAAGTGGAAGGTTAGATTAAATGACCTTTAAGAACTGAATATATGATTCTAAGACAGAACTGGGAATCATTAAACCTGGCTTCTGGGCCCAGCTCTGTCACCTCATGCCTTTGAGCTTTCATTCTTTTGATCCATTTTCTCATTAGTAAAATTGAAATAATACCTTCTTTCTTCCATAGAGTGGTGAAATGAGATAAAGTACTTTGCACCCATACAAAAGTGTGAGCTGATCTGAGTGTCAACTTTATACCATGTCTGCCCTCAAAGAGCTCACAGTTTAATTGAGTATGCATTCATCTATTCATTTATTCAGCAAATATATTGCTATGTGTTAAGTATTAGGGGAGATAGAGAGTTTAACAATAATAATAATAATAATAATAATAATAATAATAATGATAGTATATATGTATGTATATAAAACTTACTATGTGCCAGGCACTGTGCTAAGCTCTTTATAATGATTGAGTTTAGATAAGACATGGTATCTACTCTCTTAGAGCTTCAGAGCTTCAGAGTCTAGTAGAAGGATAAGAAACAACACAGATAATAGTAACATACAATAATGAATAGATGATAAGTGCATTAGAAAGGTGAAAAACAAAGGGTTATGTGAGGTCCAAGCAGAGAAATCATTCCCAGCCACCGCCATTTGAGATTCCCAAAAGGAGGAAGTCTTCGAGTTGAGATTTAAACAATGGGTAGGAACTCAAAAAAGCAAAAGTGAAAAAGGAAGGCTTTCTAGGCATAAGGAAATACTGTGAACAAAGGTACAGAGGCAGAGCACTGGATGCATTGGTGGGTCAGAGAGGCAGCCACTTCGGCTTAAGGATAACTTGGATGAAGAATAACAATAAGCTAAGGCTGGAAATTTAGGGTGGCACCAAATTGTGGAGAGCCTTGAATGTCAGGCAAAGGATTAAACTTTACTCATGGGCAATTGAGCCATTGAAGATTTTAAAGCAGAATTTGACTCTGAGTCTCCCTTTCCAGTCTCCTTACACCTTACACTCCCACAAGTACTGTAAGATCCAGTGACACTGACCCCTTGGCTGTTTCTTGAACAAGATACATCTCCCAACTCTGGGCATTTTCACTGGCTATGCCTCATACTCTCCCTCCTCATCTCCTCCTACAGGCTTCCCTGCCTTCAGGTCTCAGCTAAAAATTCTACTTTCTGCTGGAAGTCATTCCCAATCCCTCAATTCTAGTGCCTTCCCTTTGTTGATTATTTCCAATTCATCCTATATATAGTGTGTGCATAGTTGCATGCATACTGTCTCCCCTCAGTAGACTGTGAGCTCTTCAAGGGCAGAAACCGTCTTTTTTTTTTTCTTTGTATTCCTAGAGTTTAGCGCAGCACATATCAAGATGCTTAATAAATGTTCATTGAATGACTGGCTGAGTCTGGCTGTCTGTGAAGGATGGATTAGGATGGGAAGAAGATGGAGGAGGATAAATAGAACTGTTAGGAGGTGATTACAATAGTCCAGGAAGGTGGTAGTGAGGGCTCATATTAGAGAAGAGGAAGTGAGGAAAGGGAGAAGGAGATACATGTGAGAGATTTTAAAAAGGTAGAACCAATAAGGCTTGGTATCTGGACATAAGGCATACATGCATGAAATAGTTAAAGATGAATAATAACTCATATTTTAAGTACTTTAAATTTATAAAGCAAAACCTTATGAAATAGGTAGTGCAATTATTATTAGCCCTATTTAACAGATGAGAAAACTGAGGTCCAGAGAAATGAAGTGACTATCTCAGTGTTCATATGAATGAATAAATAAAGAACAAATGAGTATTTATTATTAAGTGCTTACTATAAGCAAAGCACAGGGGATATAAACAAAAAGGCAAGACAGGCTCCACTTTCAAGAGTCTCACATTCTAACAAGGAGACAACACGTATAGGAGGTATAGTCCTGTGACAAGTATGTGGCAAGATCAGCATTCAAACCCAGTTCCTTTGATTTCAAATCCAGTGCTACTTACATGATACCAGTAAAACCTTACACTTATAGAATTAAGCACTAGACCTAAAGTTCAATGAGAGATGAGGAAGGAGAGAGATCCCTGTGGACTGGGGTTGGGGAGTTGGGATCAGAGAAGGTTTTGCAGCAGAGGTAAGACTAGCACAGGGTCCTGAGTGGCAGACAGGATTAGATAAACAGAAGGGTGGGGAGCACATTCTGAGGTAGAGGGATGAGCAGAAGTATGGAGGTAAGAATTAGCCCAGTTTATGTTGCCCCACCTGCCACCCCCATGGAGCTCTAGTCTGGAATGAATGGGGCCCCACTGGAAAATCCAAACAGTTTCCTTTCCTTTGTAGATAGCAATTTCACCTATTTCCTGGCCATCCATGAATTGGTCTCAAACAATAACAGCATCAGGAAAACCAGAAGAGGCTGTCCCCTGCCCTGAATTTTCCCACCCCCAAGAGACCAGGTCTTGGTATTCTCCTCAGTAGCCAAATGCTTCCCTGTTTCTCTCTTCCTGGTATAGTTTTTTTCTCCACCAAAAAGCTATTGTTGAAAGAAAGACAGAGGCAGAGAGAGAGAGAGACAGACAGGGAAAGAGAGGCAGAGAGAGGTACAAAGTTTAGATAAGAGTACTACAGTTGGAGAGACTTTAAAACATAGGGAGAGAGAGAAAGAGATAGAGAGAATAGTATAGGAAAAGTAGCAAAGAACTTGACTCAAGTAAACTTTGGTTCAAACTTTGGTTCAAATTCTAGGTCTTCCACATCACTTCCACTATTGCTATAACCTTGGACAAGTTATTTGGCCTCTCTGAGCCTCAATTTCTTCCCCTGTATCTTGCACAGACTATCTTGAAGGTTGTTCTCAGTTCTAACATTCTGTGTTCTAAGGTTTTCTCCCAGCTCAGATTTAGAGCTGGAAGGGACCTTAGAAATTGTTTATAGGGGAGGAAACTCACAACTAAGGAGGCCAGGTCACTTGCCCAAAGTTGAACAGTTTGTAAGTGGGAGAGCCAGGATCTGAATGGAGATTGTGGGCCTTCAAATCCAACACTCTTTCCATTGCACCAAAAGGTCTGACATTCAACCTCTTAAAATCCCTTCTGGCTTTAATGTGTGGTGGTCTGAGGTCCTATCCACATTTATTATTCAATAACTATGCCTAGTGTAGGGCTTAGCTAATAGTGGTTATATAACAAATGACTGTTGAATTGAATTAAATCAATTCACTTTCTCAAGCTGTTTCCCTGGCCCACTCACTTCAATTTACCCAAATCCTATAAGGTCAAGTCTCAAGGGAAATATGGAATTATGGAAAAACCACTCAAAAGGGCTGGCAGGCTTGAGTTCCAATCCCAGCTTTTCCAGTGACTTGCTTAATTCACTTCATTTCCCATCTGCACAATTATGTGATTAGACCAGGGACCTCTAAGATCCTTTCTAAGTCTGTAGTATTGTGTGTTCTAAAGTCCTTCCAAGTCTAACATTCTTATCTTAATTTTGTACCTCTTTTCTCATTCCAACCCTAGCCCAGCATCTAAATACTGTAGGCTCTGAGGTGTTTATACTTTGCCCTAAAATGTTTACTTTTAATTGAGCCCTACTAAAATAAAGGCACATCTTCATCCTGGATCTGAGAGCCTTTGATGCTGAGATGTTCAAGCCCCAAGCAGGCACTAGAGGGAGTCGGTATCTGAGATTTCCAACAGAAATAAAAGCCACAGGAGCTGTCTCAGGTCTTCAGAGTTGGGTGGCTGCTGCTTTTACCATGAATAAAACCCAAGCCTTTTAATCAGCATCATTGTTCACTCATTACCATTCACCCATACCCACTGACTCAATGAGTACATAGCAAGGGAGAGGTCGTGCTCATAGAGAGAGCCTGTGGCTGGAGGCAGTTTGTGGCTAGAGTTTGTGTTCCATTTGACTGTGTTCTTCCCTTGGAAAAACAATACTTCAGCCTGGCCTCCTATCTTTTGTCTCCTGCTGCACCTGTCCACACATGGCTTACACTTCCAGGCTAGAAAAGGAGGTTCATCAAGAGATTGCTCCAGACTCCCCAGGATGTCTCAGGCCCTGGAGGTTCCCTAGTCCATCCTTGAGGGACATAGATTTAGAATCTTATCCATGTCCTTAATTTTCAGATGAGTAAACAGAGGCCTGAAGAGGTTAAGTGACTTGCCACATGGTCACTATGGCTAGCAAATAGCAAGGCTGATACTTGACCAAGTCTTCTATCTCCAAATCTGCTCTTCTTCCCACTATATGATAGTATGATAAATGTAGAGGTGTAAGAGACCTCTGAAACCATCTAGCACAATGCCATTTTACAGATGAAGAGACTGATTAAATTACTAGGCTCAGTAGTAAGAGTCAGAAGCAGGATTTGAACCCAAGTCCTTTGACTTCAGACCCAGGGCTATTTCCATTTTACCATCATTCCTCCTTACTGTTGTCATCCATGAGGACTGTGTGTGCCTATCCCAGCCTGGAGAGCTAGTCAAAGTCACAAAACCAGAAGACTTCTCAGGTACCACCTAGACACTAATCAGAGGCAACTGGTGGCCCAGTGGATAAAGTGGCTGGAAAACTTGAGTTCAGATTTGGCCTCAGACACTTACTAAATGATTTAAGTGACTGTAGGAAAGTCACTTAATCTCTTTTTGCCTCAGTTTCCTCAACAGCAATGGGGATAATAATAGCATCTATCTCATAGGGTTGTTGTGAATATCAAATGAAATAATATTTATAAAAAGAGTTTAGCACGATGTCTGTCATATATAAATTCTTATTCCCTTCTCTAATCCAACCTTTTCATTTTACAAAGGAGAAGATTAAGGAGGGAAAGTGGCTTGCCCAGAAATAGATGGCAAATTAACAGACTCCCAGATCAGAACTCTTTCCATCCTTCCCATTAGCCTTACTATCTTGGTAGGATTTGGATGGGTAGGAGAGTGCAAATGAGGGGATAACCTAAGCAAGGGAATGAATTACACTTAATTTCAATTCAACAAATGGTCTTAAAGCACCTGTTATGTGCAAGGTCCCATGCAAAATATGGTCATAGAGCATAGAAGAGCTGGAATAGGCCTAGTATCTTGTCAAAGCCATAGGACCAGGATGGAATTTGAGATCACTCAGTTCAAGTCTTTCATTTTAAGGAGGCAGAAACTGAAGCCCTCGTAAGTAGAGCACCTTGCTTGAGGTCATGCCAAGAGTTCATAACTGAGATCTGATCAGAACTTGTCTCCTGTCTCCCAGTTGAGTCCTCCTTACCCTGGTTGGAAGGTCAATCCTGGCTCACCAAGAGGTTGGTGAATACATGAGGCTTTTCTGCCTAAAACTCTCTGGCTAAGATGATCAAATTGTATGCAAGTCCTCCACAAAGCCCAAGTTCTTGAAGAATCCTACCCTCTGATTGTCCCATTCCTTATCACTTCAAATAGAATAACTCATATTGATACAATGTTTTAAGTTTTGCCAAGGACTTTCCTCGCAATAATCCTTCGAGATAGATGTTGACCAGTGTTGTAAGCCTTGTTTTATAGATGAGTAAACTGAGGCTCGAAGAGATTAAGTGACTTGCCCAAAGTAAAAAACAAAAACAAACAAACAAACAAACCCCCTAAGTTTCAGAGCCAAGTTTTAGACCCAGAACTCTCCTGATTCCAAGTCTACTATTCTTTCCACTATACTAGACTGCATCTCTTGGACTACTTCCATACATGAAGGATCTGTTATTTCCAGTGTGAATATTTCCTTCACCAACATAGATCATGGTCTCACTATCTTTGAAAGATGGTCTTGGAACAATGCTGAGGCTCTTAGTTGAAGATAGAAAGAAATACAGATATGCAGATGTACCACTTTTTACATGGCTAATCAATTCCCTTTTCCAAATTCACTGGGAGCCAAAAAAAAAAGCTAATAATTTTTGTTTTGCCTAAATCAATGATTTCATTCTTGTGGGGAATTTCTGAGGTGGAAACCTCCCTCTACCATTGCAGTTTATCACCTTTGAGAGTTGCCTGGGGCCACTGTTAAGGTTCAATGTCACATAGTATGTATCTGAAACTGAATTTGAACTCAGGTCTTCTTGACTCGTGCTGTTTCTCACTAATGCAAATTTAGACTGCATTAATAGAAGCTTAGCATCCAGAGAAAGGAAAGGGATAGCTCTGCTGTACTCTGCTCTACTCAGACCACATGCAGACTAGAATGTTCAGCTCTGGCTGCCACATTCTAGAAGACTACTGAGAAGCAGAGTTACAGCATATCCAGAGGAGGGTGATCAGAATGGTCTAGAAGCAATGCTATATGAAAATCAATGAAAGAAACTGGGAATGTTTAATTTGAAAACAGGACACTTGTGGATGGGAAAAGGGAGGTGGGATGGGAAGAAGAGAACATGATAGCTATCTTCAAATACAGGGCTGTTATTCAGAAGAGGGATTCAACTTTTCTACATTGGCCCAGAGGTTAGAACTAAGAGAAATATGTAGAAGTGAAAGAGGGACAGATTTAAGTTCAATAGAAGGAGAACTTCCCTTCTATGGGGATGCCTGTATCCTATGGCCATTCTCAATGACTTATAAGTCTATGCCTGTGACCACCATATCATGAGACAACCTCGCCACACTGTTCACCTCTCCAAGTAGAGGACCTCCCAACACTTTTCACATGACTAATAACTTTTTCTGGCTTACACTTCAGTCTTCTCACCCAACATGATCCTCTTTCATTCTAATGCCTTCCCCCTGTTATTTCAAATTTATCTTGTATGAGTTTCATTGTGCATAGTTGTTTGCGTGTTGTCTCCTCCATTAGACCATGAGCTACTTGAGAGTAAGAACTATCTTGTCTTTCTTTGTATCCCCAGCATTTAGCACAGTGCCTGGAACATAGTAGGCACTCAATTAATGTTTATTAAGTGACTGTGCCCCCAGGGACAGCTTCCCTTTACAGTTTGTCTTTTCCTATAAGAATATAAGCTCCTTGGGAGTAAGGATCTTCTTGTTTTTTTGTATAACCAGTGCTTAGCACAGTACCTAGCAATAATAATAATAATGAGTAATAATAATAATAATAGCTAATACTTATATAGTACTTACTGTGATCCAGGCAGTGTGCTAAGTATTTTACAATGATGATATCAGAAACCAGATGACCACTGATCAGGGATACTATAGACAAGATATGCTTTGGTTAAAGAACAAGGGTGGGGGGTGGAGGGCCTACATGTACAAAAATATAGCAGTTCTTTTTGTGGTGGCAAATAAATGGAAATTGAAGGGATGTCCATCAATTGGGGAATGGCTGAACAAATTGTAGCTTATAATTGTGATAGAATACTATTGTACCATAAGAAATGATGAGCAGGATGGTTTCAGAAAAACTTGGAAAGACTGGTATGAACTGATACAAAGGAAATGAGCAGAACCAGGAGAGCATTGTACACAGTAACAGCAACACTGTGTAATGATCAGCTATGATAGACTTAGCTCTTCTCAGCAATACAATGATCCAAGACAATTCCAAAAGACTCATGATAAAAAAAAATACTATCCACATCCAAAGAAAGAACTATAGAGTCTAAAGGCAAATTGAAGCATACTATTTTCACCTTTTGTCGTTTTTCTAATTTTTGTAATGTTTTCTTTCACAACATGACTAATGTGGAAATATGTTTAACATGACTGTATGTGTATAACCTATATCAGATTGCTTGTCATCTTGAGAAGGGGGGAGGGGAGGGAGGGTGAAAATTTTAGAACTCAAAATCTTATAAAAATGAATATTGAAGGGGAAGCACTAATTGAAGATGACTTCCAACTAACAATTCCAAACAATGCCACCTCCATTCCAGCCATCATTCCCACCTCTTCACCACCAGAACCTTGCACTCAGCCCTTGAAACCATCATGGACTTAGGAGGAAGAGGAAGAAGAGGAAAATCAATTGTAGGAAGAGGCAGAAAGACAGTATCAGGAGCAGCAGAAGAAGCTCCAGGCTGACCCCACTGTTCAGACAGACCAGCCAGAAGCAGTGACATCAAATTCTTCTGTTAACCTCAATTTTGAAATGGATGGAAACTGTAAAGTAACTATGGAAAATAAACAAAGCCTAACCCCTGTTAGCCATAAATTAGAATAAAATGACTTAGCAAAAAAAAATAGAATGTTGAAAACTAAATTAAAATATTATTTTAAAAAAGGAAAGAAAAGATATGCTTTGGGTAGAAGTTAGACTAGACCATAGGATCATAGATTTGGAACTGAAAGGTGCCTTAGAAGCCATCTCTGAGTCTAGCCCTGTTATTTTACAGATAAGGAACTGAATCCCATAGAGCTCACGTGTCTTGATCAAGGTCACACTGGTAGCATTTCCCCTGAGTGCAGAGGTTATACACTAACTAATTAAGAAACTCAGAAAAATACCAACATTGCAAAATGGAAAGATGACTACTAGAAAGTCATATAATGCATTCCAAAGTCAAGTAAAAATGACTTTTGGATCATACCTTTGTACAGACAGTAAGACTATTAGTACACTTCATTTTATACAATAGATGTATTCCTAAAAATTTTGGCATCAATCATATTAATTTTTATAATCAAATAATTTCTGATAGAGAAAGACAAGAATATTCTGACTTGTCCCCACAGAGATTTTTAAAAGTCCACAGGTACAGGCCTATGAACTAAAATTCTAGAAAGGCAGGTCAGAAAGAATAGAAAACTCTCAGGAATGAAATTCTGGAGACATAAAGAGAAAATTCCAACAAGGAAAAAGGCGAGTTGTTTACATAGACTGATGTGAATACACAGAGAACTTAATCAACCTTGTTGTTGTTTAGTTGTTCAGTTGAGTCCTTCATGACTTATTTGGATTTTTTCTTGGCAGAGATACTAGAGTGGCTTGCCATTTCCTTCTTCATTTCATTTTATAGATGAGGAACTGAGGCAAATAGGGTTAAATGACTTGCCCAGAGTCACACAGCTAGTAAATGTCTGAGGCCAAATTCAACTTCAGGAAGATGAGTCTTCTTGACTCTCGGCCTGGTGCACCACCTAGCTGCCTCAATCAACCTAAATCTTTTAAAAGGCAAAATACAGAAGTAAGGACAGATAACAGAAGAAAAATACAAAAGAACGGCCTTGTTCTGTAAGAACATTGTTAGGACTTAGGAATCTCAGAATAGTGGAGGCTGTCGAGGAAAGCTAAGGAAAAAACAGAAGGTTGTGGTTTTGGGGGTTTTTTGTTTTTGTTTTTGTTTTTTAGCTATCTTGGGGAAAAGAAGAGAATCAAAAATGAGATAATACTTCTTAAGACAGATGGGATAAAAACAGATGACATAATGAAGGCAGGAACCACATAGTTTCTCTGTCTCTCTCTCTCCCTCTCCCTCTCTATCTCTTTCTCTCTCTCTCTCTCACATACACACACACACACACACACATATGCACACATATATGAGATACACCTACCGTATGTATATGAAAGATACACATACACATATGTGTATGTGTATGTGTATCTGTAGAGTATATGTAATATCTGTGTGTGTTTGAGTGTATGTATATGCATAGATAGGTACATACGTGTACATACATACACATACAGAGACAAAGAGAGTCAGAAAAGCTTCTATTCAAAGTATTGCCTCAGACATCTACTAGCTATGTGACCTTGGGTAAATCCTTTACCTCTCAATTCCTCAGGCAACTCCTTAAAACTATAAATTTCAGAGTGGTTGCCAATCTAGATTGGTAGAGGGAATTTCTCTATGAAGTATTCCTTAAGCCCTGATGACATCACAGGTCAAGCTCTGTATCCCACCCCTCATCCTCACAAAAATATATTTTTTGCTTATGCAGATTTGTTGTTTCTACCATAGAATGTCAGTTCCCTAAAGTTTCCTAAAGATCATTTCATTTTCTGTCTTCATGTCCCCAGTGTCTGTCATATAGGAGGCACTTAATAAATGTTTGTTGATTGATTTGATGAGAAGAAAGGGGAAATGGTTTGCCTAAGGGCCACCCAAGCAGTAAGTAGCAGAGTAGGGGCTGGAACTCAGGTCGTCTGGTTCCAAAGCTGGCTTTCTTTCTCCTGCACCACTTTGTCCTTTCAAGCTTTAAGATACTATGAGTGCATACCAACAGGCACTAGCTACCCCTCCCATTAACTATTCTCACTTCCCGCAATCTTGGCTTCAGCCTCCCTGCTCAAGCTGAGGGAAGGAAGGGAAGATTGAATTAGCAACCTCAGAGCAGAGCACTCTGGGGATCCTGATTAACAGGCACAGCCCAGAAACCACAAATCCCCTGGGCCAGTTCATGCTAAAGGGGAAAGACTGGGGCATTTGGCAAATGTCTGGACACCCCACAGTTAGTTAATGGCCCTGTTCTGTCTAGCAACTAATAAAATGTTAAAAAAAAGGCTGAAAAAACTTAAGTCACGTGACATTAGCTGCCAATGTCTATAGAAGTATATTTACTAAAGTCTACATTTCCTCTCACCCTAGGTCCTTCTACCACTTTTTCCTTTTTTAAAAATTTAACTTTATTATTTTTTTTTCTGATTAGCAGGCATTTATTTTCTGTCCCTTCCACCCCACCCCAATTGAATAATGAAAGAAAAAGAAAACCCTCATAATAAATATGCATACTTGAACAAACACATTCCCACATTGACCATGTCCAAAAACGTGTATCTTATTCTGCATTTTTAGTCCATCTGGGCAGGAGATGGGTAGCATTCTTCATCTTCAGTCCTCTGGAATCTCCACTATTTGTTTTTGAGTTTTAGTGGTGTTTTTTGTTTTGGTTCGGTTTTTATATCACAGTCATTTTCTGATATACTTTTCTCCCACAACTGTCACTGCTCCACCAAACTCGCCACAATGAACTTTCTTTTGAAACGAAGACAAATAGTTAAGTGAAATGAACTGGTTCATGGACCAAGTCTAATAGCATATGTAAAACTTCATGCCCATAATCCTATACTTCTCCAAGTCTAGGTTCCCCCATCACTTTTCACAGACTTTTTTTTTCATGTACCTTTTTCCTAATTCCAAACTGACAACCAAAACAAACCATTAGGATATGGTAGTAAGAAATGTAATCATGACATGGTATTCCTTTAAGGGCCTTTGAGTTCCACTCCATTCTAACATTCTATGCTCTAAACTCCTTTCCTGCTCTGACATCCTATGTTCAAAGGTCCAACCTAGACCAAGTCTTATCTTGCCTATTAGAACGTAAGCTCCTTGAGGGAAGGAAATGTTTTTGCCTTTTTTATGTTCTCAGCGCTTATTACAGTGCCTGGAACACGGCATGTGCTTAATAAATGCTTGGTGATCTGTCTTATGTTATGTATTCTAAGGACTCTTCTAGCTCTAACATACTAAGTTTTAGGATCCTTTCCAGTCCTGGCATTCTATGTTCTAGGTTCCCTTCCAGCTCTAACGTTCTATGTTCTAAGGCCCCTTCTAGTTTTAACAATCTATGTTCATGAGAGTCTAAGATGGCAAAGGGTTTCTTTTGCTTTGCATTTACAAGGAGATTGGAAATAGCTTTCCTCTGCTCCCACAGTGACCTCTCTTCCCTAAATTGAGGGATTAGGACTCACACCAGAACCTTAACTTCCCCCACTTTGCCAAATTCTCAAGTAGCACAGCAGGTTCTACTTACTACATTCCCCACTGTGGCAAGCGCCCATGACATTGGCCTGCAATTTTCTGACACTAATTGTTAATTTCATGCACGTGATTACAAGCTTGGGCAAAGCCGAGAGCTCAGACTCTACCAAATAATGCTTTTCTTGCTGCCAGCAAAGAACCTCTGGGTTGAATTTTTGAGTGTCTGCTCTCTATCTGCCAAGGAACCGTCAAGATAAATTCCTTAGAGATGGTTTTATGGTTTTAACTGAAACTTGACATTGGCTTGTTCTAAAATTTCCAAGAAAACATTACAGTTCCATGTGAGCATTGTGGATTGACTAAATCAATGCTATAATAGTGAATAGATATGTCTGCATGTTGAACATTAATCCTTAGGGGCCCTCAGAGGGACACTAATAAGATGCGGAGCTGGACCACAGAAATCCCAGGGCAACTCAGGTAGGGAATAGTCTCTCAAGAGATTTCTTCTCCTTTCAGTTAAAAGCAATCAGAATAGTCTTTTGCATAAGACCAACTCCTGATGAAGGGTACAACAAAGGAGGAAGAAAAGGGGAGCAGAAGAGGAATAGATGGGAATCACGACATTGGAGTTCCAGTCCATGGGACATATCTGGACAGTCAGTGTTGTTTTATCTGAGCTCATGTCAAATCTGTTAAATGTCTATGTGACCTTATTTAAACTCTTTGGTGCTCAAGTTTCCTCATTTGTAAAATTGCAGGATTGCAGTAGATGATTTTTAAGGCTGCTTCCAGCTCAAATGGTCGATGTTCAAAGGTGGGTGGTGATGGTGATAGTGGTGCAGAAAATCCCATAATCCATTTCTACATCTAGACTACAAAATTATAGTTTGGCTTGTTTACCCCCTTTCCATTTAAAACCAATTCCCAAAGTAATCTTGGTTAAGCAAATGTCTTTACTAAAATCTTCCCTATTCCCTTCCCCCTGAAAAAGATTGATAAGAAAATCCTGGCAACAGAATAATATACTATGTTATTTTTAGAATTATAGAATATTAATATTGAAAGGAATTATAGAACACAGAATGTAAAAGCCAAAAGGGGCATGAGAGCATAGGATGATGAAGTATGAAAAGAGCCTAGAGCATAGAACTTAGAATATAGAATGTTAGAGGAGTAATAGACTTGAGACATCATCTTAGTCCATTTCCCTCATTTTATAGATGAGGAAACTGAGGCTTTGAAAACAGGAAGTGACTTGCCTAAGGTCACAGGGCAAGGTAATAATGGAGCCAGAACTAGAACCCAGGTTTCCCGGACCAATGCTATTTCCACTTTACCCTACTGTCTTCTATGTTGGAATACAAAAGAACTACTTCAAAGATTTTCCCAAGGATGCTTAGTACGTTTGCTGAAAATCTTATGGCTTCACGTCCTTAGAACCACATTTACAGAATGTTGGCATTAGAAAGAATCTTAGAGATGATATAATCAAACCCTATCATTTTATAAATGAGGAATGGAAGCCCATGGAGGCCCATCTTCCTAGGTGGTGTGATTTGCCCTAAATCACCTAAGGTAGCAAGAGGCAAAGGGAAGATTCGAACCCAGGTCTTTTAACTCAAAGTCCAGTGAGTTTTTGCATAATACCACGCTTATTATAAAGAACATAAAAAATTTCTTGGAAATTACAATTCCATCTTGACAATATCAATGTTGAATGCTTTTTAATATTATAGATTTTAAAACCATTTAATAAAATAGAAGTTTCTGTACCTTTAACTCCAGATACTAACCATTTTCCTTTTCCTTTTCAACCCTTTTTACTGGAGATGCAGAATTCATTAAAACAAATCTTACAGAAAGGGCATGACTAGCTAATTTGCATTATGCTCTCAAATTAAAGGAATACCATTCAGTAATTATATTTCTTATTTACCATTCCCTAACCTGACCTTTTCTTTTTTCCCCCCACAGCTCTCAGATGGTATGTTTACTGAGAATGCTACAGTGAAACCACAGGGATTTCTGTAAGATTTGTTTGCTTTTTTCCAGATCAAAAGAAAAACTGTGAAAGCATTCTCCCTCTCCTTTCACTGTTTCCTCCATCAAGGTAGAAAGAGAAGTCTTCTTTGAATAGAAAAATACCCTCATTCGTTCTAAATAGAAGATTGCATATTTAATTCTCAACTCAGTCTATAATCTTCTGGGAGAATAGAGACATAGAGAAACCAATAACGTCAGAGCTAGAATGTACTTCAGAATTCCTATATGACCTTCTGAAAGTCATTTGACCTTTCTAGACCTCAGATTTATCATGTGTAAAATAATGGAATTTTAGTACATGATTCCACATTCCTTTCCAGCTCTAACTCCTGTGACTGTAGAATGTTACTAATGGAACATAAAATAGAGCTGATCTTAGAACATAACAGCTGATGTCAAAGTCCTACACATGAATTCATTTGATCCGCACAACCGTACTGTGGAAAAGGTATAATTATGCCCATTTTACAAATGAGGAGACTAAGGTAAGCAATTTGCCCATAGTCAAACAACCAGTAAATTTCAGAGGTAAGATCTGAACCCACGACTTGCCCAATTCCTAGTCCAGTGGACTACAATATTCTCTCACTTTAGAGAATGATTGTACTATCTATGTGACTCTTAACAATTACTTTACCTCTTCCAATCTCAGGTTAAAGAAGGTGATCATATTTGTACTCCCTGTCTCACAGGGATATTGTGAGGATCAATTAAAATAATTACATAAAACATACCTGAAAACCACAAAGTTTTGTAAACTAAAAAGCACTGCAGAAATGCTAAAATAGAGAATGTCAGAACTACAAGGAACTTTATGATGTAAGCCCAACCAACAATCAGTCAATAAGGATTTATTAAGCCCCTTCTCCATGTCTGGCAACATGCTAGGTTCTGAGAACTCGAAGACAAAAATCAAATCGTTAATGTTCTCAAGGAGCTTACATAATATTGGAGGAGACAGCATGAATATATAAGTATAAACAGCTAAAATAAAATAAATACAATTTAGTTTAGAGATGGAGGACATTAGCACTCATTGAAGTTTTGGAGGGTTTTTTAGGCTTCATGTAGAATGTGCTGCTTAAATTGGCTCTGGAAGAAAGTGAAAGATTCTACACTCAGACAGAATAGTGGATAGAGTACCGTATTTGGAGTGAGGAAGACAAGAGTTCAAATCCTCAACACAATAGAGGCACATCAGAATCTTTGACTATATGACCATAGATCTAGAACTTGAAGAGACCTCAGAGGATATCTAGTGCAACCTTTTTTTTTTCTTTTTTCTTTTACAGGTGAGGAAACTGAGAACTGAGATCCAGAGAGGTTAGGTGGTTTATCCAAAGTCACAAGTAGCAAGATGAAAGATTGGGTTTGAACACTGGTTCTCCAAATCTAGAGTTAGTACTCTTTCCATTTATGGAAATGATGAAATGTAGGTTGTAACCATCTCCTATGTGTGGAGAATCATGACATTTGAGGATGTTGAGGAACTGGGAGGATAGGGGGCTTTAGGTGTATCAATATGTATGTGAAGTTTCTTAGTATTAGTGCCCTAATAATAGCAGAAGTAGAGAGGAGTGGAAATCAACTAGCCCCATAGGTACTGAACTTTTTGACAACAGAGGGAGATTACGTGGGGGCGTGTAAACAATAGCCACCATGATTTGGGTAATCAATTCCGGTAGAGTGACTTTCAAAAGAGGAATTTTTGCAGAGTGATGATGGCAAAGGGTAAGTCTGGAAGAGGCAATGAGGATGATGTATTCCACCTATAGGATCAGTGTGATGGCCGCCAGGTATGGTCAGTGTTAGAGAAGATGAACAAGGATGTAGTGTCATCTGAGGGAAACCGGAGATCTATAAGTATCACAGGGCAGCTAGGAGGTACAGTGGACAGAGTGCTGGCTCTGGAGTCAGAAAGACTCATCTTCCTGAGTTCAAATCTGGCCTCGGACACTAACTATGTGACCCTGGGCAAATCACTTAACCCTGTTTGCCTTACTTTTCTCATTTGGCAAATGAGTTAGAGAAGGAAATGGTAAACTGCTCTGATAACTTTGCCAAGAAAACCTCAAATAGGGTCACAAAGAGTCGGACACAACTGAAAAACGACTGAACAGTAACAACAAGGGACATGAGACGAAAAGGTTCAAAATGAAAGGAAGTATGTTAGTTATGGAATGGAAATTCCAGAGAGCGCAATGAAAAGGGATGAGTAGAATTGGAGCAGGGAATGTGAAAGGTAAAGCTGAAGAAGATGGTGATAAGGAATTGGGAAGGAGAGATAGGGAGGAGGGTAGTTTACTCTTGGGCAGTCAGAGATTAAGCTTTGGTTCAAGAGCCAGACAATAATTTTGTAGCCTAGATATGGAAATGATCGTGGGATTTTCTGCAGAACTATCATCACTAGCCATCTTTATCCTTCAAATATTTGAGCTGGAAGCAACCTTAAAAATTGTCTACTTCAATCTTGCAATTTTACAGATGAGGAAACTGATCCCCAAAGAGGTTAAACAAGGTCACAGATTTGATATGAGCTCAGATAGAACAGCACTGACTGTTCAGATGTATCCCACGGTCTTGAACTGCAATGTCATGATTCCCATACTCTACTCCTCTCCCGCTCCCCTTTTCTTCCTCCTCTGTTGCACCGTTCATCAGGAGTTGGTCTTTTGCAAGACTATTCTGATTGCTTTTAAATAAAAGGAGAAGAAATCTCTTGGAAGGCTATTTCCTTCTCCTGAGTTGCCCTGGGATTGCTGTGGTACAGCTCTGCATCTTATTAGTGTCCCTCTGAGGGTCCCTAAGGATTAGGGGGGATTGGGGGAGAGGATGGTCGAAGCAAAACACTTTAGAGAAGGGACAGGGTAGAAGGAGAAAGGGAGTGAAGGATAAACGGTGGAGGGGAGGAATAGGATGGAGGAAATGCACAGTAATCATAACTGTAAATGGGACTGGGATGAATTTACCCATAAAATGGAAGCCGATACCAGAATGGATTAAAAATCAGAATCTGTCCCTATGTTGTTTACAAGAAACATACTTGAAGCAGAGAGAGATAAACACAAAGGAAAGGTAAGGGGCTGGAAAGTTACAAGTGGTAAAAACTCGCCAGCTGTGGCAAGTAGGAATGGGTGGGAGCAGCTGCAATAACAATGATGACAGATTTGAAGACTAAAGCGCTCCTAGTCTCAGTGCCTCTGCCTCAGAGGCCTAGAAGATGTGAGAGGTGTAAGAGATCTTAGAAAATAGAATATTAGAGCTGGAAGACAAAAATTTTAGAAGAACAGACTATAGAATGTTAAAGGCGAAAGGAATGTTACAGATGATCTAATCCAACCTTCTCATTTTTTGAGTGAGAAAAACTGAAGACTAGAGAGGAGAAATGATGTCCCAAAGTTCATACAGCTAGTTAGTAGAAGAGTCAGGGGATGAAAAAGTATTTTAATACCATTCATATGACTGATATATTTTGGGGGCACAGACATAATATACTACACACCAAACATTTTAGAAAAGATTTCTTAAATCTATCCTGCCCTACAGGAAAATTGAAGGGGAAGAGGAGAAGTGGAGGGAGGGGGGAGAGATAGAAGGGAGGGCAGATTAGAAGGGGTTTTCAGAATGCATGCCATCTTGGGGTGGAGGGAGGGACGAGACGGGGAGAAAATTTGGAACTCAAAGTCTTGTGGAGGTGAATGTTGAAAACTAGAAGTAAATAAACAAAAATACTAAAAAAAAAGAATTTCTTAGCTTAAATGGATGTCAACAAAAGAGCAGGTATTAGGGGTAAGGCCGGAAATACTTTGAAAAGTTTAAAAATATCACCTGTCAGATAATATTAACACGATGTCCTGGAAAAATCACTGAACTAGGAGTCAGAATTCTTGAGTTTTGCTCACGGTTCTAGATCTGGTGTGACTTTGGGAAAATTTATTTTCCCTCTCTGAGCCTTGGTTTCCTTATTAATAAAATGATGGAGGTAAAGCCTCCTCCAGCTTTGACATTCCTATATTCAAAAGTTCCTTCCAGCTTTAACAGACTAGGGTTCTATTGTTATTCTTGAATCGTTGGTTTCCAAAACCTCCAGAGAGACTTTTTGCCCAATCTTTGAAGTCTAATTCAATTGACTCATTTAAAGGGGTCCTTGCACACTAGCTCCCTATAACCTAAGACCTTTTACCTATTGAAACAAAGGAATTCATTTGCTAAGAGTTAATTCAGAAATTGTGTCTTTAATTACTTAGACAACAAGGAAATATGTCAGTACAAAAGCCAAACACAGACTCCTTTGTTAAATCCATTCAAATTGAGACTATGGGGAGGGAACAACTATCCAACTTGGGGGGAAAGTTAGGACATCCCACCACTCCTGAAAGAGTTATTAGTTTGGCCCAGTGTGATGTGGTGGAGAGTATGCTGTGTTTGGAGTCAGAGGAACTAGGTTCACATTTTTGTTCTGCCACTACTTGAGGGATCTTGAGCAAAATTACTTCCTTTTAAGGTTAATAAGGGGATTGGATTTGATGATCACTAAAGTAGGCAGGCTAGTTTCTCCATTTGACATATGAGGAAATTGAATCTCAGAGAAGTTCACTTTTTTTTTTTTAAGGCAATTGGGGTTAAGTGACTTGCCCAGGGTCACATAGCTAGTAAGTGTCAAGTGTCTGGTCTGAGGTCAGATTTCAACTCAGGTCCTTCTGACTTCAGTACTCACTTTCTTCTTTCTTATAGGCTAACTATTTACTTCAGCTAACATTTAAGCACCTAGCATTTCTAGAACATCATGTTGGGCCCTGTATATGCAAAATGACAAGTCCCTCAAGGAACTAACAGTCTAGGAAGAAGTAGGGGTGAGGCAGGACTTAATATAGAGACAAATAACTATGATAACAGGTTAGATTGTAATGGAGGCAAAGGAAAGCCTATCAAAATGCTACAGAGGCAGAGCCAAGATGGCAGAGCAAAGGCAGAGACTCATTTGAACTCTCCCAAATTCCCCCTCCAAACAACTTTAGAATAACACCTCAAAATGAATTCTGGAGTGGCAGAACCAATGAAAGGAAGGGGTGAAATAACTTTTCAGCCTAAGACAGCTTAGAAGGTTAACAGGAAAGGTCTGTCTCACTGGGGTGAGAGTGGAGAATAGTTCAGTGCAGGTGGGCCCTTACAAGCCATTGGTGGTTGAGTGAATCAGCATCTGCAACTGTGGGAGCTCTCAGCCCACAGACAGAAAACTGGTCAGAAGGAGACTGCAGGGGACACTTTGCTGCCACAAGGTTCTGGACTCTGCTGCATTGGCCCATAAGGGTCACAGGCCCAGGTTACAATTCCAGGGCAAGAAGGAGCAGTAGCACACTAGAGCTCACAGCTGAAGGGTAGCAGGGACCCTGGTCAGAGTTCCAGAATGGAAAAGAGTGCTTGTGGTCACTCACAGACCAGAGCACAGGCCAGAAGAATAGTAAACACACCTCTCCTTAGATCATACCACCTTGGAAGAACTAAAAATTTACAGGTCACCAGAATTATCTCTGAAAACACAAGCACAAAAAACTGGAAGCTTGGAACAGTGCCCCCAGCAGAGCCAAACTTTAACATAAAGTTAAAATACAAGAAATAGGTTTGATAAATGAGCAAACAACAAAAAAAGAACCTGATCATAGAAAGTTACTATAGTTATAGGGAAAATCAAAACACAAACTTGGAAGAGGACAACAATGTCAAAAGGGCTACCTGCAAAACCTCAGAGAAAAAAGTGAATTCATGTCAAGCTCAAAAAGAATTCCTGGAAGAGCTCAAAAAGGATTTTTAAAATGAAATAAGAAAGGTAGGGGGAGGATTGGGGGAAAAAATGAGGGTGATGCAAGCTAATCATGAAAGAAACAGTCAACAGCTTGGTAAAGAAAGCACAAAAAAAATGGAAAAAGATGTGTGAAAATTCATTTAAAAATAGAACTTAAAAAGTAGAAGTGTCCAAATGGAAAAGGAGGTACAGAAGCTCTCTGAAGAAAATAATTCCTTAAAAATTAGAATTGGGCAAGTGGAAACCAATGACTCTGTGAGACATCAAGAAGCAATAAAAACAACACCAAAAGAATGAAACAATAGAAGAAAATGTGTACTATCTCATTGGAAAAACAACTGACCTGGAGAATAGATCCAGGAGAGATCATTTAAAAATTATTGGAAAGTCATGATCAAAAAAAAGAGCCTAGACACAATAATTCAAGAAATTATTAAAGAAAATTGCCCTGATATCCTAGAACCAGAGGATAAAATAGAAATTAAAAGAATCCACTGATCAGTTCATGAAAGAGATCCCCAAATGAAAATTCCCAGGAATATTATAGCCAAATGTCAGACCTACTAGGTCAAGGAGAAAATATTGCAAGCAGCCAGAAGGAAACAATTCAAATATCATGGAACCATAGTCAGGATAACACAGGATTTAGCAGCTTCTACATTAAAGGATCAGAGAGCTTGCAATATGATATTAAAGAGGACAAAAGAGCTAGGATAACAATCAAGAATCACCTACTCAGCAAAATTGTATAGAATCCTTCAGAGGGAAAAAAATGGACATTTAATGAAATAAAGGACTTTCAAGCATTCCTGCTGAAAAGATCAGAGCTGAACAGAAAATGTGACATTCAAATTCAAGACTCAAAAGAAACATAAAAAGGTAATCAGGGAAGAGAAATCATAAGGGATTCAACAAAATTAAACTGTTTACTTTCCTACATGGGAAGATGATACTGGTAATTCCTAAAAACTTTATCATTATTATGGAGTATACATAGACAGAGGGTACAGATGTGAATTGACTACGATGACATAATATCTTAAAAAACCCAAAAAAACAAAAACAAAATTAAGGGCTGAGAAAGAAGGATGCACTGGGAGAAGGAGGAAGGGAGAGGTAGAATGGGTTAAATTACCTTACATAAAGAGATATGAAAGAACTTTTACAGTGAAGGAGAAGATGGTGGGGGTTGGGCAATGATTAAATCTTACTCTCATCAGCATTGGCTCAAAGAGAGAATAACATATATACTCAGTTGGATATAGAAATGTATCTTACCCTACAAGGATGTAGAAGAGGAGGGGTATGAGAGGAGGGGGAGAGAGTGCTGATAAAAGGGAGGACTGGAGGAAGGGGTGGTCTGAAACAAAATAATTTAGAGGAGAGACAGGGTGAAAGGAGAAAGAGAGAAAAGGGAGACAAAGGAAAATAGGACAGAGGGAAGTACACAATTAGTAATCATAACTGTGAATGTGAATGGGTTGAGCTCATTCACAAAATGGAAGCAGATACAGAGTGGATTAAAAACCAGAATATGACAACATGCTTTGGTTTTTTGTTTGTTTTTTGTTTTTTTACAAGAAACACACTTGAAACAGAAACACACACACACACACACACACACAGAAGGGGGGGGCAGCTAGGTGGCGCAGTGCACTCCAGAGCATCGGCCCTGGAGTCAGGAGGACCTGAGTCCAAATCTGGCCTCAGACACATGATACTTACTAGCTGTGTGACCCTGGGCAAGTCACTTAACCCCTCATTGCCTCACCAAAAGGGAGGGGGAGAGAGAGAGAGAGAGAGAGAAGGTTAGGTGCTGGACCACAAGCAATTCTGCTTCAGCTGAAGTTTAAAAAAAAAAAAGCAAGGGTAGCAATCATTATCTCAAACAAAGCAAAAGCAAAAATCATTCTAATTATAAGAGATAGGCAAGGAAACTACATCTTGCTAAAAGATACCATAGACAATGATGTAATATCAATACTTAATATAGATGCACCAAATGGTATAGCTTCCAAATTTTTAAAGGAAAAGTTAAATTAGGTACAGGAGGAAATAGTGAAATTATACTAGTGGGGGAATCTTAAATCTTCCCTTTCAGAACTAGATAAATATAATTTAAAAAAAGAAAGAAGTTAAGGAGATGAATAGAATTTTAGGGAAAAAAATTGCATGTGATAGATCTCTGAAGAAAACTGAATAGGAACAGAAAGCAATATACCTTTTTCTTAGTGGTACATGGCTACAAAAATATAAACACAAATACAGACCATGTGTTAGGGCATAAAAACCTCACAACCAAATGCAAAAAGGCAGAAACATTAAATGCATACTTTTTAGATCATAATAAAACTAGGAGCTGGTTTTATGAAAAAAAAAACAATAAAACAGACAACAGGAATGGGTGAGGGCAGATTCAGGGAGGCAGTAGTCAGAAGCAAAACACTTTGAGGATAGACAGGGTGAAAAGAGAAAGAGAGTAAGACAAATGGAAAAATAGGATGGAGGGAAATAGTAATAATAACTGTGAAAAAACTCAAGTATATAGAAAACCAAGTCAAATTTATAAGAATTCAAGTCATTCATTACCCAACGGATAAATGGTCAAGGAATATGAACAGGCGATTTTCAGATAAAGAAATCAAAGCTATCTATAGTCATATGAAAATGCTCTAAATCACTATTGATTAGAAAAATGCAAATTAAAACAACTCTGAGATACTACTTCACACTTATTAGATTGGCTAAGATGACAGAAAAAGAAAATAGCAGATGTTGGAGGGGATGTGGGAAGACTAGGACACTAATGCACTGTTGTTGGAGTTGTGAAGTGTTCCAACCATTCTGGAGAACAATTTGAAATTATGCTCAAAAAGTATAAAAACTGTGCATACTCTTTGACCCAGCAATACCACTATTAGGTCTGTATCCCAAACAGATCAAGAGAAAGAGACAGACACCGAGACAGAGAGACAGAAAGAGAGAAGGCTTGTATGCACCAAAATATTTTTAGTAACTATTTGTGGTGGCAAAGAATTGGAAATTGAGGGGATGCCCATCAATTAGGGAATGCCTGAACAAGTCATGGTATATGATTGTGATGGAATGTTATTGTGCTATAAGAAATGATGAGCAGGATGGTTTTAGAAAAACCTTGAAAGACTTGAAAGGAACTGATGCAAAGTGAAATGAGCAGAAATGGGAGGACATTGTATACAGCAACAGCAACACTGTACAATGATCAACTGTGAATGACTTAGCTATTCTCAGAAATACAATGATCCAAGACAATATGGAAAGACTTGTGCTGAAAAATCCTGTCCACCTCCAGAGAAAGAATTAATGGAGTCTGAATGCAGATCAAAGCATACTATTTTTATTTTATTTTTCAGGGTTTTGTTTTGTCTTTTTTGTCTGTGTTTTCTTTCACAACATGACTAATATGGAAATATGTTTTGCATGTATAACCTATATCATATTGCTTGCCTTTTCAACGAGGGGGTAGGGGAAGGAAGGAGATCATTTGGAACTCAAAATTTTTAAAAAATGAATGTTAAAAATTGTTTTTATATGTAATTAGAAAAAATAAAATATTTAAAACTAAAAAGATTATGGAGATCATTTAGTGATCTCTCCCTCCTCAAATTTCTCATAGCACTTGGGGAGTAGAGGGTACAGTGGTTCAAATAAGGCTTCAAGGAGGAGGATGCATCTGAATTAGACTCTGAAGAGTTCTTTAAGAGGTCAGAAACCTCCAGTGTCTCCCCATTGCCTACCAAATAAAGTCAGAAGTTTGTACTTTATTCAGTAGGGAATGGGGAGCCACTGAAGGTTTCTGAATATAAAATGAACGTGCTCAAAGTGGTACATGATACAGTAAAAGTAGCATCTTGCTGTTCCTCGTACTCAGCACTCTCGCTCCCATGTTCAGCGCTTCCCCCCCCCCACCAGCTGCCCCTGAGGCCCAGAGTGCATTGACTCTTCTCCTTCTTAGAATCCCTCATTTCCTGCAAAGCTCCAATGAAGTACTTACTACCTTTTATGTGAGATTTTTTCCCTGTCTCCCCAGCTAATAACGCCTTCCTCTCAAAATCATACCCCTATGTTTGTGATGACTCTGATGGTGAGATTATAAACTTCTCAAGGGAAGGGCCTGCTTCACTTTGGTCTATCTGCACTAACAACCTAATCACTGCTTTTGATGGACTGAATAGAGCTGGAGATTTTAGGAAATAAAATATGAACACAACTGCAGAAAGCTATAGCTAAAAGAAACCTTGTAAAAGTAAACTCCTTGAGGAGATAGGGTGGTGTCATTTTTTCTTTCCTATTACCACAGCCTATTTGAATTCCTCGAGTACATCAGTTACTTAATATTTGTTGAATGGAATTGAAACTTAGAATATAAGAACGTTACAGCACATCCATATATTAGAATGAGAAGAGACTTCAGACATTGTTAGAACATAGAGCACAATGTTATAGCTGGAAGGACCTTAGAACACTGAATGTTAGGATGCCAGAACTAAATGTTAGATCATTTAGCCCAACCCCTCACTGAGGCCCAGAAAAGTGAAATGATTTGAACAAGGTCACACAGCTAGTGACAGTGCCAAAAAGTATAAGTATTAAAGAGGGAGATGTAGCTGGTAGAATTGGTGCATTAAGGTCACTGTGAATTTAAAAAAGACATTGTAACAGTGCTTTGAACTGAAAAGTTTTATAAACACACATCTATAACCTGCCCAAGAGGTAGATAAGCACTTGTCCCTTTATTTGTCCCCAATTTCCACTTCTTATAGAGGTTAAGGAACACACCCAGGGTTGGAATTGACACTCAGACCTCCCAGCTTCCGGGCTTTGGAGTTAGGAGTTCAGACTACACCTCCCGTGTCTATCAGGAAAAACATCTGGCGAGCAATGCCTGAAAATGGGATGTAAAGGGGAAGTGCTGGAAACTAATTTCTTTAGACTTAGAGCCAGACTGGACAAGTTGTGGGAGGGTGGAGCCCTCCTAGTCCCCAGTTCCTTGTTATTGAAATAGGTTATAGGACAAGACACCTTGATAATTTTTTTCAGCCTAGAAGTGTTCTCAGTCTGTTTAGTACTAGAAGCTTCAACTCAGTGGACCTTTTGGGAAATCTATTGTCTACTAGATGGTGATGTCAGAAAAGAAAGCTGAGAATCTAAATTCTAGGAAATTATTTGGGAACAAAGGGGTCAATTCATTAATAACCCCAATTTATGTAACACTTTAAGGTCTACAAAACACTTCTCACACAACTACCCTGTGCAAATATTTATAGCACTAGAAAGTAAAATGCTTCTATGCAACCGATGTTTCTCACCACAGTCCTGTGAGTCCAATATGATTTTATAGCTCCATTTTATTAATAAGGAAATTGAGGTTCAGAAGGTTAAACACTTTGTCCCAAGTCACATAGCTAGTTATGTTGGGAGTCAGGATTTGAACCCAGGTCTCTCTCAAAGTCTGACTATTCTCCCCTTTGCCCTAAGTTGCTTCCCTAATATCTTCCTTCTTACATAGCATCTTCTTACAAATACTTCTATTGGCTCTCCAGCATTGGAGAAGGCCTTAAAGGTCTCTAAACCTATATTTTGAAAGAGCCATGGTCACGGAACCACAGACTAAGAGCTAGACAAGATCTTATGCAGTCCTCTAGTTTAGTCCTCTCACTTAATAGATTAAGGAAGCAAGGCCAGAGAGGGGAAATTATTTGCCCAAAATCATACTACAACTAAGTAGTAAGGCTAGAACTCAAACTCCTGACTCCAGAGTGTGTGGGTAAATGTTTAATAACTGGCTTTGGGGGGAAAATGCACATATGACACACTTTAAACGTTAAATCTGCATTATTAACATTTTCTTCATCACTTTAAGTATGAACAATCAACCTAACAATAAATCAAGTCTCAATTCCTAGCATTTGACAATTTCCGAGGCATATATTCTAACACTGAAAATGTTAACAATCCCCTCTTGTGGGCTGGGTCAAGCTGGTTCCTAATCCAATGTTCTTTTCTACTTATGAGTCCTCCCTTTACCAATGTAGATCACTCTTCCTTAAGAGTATTGGTCAGGGCAGCTAGGTGGCGCAGTGGATAAAGCACCAGCCCTGGAGTCAGGAGGACCTGAGTTCAAATGTGACCTCAGACACGTGGCACTTATAAGCTGTGTTACCCTAGGCAAGTCACTTAATCCTGACTGCCTCATAACCAAAAAAAAGTATCAGTCTTCCACTTAAACTGATGCAAAGTAACATGAGCAGAACACTAAATAGTAACAGCAATATTGTATGATGAACCATGAATGACTTAGCTATTTTCAGCAATACCATGATCCAAGACAATCCCAAAGGACTCATACGATCTGCCTCCAAAGAACTGATATTGTCTGAATAGACTAGAGGATACTACTTCTCACTTTTTTTCTTCAAGTCTTCTTATACAAAATGACTAATATGGAAATGTTTGACATGATTGCACATGTATAACCTATATCAGATTGCTGATCTAGGGAGGGGACTGGACAGGGAGGGTGAAAAGGATAGAATTTGAAACTCAAAACTTTTTTTAAAAAAAATGTTAAAAATTGTTTTAACATGTAATTGGGGGAAAAGTATTTTTAAAAAATCAGTCTTCACAAATTGCCATGCTAAAAAAAACAAAATTCACTAGTTGGCCTGCCTTTTGATAAGCTTCTCTGCACTTATTTTCAATCCCTCACCAACCCCTTCCCCAACCACCATATCTGATGAAAAGAAATACTTTAATTCACCCATAATTTTGGTCAGTGTGGGTCCTGTCATAACCTATGAACATAACAATTCTCCCTCAGCTTAGGAGGGGTTCTTCATAAGCTGCCTACACCAAGAAAGTCATTGACCTAGTGGCTAACGCTCTAGTGATAAGCCTCTCTGTAGGTACATTTTATTGCCTGCTCTGTATTTGGAGCTTCTCCAGCTCACAGGGCCTGTCAGAACCTTTGAGAACCCAGAGTTATGTCTGTATCACAAGGAAGTATCAGGTCTTCTCCCAGAACGCTTCAAGCACAAATTGGAGCCAACTGGCAGTTTGAGTTCAATATTCCTGTAGTATGTTGTGAAAGTATAAAAAATGTGAATTCATCATTTGGATGAATTCCAGGCAAAATAAAAGACCAGACTCACCTGAAGTAACTCTACAAACTCATTATTGCCAAGGCACACAACAGTCACACAACCACACCAAAATGGCAAATGGTCAGCTCCCTGTCTATGTTTTTATAAGCTCTAATATTTTTTTCACTTAAAATCATGTTTCCCCCATAATCCATTAATAACTTTAGGTGAGGTATTCCTGTACTCATAATAGGGGTCAGCTTCAAGTGGAGTTGTGACACTTGGCAACCAGATGAATGCACACATAGTATAGTGAGAAAAGTACTGGATTTCTACATTAAAGGAACTAGGTTCAAATCCTGGTAGTGGTACTCGCTACCATGTACCATTTGGCAAGTCATCTCATCTCTCCACACATCAGAGAGCGGAAGAGACATCCCCAAAGACAAGGAAGCAATGGGACTCAAACTCGGGTCTCTTGAGTCATAGCCCAGTGACCTTTTCAGTCCATGACAGCGGCCTCCACTATCTGAAAGAAAAACACAAACAGCAGTACTCCAGAAACCTAAAAACAAGAAAGGGAAATCAACTTAAAAGGTCAGAAGGCGAAATGAAATATAATAAAGTGAAGTGATTTCCTTTAAGTCTCTACTAAACAGCTAGTTCACCCTAAGAATCAGGAAACAGTATAAAATAAGTGCCAAGCCACGTAAATGAGGTTTTCTTTTTTTATTTTCCTGGAAAGGACCCACTGGTCCTGCAGAGAAGCTGGACAAGAGTCTTAATTCTGTACTTGTTGCTTGAGGCTGTCTTTGAGTATGAGCTCGCTCTTCTACCAGCTAAAGAAGTAGAATCGGCTGCCATGTTTTGTAGGCTTCAAATTTCCCTCATAAGCAGGATTTGGCTCTGGTTTTGGTCTAGAATGATAGGGATTCTCTGGTAGAGATCGGGCTGTGCTCACTTTTGTAATCTGGAAAGGGGAAGAAGAGAAGCAAATGACAGTTTTAGGAGAAAGTTGTATAGTAGCAGGTGCTTCCATTTTTATAGGGCTTTAAAAGTTACCAAGTAGTTTCTTCACAATAATCCCCTGAAGCAGGCAATGCAATAGTTAGCACAGAAAAGGGAATGGAGATTGACTTGCCCATGGTCACACAAGCAGTAAGTGTGAGAGACAGATTTGAACAAGAGTCTCTCCTGACCCTGAACTTTGCACAGAATATCAGAAGTGGCAGATACCTCAAAGAATATCTAGGCCAACCTTCTTATCACATAGACAAGAAAACTAAGGTTTAAAGAGATAAAATGATTTGTCCGTAAATACATAGTCAATATTCAAAAGAACCCGGGTATTCTGACTCCAAACCAGTGCCTTTCCTACCACAACATGCTTTCTCTGGGGAAAACTACCGATTCTTCTCCATCCTTACTCTCCAGTCCCATTCCTAGTTTAAACCCGTGTGAACATACAAGTATGTTGGCAGGAGATCTGCAAATGAAGTCTAAAGGAGTGGGGTGGAGCTCTACCACCCTACTACCTACCTGTGGGCCCCTCAGCCAGGTAACTTCCTTTCTCTGATACTCAGTTTGCCCCTCTGTAAAAGGGGGATAACAACACTCTAACATACCCAGGAAAGGTTTGGGGAGGAAAACATTCTGTAAACTATAATGAAGCCCTGAATTAAGAGCTGTTTTATCAGGATAGTTTTATGCATAGGAGGTAACATATCTAACTGGCCACAAAATCAAAGATGGCTGGAAAACCTTTCCAAAGTACACCGAATCTTAAGATTGTAGCTTTAGAACTATACAAGACCTTAGAGGAAATTCAGTCCAAACCCCTAATTTTTTAGATGAGGTCAGGTGACTTGTCCACAGGCAGCATTCCCACCAAGTGCAAAGATCATATACTCAAAAACTAAGAAGCAACCGAAAAATACCAACACTGCAAAAAAAAAAAAAGAATCCTCCCAGTGTTCTAAAGTCAAGTAAAAATGACTTTGGGATCATACCTCATAAAAGGAGGTTGGTGTACCTTCTCTTATACAACAGATATGCTCTTAGAAAATTTGGTATTAATCATAGTTTCATATAATTATAGAAACTTAAAGATTTTGATAGATAAGGAGAAGGCAGGAATAGTATGACATGCACCCTACATTTTAGGGAGAGCAGATCTTTAAAAGTTCATAAGTATGATCCCATGTACTAAAATTGTAAAAGGGAAATGAGGCCAGAAGGAATAGGAAACTTTCAAAAATGAAATTCTAGAGACCCAAAGAGAAAATTTCAATGAGAAAGAAAAAGAGGAGTTGCTTGATATGGATATACAGAGAACTCAACTAAGTTTAAAAAAAACAAAACACAATACATACAGAAGAGGGAAGCAAGGGAAGATGACAGAGGAAGAATGCAAAAGTATCTCATGGTCCTATAAGAACAGAGTCAGGAGCTAAATTTCAAAAACAAACAAACAAAAAAAAGGAGCTTTTTAAAGCTAACTTGATAGAAAGAAAAGAATAAAAAACAAAATGACAGGGCTACTGCTCAGGACAGATAAGATGATGGTAGGGTAGTGGATAAAGTGCAGTTAGGTGGAGCAGTGAATAGAGTACAGCCCTTAGAATCAGGAAGATAAGTTCAAATTCTGCCTCAGACACATGCTAGCTGTGACCATGGGCAAATCACTTAGCTTATCTTATTCTCAGTTTCTGTTTTTGTAAAATGGGATAATAATATCTTCTAGATCACAAGGCTGCTTCAAGGATCAAATGAGATAACACCTAGAAAGAGCTCTTCGAACCTTAAGTCCTATATAAAAATTAGCTATTTTTGTGATTAAAACAGATGACAGAGAGAACCACTCAGTTTTCATTTGATTCTGCTTTCTCTCACAAGAAGAGTCAAACGGCATCTAGCACAATATTTACATAATTGTAGGTACTTAATAAATGTTTCTTGAATGAATGATTTTAGGACTAGAAGACAGAACAAATATGACTAATAAGGAGTTGAATCCCCAGATAAATAAGGACACAGTAAGAGAGACTCTAGCTGCCCTTGAAGAACTCAGGTTACCTAGCCTACATGAAACACATTCTGAAAGAACTGCAGATGTGATCATTGAACTATCAATGATCTTTAAGACTGTGGAAATCAGGGAAAAGATCACAGGACTAGAGAAGTACAAATGTTGTCCCAATTCTCAGAAAAGAGAAGAGAATGAGTGCTAACATTGGGCCAGTGAGCTTGACTTTCATTACTAACAAAATTCTATAAAGTACTATTAAAGGAATGTTTAGTAAACACCTAGAAAAGAGAGTGATTACAAAGAGTCAGCAAGGCTTCATTAAGAGATCATACCAAATTAATACAATGTCTTTCTTTCTTTTTTTTTTTTTTGACAGAGCTACTAGATCAGGGAATGCAACAGATAATATTTTACCTGCATTTCAGCAAAGAATTTGCTAAGAAACTTTCATGCTATTATTGTGGAAAGGATGGAAACATGTAAGCTAAATGGAGATAAATGGAGAATCTTACACACAAATGTAGAATCTTTGAACCCAGAAGAGACTAAAAAAAAAACAAAGCCCCATTAACTTTCACAAGTATAAGATGGGGGAAAATATGACTAAATAACAGTTTGTCTGAAAAAAAAATCTGAGGAGTTTTGGTGGCCTATAAGATCGACGAGCCAAATGATGGGATAGTTACTGCAATCTATTAATAGAAACCGTGTCCAGGGATAAGGAGGCAAGAGTCTCCCTGTCCTCTGCCTTGATTAGACCACAACTGGAACATTATGTTCAGTTTTGGCTACCAGATTTTAGGAAGGACACGATAAACTGAAGAAGATCAAGAAGACACCAATCAGGCTTTGAATTCATTTGAGGTTTATACCATATGAGGATATAATGAAGGATCTAGAGCAAGGGTGGGGAACCTGTAGCCTCGAGGCCACATGTGGCCTTCTAGGTCCTTGAGTACGACCTTTTGGCTGAGTTCAAGTTTTATAAAACAAATATTTTTGTTAAAGGGATTTGTTCTGTGAAGTTTGGATTCAGTCAAAGGGCTACACTTGGGGACTTAGAGGGCCACATGTGGCCTTGAGGCTGCAAGTTCCCCATCTCTGATCTAGAGAAAAGATCCGGGGAAGGGATGCAAGGGTTGTTATGATAGCTGCCTTCAAGGAATTAAAAGTGCTGTCATGTGACAGGGGCTTAGATTTGTTTCACTTAGCCCCAGAGGACAATATGTGTAGCTACAAAGATGCAAATTTAAGCTTCATATGAAGAAAAACTTTCCAATTCTCAGAGGAACCGGCTGAACCAGGAGATAGTAAGTTCTGAGGTCTGCATACAACGGCTGGATAAGCTGTTTTGGGGTATGTTTCAGAGGGGATTCTTTTTCCAGTATTGGGAAAGCTAGATGGCCACTTAGGTCCTGAAATGCCTAACAGGAAAATATACTTACAGTAGAGAATATTAGAGCTGGAAGTTATTCTAAAAACACAGTGATGGAGCTAGAAGGGATCTTAGAATGGACAGTAATGGAGCACAGAATCTTAGGATTCATTTACTCTTAACTCCCTCATTTTAAAGAATGGGAAACTGAGTCTCAGAGAGAGTGATTTGCTAGTAGCAAAATCTCCAAGCCTTCTGATTTTCCATACACCAAGCTATTATTTTCCCTACTGATTTATATCATAATCTTACTAATGCTTCATTTTTCTTTTCTTCCCTTTAAACTGCAGCCCCTCTCTCTTTTTCCCCTACCCCACCCCCACAAACTGATCTGAAAACAAGCACTCTAAAAGGGATCCTTCTATAAAACAAAATTCTTCTTAAATGTGAGTAATCATCCAATCTCATTTTTCTGTTTTGCAAACTTGGATTTCAGGAAGCCCATTGTATTTATAGTGACAACTAAAGGCTAATAACCTCAATGAGCATACTCCCCTACTTCTGTCCAAGATGCTCCTCTTGCTATTACTCAACTATTGGTTCAAGAGCAAGGTAAGCTACAAGTCTTTTACCTTTGACAGTTCTCCCAAGTCAGGGCGCACCCAGCCCAGTTTGTCCAGAACACAGTTGTCAAATTTTGCCTGTTCTTTTCGACATTGGCGAAACTCTTGAAGTTCAGAATAATCAAGACAGGTCCAATACTCAGTAAAGGGCTCAGCACAGTGTGTCTTTATACTCCTGAAAGGCAGGAACTAAGAAGTTAGCTTATGAGGAAACAAAATGGGGAGAAAAGTGATGAGTGTGTGAAAAAGCATAGAGGCAACATAGTGAAACAGAAAGATAACTGGATTTAAAATCAGGAAACTTGGATTCAAAGTTAGACTCTGTTATCTGTGTATCTCTGCTAACCATGTAACTGTGTAATCTGTGAGTATATAACTTAATTTCTATAGATATCAATTTCCTCATCTATAAACTGAGTGGCGGAAAGAACCTATGTGACATCTAAGGGCCCTTCCAATTCTAAATTCTATGACTTATGATGGTAAAGTACATTCTAGGATAAAAAAAAAAATCTCTTCAATCTATCCCCCACACAACTGACAAATTTGATGTTCTAAAAGCAGAGGTCTAACTATATCCTCTTCTGCTCAAGAAACTCAAATGGTTTCAAACTGTCTTAAAAAAAAAAGAAAAAGAAAAACTTCTTTCTTTGGCACTTAAGTTCTTCACAATCTGGCTTCAGCCTATCTTTCCAGGCTTACTGCACGTTAAACCTCCTTCACACCTTCTCTGCTCTAGCCAAACTGACCTACACAATATTCTGTCTCCATCTGGAGATGGAGCCTTTACATAGATCTGAATCCTTCAAGAGGTCTATCTTGATCTTCCCAGTTGCTACTTGCCCTCCCCACTACTCCCCAGAACTGACTCTATTTACTCATCTGTGAACATTATCCTCCCTAACAGCAAGCGAGTTCCGTGAGGGCAGAAATGGTTTCATTTTTGTTTCTTTATCCCTAGCACAGCAGGCACTGAATTAACGTTTATTACATAAATCAGTGGGATAAAAGTGGTAGGTAATAACAACAACAAAAATAGTAATGATGATGCTGATCTTTAAGTGTGTATATGTATAAAATATTGTTTCCAAAGCACTTTACTTACATTATCCCAATTAGTGTTCAGAATGAACTTAAAAAGTAATACAAACATCATTCGGTTTTTAAAAATGAGGAAACAAAGAATCAGAGATGTGAAAAGATTAAAACATAGACCTTCTTATTCCAAATCTAGCACTCTTCCTATTATGTCAATGATATTTTTGTAAAAACCTTGATTATGCAGTAAGGTCTATTATTGGAAAGATACCTGAGAACCAAAAAATTGGCCTAAAAGACCACAGAGAAGTCAAAACAGATACCATAGAGTTAAGTAAGGCCCTAACTCTCTCTCCCTCATGAGAAGCCTATTTACACTTGAAACATCCAATTCAAATAAATTAAGTTAATTTGATTCCTAAAACCAGAGCAGATTAGAAGCAAATTAAGCAGTGGTAAAGAGGGAGTTTGGAGAACTACACCAGCAGCAGGCAAATGGAGAGTAGCAAGAAATGACAATGACTATGAGAGAGAAGGCAGGAATACTACAAGAAGCAGACACAAGAAGTCAAAAGCACAAAGTACATTGCAAGACCACTAAGCACAGTGTTTTACAGAACACTACATCAACTAATATACATAGTGAAAGCTCTGGATCATCAAGAGAAGGTTATGTTATATCAAGTATTCTCTGTTTATGAGAAAATGTGTGCTTTATTTTAGAAAGACTTCCATCCCAAAAAGGGAAAACCGTTTTGGTGCTTAAAGTTTAAAGCCACTGAAAAAGTCTCTAAATTCCTCCTCCCCTGAAAACATCACACTGTTCCTAACAATGCTAGATACAGAAGGTGTTAACTGCAGTAAATGAGACAGTATTGATTATTAGCTGGTCCTAGAAAAGTCCAGGTCTCAGACTTGCATGTCCCATTGACTATCAAACTCAATATGTACAAAATCTGCTCCTTCCGAGTTCACTAACTCTTCAGCACCATCATTCACCTACTCTCATTCAGTCAGCTTGCATTTGTTAAGTACCTACTACGTGCAAGGCTGCTGGCTACTATGAACCAGGCTACTATGCTAAGTGCTAGGAACACAAAGAAAGGCAAAAGATTGCTCTCAAGAAGCTCAGTCTAATGGGAGAAACAACAAGAAAACAACTAAGTACAAACAAAACACTGATATCTAGATATAGCTACATATATGTACATATGTAGATACATCTCTATACATTACATATGCATACACAAGCTTTATATAGGATAAACTGAAGATACTCAATAATGGGAAGACACTAGCATTAAAGGGGATTAGGAAATACTTCCTGTAGAAGTTGTGATTTTAGCTAGGATCTGAAGGAAGCCAGGGAAGCCTGAAGGCAGAAATGGGAAAGAAGACAATACCAGGCATGACAGCCAGTCAGTGTCAGAACATGGATTACCTTGTTCCAGAAACAGCAAGGAGGTAAGTGTTGCCAAGAGCGGACAGGTTATAAAGGGCTTTGAAGACCAAAAAGAAAATTTCATATTTGATCCTAGGGGTAATAAGGAGCCACTAGAGTTTACTGAATAGGGGAGTGACATGGTGAGATCTATTCTTTAGGAAGATCAATGTGACAGCTGAATGGAGGATGGATGGAAATGGGTAGAAACTTGTCATTCTCTCCTGTTTAAAACCTAGGATTATCTTCAACTCTTCCTTTTCAATTGTCTTTCATGTCTAATCAGTTAGCAAGTGATCAACACATCTCACAATCATTTCCTCTTGATTCCCACTACCATCACCCTTAGTAAAAGATTTCATTATACTCACAAGGACTACTGCAATAACTGCCATTTAATTTGCATAGATTCTTAAAGTTTGTAAAGTGTTTCACATACAGAATTTTATTTGAACCTATAAGGCAAGAACCACTGGTATTATCATCCCTATTTTATATAAATGAGGAAACTGAGGCCTAGAAATGTCAAGTGAGTTGCCTTTGGTCACAAAGCTACCAAGTGTCAGAGGCAGGAGGCCATTCCTACCTCTAAGGCCAGCACTCTCTGCATGATATCTTATTGCCTTTCCTAACAACCAGAGCTCCTAATAAGTCTTCCTGCCTTCACTCTCCCTCTCTCCAATCCACTTTTTAATGCTACAAAAAATAATCATTCTTAAGTAGAGATGTAGTCAAGTCTCTCTTCTGCTCAGAAAATCTTTTGTGTGACTTCCTATATTGCCTGGTGAGTGAAATTAGAAATTTAATTGATAGATAAAATTGACTTTGGAGGGCTTGGTATATAATCATAATACTTCAGAGATGGAATGGACCGGACCTGAACAAAAAGCTACCACGTAACTAGGAAGTATGGCACCATTCCACCTTCTTATGGTATTCCCTTACATGCTCCCAAACTGAACGATTCTCTATGCTCGGAACCTACCCTAGACTTTCTACCCCGATACTGAGTATGGTGCTCTGCACTATTTAGTTACCAAATTTTTAATTGAATTGTTGAACATGATATGAGGTAAAACTGCAGGGGGAAGAAGGGAATTTATTTCTTAAGAACAACTTCCAACTGAAACGGTAAGCAGACCAGAGGTCCTCGGGAGGGTCGCTCAAATTAGGGTTCAAGGGTTCCCTTAGATTGTGGCTATCAGGTTTCTTTCTTGAGTAATCAGTTAAATGAAGGTATATAATGTAGAATTTGGTTATATTCTATTTTTTAATTTTATTTTAAACTTATTTCAACTAACAAAACTTGCCCTTTCTTCCTCCTACCTCCCCTCCTCACAATGAAAAGGAAAGGCAAAAAAAATTCCTTATAACAAATATGCAACCAAACCAAATTCAGTTACAATGTATTAATGACCTTTTTACAAAACAAGTTTAATAGAAAGCATGCCTCTATACGGCAAGATGATGATGACAGAGGTCAATTCAGGGTGCCCCCCCCCCAAAAAAAAGGAACTGTAGTGTGGCTTTTAATCCAGAAATTTATAATATAGTGGAAGGAGTACTGGGCTAAGAAAAAGGACACCAAGCTTCAAGTCCTGGCCCTGCTACTGATTTATTGTAAGGGAGTGGTTAAGTCAATATTGGGCCTCAGTTTCTTCATTTGTAAAATGAGAAGATTGCAGTAGTTTCTAAGGTTCCTTCTAACACTAATATTCTACAGCTCCATGATTTATGATAGTTTCAGTCAGTTATTCATGACTTCAAGCTCATCCCTGTCACACTAGAGTCTATACAACCTAACTCTCCCCCTAACATTCTCAGGATTAATGGCTTTCTTCCAAGGCAGCTTTCAGTCACCACAGGACAAAGTGAGAAAGAAACTTCTACCATGGGAACATGGTATACCTAAATCATAAGAAATTACTGTGTTAAGAATCTCCTTTTAAAAAATTAGAAGTTCCAATTTCTGAAGTCTTATTTTGAGCTTTTCCTAAATCAATTCTTTAGGTCTTATTATCCATGCTTCACACATGAATGTGTTAGAATGGAAAAAGCCATCGAATTAAGTGTCAAGAGGCCTAGATTTGAGCCATGAACAAATCATCTCTCTAAGCCACAGTTTCCTCATCAATAAGAGACAATACTTGCAATACATACTTCCTGGAGTTGTAGCAATGAAAAAACTTGGAAACTGCTAAACCCAGTAGAATAATAAGCTACTATTTATGTATTAATGTTAGTGTAATAGCATATTATTAATTAAACAATAATTCCTCTTATTATAAGGGGCACAGACAGTACAATGGGAAAATACATATATTGCTATGTCTCACCTCTGAAGTTCTTCGCTTATTTTAAAACTTGTCTCTGCAGCTGCCTTTTCGGAGTGTTATTGCCAATATTCAGCAAGACAACAATTTTAAAGTCTTATTTCACATTATTAACCTCTATAAACAATAACTTTCAGCTGAACTTTACCAGCTACTTCTTAAACTTGAGGTTCTATCTCTCAATTCTATGAATTTGTACAAATTGTTCCTAATGCCTGAAATGCATTACCTTCTTCATTTCTGTCTATCAGAAGAGTCTTGGACTTAGAGTGAGAGGGCCTGGGTTCAAATCCCAGCTCTGCAGTGTATTCTTGGGCAAGTTATTTAATGTCTCCACCTCAGTTTTATTCTATGCAAAATAAGGGGTTTGGGATAGATCAGTGGTATCAAACTCATATAGAAATAGAGGCCACCAAACCATATATAAAGATTCCTGTAGGAATACTAACTTAGAAAACCACATATTAATATTATCTACGTTTTATTGTATTTTTACTTATTTTGTTAAATATTTCCCAATTACTTTTTTCTTTTTTGCTTTTCTGTGAGGCAATCTGGGTTGACTTGCCCAAGGTCACAGAGCTAGTAAGTGTCAAGCTGAGGCCACATTTGAACTCAGGTCCTCCTGATTCCAAGGCCAGAGCTCTATCCACTGCCCCCCCTACTTGTCACCTCGGGGGTCCCCCCACCCCTTTCTGTTTTAATCAGGTTCAGGCTGCAAGGGGAGTGTTGCAGCTGGTGTCTGACACCTCAGGTCTAGATGACTTATAAAGTCATATATAAAGTACTTATATCTCTTAAGTCTATGATCCTCTGATCTTCCTTCAGGTTTTGCTATGATACCTTTCCTGATTCCCCCATTACTAACTGGTCCTGTCTCAAATTACTTTGCATATCCCTAGAGTACAATATAAGCCTTCTGAATACAGGGACTATTTTGTCTTTGTATCCCCAGAACCTAGCATAATGCTTTTCACATAGTATGCATTTTAGTGAATTAATTTTGGTTAACCAACTGGTCTTTTGTATCAGGGCATTTTTACACAGAGAATCTTTACCTGAAGAAATCAATAGCACAGTGATTGACAAGTTTCCCTTCGCTTAAACATCGCCTTGGGTCCTTTTCTTCCCAGCGGCAAAGCATAAATTCTTTATTGACTTTATCACACTGTGTGCCATAATGATGGGCTGCAGCTTTTAGTACAGAAGAACTGACATTCACCTGCAGGAAAAGTTTTAAAAGAATTACATATTTGTGAATGAAAACAAGTTCCTTAATCATAAATCATACTTGTGCTACTAGATTATAAGCTCCTTGAGGAAATGGATGATGTTTTTACCATATATTTTAGTGACTATACTGGTCAGAATATAAGCTGCCTCCAAATATAGGCAACAGCCCTAAAAGACTTATTTGAAAGGAAAAATAGGGACTTATAATGAAATAATTACAGACAACTACAATAAAAACTATGTATAGATTTGCTGTGAAAAACAGATGGTAAGGGAAGAGATACAGATTGCCCAAATGGTCAAAAGATGCCATGGTCCCAAAGGAAAAAGGTCTAGTACCTGAAGTTGAAGCAAGATGACAACCAGCATCATCAACAAATTCAAATTCATATTAAGAAAAAAAAAGTTATTAGAAACACAACTGTAGATTCCAAACTTGACTGATGTCTTTTATCCTGTAAAGGCTAGGTGAGGAGGTTAAAAGCTAACTGTAGCAGAATCATTTACCACATGCAAGTTTTGTATGAGGCATATTTGGTAGGGAAGGAAATCCTGATATTTATATTTGAAGCAATAGAATCAATCAATCAATCAATCAATAAACATTTATTAAGTGCCTACTATGTGTCAGGTACTGTGCTAAACACCGGGGATACACAAAAAGAGGCAAAAGACAATCCCTGCTTTCAAGGAGCTTACAATCTAATTCAGAAGATACCATGCAAACAAATACATACAAAGCAAGCTATATACAGAATAAATAGGGAAATAATAAAAAGCTAAGAGATGGAGTATCATTCAAAAACAGCAAGGAGGACAGTGTCACTGGATTGAATAGTTATGTATCAGGCAGTAAGGTATAAGACGACTGGAAAGGTAGGAGGCATCTGGGTTATAAAGGGCTTTGAAAGCCAAATAACACATTTTGCATTTGATTCCGGAGGCAATAGGACGCCAATGAAGTTTTCTGAGTAGAGGACATGATCAAACCTTTGCTCAAGGAAAATTACTTTCATGGCTGAATGGAGTATGGATTGGAATGGGGAGAGACTTGAGACAGATAACAATAGCAGGCTATTGCAATAATCAAGGTTCAAGGTGATGAGGGCTGCACTAGAGTGGTGGCAGTAACAGAGGAGAGAAGGGGGTATGTATGAAAGACATTGGAAAGGTGAAATTGACAGGCCTTGGCAACAGACTGGATATTGGGTGGGAAGGAACAGTGAGAGATAGTGATGACTCCTAGGCTTCAAGCCTGAGGGGACTGGAGGATGGTGATACCCACTACAGTAGCAGGGGAAGACTTAGGTGGCAGATAATGAGGTCCATTCTGGACATGCTGAATTTAATATGTTTACTGGATAGCAAGTCTGAGGTGTCTGAAAGCCAGTTGGAGATTTGAGATTGTAAATAAGCAGAGAGGCTGGGCAGGATAGGCAGATTTGAGAATCATCAGCACAGAGATGGTAATTAAATCCATGGGAGCTATGAGATCAAGCATAGAGGGAGAAGAGAGGAGGGTTTAGGTCGGACTTAATCCCCACCCCACCCCACCCCCACTCCTAACATTTATCTCAGGGCCTTGAATATAGCATGCACTCAACAAATATTTATTGAATTAAAAGTCATTAACAGCTCTTTACTATCCTCACACATTTATTCAGTATCTTTTTCCAAAATAGATTCCTGTTGGTTGAAAAGTCTTTAAGTATTTATAAATATTCTTTAAGTATTCATATGTACCAATTAATTTCTCATAATAACAATATCACTTCACATGTATACAATACTAAGATTTTAGATAACACTTGCCTTACAACCACCCTCTGATGTGGACAGATAACAACCCCATTGCTAGTAAATGTTAGGACTCGGACAAATGCCAGTCTGACTGCCAAGTTCTACTGGGTTAAAAAGTAGATCATTCATTAATTTATTCATTTTCATCCACCTAACACTGGGTTAGGTGTCAAGAGAAACACAAAGTTTAAATAAGAGAGATTACTGTCCTCATAGTGCTTTACAGTGCTTTTTAAGACCAGGGCTCAAATTCAGGCTTCACCTAATAACCCTTTTGTCCTTAACCTCTCAGTGCAACTCTCTAAAGCTATAAATTGAAGAGAAAGTGCAGACCAGCATTGACAGAGGGAGTTTCCTCACCTAAGAGTTCCCTCTATTAATGAAATCACAGTTCTAGTTTTCATCCAAATCCCTAAAAAATAAAATGTAACCAAAAAATCCCCCCCCAAAACAAAACAAAAAACCCCTTACATTCATGCCAGAAAACTTCTTTCCACAATCCTAAAAAAGTTATTTAGTGACAAATCAAGAGGCATATATTCTAATGATGGCTCATACTTTCATCAGGATATTGATATCTTTTGTTTTTTCATCATCTTTACTTTTAAATATTCTCCCCTCCTACCACTTATCTAATGAGCCATGCCATCTAACAAAAAAAAATTTAGACAAAGAAATAAAATTCAGCAAAACTGACCAACACATTAGGTATGCAATTTTCAAATCTCTCCTAGAGTACACATATACTCTGTTCTTGCTCTGACAAAGTCAAATAGTTATTGAATTAGCCAAGGGAATACTGACAGAGTTCTCCTAATTTCCATTCTGGGGTTCCTTCCACTCCAACATAGTGCAGACAAGGTCAGGCTGCCATCCATGGCAGCTAGAAATAGAACCATAATGCGCAGGTTCCTGGGGCCCAACTTTTGCTACTGGCTACTTACTGTTTACAAGCTATAGGACTCAGGTGACAACTATTGAGTCTGAGGTCTCAGTCAACTGCCCAAAGCTAAAAAGACTCTCCTGATGCTAAGGATAGGCCCCTCATTAAGTTCTGGACACAGACACATCAGACTGACACCATCAGGACAGAGAGAAAGTAAAATGACTGGTGACAGTGCCTCACAACGACAGGGAGTATACCTCAGGATCCACAAATATGGGCTTATGCTTACATCCAGAAAGACTAAAGAGAATCTAAAGGAGGGGAAAGGATGCCAGGGACCATAGGCTTTCCACTTATAGGAGGTGGAAAGGTAAAGTCTGAGAGAATTGAGGAACACTCTAGGTGGAAAATGGGAGGTGGGAAGGTTTCAAGTTTGGTAGAGAGTTGAAGGAAAAATACCTGGAAAGAAGGGATCAACAATCAGGTGTTTAGGGAGTGAATTGAGGTGGGAGAGCCTGTCCTACAGGAAAAGCCACTGCTGCCCTCATGTAATAGGCAGGTGCAGCCATTTAAGGGTCTCCCAAATCTGGCCCAGGAAGAGGTGAGCATCAGAAAGTAACGGTGAGGGGTGGAGGTAAGTTAGGCCCCAGTGGGGGAGGTAGAGAGGATGATGACGGACAATTTCGTGGTAAAGTACAGTCATTAATTTACTTACTTAGAAGAGAATGAGGGAGATAATTGTGCAGGGAATGTGGGGGTGACAGACAGGGAGAAGAACGGGGGTGACAGAGAAGAGAATGTGAGTGACTAATAAGAGAACGCAGGGGTCAATAGGAAGAAAACAGGGGTTACAGGGAGAAGAACGGGGTGACTTGGAAGAGAATGTGGGATGAATAAAAAGAGAATGGGGTGAGAGGGCAGAGAATCCTGGGCCGGGGGAGGGGATCAGGGGGAAAGGGCAGGAGGCCGGCCTAAGGGGCTCCAGGACGCGCGGAGAGGAGCCAGGCCCGGAAGGTGCAGGGCCGGGGCTCGGGCCGCCGTTCCGTCTATTGCTCACCGCGAGCGGGGCCTCACCTCCTGCACTTTGAGTTCGTCCAAGGTGGGCAGCTCCACCACACCTGGCATGGCGGCGGCAGCGCACGGAGCCCAAGCCGGCCTGCTCTACCCTGGATCTCCTTGAACTCCCCTTTCCCGGACTCTCCTCTCGAGTCGCACCGCAATGACGCATGCGCAGACGCGGTAGCCAGAGCAGGCCGTCGCTCAGCCCGTTACCCGGGGCTGTACGCAAGCGCAATGGAAGGCTGGCGCCTGGGGGGCGACGGGGCATGCGCAAGACTGGTTGCTATGGTGAGGGCCCTGTACACAGTGGCTGGGCCTGGATGTGAAGGGAGCGGACGCAATGCAGTACACCGGCAGCAAGTACTTTGGTGGATTTGTTCATGGAAGGTAAGGAAAGAACGTTGTAAACACACGGCAGTAGCCCGGCAAGAAGATGGAAGCGGAAGGAGAAGAATCAAAGGACAGTTCCTCCCAGCCCCAGCCTTGCTGTGCCTTCCTCCCTGATAGCAACAAGAAGTCCCGCTGCAGTGTCTTGAGGCCAACCCGACCAACGGGCCTAGTGAAACCTAAGTGCGCATCCACTAGCCTGCCTTATCGCGACAGCGCCTCCCTCTCTACATAGTATGTCGTGACTTAATTGGCGCTCCCTTCCCCTGCCCACCCTCTGTCATGTCCTAACACATCTCCTCCAAGCCTGTCAAACTTCTTAATCCCACATCTCCCCAGAAACACACTCTCCCCACAACCCCGGCCAGATTCATCATAGACGGTCAGAGCTGAAAGGACCAACTCTGCATTTTGAAGTTGAGAAAATGGAGACATTGTGTTGTGACACTAGTCTCTACCTACGTTGGTACAGCATGACTAAAAACTGCCTTCCCATCCTTCCAATTTTTGAGGTTATGAACAACAACAACAAAAAATTCACATGATATGGAAAGGCACCCTGGTGAATTGGAATGACCCTCAATTTTCCAAGCTCTGCTTCTGTCTAGCTGTGTGACTTGCACCAAATCACTTTTTCCTCCCTGGACCTCAGTTCTCATCTGTTAAATGAAAAAAGTTAGGTGATGTCTATCTCTAAGGCTGCTCTAATGTTCTATATTCCAAGTCTTATCCCGGTAACAGTCTGGTTCTAATTTCTAACATACTCTTTTTGTGTTCTGCGTTTTAATGTTCTATGTTTAAAGGTCCTATTTAGCACTAAAATTCTATGTTCTATGACCTATTTCAGGCATAACAATATACATTCTAATATTTTATATTCTAACACCCTTTCCATCTCCTAACTTTCCACATTCCATAGTTGAATGTTTTATGATCTCAGATTTGCATCTCTAACATTCTTGGTTCTAAATTTCCTTCCAGTGGTAACATTTCTAGAACTCAATGAATTTTTTTTTTAATTTTCATTGATAAATTTTGTTTTGCCATATTATACAATTTAAAGCCCCAAAATACTTGCAATTGAATTTTACAATATTAAAATCTCCCCCAAACAAGTAAAACAACATAAATGAGTGATTATAGTGGTGATTACATGCAACCTTACATTTTAGTAGTTTTCTGTTTATTAAAAGAATGAGTGTATGCCTTACAAGTTAATTTCAACGTCCATTATTCTTCATCTGAGTTTTGATGTTGTTTGAAGTTGTATTCATTTATGTAGTTGTAATATATATATTGTCCTTTTGATTCTGCTTTGTTGACTCTATCACTTCATGTAAGACTCCTTGTGTTTCATTAAATTCTTTATATTTGTCATTCCTTGTAGCACAGTAAAATTCCATTACGTTGATGTACTATAGTACGTGTAGCCATTCCCCAGTTTCCAGTTCCCCATACATTTTGTTTCCAATTTTTTTCTTATTGTAAATAATGTTCCGTGAAATTCTGTGTGTTTTCTTAAAACAGGATGGAGGGCCAGGCCTCGTACATTCTCCCAACGGAAACAAAATATCAAGGGGAAATGAAAGATGGAATGTTTCACGGCAAAGGAACCTTGTATTTTCCTAATGGGAGCCAATATGATGCCACATGGGAAAAGGGAAGAATCATAAAGGTACTCAGCTTCTTCCAGGAGACACAACAGCGATCTAGTGCTTTCCAGAACAGAGGCCCTTGAATAGAAAGCCTTGTCTTTCTCTGCTGTACACAGTTTAATCATTAACTCATTCAACAAAGATTTATTCAACAAAGATTTATTCAATGCCCATTAATTCAGCCAATAAGCATTTATTAAATAATTATATTCAAAGGGTACATATAACTTCTGTGCATATAAAGGACCAACTTCAGGAGATACAAAAATAATGAAAAATAATAGCTCATATTTACAGTGCTTTAATGTTTACAAAGTGTTTTCCTAATAATCACCTTTCAAGATGGGAAATGCAAAGATTTTTGTCCCTATTTTACTAACAATAACTAGCATTTATGTGGCACTTACTATGTGATAGGCACTTTACAAATATTATCTCCTATTCTCTTAACAACCCTGTGGATAGGTAACTGTCATCCCCATTTTACAGCTGAGAAAATTGAAACAGACAGAGCTTAAGTCACTTGCCCAAGATCACACATCTAGTGAGCATCTTAAGTCAAATTTGAACTCAGGTCTTCCTGACTTTAGACCCAGTGCTTTATCTATTGAATCACCTAACTACCTCATTTTGCAAAGGAGGAAAATTAGGCTTATGGAGAATGTCAGAAGACCTGGTTGTGAATCCTGATTCTGTTACTTAGGATTTATACAAGGAAGAGAGCTAAAAGATCACCCATTCCTTTACCCTTCCTCCTTGAATTTCTGTTTCTTGAAAACCTCTCCATCTTTTTAGGCCCATCCTGAATGCCATCACCTCCAGGAAGTCTTCCCTTTCTTAATCTTACCAAGCAGATTTGAGTCCTCCCTTCTCTGAATGTTCACAACACTCTGGTGCTCTCAGGGGCACTTATCACACACTGTCTTATGTTATAGCGATTTGTTTTTAAATTTTTGTCTTCTTCACTAGATCGAAATTCCTAAGGGCAGGGTCATGTCCTACACATCTTTGTATCCCCTTTCTCAGCTTCAAACACTAAGTATCAGAGCTTTCATCTAGTAGATACAGATGAGGAAATTGATGATCAGAGAGGTTATGTGACCTCCCCAAGGTCACACAAGTAGTAAATAGCTGAGCTGAGATTTGAAGTCGCTTAATATTAAATCCAGTGTTCTTTCTACTATACTATGCAGCCTATATGACCTCAGACAAATTATTTGAACTCTCTAGTTCTCAATTTCCTTATCAAAACAATGAAGGTATTGAACTAGATGACAGCCAAGGTCCCTTCTACCTCTAAATTCTATAATCCTATAACCTTGCACAAGGTCACATAGCTAGTAAGTGGTAGAACCAAGATTCAAACTGAGGTCCCTTACTGCAAATCCAATGCTCTAAGACACAAGTGAACCTACTGAAATGATAAATGTAACGGGCACCACAAAAGAGTTTTTTGATTGAGAGGATATACTCCTATGCTTGGAGTCCCCTAAATCTTCCCTTTAAGTCTTTATTATGTATACTTGAGAATTCTCCCTCCTTTCAATAAACTCTGGAATATATCTTTGATTACATTTAAGTATATCTTTGTATAAATAATTTAAATGAAGCTAAAAGTTAGACAATAATTATCATTCAACAACCAACAAATGGTGAGCAAAGCCTCGTGCTTGGCACTGGTGAGTTGGTGGGAGAAGGGGGTGAGGAGCAGAGGTTCAAAGAGGAATAACTTCTGAGCTCTCCCTTTAAAGAGTGTACAGGCCAATGGGGGCAATAAGATATGGATACAAATTGCTAATGCAAGGCAAAATGTGATAAATTCCATTGAGAAGGACAAATAGTAATGTAGGCATTCAGAAGGGAAAGACAAGGCTTCCTAAAGGAGGTAGCATTTATGATTAGCCTGGAAAAATATATAGATTTTCAACAGGCAAATTAGAAAATGAGGGTTACCTTGTCTTGAGAGCAGCCTGAATGAAGATATGGAGGCAAGAAAGAATGGGACAGTCTGTACAGGGAACATTAAGTATTCAATCAAAGTTGGTGTATTAGATGTCTGGAAAAGTAGTTTGGAGATACATTGTGAAGAATGAGGCTAAGGATTTTGAACTGAATGACTCCTATTATTCTGTGAATTCTGTAGGGAGAGGTAGGCTTTGAAGGGGAGTGGCATGATAAGATCTATACTTTAGGAAGATAAATCTGGCAGTAGTATATAGAGGAAGCAAGAGACTGGCAGAAGACAAATGAGTAAGAAGGATATTCAAATAGAACAGACAAGAAGTAATGAGAGTCTGAAGAAGGATGGGAATAGTGGAAATGGAAAGGGCAGATTGATGTAAAAGACATTGTGGATATAGAATCAATAGAACTTAGTGACTATGTGGCTATGGATATGGGGAAGAGAGAAAGAAAGGTTTAAAAATTACTGGTTTTAACATAGGTAACTGAAAAAGTGGTGGTATCGTAGAAATAGAAAAGTTAGAAGTCAAAGAAGTTGTAGGGGCGAAGATGTTGAATTCAGATAGAGGTATGATGAATTTGAAGTGTAGGCAGGGCATCAAGGTGGAGGTTTCTAGTATGTACTTTGAGATGTAATTCTAGAGCATGGGAAAGAGTGTAGGTTTGGAAGTCATCTTTATGCACATGCTTCTCCAACTGCAGACTGGCCCTCCTCATCAGTGACCCTGCCCTTCCTCCTTTGAGGCTATCCTTTTCAAGACCCCAAAGGTGAATACTTACTCCTCAGGTCTCAGATTCATTAGACAGGCATATGACTTGTCTTTCAGGGGAAATACACCTTTGCTGATGGCCTAAAATACAAGGAAAATAAATGGCATTACTGTGATGGCTATGACAGAAGATTTTACACTGAAATCTGTGAAGGCCTGAAGCCTGCAGGTACAAAAATTATTTTCCTTTTTATAATCTTGAAACTGAGTGAGGGTAGGGGTTGGGGGAAGACAATAGGTTTGTTTTTAAGTTTGTTGAGGTAAAGCTAAAGAGTGGAAGATAATAACAGAGCATCAACGGTGTAAGCAATGTTTATGATAGTCTTGACAGGAAAATCTTTCCAATATGATAATTATTCCCATTTCTATAGTATCTTGAGGTTAACACAGCACCATCTTAATAACGACTATGAGAATTAGGTAGTATAAATGTACAACTATTCCTTCACATCGCAACTTTTCCCCATTGTGGTTTTGATATATCACGGATCGTCTTAAGAAATTAAATGGGAGTTTTTTGGGGAGTTTTGTGGAAATCTCAGATGACCACACAAAGTCCAGCAGACAACACAGAGCCTATGACCAAATACTTAACCCAAATTTTACGACAGTATGATAAGCACCCATAAAAGAAAAAGAAAAAATTCAGACTTCTTCTCTGGTACAAAAGGAGGGCCAAAAAGTTTTATAGGGATTTTCCATATTGCTGGGTTTGAGGGGGGCGGTGCTACGCCCCTAACCCCCATGTTGTGGAAGGGATAACTGTATTCATGATTTTATAAATAAGTACACTGAGGCCCAAAGAGGTAAAGAGACTTGTTTGAGGTTACAGATAGATCTAGTAAGTAAGTCAAAAAGCATTTATTAAGCACTCATTATGTATCAAGCTTTATGTTCCCTATCGAGGATACAAATGAAGGCAAAAATAGACCCTTCCCAGAACGGAAGGACAACATGGAAACTAGGTATATATAAACTATATGCACAAAAGATTGTCACCTTAGGAATTCAATCCAATTCAATAAGCATTGATTAAGTACCTACTATATACCCACAATTTAAGCTCTGTGGATACAAAAAGATAGTTTTTTAAATTTTTATCAATTAATTTTTATTTATCAACAATCACTTCCATAAGCTTTTGAGTTTTAAATTTTTCTCCCCCTCCCTCTCCAAGACAGCGCAATCTGATATAGGCTATACATATACATTCCTATTAAACATATTTTCACATTAGTGATGTTGTAAGGAAGAATTAGAACCAATAGGAAGAACCAGAAGAAAGAGGGAACAAAACAGAGCAGAAGAAAAAAAAATAGCAAATAGTATGCTTCAATCTGCATTCAAACTCCATAGTTGTTTCTTTGGATGTGGATAGCTTTTTCCATCATGAGGCCTTTGGAGATGTCTTAGATCCTTGTATTGCTGAGAAGGGTTAAGTTTATCAATATTAGTCATAGCACAATATGGCTATTATTGTGTACAACATTTTCATGATTCTGCTCACTTCACTCAGCATCAGTCCATATGAGTCTTTACAGGTTTTTCTGAAGTCTGCCAGTTCATCATTTCTTATAGCACAATAGTATGCCATTACATTCATATGCCACAACTTGTTCAGCCATTCCCCAATTGATGGGCATCCCCTCAATTTCCAATTCTTTGCTACCACAAAAAGGGCTGCTATAAATACTATTGTACGTATGGGTCCCTTTCCCATTTTTATAATCTCTTTCAGATACAGCCCTAGAAGTTCTATTGCTGGGTCAAAGGGTATGCACATTTTTATAGCCCTTTGGGCATAGTTCCAAATTGCTCTCCAAAATCGTTGGATCATTTCACAGCTCCACCAACAGTGCATTAGTGTTCCAATTTTCCCACATCTTCTCCAACATTTATCATTTTCCTGTTTTGTCATGTTGGCCAATCTGATAGGTGTGATGTGGTACCTCAGAGTTGTTTTGATTTGCATTTCTCTATTCAATAGTGATGTACAGCATTTTTCATATGACTATAAATGGCTTTAATTTCTTCATCTGAGAACTGCCTGTTCATATTCTTTGACCATTTATCAATTGGGAAATGACTTATATTCTTATAAATTTGGCTTAATTCTCTATATATTTTAGAAATGAGGCCCTTATCAGAGACACTGGTTGTAAAAATTCTTTCCCCATTTTCTACTTCTCTCCTAATCTTTGTTGCACTGGCTTTGTTTGTGCAAAAACTTTTCAATTTAATGTAATCAAAATGATCCATTTTGCATTTCATAATGTTGTCTATCTCCTATTTGGTCATTAATTCTTCTGTTCTTCATAAATCTGACAGGTAAACTATTCCTTGCTCTCCCAGTTTGCTTATAGTATCGGCCTTTATATCTAAAATATGAACCCATTTTGACTTTATTTTGGTATATGGTGTGAGATTTTGGCCTAAGGCTTGTTTCTGCCATACTCTTTTCCAGTTTTCCCAGCAATTTTTGTCAAATAGTGATTTCTTATCCCAGAAGCTGGGGTCTTTGGGTATAGTTCTTACCCTTAAGAAGTGTATAATTGAATGGGGAAAGATAACACACAAAGGAAGCTGAAACGGGTGTGGGGGTGGGGAGGAAGGGTGTTCTGGTTTCTTTAGAGTTGAAACCAGGCAAAGCAGCAGATGCCAAGTGAAGTCCAAGTCCTGCCCTCTATAAAGGAAAGTATTGGCGCTCTCCATCCCTCCAGTCTGAGAGCAGTGAAATCCCAAGGCTTGTGTGATGTGATGATTAGAGGTGTTGAGTTTGTCCTGCCAGAGAGGCATCTTGTTCCATTGAGATGCAGAGTGGATTAGAAAGATAGGAAAAACACCAGCTGGAGAGACTTAGAAAGGCTTCCTGCAGCATTGTGTCAAATCTAGAAAGCCAGGGAAACAAGAGGTGGAGGTAAGTAGGGAGAGCATTCCAGATATGGGGGACAACCAGTATAAAGACAAAAAGACGGGAGAGGAAGTGTTGTGTGTGACAATCGCAAGTAGGCCCATATAGTTAGATCACAGAGTGTGTGAAGGCAAAAAAAAATGTAAGAAGACTATAAAGGTAGGAAGGGGCCAGATTATGAAAAACTTTAAATGCCAAACAGAAGAGAGTAGTGTCTGTGGGAAAGGAGAGAAGAGGGCATAAATGAGAGATGTTGTGACAGACAAATGACAATATTTGGCAAGAGATTCCTATATGGTCAATGAATGAGAAGAGTTGAGGATGACACTGAGGTAGCAATCCTGGATAACTGGGAGGATGGAGGTGCCCTCTACAGTAATCAGGAAGTTCAGAAGGACAAAGGATTTGAAGGGGAAAGCTAATGAGATCTGTTTTAGATGTATTGATTTTGAGATGCCTATGGACCCTCCTATTCAAGATTTCTAAGGCAGTTGGTGTAGGACTGAAACTTTGGAGAGAGACTAGTTAAATAGGACTGGGAATCATCTGCATAGAGATGATAATTTAACCATGGGAGTTGATGAGATTATCTAGTAAGGCACTGTATAGCGAAAAGAGAAGAAAGACTGGGATAGAGTTAAGGAGAGAGCAATAGTTAGTGAACATGACATGGATAGAGAACCAGAAAAGAAGACTGAGAGAGCTAAGAGGAGAACCAAGAGAAAGCAGTGTCGTGAAAGCCTAGAAAGAAATAAGTGTTGAGGAGATGGTGGTCCACAGTGTCAAATGCAGTACAGATTTGTAAAAGGGCATTAGATTTGACAATTAAGAGACCATTGGTACCTTTGGCGTTTCAGTTGAATAAATAATGAATTATTCTTCTAGCCTCAACCTCAATGACTTTGCACTGTCCTCTACAACCATTATGTTTCCTCCTCTTGAGCTACTTCCTCTTGATATCTTATAAGAGTAATAGAATATCTGAACCAAACGAGACCTTAGAACGTGGAATGTTGTAGTTGGAAGGAAATTATAACACAGAGTACTAAAGCTTAGGGGGGAAAAGGAGAAAATAGATACTAGGACCGAAGGGACCATATAACAGATGCATTATGTGCTATAAATCTGGCCATGTGATTCAGTTGTTAACAGTGAATTAATCTTGTTGTGTCCTTTTCAGGTATTTCTCAGCTCACCAACATAGATCCACCTCGAAAAATTCCTGATGGTTGTTACGACTGTGGAGATGGGTTCTATGACCCAAAAGTGAGGGTGATCAGAGACTACAAAAAGCGGTTCCTGAGAAATGCAGGTGTGTTCATTTCTTTTTCCCATCTATCCATAAATACATGTTTGTGGCAAAGGATAGGAAGGTCATTGCAGGCAAAAAAAAAAATGACTGCCTAAGTCACAGCTATACCAGCTCACTCGTCCAATATCTACGCAACCTATATGGCACAACTGCATGTAGGAAAAAGAATATGTTCTTAAAAAAAATTCTACTAATTCCAAAAATATGGCCATCAATTCAACAAACATTTATTAGAATGTTAAAGTTATAGAGTGTTCTTGTTCTTTAATATTGAAATAGATCTATGATCTTATCAATGTGATCACTCCCTCCATGATACGGCTCACACCCCCTCCATTTGGTGGGGCATTCACATTGCCGACGGCCTTCCTTCAGATCGCCTGACTATGTGTGGCTGTGGGTGCAGACCATGAGCTGCCTTTTGTTCTTCTTCACCCTTACTCCAAGGCACAAGTCAGAAACTTGCTGGGTGAGGCCCTTTCTGGTCTCTCTATGTAGCAGCCCTGTTTTTCTCTGCACATTAGTTTATACTATTTTATATTTATTTACTTTTGTGTATCTTGTGTCCCTACTAGAAGAATGTATGTTCTGTAAGGGCAAGGACTGTCTTTGTATCATTGGAACCATAAATGCCTTGCTCTCCCCATAGTAGCCTCTTCATAAATATTTGTTACATTTCATTGAATTAGATTTCTTAGAGAATCTACTCTTTCTATGATTCATTGCTATATAGCTTCATCAAGAGAATACTGATATTAAAAAGTAGGGATTTTGTTTCAGGGAGAAGCTTGGGGTAATTGAAAGCACAGTGGAATTTTCCAACTAAAATCTAGTCGATCTGTTTTCTTATTCCTATTCAATTTTGTGTTCAGCTCATTGTCTGTTGCAAAGATATAGATACCAATAGAATAGCTCCATGATCTGTTCATACTACTGCATTGCATAATCTAGATCATAGTCTTTATCTAATCAAACCAAATTCTTTTGAATGACTTTAAAAGTCATTTAGGAGTCTCAGAAATGTTTTATGGTTTGATAAAAGCAACATAATGTAATCTACAAGTAAAACTATCTGGAGGACCTCATAAGCCACAGGGAATCTCTTCTATTTGTAGTCTGTGCTGGACAGAGGCAGTTTGGTGGTGCATATAGATGGCTGGGCTTGGAGTCAGGAATATCTAACTCCAACCTTTGACACTTACTAGCTTTGTGACTCCTGGGCAAGTCACTTAGTCTCTGCCTGCCTCAGTTTTCTCAACTGTATGACAGAGATAATAATAGCACCTTCTTCACAGGGTTAGTGTGAGGATCAAATGAGATAGAATTTATAAAAAGCTTAGCACAGTGTCTGGAACATAGTAGGTGCTTAATAAGTCCTTGTTTCCTTCCTTCATTCCTGGACATCCTTTAGGATAGTGATACCTACAGTGAGCATACATCTACTTGTTTTGTGCCTTCTTGATATTAGTAATCAAGATCATCAGTTTATCTGTTGTTTCATCAGTCTTATGATATTCATATAAGCATGTGAGAAATCTTATTGATAGAGAGCCTCTAAGGTTGGGGATAATACAGTGCTTTTTATAGCCAACAAATAATATTTATAGTGCGATTTTATATTCTCTACATTTTTAAGACAGTTGTATAACTGTCAAGATGTATTCTGTTGTTGAATATTATTTATAAAAGACTGCTTGTTGTGTATGTACTGTTTGGTTTATATTTTTAAATTGTTGTTTTACATTTTCATCAAGAATACCCTTGATAATACATAACTTATTATCATAAAGGTTTTGTAAAGATGAAAAGATTGATGTGAATCATTAGTTATTTTATCGATTTTTAATTATCAAGCATCAATCTTTTTCTGTCTCCCCCCCCCCACATGCATACACTATAAGAAAAAAAAGAAAAGAAATACAAAACTCTTGTAACAAATGAGCATAGTCAAACAATACCAAGCTGCTGTTTAATCCATCCTTTTTTCTCATTAGGTGGGTAGTATTTTTCGTCATTTGTCCTCTGGAATAATGGTTGCTCATTGCATTGATTAGAGTTAAGTCTTTCAAAAATTATTGGTATTGCAGTATAAATTATTTTCCTTGCCACAAAGATTTTTCCCATTTTACTCTTTCTCTTCTAGTCTTAACTGCATTGGATTTGTTTGTGCAAAAAAAAAATAATCTAGTGTTATATAACCAACTTGTACATTTTTTCTTATGTGATCCTCTCTGTCCCTTGTTTGATCATGGACTCTTCCCCTATCCATAAATCTGAAAGGTAATTTCTTCCTTGTTCCTCTAATTTATTTATGGTGTAGCATTTTATATTAATTTGGCAAATGTCTTGGCATGTGATGTGAGTTGTTGATCTAAAGTTAATTGCTAGCATGCTGATGTTCAGTGTTCCCAGCAGTTTTTGTTAAATTCTTACACTACTTCTTATACTACTATGTCTAAGCTATTGTGTTTGCTTCTACATGTCACATACCTAATCTGTTCCCCTGATCCTTTCTGTTTTTTAACTGGTACCAAATTGTTTGGGTGATTTCTGCTTTGTAGTACACTTTGATATATGATACTACTCAGGTCCTTCCTTTCTACTTCCTTCCCACTTTTTTTTTTTTATTATTTAATGATCTTATTTCCTGTGACATTAGTGACTTTTGTCTCTCTGGATGAATTTTGTTATTTTTTTCTAGTTCTACATAAGTATTCCTTTTATAGTTTGATTGGTATGGTACTAAATAAGTAAATTAATTTAGATAGTATTATCATTTTTTATCATATTGACTTGGCCTGCCTATGAAAAATTAATATTTTCCCAATTATTTAGGCATGCATTTCTTAAAACAGTATTTTGTAATTTTATTCATATAGTTCTTGTGCATATTTTGGTAGATAGATTCCCAAGTATTTTTCACACTCTTCACTTTTTTAAATGGAATTTCTCTTCTATCTCTTGCTCCTGGATTTATTGGTAATATACAGAAATGCTAATGATTTGCATGGATTTATTTTACATCCAGCAACTCTGCTGAAGTTATTATTTTAATTAATTTTGAGTTGACTCTCTAGGGTTCTCTAAATATACCATCATATTATCTTCAAAAAGTGATTTTTTTTTGTCTGTTCTTGTTTCCTCAATTTCTTTCCCTTTATTCTATTGCTACAGTTAGCATTTCTAGTACCATATCAAATAGAAGTGGTGACAATGGATAGATGTCCTTGCTTAACCTCTGATCATATTAGAAATGACTCATTTATCCCCATTACCTATTAATGTTGGTTCTTGGTTTTAGATATATACTATTTACCATGATAAAGAAAAGTACACTTATTTCTACATTTTCTGGTGTTTTGAACAGAAATTAGTGTTGTATTCTCTTGAAAGTATTTTCTTCATCTATTGATATAATTATATTATTTTTGTAGGTCTTGTTATTAATATAGTTATTTATATTTATGGTTCCTCTAATATTAAGCTGACTCTGCATTACTAGTATAATTCCAACCTAATCAAAATATGTAGTCATTATGATATGTTGCTGCAGCCTCTTTGCTAATATTTTGTTTAAATTTTTTAAATCAATGTTCATTAGAGATAATGTCGGTAATTTTCATTCTCTGTCTTAAATCTCCTGAGTTTAGCAGTCAAGACCATATTTGTGTCATAAAGGAATTTAGTAGGTTCCCTTCTACTGCTATTTTTGTAAACAATTTGCATAATATAGAAATTAATGTTCTTTGAATGTTTCATAGAACTATTCAAGTTATAAGTTTTATTAGTATATAATTGGGCAAAATCAGTTTCTAATGATATACTTTATTTCTTCCTCATTTGTCATTCTTTTTCATTTTTGATACTGATAACTTGGTTTTCCTCTCAAATTAGCTAGTAGTTTGTGTTTTTATTTAAAAACTGGTCTTAATTTTTATTTGTTAGTTTTTTTTTTATTTCATAACTTTATGATATCTTTATTTTGGTATTCACTTTGGGTTTTTAAAAATTTCTTGGTTTTCTGGCTTTTTTAGTTGCATGTCCAATTCATTGATCTTTTATTTCTTTTGTTGAATAAAGTCTTTAGTGTTATAAATCTTTGCCTCAGAATAGCTTTGGCTGCATCCTAAAAATGTTGGTATGTTGTATCATTGTTGTCATTATCTTTAATGAAATTAGCTATTGTTTCTGTGATTTTCTCTTTGACTCATCAGTTCTTTAGAATTAAGTTAAATATTTAGTCTCCAGTTAACTTTTTTTTTTTGTTGGACCATTATTAAATATACTTTTAAAATTTTATTCCATTTGTTTACAGATAAATATTGCAAATATTTATTTATTCATTTATTTTATTGCATTGTATAAACACATAAATGATGTGTTTAATATTACTCTTTTTCTGCATTTATTTGTGAGGTTTTTATGACCTAATAAAAGCCCTATGACAGCTAAAAATATATGTATGGTTCCTTTCTATTCATTGCCAGAGCTCTGTCATATCTAACTTTTCTAAAATTCTATTCAAGCCTTTATCTTCTTTCTTGTTTATTTTTGGTTAGATTTGTTTAGTTCTGAAAGGAGTATACTAAAATCCTCCAGTATTATAGTTTTACTGTCTAATTATGCCTATAAATAATTTACTTTTTCCTTTAAGTATTTAGATGCTATGCCATTTGCTGCTGGAGTCAAAGTAGTAGCACTGACAACCTGTTCTTCACCATAGTCTGAAATCCTCTCTCCTGAATAGAGAGGTACACCTGAGATCTAAGTCTCAGATCCACTCTGGGGGACTGGAATGACCATCCTGAATTGCTGATCCTTGCCTGTAAGTCAAGTATCAGATCCCCTCCTCTGGGAATTAGCATTTGAGTGGTCACTGAGAGGCCCTACTTCCCATCTGGGAGTTAGAGTATCAGATCCCCTCTCCTCAGGGATTTGGGTTTGGAAAAACAATGCTGAGGCTTTGTTTACCTGCCATCCGAGTCCCAGGAGTAGAATAGAGCTGCAGCCTCTACCTCTGGGAGCTGAATTATAGTGGTCAGAGAAGCAGAAGATTCACAACACCACCATCATGGCTGGTCTCCAAAGAATCATTTGTTATTTATATCCTTTTTATTACTTTTTTAAAGACATTAGTAATATTTCTAGTTTTTTTCCAGTTGCTTGATATCTGTCAGATATCAAGAGTCAATCCCACAATATTCTAAACCTGCATAACCTCCAGAACAGACCTCTATGTGTTCATTTGGTCTGGTATAGTTACTTTTCCCATCTTTGTTTTCTTTAGTACTCTTTCTATTTCCATGTGGAACACATTGTGTTAGCATCTCAAATTGGTAGACTCTAGAATATAGTTCCCAATAATACTCTATTGTTGTATGTTCTGAGGTTTCTTATGGCTCATAAATTCTATTCATTCATTCAGTCAGTCAGTCATCATTTACTAAGAACCTATACTTAATATGCACATTACTTGGGGGTTAAACAAAATTTAGGTAAGACATCCCTACACTCATGAAAGTTAGTAGCAAAAAAATGCAAATAAAACTGTAATGCATGCTATCACATGAAAACTTTAGTGTAGAAGTACAAAACAAAGTATTTTGTGAGGTCCAGGAGAGTTGTGAGAGGAGAGGTGGTTCAGAGAAGGCTTTATGAAGGAATTGATATTTGAGTTGGGCTTTAAGGGATAGATAAGAATTCAATTGGCAGAGAAAGAGATAATAATAGAGGCACAAAAAACAATATAAGCAAAGGAATGGAAACAGTAAGGCATTAGGGATGTTCAAGGACAGAATAATCCAGTACAGTTGGCACAATGAGTGCATGGCATGAAGGGGAGAAAGGCTAGAAAGGTAGAGTGACTCTGTTAGTTTCTTCAAGTGCTAACATTTTATGCTGTAATGCTCTGATGCTTTTACATTCTATGTTCCAATTTTCCTTTAATCTCTATGGTTCAATGATCTAGGATAGAAATAGCCAAGGGATATTTTGGTTGCAATATTACAGGACATATAGAAATGTAAGGGTCTTGCAAACCACTAAATGCGGGTCTTTGTTCTTTGCTACCTAGTCATTAAACTTGATTCACTTTATCTATACCAGGAACTCATCTGGACTTCAGTCTAACCTAAAATAGAATTGCTTGATTCTTAACCACCTTGTATTTTCCCTAAGGTTTCTTTCTTGCCCTGCACTCATAAACCCATTTTGTAAACAATACATTTGTGGAGCAGAGAGAAGCATATTTCTATGGACTGCTGGCTATTCCCAAGAGCGGGCACCTGAATAAACAACATGATCAAACCAGGTCATAAGTTTGATTATTGAAATGATCCCAGAGTGAATGGGTACACTCAAATACTGCAATTTAGAAAGCAAATATGACTTGAGTGTGTCACATAGTCTGAACACCTCTAATTTACATGAGTCAACAAGGTGGGCGAAGAGCAGATAAACTGTCTCTAATTAACCTTTCCTTCTAAACCAAAATTCCTCTGTTCCATCTTGATTTCATTTTGGCCTGTGAAGAAATTACCCTTCACTTTCTGGTAGTTAGGAATTATATGTGGGTATAACTAACATTCTATATTCAATGTTCTAACATTCTATATTCTAAAGTACTTTCCAGCTCTAACATTTTAAGTCATAAGGTTCTCCCAGCTCTACATTTTATGTTCTAATGCCCTTCTAGCCCAAGCATTCTATATTCTAAGGTCCATTCCAACTTGATCATTCTAGAGTTCTATAAAATTCTTTGTCTTAGATTGATGGTTACAAAGTAGAGGGTAAAGTCCATTCTGCTTCCTGACTTAAATAGTAAGTATTGAATGAGTTCAGTGAGGAATGTAGTTGAGGAAAATCTGATAGAAAGGGTTAGCCATGAAGGATGGTTAGTATTTCATAGAATCTTAGATGTGGACGGTATCTCAGTCCAACCCATACCTAGAGCATAAACACCCTCAATAATCCAGTCTTAGTGACTTCCAGTAATGGAGAATTAATTACTTCCTAAGGTGACCCATTTTATGGAAAGCTCTAATTGTTAGAAAGTTGAATACAGGTTCTCTCTACCCCCTTTATGCCCCTCACCAGAGTCTTCTCTAGGATAAATAAGGAACCCCTACGTCTGACCAAACTTCTTTATCTTCTTGTGCCTTTTGGGATCTCATGGGTCTGTTATCACCATCTATCATGAGGTTGAACCTCAAGGGAGAAGGTCAAACAATATAGTCTTGGGCTTCCCTCAACAAATTTCAGCTATTTATATTGTACCTGTACTTACTGTTCAGTGCTTAACATACTCTCATCCTCTTGTATTTACCCCATCCCAGTGATTCTGAATCACTGGTGGCCTACGTACAAACTATGTTTCCCATCTTTAACTCACCACTCCTTCATGTTTATCCACCTCAAACTCACCTCACAAAGTTCCACTCCAGATCTGCCCTCCCCTTCCAGTGGACCCACTGGAATGCCTGTGCCACAGTGAATTAACTTCCCTTTATCTTAAACTTGTTTCGTTCTCCTTCCTTCATTTGGCCCTCACTGAAACAGGGTTCCTTATTACACCACTTCCCTTTCTAATACGGGCTATACTGGTGGTGGATATGTAAGCTTTAAGTATTCCAAAGTGGTTTGATCCAGGGCAAAGTCTGATCGCTGCCCTTCTCATCTGAACTCTGCAAGTTTCTGACCTTGATTTGGGTCTATGCAACACTCTTGTTGGCTTGAGTCTGGTCGGAGGTCCCATTAGACTGCTGCTGGACTCAGATCCCACTGAATTTTCTCAATCTTTAGTGTAACCCTGTTTCCTCTGAGTTTTTTTTTTTTGTATAGCATGAGAACAGCTGCATAGTAACCTTTCATTTATTTGAATACAATGTCAACAACATTGAGTTTAATGCTTCAATGATCTGTAATTATCAGTGGCTGTACTAAAATATATTGCAGTACTTTTATAACTTAGTAGAGGTCTTTATGAGTTGTTGTGGCTAAAAATATCATGATTTAGGAGACAACCTGGTGATGATTCTTTCTGAACTTAACTAGGCTAGTTGTCAGATAATAGACATACAGTCTTTCACTTGGCCTATATTCAAAGCATTACCAATTTGATAGTCCCTGCCCAGAACTTACCCTTTACTAGAATAACCTTCAGGAACCCAGGGCCACCACCATTTCATGATAAGTTCTCAGAATAAGACATTAGTGAAGGCAGCATTTATTGATCTACTAAATGGAAGCCCAGTAGTAGACAATATTATGAAATTGGAGGAGTTTCTTTTGGCCACCCTTACCCTGATCTTACTTTAGGTGTCCATAGATGGACAGAAAGAGGAAATAGATGAGGAAATCAGGAAATTGATCACAACCCTGACACAGAGGGATGTTACAGTGGTGATGGAGGACTTCAGTTATCCAGACATATACTGGAGTTTTCACTCTTTCTGCCAAAAGTGGAACAGCAATTTCTTGACTTACCTTAATGATAATTTCATTCCTCAAAATACGGAGGAACAAACAAGGCAAAATTGTATTCTGAATCTGATTGTTCCCAACAGGGAGAAACTGATTTCTGTAGGAGGAGTCATGGGAGATTTGGAAGGAAGTACATGTTCACCCTAGATTTGGGGAGAGCAGATTTCAAACGGTGGATCTTTGGAACTAGAATGCTGTGGGGTTAGTCAACCCAAGGAGAATGAAAAACTCCCAAGAACAAAATTCTGAAGACATTAAAAAAAAAATTCCAATGAAGAAGAAAAAGGGCAATTGTTCAAAGAACTATGTGTGACTACATATCTAATTCACCAATCAACTTAAATTTTTAAAAGAAACTTAGAGGGGCGGAGCCAAGATGGTAGAGTGAAAGCAGTGACTTGCTTGAGCTGTCCTCCAAACCCCTCCAAATACCTGTAAAAAAGGCTCTAAAATAAACTTAGAGAAGGTAGAAGCAAAATAAGGTAACAGAATAAAAACTAAAGCATAGTATGGTGATATAAGAATGGTGTCAAGGGCTGCTAAAGCTCAGAATAAGCTGAGGCTGGCAACAAAAATTAAGGACAGCAAAAGGGTTTTTTAAATTTTGTTTTTGAAGGGTTTTTTTTTAAGCTATGGTGGGGAAAAGGGGGAAAATCAATAGAAGGATATGACCACTGCTCAAGGCAAATGGGATAACAAATGGAAGAGCTCCTCAATCCTCACTTTGTTTTTGTTTTCTGTATCAAGGAGGATGATCTTTGGATGGATTACGACAGAACAAATATAGCTAATAGGGAAATCAATACCCCAAATGGGTAAGGAGACAGCCTCCAGCTACCCTTGAAGAATTCAGGTCATTTGGCCCAGGTAAACTGTATCCTCAGATACTGAAAGAACTGAAATATGTAGTTGCTGAGCTACTGTCAGTTGTCTTTGAAACATTTTGGAGACTAGGAGAGGGAACATGGTTCAGAATATGAACAGGAAGTTTTCAGAGGAAGAAACCTAAGCTATTTATAGCCTTTTGAAAAAATGTTCCAAGTCACTAATAATTAGAGAGATGCAAATTAAAAAAAACTCTAAGCTTCCATCTCATAGTTATAAAATTGTCAAAGTTGACCCCAAAAAATGACATGTTGGAAGGGCTGTGTGGAAACAGGTACATTAATGTACTGTTGGTGGAGCTATGAACTTGTCTAGCTGTTCTAGAAAGCAATTTGAAACTATGCCCCTGAAATTATTAAACTTACTCTTTGACCCAGTGATATCACTGCAAGGCCCTATACAGCAAAGATATCAAAGAACAAGGAAAATCACACATATGTACAAAAATATTTATAGCCTTTTTTGTGGTGGCAAAGAACTGGAAACTAAGGCGGTACCCATCAATTGAAGCATAGCTAAACAAGTTGTGGAATATGAATGTGATAGAATACTAGTATGCGGTAAGAAATTATGAAGGAGATGGTTTCAGAGAAGTCTGGTAAAACCTATACGAGGGGCAGCTAGGTGGCGCAGTGGATAGAGCACTGGCCCTGGATTCAGGAGGACCTGAGTTCAAATCTAGCCTCAGACAAATAACACTTACTAACTGTGAGACCCTGGGCAAGTCACTTAACCCCATTGCCTAGCCAAAAGTAAAACAAAAAAAAAACCCTATATGAAATGATGCAGAATGAAGTAACAGAACCAAAAGAACAATATATACAACAACATTATGTAACTATTTATGGTTGCTGCCTTCGTTTTCAAAGAGGACCAAAATGACATATGTTAGCATCAAATTACAGTGTATCTGACTGTGGCTGATCAGACCAGTATGAGTTTGGAATGCTCCACCACAGTTGGGGCACAAATAGTCCATGTGAACATTTGGGGTGGATTCTCTAAATTTGCGCATCTCATGTTTCTTTTGAGCTACTTCAATTCTGCCTTGCTCATAGAGCACAGCACTTCTCTGATAAGGGCATGCCATGCTGGGCCATCCTGTCTCCCATGTCACACAATCAATTCCAGAGTTTTTAAGAGAAACTGTGAGAATGTCTTTGTATTATTTCTTCTGACCACCATGTGAGTGCTTGCCCTGTGTGAGTTCTTTTAAAATAGTTTTTTTAGGCAAGCGTAAGTTTGGCATTCAAACATGTCCAGCCCATCATAGTTGTGCTCTCTGTAATAGAGTCTGAATGCTTGGCACTTTAGTTAGAGAAAGGACCTCATCATCTGGTATCTTATCCTGCCAGGTGATCTTCAGAATCTTCCTAAGACAATTCAAATGGTAACGATTCAGTTTCCTGGCATGGCGCTGGTATACTGTCCTGGTTTCACAGACATACAATCATGAGGTCAGCACAATGGTTCTGTAGACCTTCAGTTTGTTAGTCAGTCTCATACCTCTTCTGTCCCACACTTTCATTCAGAGGCTCCCAAACACTGAGCTAGCTCTGGCAATGCGTGCATCAACCTCATTATTACACTGCCAAGGTAAGTGAACTTATCCACAGCATTCAAAACTTCTACATTTGCTGTAACCAGTGGTTCTATGCATGGTTGTTGTGGTGCTGGCTAGTAGAGTACCTGTGTTTTTACCAAATGAGCACTTGGGCTGTGTATTCCTTGTTCTTGCCACGTAACTAGATCACCTCCTTTCATATGATCATATGGAACATTTTCTTGATGATATCCCTTATAAGGGAGTGGGTTGGAGCCAATTCTAATTAGTTTGGGAGAGCCCATTGTTAAATTTTCATTGTGAGCATTCATTCTTCAAAAATTGGCAGTTGCTACAAATCAGTGCTTGATTTGTTGTTCTTTTGATTGTTTAGATTTAAGAAAATGTTACTAATGCAGATTTAAAAGCGTGTGTGCATAACTTTTTCCTGAGAGCCCAGTTATTAAACATTTAGCAGCATATCCCTATATTTCACCATAAACATTGCTTGAGCTCAGCAAGAATGTAGTAGAAGGCTCAGGGAATGAAGTTACCACTAAAGTTGGAAGCCTGGTAACTGTAGGCAAATAATAATAATAACAACAACAACAACAACATTTGTTTAGTGCTTTAAAGTTTTCAGAGCGCTTTATATCCATTATCTCATTTGAGCTTCACAACACTCCTGTCCTTATGCCACTTTTGTATGGAAATATGTTGCAGCTTACTTTTACCCATCATTCATCTTTTCATTATTCTTTGATCACCCCAACATTGATTCCTCAGATAGTGTGATCTGCCCATATTTGCAACTGTGAAGCATCACTGGGAGAACATTTTTCTTAAAGATAGGACTTTGTGCCACAAAGCAGCTGGACTTAGCCACTTGTTATCTTTAAAAATAGTGCACAGTTTCTCAAATGTAATACAGCCTAATCACTTCCTCTTATTTAATTATGAGTCCAAGTTAGTGTTCATCTGTAATGCCTGTATCAGACATATGAACCACCTGTCTGCATAGTCTAGGACCCAGAGGCTCCCAAACTTATTTGGCCTACCGCCTCCTTTTCAGAAAAGAAAAAATTACTCAGCACCCCCCAGGAAATCTGCTTTTTTAAAAAAATTTAAATTTAATTTTTTTTAAAGATTCGTGTATTTGTTTTTAGTTTCCAACATTCACATCCACGAGATTTTAAGTTCCAGATTTTCTCCCCATCTTGTCCCTCCCCCAACCCCAAGACAGCATGCATTCTGAGTACCCTTTCCCCTAATCTGCCCTCCCTTCTATCTCCCCGCTTTCTGTTATCCCCTTCCTCTTCTATTTTCCTGTAGGGCAGGATATGAAATCTACTTTCTTTAACCCTTTAACTTTTTTTTTTAAATTTGCGTCATTTCAAACTACTGCCACCCTCCCTGGATCATTCCAGTGCTGCCCAAGGTATAATATTGACCACTTTGGGAACCTATGTAGGCAAATGGCATTTTCCATTCATTTAGATTTTCTTGTATGGATGGTTAGACTAGTCTTCTGAGTATCCATGGATCTCATTGAGGAGGCTCTATAATGTTCTAGGGTTTAATGCAATCAGCACAATGACATACACAAATAGGAACACCTGATTTACCTCAGCATCTATAGGGAATTCCTCTTCTATTTGTGCTTTGTTTAATAAGTCTCTATCACAGTGGCAAATACTTTTTTTTTAAATATAAATCTATTTATTTTTAGTTTTCAACATTCCCTTCCACAAGTTTTTGAGTTCCAAATTTTCACCCCATCTCACCCCTCCCCCACCCCAAGATGTCATGCATTCTGAATATCCCTTCCCCTACTCTGTCCTCTCTTCTATCTCTCTCCCCTTCTCTTATCCCCTTCCCCTTCTATTTTCCTGTAGGGCAGGATAGACTTCTGTACCCCATTTCTTATATTTATTTCCCAGTAGCATGTGAAAACATTTTTTTTAAACATATGTTTTTAAAACTTTAGGTTTCAAATTTTCTCTCTTCCTCCCTCCCCACCCACCCTCATTGAAAAGGCAAGCAACTCAATATAAGTTGTACATGTGCAGTTATGCAAAACACATCCATAGTAGACATGTTGTGAAAAACTAACTCTATTTCCCTTAATCCTATCCTGCCCTCCCATTTATTCTATTCTTTCTTTTGACCCTGTCTCTCCTCAGAAGTATTTACTTCTGATTAACCCCTTTCCCAATCTGCCCTCCTTGTCCCCTTTCCCCCCTATTTTCCTGTAGGGTAAGACAGATTTCCATACCCAATTGAATGTGTATGTTATTCCCTCCTTAAGCCAAATCCTATGAGAATAAGATTCACTCATTCCCTCTCACCTTCCCCTGTTTCCCCTTCCACTGTAAGAGACTTTTCTGTTTTTTTTTGTGAGATAATTTACCCCATTCTACCTCTCCCTTTCTTCTTCTCCAAATATAATCCTCTCTCATCCCTTCATTTTATTCTCCAGATATGACCCCTTAATCTTCAACTCACCCTGTGCCCTCTATCTATCTATCTACATATACATACATATAATTTTTTTCCTCCAACTACCCTGATACTGACAAAGGTCTCATGAGTTATAAATATCATCTTTCCATGCAGGAATGTAAACAGTTCAATCTTAATAAGTCTCTTATGATTTCTCTTTCCTGTTTACCTCTTCATGTTCCACTGAGTCCTGTATTTGAAAGTCAAATTTTCTATTCAGCTCTGGTCTTTTCATCAGAATGCTTGAAAGTCCTCTATTTCACTGAATGACCATTTTTTCCCCTGAAGGATTATACTCAGTTTTGCTGGGTAGGTGATTCTTGGTTGTAATCCTATCTCCTTTGCCCTCTGGAATATTATATTCCATGCCCTGCGGTCCTTTAATGTAGAAGCTGCTAAATCTTGTGTTATCCTGATTGTGTTCCCACAGTACTTGAACTGTTTCCTTCTGGCAGCTTGTAATATTTTCTCCTTGACCTGGGAACTCTGGAATTTGGCTACAATATTCCTAGGAGTTTTCCTTTGGGGATCTCTTTCAGGAGGAGATCTGTGGATTCTTTCATTTCTATTTTGCCCTCTGGTTCTACTATATCAGGGCAGTTTTCCTTGATAATTTCTTGAAAGATGATGTCTAGGCTTTTTTTTGATCATGGCTTTCAGATAGTCCAATAATTTTTAAATTCTCTCTCCTGGACCTATTTTCCAGGTCAGTTGTTTTTCCAGTGCAATATTTCACATTGTTTTCTAATTTTTCATTCTTTTGGATTTGTTCTACTGTGTCGTGATTTCTCATAAAGTCACTATCTTCCAATTGCTCTATTCTAATTTTTAAGGAAGTATTTTCTTCAGTAAGCTTTTGGACTTCCTTTTCCATCTGGCCAATTTTGCTTTTTAGGGCATTTTTCTCCTCATTGGCTTTTTGGACCTCTTTTGCCATTTGGGTTAGGCTATTTTTTAAGGTGTTATTTTCTTCAGTATTTTGGGTCTCCTTTAGCATCACTCTCAGTTTTTCCTCTACTTCTCTAACTTGCTTCTCAAAATCGTTTTTGAGCTCTTCCATGGCCTGGGACCAATTCATATTTTTCTTGGAGGCTTTGGATGTAGGGGCTTTGACTTTGTTGTCTTCTTCTGGTTGTATATTTTGGTCTTCTTTTTCACCAAAGTAAGATAATATAGTCTGACTCTTTTTGTGCTGCTTGCTCATGATCCCAGCCAATTACTTGAGTTTTAAACTCTTTGTTAAGGTACGAATCTGCTTCCAATGTGGAGAATGTACTGTCCCAAGCTTCGGGGGTTTGTACAGCTGTTTTCAGAGATACTTGTAGGGACCTGTAAATTTTCAGTTCTTCCAAGGTGGTATGATAAGGGGCAAGGTGTTTACTCCTTTCCTGGCCTGCGACTACAAGTACTCCTTTCTGTCCTGTAACTGTGAGGAGGGGCTTCTCTCCCCAATCACTAAAAGCTCCACCAAGCCAGCACTCCTCCTCACCCCAGCACCGCTGCCCAGATCCAAACATGGGCAAAGGAAGAGATTCCTGCCTCAGCACTGGCAAAGAGATCCCTGCAATACCTCTCTGATCAGCCACTGGATTCCCCCTCAGTCTGTGGGCCGGAAGCTCGGGAAGCAGCTGCCCCCTCCCCCCACAGGGCCACACTCTTGGGGAATGGAGCTGAAACCCCGCCTTCCTTTCTCAGGCACCGACAGAAACAGACTTTTCCCACTGACCTTCTAAGTTGTCTTTGGCATTTGTGGATTGAGGAGTCTGGAAACCTCCACAGCTGCCCGAGATTCAGTCCTCTGAGGCCTGCTCCAGGTTTGCTGCAGCCTGCGGGCCCACGCTGCAGCCTGTGCACCCACGCCGTGCTGCGCTGGGCTCCCAGCCCGGCGCGACACACCTTTCTGATCAATCATCCACCTTGTCTTGGGCTGGAAATTTGTTTCACTCTGTCTTTTTGTGGGTTCTGCTGCTTCAGAATTTGTTTAGAGCCATTTTTTATGGGTATTTGGAGGGGTTTGGGGGACAGCTCAAGCAAGTCACTGCTTTCACTCCGCCATCTTGGCTCCGCCCCTGGCAAATACTTTTGATGAACATGTTTTCCTGTTATTCTAAATCAATATTATCCTTGGCCTCCATCTCTTTCCATTTTGCAAGAAGGTCAAGTGTTTGCTGATTTAGCAGTTTATGTGTTTTTTTTTAACCTCTTCGTCGTGGCACCTGTTATACATCTGTTAAACTTTTGCAGGAAAAAAATGATCATCAAGTCTTAATATTGTTGCCTTTTCCCATTTTTCTTCATCAGTGGCTCATTTGAATAGGTGAGGATGATGATGTTGTGGTTGTTCAGAGTATTTTTCTAATTGGCCTTCTAATTTGATGTTGATTTTGACCTTTTCCCTAAATTATCAATGATCTCAGTATGTACAACCAATTGATGCTAATATGACTCCCCATTCATTTCCTGTTAGCATATATAGTCAATTTCATCTTTTTGGTGGTGTTTTTCAGTATTTCTTATGTGTTGCACCTTTTTGACTCTTTTCTGGAAGAAAGTGTTACTGATACTGGAGGCTTCTGAGTAATCTAATGTTAGACCTCTTAAATTTCTCAAACTTGAACCATATTTCCCAACTTTTTTTGCCATCATCACTTGGGATAGTGTTCTAATTGAAGTTACTGAGTTTCAAAGTATATACTGACTTGGTCTGGAGGATTTAAAAAAGTTATCCATGGAATTCCTTAATTTCTTCCCCCTCTTTAACAGATGTTGTAATTATATTCATGATGATCTTTTTTGCTTATGTTCATCATGAGCACTGCAAGATAGGATGACCCTATCCTCTTTCTCCTTGTCTTGACTGCATGATGAAACAAACTCCCTCCCATAACCCCATTGTGTGCCTGTGAAGAGAAAATCTATAAAGTTCCTCTTCCATTTAGCAGCATTTGGGGGGTAGAAGGATCATTTAGTTCTGTTTATTGAGAGGGGGCAATGTTGATGTGTTTCAATTCATCCAGTAGTATGCCAATTTTTGGCCATTGAGCAAAGATCTCATATTTAGACAGCTTTAAATTATTTTAATTTTTAATAAACTGTGAATTCTTAGCCCCCTCTGCACTTATTGTACCTTGGTTGGTTACTGCATAGGTAGAAATGAGGGCCTAATATCTGATGTGTTTCATCATTATACGTTAGTATATACCAATTAAGTAGATAAGATTAAACATTAAAATAACTATAAGATACATATATCAGGATTTACTTATGAGTCAGTTGGTGCCAACTCAACCAGGCAAATAGATCTGGAGGCAGGAAAGATGAAGCTAGCAGCAAGTCAAGTTGGGGTGGTTGTAATTCAGGATTTTAGTGAGATGTAAAATTCTGGAGCATAAGCATGGTGCTTGGTTAGGTATGAGTTGGGAGCTCTGGAATATAGCTCCTCTTTGTAGTTCATGGACTGAACATGGGACCAAAAATCAGACATTTTTATCAGTTAGCAAGATCAGATTTAGGTAAAGGATAACAAAGTAAATCCATACTTGGATCAAGAGCAAAAGCCAAGAACTATCTGAAAAAGGACTTGGGAGACCTTGGTTAATGACACCAGCTCTGTACGTTGTGATATAATGCAGTGCTTGAGGAATATGTTGCTATGTTATGTTAGCACCTGGTAGGATCCCCAGAAAAGTTACCACAGGTTCATTGTATTTTATGGTTTCATATCCATTCAAAACCGTAGCACATGAGCCCTCACTGTAGACTGATGCATTTATTTTTTACTAGTGAGCTAGGGGACACAATTAGTAAAGGCAAATACATTTAACAAAACGATATAGTAAGAAAATTAACAGTGCAAAATTTTCCTCATAAATTTGAGGTATGCCGCCCAACAACTATACACATAATCAATGGGAAGAGTAGATATGCGGCTGAATCATGCATGAAGGGGTATACATGTGACTGAGAACACATGTGGATAAACTCACCTCTGAGGAACACATGTGACCAGGAAACAAACATAGAGAGATAACCCATATCTCTGTCGCTGCAGGGATGCTGATGTCTTCAAATAATGTTACTGTGTTGCCCTGTCTGGGCTTGTCTACTAGAGAGAGAGGCTGCCTCCTCCTGTCTCCACTATTAGAAATTGAGCTCCTTCAGAGCAAAGACTTTTGCTTTTCCATTTGTAACTCTAGTACTTAATATAGTGCTTTCCACATAGTAAGTACTAAAATGCCTTTTCATTCATTCATCTATCCATCCATCCATCTGCTCCTTCATTCATTGTTTCCTTGCAACAGTTTCTGAGCTTCATCTTTTTAGGGTTACTTTCTGGCCATCTCATCTCCAACATGCAAGGGTATGGTGACTAGGAAGCTTCTCCTTGGTAAGGACCTGCTGATCACTTTTTAGTCCTAACCAGTTACTATGAGCTACCACACCCAGCTAACAAAAGCCAAGTACCTCTTAAGACAAGGTTAAATCTTTAACCCCTGTCCTGGACAGTGAGATCACAGCCCTTTGTCCTAGACAACTCTATGGATGGGACTTAGAATTGGACAAGCAAACTCCTCTTTGTCTTGGCATACAAAAAGTAAGTGAAAGAGTCTAGGTTATTGTTTACCACCCATCCAGATATCATTCCTTGAGAGCAGAAGTGTCTTTTGTATCTTTTTGTATCCCCAGCATTTAGCACAGTGCCTTGCACCTAGTCCATGCTTCATAATGTTTACTGATTGATTAAGAATTATATCTGTCAACAGTAAAATCCCATATTTTTGGTGCTGTATTTTGGCAGGTAAAAGATTCTCTCTGTCATGGTATGGTATGGAAAGGTATGCTATGCCATGCTTGTATTCTGTGTTTTACTGTGCAGTGTAATAGTAATTGGCTGTAGGAGTAGCATTCAAGAACCTTCCACAACATTTAGAATTTAGACAGACACAAATGGAATAACAGAAAATTATCTCTGTAAGGTCATTCTTGGGTATACTGACATAGTCTTCCCTGCAGCTATTTAGTACTTTTTATCCCCTGAGCTCCAAGTTACTCTGTACCTCTCCAGCCATGACTATAGAATGCGCATTGATAACAGGGTGACCAGGGGAGATCATTCTCTCTGAGCTTCAGTTTCTTCATTTATGGAATGATTAATAATAAGTGAAAGACAGCCTATTAGGGTGCATAGGGAACCAGCCTTGGATTCAGGCAGATCTGGGTTCAAGTCCTGCCTCTGATACATATTACCTATATGACCTTGAGAAACCCACCTAACTTCTCAGTTGCCAGGACAACTTTTTAAGACTGCAAGTTGCCAGATGATTCCCAATCTGCTTTGGTAGGAGTTTCTTCAGTAGAAGTTTCCAAATAAAATCACAGGTCTGATGATGATGGTGATGATGATGGTGATTATGTGTGTTGATAATGAAACAACCTTCTCAAAGTCCAATTCATCATCTATGTCATAGTGAAGGTAGGAAAGGGATAGTAAAGTAAGGGAATACCAGCCAGAGTGATATACAGCAGGGACTTGGTGCCCTAAGCCCACCAAACTGGCTAGGAAAGCCAGGCAGGAACCCTAAATTATCGAGTTTTTAGGCTTTAGAAATACCACTGTCTGAGTTATGGTCCCAGCTAGTTTAATAAAAACTATTCTTATATTTCTAAGAAATAAACAGGGCAGCACAGGCTTGTAGGCTGGCCCACTTGGAGTCATTGTGATGATCAGCTTTACATGGATGGATGACAGTGGAGAAAGTGATGCTCCTTCATGGTTTGATATCACAAAAAGGCAAGATATAGTAGAACAAATCAGAAGTACCAATAACTCATCTGCTGGCAGTGCTTTGGTGCAGATGGCACTGCACACTAAAGTGGGCAATATATGAATGTGCATGAAATAGACTGAAGTCATACACATTTCCATTATGTGCCAATATTATATCATAAATTAGTAGCAAAAGTCTCTCTGGTGTGTCTGATCCCATCTTTCTTAATAGAAAGTACTACAATTATTTCTAAAAGATGAGAACACCAGTGACCCTTATAAATATTGACCAATTATTTGTGTAATTTATACAAAGAATGTACAGCTTGTATCACTACAAAAAAAATCTATAAACACTTGCAAGAAAGCATTTTATTGTCAGAAGAACAAGAATGTGCCCCCAAATTCTAGGGGTATAGAAAGCAACTCATTTTTCATTTGTTGATTTTTTTAAAGGACCACCCCTTAAGCTCAATGTTTGCGTTGCCTCTTATTAATTATTGCAAAACCTTTGACTCTGTTTGAGAAAAAGTATTTTGTAAACTTTAAAATGTCATTTCAAAAAATGTGAGCCATTGCAATTAATAGTAATGGTCTCTTTTGCAGCCTTTCTCCTGGTAGTCTACTCTGGCTCCTTAAGAGGTTTCAAGTGCCATTTGTATTATATGTTCTACATTCTTCTCTCAAGAACTTTCTGAATTAGAAAGATGGACTTCATCTTCAAGGGGTATCAAAGACTATAGTTACTAAAGATGTAACCTTTCCCTACCTGGTCCCCATATTCCTAGCCTTTAATTGTCTCATTCTTCTGAGCAAGGCTGATGAGTCTTTAGTGCAAAGTTGGACCAGAACCCTGATACTTCTCCATGTTGTCCCTCCCCTCAAAATATGGTATTTAGAATTGGCTAACTATGCAGGCATATGCTAAAAGTATCCTTAGGCATTTAGCGTATTAAGATGACCTGAACTTTAAAATATTTATTAAGCGTTTGTTATGTGCTAAGCCCTGGGGATATGAATATAAAAGCAAAGAAAGTTCTTACCTTCAAAGAGCTAGTATTCTAATAAGGGCAATTACAAATAGAGGAGCAGTGACCAGGAAGAAGTACTTTTGATTTGCTTAGTTATGGAATGGTGGCTAGTCTGCTGTTAAGGCTTTCAAAGAATAGGGAGTGAAGTGTTGCATGATTCTAGTATTCCTGAAACAGTGGGCCAGGTGAAGTAATCACTAATCAGAATAGCAAAGCCCCAGGATGCAAGTTCAAAGATAAATGGGTTAAAATCTGGTAACTATTGAGAAGATATCTGGGAAATGGCATTGTAACTCAAGAATCCTTAGTTTGTAGTCCTTGAGTTTCTACTACCTTTCTCTGCAATCTTGGTAAAGTGACTTTCCCTCTCTGGGCCTCAGCTTCCTCATCTTTCAAATGAGGGTGTGGAGCTCAACAATATTTAAGGCCCTGTCCATCTATGACAGTTCATATATTATGTAGCCTTGCCATCATAGTTGTCTTCCCATGATAAATACTTAATAATGTCTGCTATATTATAAAAATGTTCTTTAATCTCATATTTCTCCATTTGCCTATAATTATATATCTAGGCCCTCCTCCATGTATTTGGAGAATGTTTGAAAATAAATTACTTTGCAAATTCGAGGACCCAGAAAAAATCACCTTTCAGATCTATGGATTAGGGAAGAGTTCATAACAACAACAACAACAAAAAAAGAGAGAAACATAGAAAATAAAATAGACAATTTTTATTATATAACATTAATTTTTCTTTTGGAAAAAGAAATCCAGTGCAGCTAAGATTAGAAGAAAAACAGTCAAATGGAAAAAATCTTGACGATTTTTCTGATAACGATCTACTTCCAAAATATATAAAGACCTGATTGAAATTTATAAAAACAATAATAGCCATTCCCAATTGATAAATGATTGAAGAATATGATCAGGCAGTTTTCTGAGGAAGAAATCCAAGCTCTCTATAGCCATATGAAAAAATGCTTCAAAAAACTAATGGAGAAATGCAAATTAAAATGGTTCTGAGGTTCTATCTTATACCCATCAGATTGGCAAAGTTGACAAAAAAGAAAAATGACCAGTGTTGGAGGGGCTATAAGAAAACAAGCACATTGATGCACTTGTTGGTTGAAGTCTGAACTGGCCCAGCCATTCTGGAAGACACCTTAGAACTATGCCCCAAAAGTCACTAAACTGCATAACCTTTGACCCAATGACCCAATAATATCACTACTAGGCCTATACTCCCAAAGAGATCAAAAGAGGAAAAAGTCCTTTATATACAAAAATAGATATAGCTACTTTTAGTGTTGTGGCAAAGAACTGGAAATTAAAGGGGGTCCCCATCAATTGGGGAATTCCTAGACAAATTGTATTATATGAGTGTGATGGAATACCATTAGTATGTAAGAAATGATGATGGGGACAGTTTCAGAGAAACTTAGGAAGACTTGAATGAATTGATACAGAGTGAAGCAAGCAAAACCACAAAAATAATTTATACTATAATAACAACATTGTAAAAAAACTATTTTGAAAGATTTACGAATTCTGGCCTATTCAGTGATCAACACGATTCTGGAGGAGTGATGATAAAGAACGCTACCCACCTCTTGACAAAGGTGATGGACTAAATATGCAGAATGAGACACGTTTGTAGACATAGCCAATATGGGAATTTGCTTTGTTTGATTATGAATATTTGGTTACAACAATTTTGTGTTTCTCCACCCCCCCCCAACCTTCAAGAATGAGAGTAGGGATAGAAGGGAGAAAAAAACAAATGCTTGTTAATTGAAAAATAAAATTTAATTTAAGAAAGAAAATGATGGGTTTTGTGGGGGAAAATATGTATAACTGGGTATGGTAGATCTCTCCATCTCTACTGGAATGTTGTAAGGTAAAGGATGTCCTATTATACCCCATATTGGCAAAAAGCCTTGCACTTGTGGCTCAGCTGCCTGTCATCAACTGTAACTGAAGCACCAGTATCAGACACAAGCATTACACATCCCAGAGAGATCATAAGAGAGATCATAAGATTTAGAGCTAAAGGGACCTCAGAGACCATCTGCTTCAGTCACCTTATTTTACACATGAAGAAACAGAAGTCCAGAAAGGGGAAGCTCACTGCTAGCAAGTAGCAGAGACAGGATTCAAACCCAGATCCTGACCCAGATCCAGTTCTCTTTCTACATTATACCACAGTGACATCATTAAAAGATACCACTTCTTTTGAAAGGATCACTTAGAAACTGTGAGCTGATGAGGCATTTGAAAAGATTTGAGGTAATTACCTTTAATATGGTGGTAAATCACAGGATTAACTCTTAGCCCTTCTCTCTCTGATCTTTTTTCATTCCTTAGATGAAGGATAAGTCACACCAATCTTATAAGTTCATACATCTATCTTTTATGTATCTGTTTGCCTTAATCTTATGAGTTGTAGGGATCTGCAAAATAATTGTAGTAATTCTTACTCCCTCCTCCTCCCCCATTAATGATACCAAGAAAAAGCCTCAGATGAAAGGCACATTATTAATATTCAAAGAATAAGCCCATATAACCATTTTAACATATACAGCTAACAATGGGCCAAATTGGCTTTGTGGAAGACAGAGAGCTGGCATCCCAAATTAGTTTGTGTAAAAGCAGAAATTCTTCCCCCAAAGGTCTCCAAACCATTCTCAAAGAATATCCTGATTATCAATAATGTCTTATAGCTTTATAGGAACATTACTGCCTTTGTTGTCTGAAATGCAGAATCAGCCACATCTGGCAAACGTCCTAGAGAGAAAAAGTCTTTCATTGAGTGTATAATTCCAAATGGTTAAATAGATAACACCAAATGGTAATCGCACCACTCTTCAAAATAACACTAACTTTACTTCAATCAGAAACAATGCTTTTTGTGTCTTAAAAATATCTCCTGGTCCCTGATTATTTGGAGAGAGGGTTTGTGCATGTTTGAACCTGTGGATTCTGATGCAGAATTAAATTCAATGTACTGTTCTTCCATTGAAGTCCTCTTCCATTGTCTCATTTGGCATGCACGTATCCCAAGATTCTGAAAGGCAATGTCATAAACTCTGGCAAGTCCTACCAAGCTGAAAAGGCTTTGAGGATGGCCTGGCAATGGTCTCTATGTCTGCCCTCTGGAAACAAGTCTAGTTAAGTGTGAAGAGGCTCGTCATTAGAAGTGGTTTTACCGGGGCTGCATTATTTTTTTTTCAGCCCAGCAGTTCATAAAACCATATATTAGGGTGTAAATAGATTGCAGTTAACTTTGATTGAGGGAAGAATGACACTGGAAAAATTATAGGTCCTTTGATCCAGCTCTGGTCTTCCTCCTGAGCTCTCGTCCTGTATCACTAACAGCCTAGCATTTTCCATAGGATGTCTCATAGGCAAACACTACATGTTCAAAATAGAACTTAATATCTTTCCCTTCAAACCTTCCCCTCTTCCTAACTTGCCTATTTTTGTCAAAGGTATCACCATCTTTCCAAATCATCTTGGAGTCATCTTTGATTTCTCACTCTTCCTCACCCCACCACATCTAATCAGTTGCCAGATCTAACCAACTCTACCTTCATATCATCTCTTAAATCTGTACTCTTCTTTCTACTCCTACAACCACCTTCCCCACCACTCTTAATTGGTCTGCAGACCCCAAGTCACTCCCCTCTCCAAACCACATAACTGCCAAAGTCATATTTCAACGGAGGTCTGACCATGGCACTCCCCTGGTCATGAATCTCCAATGTTTCTCTCATTTCTAGGCTGAAAAGAAGAAAAAGCCCTCTCTGTTTGGCACTTAAAGCCCTTAACAGTCTGACTCTGGCCTACCTTTCTGGGTTTAGTATACTTTGCTCCCCCTCACACAACATTTCTGCCAAACTGGCCTTCTTGCTGTTCCTCACACCTATATTCCAATCCCCATCTTTTTGCCTTTGCGCAGGCTGACCCCATGCCCGGGATGTATTCCCTCCTCACTTCCACTGCTTAGAAACCCTGACTTACTTCAAAACTCAGGTCAAATGTTACTTCCTGCCTGAAGGCTTTCCTGATCTCCCCATTTACTAGTGTTCCACCCAAAAAATTACATTGTATTCATTTCGTATATACATATATGTGCACTTATCATCTCCCCTATAAGATATGAGCTCACTGAGGAAAGGAACTGCTTAATTTTTGTCTCTTTATCCATAATACCTAGCATGGTGCTTGGCATATAGTATATGCTTAAATGCTTGTTGATTGCTTTATTAGCGTTGTGGAATAATAGATTTATATTTGGAAGGGCCTTAGAAACCATCTAGTCCATCATCTTAAACTGAGCTTAAATGATTTACCTAATGTTATGAGAGAAATTATTTCTCTCTTATATTAATAACCAATTATTCAATTAGGATTAAGGTTTTCCCTTTCTATTTCCTCATTCAGAAACCGGCCCCTGTAGGTTATTCAGTCAGTTTCTGAAGGATGTTGTTGATAGATGAACTTGCCCAAATCCTCTGGGTACATGCTTCTTGATCTTGGGTGGGACCCCACCCAACTAGAAGACCTTACAAACAGAACCCAGTCTAGGCGGTTTCTTGCCCTTAGGAAATAAGCCCCTATCCTTGGAACCTTTCATTGGAATTTAGGGTGACCCAACTTATGAAGGGGAAAATCAGCAAGAGTAGTCTGGGTTGAGATAGTAGAGATTGTTCAGATTGCTGGAGGCAGCTCAGTCTCATGATCTGGGCAAGTTCTCAGTAGGAGGAGCTGAAGACTTTTTGCCGACTTCTTCATTAATATGGCTACCACCTTGATTGTTAACCAATTGATTGTTAACCAATCAGTTGATTTCCCCCCCCCCAAGTATACTCCCTTTTCCAAAGGCTTTTTAGGTATTCAGTGTACTACAGGGTGCATCTTTGGTTTCTGAGACTGCCACTGACCTCGATCTATTAATTATTTGCTAGCCTTAATTAATAAATTGATGATTAATTACCCAGAAATTATGTCTCTCAGATTTTTCATTCCTCACAGTTACATAGATAGGAAGCAAGCAAATTCTGGATTTGAACTTAGGTCTTATAATTCTAAATCCAATGCTCTTTCCTCTGACTTAAATGTAAGGACGGTTAAGTGCCATTTTACAATTTGACACTAAGATAAAGAGGACAGAACATTTGGTCTAAAGAGCAGTACTGTGCTTACTTCTGTATGAATTATTGAATGGCAAAGATTCCCTCCCTGTGCTCTCCTCTATGAATGTCAAGTGTGCCATGTAAAAGAATTCTTTCCCAGATGATGTGCTCATCAGGCACCAGTATCCTTCTGCTTCTGATGGCAGCAAACTGAACAACTTCAGAAGAGGATAAAAGCTAAATGGCTTAGTAAGCATCTAGAATTTCCAGTCCACCTCAATTTTCTAGCCTGAAAGTGAAATCTGCTGCAATGATAAATAGATTTCTAGTGCTGAAGGGCTTTTGTACCAAACCACCCTGGAAGTCCCCCTTCTCAACTGTTAAGGTATCTCAAATAAGAAATATTTAACCTATTCTCTTATTAGTAGCCCCACTCTTTGATATATGTATAAGTTTTCTGTTTCCTTTTTCTCAAGATAGGCCGGCAAACATGTCTTATACAGTAACATTGAGAATGCAAGGGCTGGAAGGGTCCTTAGAATATGCACTGTTATAGACTATGCATTCTATAGAATAGAATGTTAATTGGACATTACCTGGAAACTAGCATATATAGCATAGAAAATGGAATGTTAGGTCTAGAAGGGACCTTGAAATATATTGTTAAAACATAGAGACATAGAGTATTAGAGATGGAGAACCTTAGAAAATATTGTTAGACCATAGAAACAGAGTATTGGGGATGGGAAGAACCTTAGAATCATGTAGTCCAAGAGGCAGAGCCAAGATGGCAGAGAAAAGGCAGGGACTTTCCTAAGCTCTTCCCCAAGCCCATCCAAACCCCTTTAAATAATGCCTCAAAACAAATTCTAGAGTGGCAGAGCCCACAAAAGGACGGAGTAAAACAGAAGGTTGGCAGGAAAGGTCTGTCACACCAGAGTGAGAGTGGAACACAGTCCAGCACACGCCTGGCCAGCATAGACCCAGCAAACCAAGAGCAGACCTTGGGGGGCAACTGAATCAGCGGCAGCAGTGGTGGTTTCCCTACCTCTCAGCCCACAGACAGTAAGGGGGTTGGACAACAGGTCAGAAGGCAATTACAGGGATCCCTTTGCTGGCACCAGGGGCAAGACTCTGTTGTATTGCCTATACTTGGATCAGAGTTGCAGTCCTGGGTCTTAATCTCATGGCAAGGAGGAGCACCAGCACACAAGAATGTGTGGCCAGAGGGAAGCAGGATCCCTGGTCACATTTCCAGGGTGGAAAAGAGTGTTTGTGGTCATTCACAGACCAGTGCACAAGCCAGGGGAGTAATACACACCTCTTTCTACATCATACCACTTTGAATTTCAAGAACCAAAAACTTACAGGTCCCTAGAATTACCTCTTAAAACAGCTGCTTAGAAAGCCCCAAGCTTGAGACAATGCTCCCTCCACTCTGAAATCAGAGCCCCACTTTAGCATAGAGTTAAAAGTGAAGAAATAGGCTGGTAAATGAGCAAATAGCAGAAAAAGATTCTGACTATAGAAAGTTACTGTGGTGACAGGGAAGATGAAAACACAAACTTTGAAGAAGACAACAAAGTCAAAACTCCCACAAAGCCTCAAAGAAAAATATGAATTGGTTCCATACCATGGAAGAGCTCAAAAAGAGTTTTTAAAATTAAGTAAGAGAGGTAGAGGAAAAACTTGGAAAGAGAAATTGTAGTGATGTAAGAAAATCATGAAGAAAGAGTCAACAGTTTGGTAAAGGAGGCACAAAAAAATACTGAAGAAAATAACTCCTTGAAAATTAGAACAGGCCATAAATGGTAAAAGAAGTACAAAAATCCAATGAAGAGAAGAATGCCTTGGAAAGCAGAATTGGCCAAATGGAAAAGTAAGTACAAAAGCTCACTGAAGAAAATAATTCCTTAAAAAATAGAATTGGGCAAGTAGAAGCTAATGACTTCGTGAGATATCAAGAAACAGTAAAACAAAATTAAAAGAATGAAAAAATAGAAGAAAATGTGAAATATCTTATTGGAAAAACAACTGACCCAAAAAATAGATGCAGGAGAGATAATTTAAGAATTATTGGACTACCTGAAAGCCATGATCAAAAAAAGAGCCTATTCATCATCTTTCAAGAATTTATCAAGGAGAACTGCCCTGATATTTTAGAACCAGAGGGTAAAATAGAAATTGAAAGAATCCACCAATCACCTCCTAAAAGAGGTCCCAAAATGAAAACTACTAGGAATATTATAGCCAAATTCCAGAGCTTCCAGGTCAAGGAGAAAATATTGCAAGCAGCCAAAAAGAAACAATTCAAATATTGTGGAGCCACAGTTAGAATCACTATTTTAAAGGATTTCTATATTAAAGGATTGGAGGGCTTAGAATTTGATATTCTGGAGTGCAAAAGCTAAGGAGTACAACCAAGAGTCACCTAGCCAGCAAAACTGAGTGTAATCCTTCCGGGGGTGGGGGTGGGGGAGAGAAAGAGAGAAAGAGACAGAGAGAGAGAGAGAGAGAGAGAGAGAGAGAGAGAGAGAGAGAGAGAGAGAGAATAGTCAGTGAAATAGAAGACTTGCAAGCATTCCTGATGAAAAGACCAGAACTCAATAAAAGACTTGACTTTCATATACAAGACTGAAAAGAAGCATAAAAAAGTAAACAAGAAAGAGAAATCATAAGGGATTCAATAAGGTTAAACTACATGGGAAAATGATACTTGTAACTCCTAAAATCTTTATCATTATTAGGCCAGTTAGGAGTTTACATTGACAGAGATAATGACTATGAGTTGAGTATGATGGGATGATTATCTTAAAAAGGGTGAGAAAGAAGAATACCCTGGGAGAAGGAGAAATGGAGTAGAATTATCTGACATTCTAAAAAAGCATGAAAGAGCTTTTATAGTAAAGGGGAAGGTGGAGGAGAAAGTGTGTGTGTGGGGGGGAGATGTGAACTTTACTCTCATCAGAGTTGGCTCAAAGAGGGAGTAACATACACACTCAGTTGGGTGTAGAAATCTATCTTACTATACAGGGGGATAAGAGAAAGGGTTGGGAATGATAGAAGAAGAGAGGGTAGATTGAGGAAGGCAAGATTCAGAAGCAAAACACTTTTGAGAATGGACAGGAGAGAGAGTAGGATAAATCGGTGGGGGGTGTGGGGGTGGAGAAATAGGATGGAGGGAAATACATAGTAATCATTACTATGAAAGAAATTTACAGCAAGTTTCTCTGATAAAGACCTCATTTTTCAAATATATGGAAAACTGAATCAAATTTATAGAAATAAGAGCCATTCATCAACTGATAAATGGTCAAAGGATATGAACAGGCAGTTTTCAGACAAAGTAATCAAAGCTATCTATAGACATATGAAAAAATGTTCTAAATCACTATTGATTAGAGAAATGCAAATTAAAACAACTCTGAGCTACTACCGCACACCTATTAGATTGGCTAATATGACAGAAAAGGAAAATGACAAATGTTGGAGGGGATGTGGGAAAATTAAAACACTAATGCACTGTTGGTAAGATCGTATACTGATTCAGCCATTCTGGAGAGCAAAGGGCTATAAAACCATGCATACCATTTGACCAAGCAATACCACTACTAGGTTTGTATCCCAAAGAGATAAAAAAGAAAAAAAGAAAAAAAGAAAAAGGACCTATGTGTATAAACATATTTATAGCAGCTCTTTAGTAGTGACAAAGAATTGGAAATTGAGGGGATGTCCATCAATTAGGAAATGGCTGAACAAGCTGTTGTATGTGATTGTGATGGAATACTATTTCACGTTAAGAAATGATGAGCAGATCCACATCCAGAGAAAGAACTATGGAGTCTAAATGTGGATTGAAACATCTCTCTCTTTTTTTTTTGGGGGGGGGGGTTCTTCCTAATGGTTTTCCCCTTTGGTTCTAATTCTTCTTTACAACATTACTAATGTGGAAATATGTTTAATATGATTATACATGTATAGCCTATATCAGATTGCATGCCGTCATTGGTGGGGTAGGGAAGGGAAGGAGGGAGAGAAAATTTAAAAGTGAAAATCTTATAAAAGTGAATGTTGAAAACTAAGAATAAATAAATAAATTTTTTTTAAAAAAAATGATGAGCAGGACACTCTCAGAAAAACATGGTAAGACTTACATGAACTGTTGCAAAATGAAATGAGCAGAACCAGGAGAACATTGTACACAGTAACAGCAATATTGTATAATGATCTACTGTGAATAACTTAGCTATTCTAAACAATAGTGATCCAAGACAATTCTGAAGGACTTATAATGAAAGTTGCTATCCATCTCCAAAGAAAGAACTGGTGGAGCCTGAGTGCATATTGAAGATATTTTTTCTTTATTTTCTTAATTTTTCTTGGGATTTCTTTTGTCAGTGCTTTACATAGTATGTACAATTTACATAGAAATGTGATTTGCATGACTACACACATATAACCTATGTCAAGTTGCTTGTCTTCTCACAGGGGTGGGTGTGGAGAGAGGGAGAGAAATTTGGAACTCAAAATATGAAAAAAGAATGTTAAAATTGTTTGTATATATAATTGGGGGAAAAATAAAATATTAAATTAAAAAAGAATCATATTGCCCACCTCACACATATGTAATGGATGGCCTAGCTCCATAACTCTGGGGTTACAAAGATCAGGTTCAGTCTTCAGGAGTTCTCATAAATCATTCTTAGGATTGTACCTCCACCAAGGATTTCTCCTAGGAATATCAAAATATGGTTCAGGTCTAGATCTTTTCAGAAAAGATAATGGACCCTAATGTTCCATGCAAACACTCAGGTAAACAAACTCATTGAATATAGAACAAGCTTTATTTCACCCCGAAGAATGTGATGCACAAAAAGCTAACACTCAAGGATATAAACAGATAAAAGACTCATTCCTTCCCCACAGACCTCAATCTTCTGCAGGAACCTGGACATATAGAGTTGTTAACTCCTCCCCCCACCTCAAAGGGGAAATTACTTCATTTCACTGGAAAATCAACTTCTTTCCCCCAAACATGAGTAATCCAAGTAATTCACAGCACTAGTCAAGGTCAAGGTCTAAATTTGCTCCTCAGTATCATATCTCTGTCCCTTACTGCTCCTGTCCTTAACTGGTCCAGTAACTCCTTCCAATCTCTCCAGGAGTCTTGGTCCCCAAATTCCTCCTGCCCAGGAATTCTTCTTGCTATTCTCTCAATACCTCTGGCCCCTCATATCTCTCTGGCAGAGCCCAAAATAGTCTAGGTCTCGCACTTCCTACTTCAGTGCTCTTCCCACTCTACTGTGAATTCATGGTAGATATACGTTAACTCAGCCACATTAGTGACCTGGCAACAGATTATTGTGAGTGTCATCTAAGGACCAGCCTAGCTAAGTTTGGAGAAGCTCATCCATCACATTGGCTACAGAGTGATAGATTTGTCAGCTCTTATAACACATAAAGAAGTCACTGCTGAAGGGTTGTGGGGTTTTGACCTGTGACAGTGAAAGGTGTACCCAAACCAATAATAATCACAGCTTCTTGAAATATACAACCAAAAAAGAATTAAGTTATTTCCCTCACTTTCTAATGAGCTATTCAAAGAGGAAAAGATCCAAATGAAAACTGACTACTAACTGGTGTCTTCATCGTTGTTTTCGACATCTTAGAGAACTAAAGTTTTAAGTCCATTGGTTTGGAAATCTTAGAGCAGAGATAAATTTGCTGAATAAATTTATATAGAAATCACACTGTGTAAGCTCAAGGTTACTGCTATTCTATCTCAATAATGGAGAAACACAGGATGCTAAATCCACACGTACTGAAAGTTCCCAGAGAGTTCCTAGAAGTGCATTCCAAGCTATGCAGGTCTCACTTTTGATATTATTGGCACAATCTATAGGTCACTGATACTGCATTTTAATTCCAAATTACTGTGCGCCAATCACATGACTGGTGAGCTGGCCAATTAGCAGCCTGAATTTGGAAGAGTTCTGTCCTTTTAGGCTCTCACCAACATATTCCCTTATTAAGGTCATCTAGAACATTGTGTTGGTGGACAGAGGAGGTTCAGAAATAAATAAGACTCAGTCCCTGACCTCAAGGAGCTTACAGTTAGTGTGCATATGTATGCCTGTGTGAATGTATATGTGAGAGAGAGACAGACAGAGATGGAGAAACGGAGACAGAAACAGGAAGGTGGGGCATGGAAGTAGGAGAGTCTGACCCATAAAATAACTGTAATGCAAAATAAAACCTAATAAGTGCATAAGAAAAATGCAAATGAAGTGATCGAGTAAGGGAGGTCTGAGGAAGGACAAGATTATTTCGGAGGGGGAAGTTTTTCTGGAAGAGGTACCATTTGAGCTGTCCTTTGGTAAGATACAAAGAAGAGAGAGAAAGGGGCAAAGAATTTCAGATAAAAGAAATTGAATGAACAAAGGCACATAAGAGAGAAAACACTGGGTGGTAAATAAGAGAATGGTGCCATTGACAGAAATAAGGATACTGGGAAGGGGGCAGCTGGTCCGGGAGCAAGGTGATGAGTTTGGTCCTAGACAGAATTATAGATTCATGTAATGTTAGTCTAGAAAGGATCTTAGAGACCATCTTGAGAATCACAGAATCATCTAGTTCTATATTCTAATTTTTTAGAGAAGAAAACAAACCCAGAGAAGGTTAGTGACTTAGCCAGGACTAGGACCTAGGTTTCCTGAATCCCAGGTCAGTGTTTCTTCCACTACACCACAATCCCTCTGGGCAGCCAGAGACATTTTCACCACCTCTTGTTTATATAATGATTCTCCTTTAGGATGGCTAATCCACTTCACCTGAGGTTCAAACTTTCAAGGCAGATCTTTCTCAGTGGCTTCTTTTTGAACTCTAGTTCTTGGTGTGGAGAAGGGCAGAACAAACACACTGGCATTGCCATCTGTTCTAAAAAAAATGTTCTCTTTCCTTGGCCGGCTGCAAACGCCCTATATGCAAACTGAGTGGGATCGCTGGGGATGGCAATGGTCCAAAATACTGGAATGCAATAGGAGTAATGATGAGGAAGATAAGCCAAATGCCTTCCAAAAACACAAGAACCTTCACCCATTAGTACAAAAGGCAACGCCTAGAAATCTCATTTACTTCTTTAGGGGAGAAAAAGACTTTGAACTCTCTTCCACAGTAGTTTAGGCCTATGGCCAACAAATGCAGTCATCAATATTAGAATCATCAAATCATAAAATGTTAGAGCTGCAAAAGACCTCTTATGTTTTACTACTGTGGGCAAGTCACTTGACCTCCATGGACCACAATTTCCTCATCTGTAAAATATAAGGCTTGGACTAGATTGTTTCTGAGGTCCCTTTCAACATCATGATATTATAATGCAGAAAGTATTTGAAGGACCCTTAATTAGAACATGGAATGTTAGAAAAGTGAATGCAAGAGCTAGACTCTAGAGAAAATCTAGTCCATTCCCCTCCTTTTTTTTTTTTTAACATGAAATAAGGCCCAAGAAGGGAAAGAAACTTTCTCAAGGTCACACAGGTAGTAATTTCCACAGCCAGAATTTGAACTCATCTTAGCTTCCAGATCAGGGCTCTTTGTATCTATACCCTATATCATTGACTAATCTGGATCAGTTCTGATTTCCAAATGCCCCCAGGCTTTTCTTGGTTCTTAGGATTTAAAGCTGGAAGAGACCTCAAAGATCATTTAAACTAACTCCCCTATTTGACATATGAAATTGAGGCACAGAGAGACTGGATGATTTACACAAGGCCAAACAGAAAACAGCAGAGCCAAGATTCAAACTCGGGTCAGCTAATTCTAAATCCAGTGCTCTTGCCATTATACCACAGCTGATTTTGTGGGGGGGTAAAAGGGCAGGAGGGAAGGAATATGGGTGGTTCGAGGTTTCTAGGAGTCATCATGTCAGTGGGCAGTTTAAAGAGAAATCAAAATAAGGCATACATATCAGCACAGCTCTAAGATCCAAACATTGCTTGACATCAGAGGAATTTGAGGGCATCCTCAAGAGCTATGCTGTGCTGGAGTACAAGGATATGACCATGCTTCTATGTGTGTACAAGAAACAGAGGAAAGAAGTTAGAATGACGAAGAAGAGATCCAGAGGGACAGCTTTAGAGGTTGGGGCAGGAAGAGGCAGGAAAACATTTAGGCCTCCAGCCAAGTCTTGAAAGCATCCAAAACAGATGGTAGGAAGCATTCAGGAAGGGCTTTCAGCCACCAGATAGGTTTATCGAAGTGATGCCATCTTCCTCTCTTTGGGGTAGTGATATTTAAGGATCCCCTGCTTGGCAGCCTTTCACCCTGGCCTCAGCCTTCAATTTTCCTGGTGGAAAAGGGGCCTCTTATTGAGATTCTGGGTATTCTAATAGTTCTTTTGGCCATCTTGACTGGAGAGAAGTTATAATTGCTCAAAAATTGAAATTGAATCACTAAAGGCAGAAATGGTGATCTTAATTGTCTTTTTTTTATGAACTGCCACTTAAGTGACTTCTCTTAGCCTCAGTTTTCTTCATCTGTAAAATGGAGAGGTAAATATTTGCCCTACCTACAGCAGAGTTGTTATAAAAATGCTTTAAAAACTTTTAAGTGCTGCAGAAATATGAAATGATTGATGTATGGATATTTAGAACAAGGCAGTATTTTTGGAGGTCTAGTCCAACCTCCTGTCCATTTTATAAATGACTTTTCTCTGATCACATAGGATAATGACCATCCATTTCCATATAAGGAGAACAAGCCAATTTATCTCTTTTGGTAAATGTGATACAGGTCAGAGGATCTGAATTCAAATCCCAGCTCTACTGTTCACTCATGTGGCCACGGGCAAGTCACTTAACTCCTCTCTACCTCAGCTTCCTCATCTGTAAAAGGGGATCTCTAAGTTTCCTCTTATCTCTAAATTCTGTGATTCTATAATCTTACAGTTTGGGGATCAGAAGAGAGGGCCATACCTTTCAGAAATACTAGAATGTGATGTCCACACTTATTAAAATGGAAATTTCTAAGGAAAAGAGCAGTTTGTTTTTCCTGTAGAATATGGAATGTAAGGAGGAAATCAGGGCAGGATTTTCATTAGATTCTAGACCATGTCCTATTTCATTCTTGTATCCTGGGCACATTCCACAGAGCATTGCATATAGTAAATCGTCAAGAATTATTGAATTGAATTTCTAGAGGTAGAAAAAATAATCTAATTCTCATTTTAATGAATCCCTAAACTTTTAAATAAATTATTTGATCAAGAAGTACCTCAGACATAATTTAGTCCAACCCTCAAGGAAAGTTAAGACACTTGAACCAAAGTCTCGCTGGCACAGTTCAACCATCAGATGCATCCATTCTCCTTGGTATTTTTCTTAGGCAAGTGGTAATGTTCACTCATGCAGACTGCTAGGAACAAATAACTAAGCCTCGTATAAAATGGACAATGCCATGATCCTGCCATTGGTTCATCTCTATGCATTGCCTGTAATAAACTTGAAATTGACAAACCACTCAGCAAATTAATTCTTTTTTACTCACAGTGTGAATCCATAGTGTCATAAGATTGGGGAGGGGTTGGGAAATGGGATTATAGACCCTTAAACTATCAGAAAACAAATTGTTTTCAGATCCTTTCTAGCACCACTATAATTGATGTGATATTTACAAATGAGTCTTATTTTTTGTTAAAGTACCCCCTAGGACATCTGAGTTCAGTATAATTCATGTTAAATTGTTGTCTCTTCCTATATAGAATATGCACTCCATCGAGGGCAGGGGCTATCCATTTTTGTCTTTGTTCTTGGAAGGAATGGTTCTTGGAACACTGTCGGCACTCAATACATGCTTGTGGACTGATTGAATTCCAAAGACATTTGTTAAGAGCCTCCTAAAAGCATTGTGCAAAGTATTGGGTACACAAAGATGAAAAAGAAAATAGGCAACGTCTCTGCCTTCAAGGAATTTAAAGCTTAGTAAGAGGTTGGGAGGGAAAGAGGGCTGAGTCTATACATAAATAACTATAATCCATATTACAAAATTATTTAAGTACACAGACTCTAAGGGCCTCAGCTTTAAGACCAGACTGGTTTGAATTGGGGGGTGCATCTACTTGTACCCCTTTACAAATTTTCTGTGATTCCTACTTTTCATGACTCTAATGAAACGAGCTTTGTTGGGTAAGAATTTGTATAGTAAAAGATTATAATTTTTAAGAACTCATAAGTCAGTTACGGTATTTTATCTGACAATTACACATGATTTATTTTTGCACAATGTAAACTCGTTATAACACTGGTTACAAAACTACAGAAAAGGTAAAGATAGCATTAAGTACATGTTTCCAGATGATTGTAACTTTCTCGATAAATTACCATTTGTCTAGTCTAAGAGATGATTGACACAGGGATATTTTGACTAAAATTCACTCTGGCATTTCAGAATTGCCCTAGTTATTGTCCTTGTCTTAACAAAATAATAATCTCTTGAAATTTCTGAGGCAGTATGGTATAGTGGGGAAAAAAAAGTGGATAGTCAGCAGACCTGGGTTTGGGTCCAGGCTACGTGTGACCTTGGGCAAGTCACTTTCCTTTTGTGGGCTTCAGTGTCCTCATTTATAGAATAAGGGTTTGGGGGCCAGCTAGGTGGCACAGTGGATAGAGCAGGAGTCAGGAGGACTGGAGTTCAAGTCCAGCCTCAGGCGTATAACACTCACTAGCTGTGTGACTCTGGGCAAGTCACTTAACCTCAATTGCTTTACCCAAAAGAGAGAGAGAGAGAGAGAGAGAGAGAGAGAGAGAGAGAGAGAGAGAGAGAGAGAGAGAGAGAGAGAGAGAGAAAATAAGGGTTTGGATTAGATAGCCTATATAGTATTTTTAAGTTCTAACATTACCTAATGAGGTTCAGCTCTGACTTTCTATATTCTTTGTTTTATTACTCTATTTTCTAATGTCCCTACCTGCTCTAACATTCTATGTTCTAAGGCCCCTTTCAGTTCTAATAATTTATGGTTCTTTGAATTCATATCTTAGAAGAAACTGAGACTCAGAGTCAAGATTCTCCCTATGATACCATGTTCTGGTGTTTTGCTGTGAAATGTATTCTGGATTTTAAAAGTCAGTCTATGTATCAGAGTCCTAGGGATGCAACTCATGTGCTGACATGCTCATTCATATTAGTATACTTTGATGGATCCATTGTTAAGGATACTTTCTTCACTGATGTACCCATGCCATCTTATCCTGTGCACATTTTGCACTGCCCTTCTATAAATTCTCCACAAAGAATTTACCCAACAAGCTGGAGACCTTCCTCTGGTTCTTTTAATATTCCCTGGGTACCAGTGTAGCTAAGCACTCAGGCCTTCCACCTATTTTCCCAAATTCTCATTCTGTGACTGGCTCACTTCTTTTTCTCAACATTCATGTCCTTAATGGTATCTCTTTTACCATTTCTGAAGTCATTGTTGATATTATGCTATAGTCTGCTCACACCCAATGTGCCCTCTAGGTCACCTATAATTTTGATTCTTCTTAGTTCATGATGTTCTATGATTTGAATGTTTCTACTGAGTGAATATTAGTTTTTTTTATTGGACTTTTGTTTAGAAAAAGTAAATTTTGGGGGAAATATGGTAGTGAGAAGTTTGGGATTATTCAAGTGTTGCATAATATTCCAAATGTGACACAGCTTTATCTCTTCAACTCTGGGCCTACCTCATTTTGCTGAAGCAACATCGTGTGGTGAAAAAATAGTTTATTTTGGAGTCAGAGGACCTAGGTTCAAATCCCATTTTTACTGATCTTGGGTAGATCACTTAACCTCTCAAACTCTTTCCTCATTTGTAAAGTGAACAATTCCAAATCATATGATTCTTGTCCTGTTCAGCACATCGTCCATCTGTAGTATCTGTCCAAGGTGTATGTGCAGATGACTTCACTTAAGTAGCTGCCCATCTAGCTGCATGATACAATTTGGGAAATTATGGATTCTTTACTTGGTTTTTCCTTCAGGGATTGATAGATTAGTTGATCTCTTCAGCAACTGTAGATCTCATTGGGTGTCCTTGTAGTATTTTGGTGTTTGATGAACTCAAAACAATGTCAGCTGCAAACAGGAACATCTGGAGAACCTCATCTGTGTTATTTTTGGTCCCTGATTTGGGGGAGGGGTGCTGCGGAATGGGAGGACTTGTGAATTCATAGGTCTGAGGAACCTATGCTTTCTACCAATGCATCTCAGCACCTACTCTGCAACCCACTGTCTCAAGGTTGCCTGGAGCCCTGAGCAGTTCAGTGCCTGGTCACACACACAGCCAGTGTGTGGCAGAAGTGGGACGGCTACATAACCCCTCCTGGAACCCAAGGCTGATTCTCCATTCTTTGACCATACTACCTCTCATGGTCAGTCATGTCTTCTAAATGTTCTAAATAGTCAGTGTTTGACCTAACTACTTACCAAGAGTCAATTAAAGTTACCATGTGCAATTCCCTAAAGGAAAAAGGCAGGCTGTTTCTACTTCCTGAATTCATTCACATAACAAATATATTTTGACATCATGACTATATTATTAAATGCAGCCTGGTTGAAGAAGGTCAGCAAATCAATAAGTTTTTTAATGTCCTCTCAAATCAAGTCATTCCATTCTATTCCTCTCATCCCCTTATCTTACTAAAACATAGAATATTAGTGGTGTAAGGGATTTTAGAATATAAAATGTTAGAATGTTGAATGTTAAAGATAAAAAGGAACACTAGAAATAGAACATCAGAACACAGAACAATGTTAGAGTAGAGAATATTGGAGTTGAAAAGGACCTTCACAATTGTCAGGTCTGATCCCATTTTACAGATGTGAAGACTGAGAATAGGAGAGGGGAAATGGCTTGCCTAATGTCATAAAACTAGGTAGTGGCAGTTTCTCTGAATCCTAGCCCAGGACTCTGTGGGATGATGGATATTTCTGATAGGGGAATCCTTGGGTTTTGGGTTTGTGTTTTTTTTTTTTAAGTAGCCAAAACATTTCATAAAATTTGTAAATTCTTAAAGAGACCTTCTTCTCTAGAACAAATCTTAAAGTTTAAATACGGACTCCAACCTGACTTCATAGAGTAGGACAAAACAGTCTCTGTAATAATCCATTTAATTAAACACTAGTCCTTTCAAGAATATCAGTGTAACTCCAAAATCTGTTTCATCTGCTCCCTCCTCTTCTTTCCAGCTCCCCTCACAAAATTTAGCACCCTGTAATGAATATAGAAGGCACTGAATAAATGATTAGTCCCTGATTGTAAGGATGTATCATAGAGATGAAGGAGACCTTAGATATTATGGAGTCTGACTCCCTTAATTTGCAGATTAGCGAACTGAGGCTCAGAGAGATGAAGGAGATAAAGAAACAGTCAGAATTCACACCCAGGTCTTATGACTCCAGATCTAGTATACTCTGTCCCACTATACCTCACTACTTCAGATTTTAGCAAATTTTTTTAATCCTGAGAAATGTCTTTTTTTTTTAAGCAACATTTGGGGAAAAGATTAGAGCTTCTAGGAATCTGAAAGTATTCCCTTTGTATTAGTAAAGTATGCCCCTTGAGATCACCGAAAAGGGAGAAAAGCAAATAAACTTTAAGAGATAAATGTAGCACAAGAAAAACTGTTCTCCCTGGTCTCTGTACTGGGGGGAAGAGCCATGCTCCCCTTAATTGTGCCCAGGGTAATAATTTACAATTGATTAAACAGTTTGTGGTTTTTTTTCAATCTCCCTTTTTTCCTCCATCTCCTCCTCCCCTCCCCCCATGGAAAATTACCCAACAAGGTGAAGATGTGCTTAGACAATCATATTACCATATTCCAACAATCGCAATTTGCAAAATAATAATTACATCTCCCGCTATCTGGTAGCATTAATCAAACCGCCAGGTTTCATTCCATTTTAAATATTGATGAAATGTGATTTTCCAGCCTCACCCTGGTGTGGCAGGGTTATGGAAGCCGGCAGAGACTGACAAGGCGAGATGGATAGTGAGCAGGCAGCTGCTATAAAAGAGGACCGGCATCTGTGATTTAAATTGGTAGCTGCACAGTCAGGTAGAGTGTAAAAAGGGTAGTCAAGAGGCTGTTAAGTCCAATTACTAACAATCAGGGAGGGGTTTGAAGACTCGTTCAGTACAATAAACCCAGTTTGTCTTGTTTCAGAGGTTACTACTGAAGAGGTTGCAGCTGTACTGATTCGAATAGCCCTAAAACTATAGTACTGTAATTATCAACCAGTCTTCTTTTCGTGTGGCAAAAGTGTGTTTAACCAGAGTTTAACTCTTTGTGTTCTGACATGCCACTGCCTCTCCACACACCCAGCTATCCCCCAGGCCCAGGCAGCCCTGCCATCCTTCAGAGCTTTCGGCTTTGGTAAATCCTGAGGCACCCCCCTCCCCCTACCCCCAACACCTCAGGCATAAAGAGATCCCCAGGCACTTGGAGAATTGGTATAAGGCCCTGGGTCCAGAATGAGAAACTGAGGTAAGAGGCCTCTAGTCAATTGCTCCAATTTCCCCAGGCCACATCAAAAAGAGCTAAAGGATAGAAACAAAGCAGGGTGGGGCCTTCATTCTTAAGGATAAAGGGGAACCTGGCGTCCTTGGGTCTGTTACCTTTTCATGACTCAGAATGTCAGCTCTTAGCAGATGGCAGCTTCATCCCTTACCTGGCACCCAGAAAACCAAAGATAGGTGGTGGAAAAACACCAAAGGCCATGCCTTCAGTGCCCTCCCCCCCCCTTTTAAGTGCATTTCCCATTTCCCAAGATCCCTTGTGTTCTTTGTTCTCTGAGTTTCATCAATTGATTGTCATTCCAAAAAAGCCAATGTTATCTTTGGCTTTATAAATGGAATTGAAAGGCAGCATAGTAAATGGATAGGGCACAGGACCCAGAGTCTGGAAGAGCTGGGTTCAGATTCTTCCTCAGACACTTACTAGCTAAATGATCCTGGACAAGTCATTTAACCACTCTCCTCACAGATTTCCTTGATTATGAGAGGAGAGTCTTGCTATGTTGGCCTCTTAAGGATCCTTCCAGCTCTAAAATCTGTGAACCTAATCTATGATGTCTGGTGTCCAGGGTGCAGGAATCAGCAGTCCTCCTACCCCTGCTAGGGTCAGATGATTTCTGGAGTATTCTTTTCTAGACACCAGCTAGATTGGATTCCTTTTTGGCTCCTTTCATGATTGCTGTCTTTTGTAGCTCCATGCCTTAGCTCACACTGTGCTGAAATGTCTTCCCTCAGCCTTTTTGCTGTTAAATTCCAACTCAAATGCCATCTCCTCCAAGAAGCCTTCCCTCATCATCCAGCTGATAATAACCTTTCTCCTGAGACTTGCCATGTAATACTGTAAATTGTAACTGTGTTAGTATCATCTCTTCACTAGTTGGGGTAGCATCTTCCCCACACACAATGAGTCTCCTGCACACAATGAGTAATATTTGTTGTAATCAGGTCCAGTTGTGGACACCTTATTTTAGGGAGGACATTGAGAAGCTGGAGAACGTTCAGAGGAGAATGACCAATACCCATGAAGGGATATAAAACCATGTCAGTCTAGAATCAAGGACTTGTGGAAGAAATAACTAGAAATAGCTAGTTTGGCCTAGAGAAGAGAAAATTTAGGAAGAACATGGTCAGTTTGTAAGTATTTAAAAAGCCGTCAAGTCAAATAGGGATTAAACTTGTTCTGCTTAGTCCCAAAAGGCAGAACTAGAGCACTGGGTGGTCCTATTTACCTTGAGCACAATGAAAGGGAACATGGCTCTTCTCCCCCTTACTCCCCTCCCCACCCACAAGAGGATATTGAAAACAATTTCTGTCTTGTTGAAATGGGTTTCTATGTAAAAGAATTCTTTTGTGAAGCCTTTTGTAAAGTGAAAACCCAGCCTCTAATTTATCTTTTATATTAAGGTGGATTTTCCTATACAGGCTGTCCCCAACTAACAAACTTTGTTCCAAAAATTTGTTTGTGAGTCAATTGTTTGGAATGTGTAACACATTTTTCCCATGGAAACAATGTTATAAATGATGGTTAGGTCCCCAGGCCAGCCCACCAAAGCCTATGGAGCTGAACTATAGTGCTTTTAGTCCAGAATGCAGATTGGACCCTGAGAGCAGGAGGCCATGTGGTGCAGGATGGAGAAAGAATAGCTCAGCATCTTTTCTGAGATGATGGTCTCAGAGTGTCATCTGGGACTCTGAGAGGTTAAGCGACTTGCCCAGTATCACACAGTCAATATGTCAGAGGCAGAACTTGAATTGGGGTCTTCCTGACCCAGAAGCCAGCTTACCATCTACTATATGCTGTGGCTTGACAACAGAAATGGTTAAGTCGTATGCATTCATGAAGCACTTACATTTCTATAGCATGATATTACTTATAAAATGCTTTCCTCATAACACTCCCATGACATAGGTTGTGAAAATAATGTCTCCATTTTGCAGATAAAGAAATTGAGACTCAAAGAGAAGAAATTACTTACCCAAGCCCATGCAGAGAGGCAATATTGGAGCTAGGATGCAACTATAATGGATGAGGCACTGCATTTAGAGTAAAGAAAATCAATGTTCAAATCTAGTCCCAGACACTTACTAGCTGCGTGACCCTGAGCAAGTGACATAACCTCTCTGTGGCTTAGTTTCTTCAGCTATAAAATGAAGGGTTTGATGATAATGATATTAGATTAGTGGCCTCTTAGGCCCCTTACAGTTCTAAACCTGTGATGCTCAGAGTCTGCATCCTCTGCTCTTCCCTCTATAGAAGGATACTTAATTCTCTTTCTCTCTCTCTCTCCCCCTCGCCTTTATTCGGTAGAGAGCCAGCCTTCAGCAAAATTTTGTGTGGTCTTTGACCACTTCTCATTTCCCTTTCTAATCCCCTCCCCAGTTTCCTAGTACTGGTCTTCTCGGGTTTTCAGTGCCCTCATCCTTCCCTGAGTCCCCTGTTGGAATAATGCTTGTAGGCCTGCCCTACACTAAAATGCCCCAGGTACCAAACTTATCTACCTCTACTTCCCACATTTAAAGCTTCCATTCCCACATTTACTAGTTACCAAACAGACTTTAGCAGGAAAGAAATGATTGGACCAATTTACACAAACATGAGTTATAATCCTTTAAGCTTTCAGGAGACTCCTCAATTCAAGTGACTCTCTAATAGAACAAAGTATAACAGTGTAAAAAGTCTTGTTATTGGATTTTATCTAAGGGAAACATTATCATCAACAAGTTATATGCTGCCTCTGAAATGCCATTGGCTCATCATGAGGCTTACAGCTGGGAAACAGCCACCTTTCCCAAAAGCACACAGCATTCTATAAGCAAGCATCCTAAATTCCCTAGCCTACAGTGGGACTGGCCCAGGCTACAATGAGAAAGACCAACCTTACTCTCAACATGCCTCTGGATTGGAATAAATGACATTTGCACTGTATCCAACTGATTTGGTTTGTTGTGACTCATTCTGCATAGTAAGCAAAGGGCCTTGAAGGAGTCTTGGTTGGGGAATAGCTAAACAAATTGTGGTACGTGAATGTAATGAACTGTTACTGTACTGTAAGAAAAGACAAATATGATGAGTACAGAGAAGCATGGGAAGACAAGAACTGATAAAGTAAGCAGGATAAGGAAAACAATATACACAATGATTTGTTCAATTGTTTCAGTCATGTCTGACTCTTGGTCACTCCATTTGGGGTTTTCTTGAGAAAGATACTGGAGTAGTTTGCCATTTCCTTCTCCAGCTCATTTTACAGATGAGGAAACTGAGGCAAATGCTGTTCAGTAACTGGCCCAGGGTCACACAGCTAGTATGAAGCCAGACTTGAACCCAGGAAAATGAGTCTTCCTGACTCCAGATCCAGCACTCTATACTTTATGCCACCTAGCTGCCCCTCACAGTGACAGAAACAATGTAGATGGGAAGAAGACAAAATATAATAATAAAACTTCATGATGTGTAACAAAAATGATCACACTTGTTCCCAGAGAAGAGATGAGAAAATAGATCTCCTTCCTTTCTTTTCAGAGGTAGGGAACTGTGGGTATGTGTGCTGGTTAGTTCTACTGATCTTTTTCTTTTTTTTTTTGTGAGAAAGAATGGCTCTCTCGGTAGAAGAGAAATACATTCAGAAAGAAAGCTGATGTAAAAATAAGAGCCATCAATAATTTTCTTTAAAAATGAAGGAGCAACTTTGGGGCAGAGGAGCACATCACTCTCCTTCTGTCCTCTCACAGGGCCCTACTCTGATTTTATCCCTCTTTTGCTTTCACCTGTACTACTTTAACAGCCTCCTAAGTGTTCTTTCTTTTTCCAGTCTTCACTCTTTCCAATCCACCATTAACATCACTGGCCTAAGTAATCTTTGTACAATGCTCAGGTGTCATCACGCCATCCTTTATTTAATGATGTCCTTTGCCCATAGGACAAAATACAAATATCTTAGTTGATTGATGGATTGATATATTCCAAAATCTGGCTCCGACCTCTTTTTATAGCTTTACGTGCCAGGAACTGTTCTAGGCACTGGCAATACAAATACAAAAGGGAGTCCGTGCACTCAGGCATTGTTTATATTCTATAGTGAGTCAAACCAGTTGATTCATTATTCCCCGATCTCATGGCCCATCTCTGTGCCTTTCTTTGTGTACACATTCGTGGAATGGTCTCTGCCCCTCCCCCATTATTCCTCACTTTCAGGGCCCAGTTCATATGCCACCTTCTCCACCAAATCCTTACTGATTCCTCCCAGATGTGTTCTCTCCCTTCCAAGTCTCTCATACTCTGGTTGAACCTCTCCCTATGCACATATCAACTTGTGTTATAATTATTTGTGTATTTATCTTATCTCCTCCTCCCTACCCCATTGTAATGTCCTTGAAGTCATTTTAGGGGTCCTTTTTCAACCTAGCATAGCTCCCCCTCCCACATAAACGTTTAATAAATGTTTGTGGGAATTAATTGAATTCTGAAGAATAGGAAGTTATTTCTCTAAAGCAGGGGTTCTTAACATGGTATCTCTGCATTTAAAAAAAAATTTTGATAACTGTATTTCAATAGAATTGTTTCATTGTGTAATCCTATGTATTTTATTTTATGCATTTAAAAAACATTATTTTGAGAAGGGGCCCATAGGGTTCAACAGACTGCTCAAGAGGTCCATGATTTAGAAGAGGTGAAGAAAGAAAACCTTTACCCTAAACATTCACCCCAGGAAGCTTCCACCATGTTCTTCTGTACATGTCAGGATCAATTATTTCTGGGACCAGCGACAGGCGATTTTGAGAAAACATTTATTACAAGATTCCCTTCCATTCATGGGAATGTGTGTGAGGAAGAGAAGTCTCAAAATACTGTTTACTTATTATGGCTAATCTTACTAGTAAGACTTCCTAACTGGTAATAGCTCATGAACTAAGAGCAATTGTAATGAGCTACAAGGTTCTATCATTTTCCTCAGAAAGAGAAATTGGGACCTAACTATATGGAAAAAGAAATGAGCAAATATCTTCTAACATTATTTTGGAGATTCTGCACCTGAAATAGAGCATAATTAGTAGGATTCGTTGAGATTTAAGGTCCTACAGCTTCATACCAACTCCATGAAGAGATTAGCATTTACTGTAGGCTTCTGAATTATTTCAGGAGTATGGCCCAGAGGAGGGCTGATTGTTTTTAAACACCTTGTAGCTCCCAGTGTCCTGCAATGGGACATTTTTTGATCCTATGAAGTGACTGGAATCTATTGTAGATTAGGATGTTCCCTCATTTCAGGGATGGTACCTTGAAAAGGGCTAATCTCTTTTTTTTCTAAACTCCTCATTCCTAAAGCAAGTAATTAAAGATTAGATTAGCCTCTACAAATGACTCTAAACAACCCTTTCCCTTCATTTATAAAAAAAGAATCAACCTCTATTGGACCATATGGGACAGTTTTGGGAATCAGGGGCCTGGGCCACTGAACAGAACAAAATTAGTTGACCTCTAAGGGGACTCGCTTATCCTCTTCCACAGACAAGACAGAGAGGGCCCAGGTTGGGAAAGTCTTTGCAGGAGACAGCCTCTTCCCTGCCCTTGTGGTAATAATTCCTTTTCTGTCGTAGATGATGATGAACACGAATGGATCATCCGGACCTGTCGGAAAGGCTGGGATGAGTTTATTGGCCATAAGGCTAAGCTCTGATCAGCCTTACTACTTCTGGGATCGATGGATACAGTTCTTGAGGTTGACTATCTCTCTAGAAGGAAATATTGACGGTTTCGTTGTTTGCCTGTTTTAAGTAGAAATAAAGACCTTTGGGATTCACTGCATCTGAGGTGTTTTCCTCATACAGAAGGGTCTTGCTTGCAGGGGAGTACGGAAGTATTATGGAGGCCAGGTTCTCACTTCCCAAAGATCAGTTCCTTTGTATTTACCTTATAATCACAAATGATCACCTCTCTCTTTCAAAATGTAAAACATAGCCATGCTGGATAACCTAACTGCAATTCTATAAAACCACTTTTTTTTTTGGATCATATACATAAAAAAGCAGTGAGTGCCTCAAAAGCTATTAAACTGAATTACCTCTGAATTCAAGCACTGGCTCTTTCATTTGTTAGTAGTGTGAAATGGGGCATACTGCTTAACTTCTCTGATGGTATCCATAACATAGGGATAACAGTATTTTCCCTTTAGGAATTATTAGGAGGACCTAATGAGATAACTTAAGTAAACAAATGTCATGAACATGACATCTATTATCATTATCATCATACCAGGTCAGTGCACTAGCATTTATTAAGCACCTGTAGGACCATAATGAGACTGGATGCCTTGGGGCTCTCCAGTCTGTGGCCACTGAACAGAATAAAATTAACTGGCCTGAAGGGGACTGGTACATGCTCTCGTGTGCAAGGTACTGTAATAAATGCTAGGTATACAAAAACTAAAAGATGAAACAGTCCTTGCCTTCAAGGAGCTTACATTCTGGTGGATGGTGGGGTGGTTCAGTACAAAGATATGGCTAGCACAGTCCTCTTAAAATAGTGTCAGGAATGATAACACTCTGAATGAGCCAAATGGATTGTCAAAAATTCTATGAAAAGTCTAAGTGGAATAGGGATTCTCTACTAATGATAGGATTCTTCAGATGTTCTTATTTGTGGATAACATAGTGTGAATTGTATTAAGGCCTAGAATACTAAGGGATCTCCCAAATGAGATCAGTGGCACTCAAAAGAGTTAGTTTAGCCAGCCACCATGGAAAAACAAAACGGATGAGAAATACACATTGCTTAGAAATGATATATAATTGGATTAGTAGTCCATTTGGTTTGACCTATCAATATATGCATTTAAAATTTTTTGGACAGGTGCTACAAATTGGGTGAAAAAGTCCAAAATTAAATAAAAGTAAAAATTTAGAACAAATCACATTTGGGCAATTACTTTCAATGATCCATGTGGACATACTCATTAGATTCGCCAAGTTAGGTTGTGGGAAAATAGATGCCTTACATGTTATACACTGTCCACTCCAGCCATTCTGGAAAGCAAAGTGGAATCTGAATTATCTCTTAATTAAGCGAGAGTACTACCAAGTCTATGCCCCTCAAGAGACAAAGAAAGAGAAAAAGGATTTATATATACAAAAAATACTTATAGCAGCTCTTTTCATGGTGGTAAAGAATTTAAAACTGAGAGTACGCATCAACTGGGGAATGGCTGAACAAGTTATGTTAGATGAATGTGATGGAATACTATTGTGCTGTAAGAAATGGTATAAGGGATGGTTTCAGAAAAATCTGGGAAGACTTTTATGAACTGATGCAAAGTGAAGTGAGCAGAACTAGGAGAACAATTTATATGATAACAACAGTATTGTAAAGATGAACATCTTTGAAAAAAATTAGTAATTCTGATCAGGCCAATGAACAGATCCGAAAGACCCATGACAAAACATGCTATCCACCTCCAGATAGAAAAGAGATGGACTCAGAGTACAGATTGAAGGATATTTTCTTTTGTTTCTTTTCTATATTTTTCTTTTAGGGATGGGGAGGTAATTTGTTTTGCACGTCCATACATATTTGCAATGGGTTTTGTTTTTGCTTTCTCCATAAGTGGGGGAGGTGGAGGTGGGAGTGAGAGAATTTGAAAGTGACAATAAAATAAAATAATATTGAATTTTTAAAAAATTATCAACATGGAATAGTGCAAAAAATACTGAATTTGGAGTCAGAAAATCTGGGGTCAAATCCTGTCTTTGCCGCTTTCTTCCTGCTTAACTTTTTTCAGACAGAGTTTCCTCATTTGTAAAATGAAGGGGATGGACTAAATGATCTCCAAAGTTTCTTTTTGTTCAAAATCTTAAGCTGCTTTCTGCCACTACAACTCATATTTTGGCCACTGGGGATTTCTATGGGTGTGAATCATGGAATATCATGATCTCAGAAGAATTAAATCAAGCCAGTGTTAGAAACTCCAAACAAGAATGGGTTCTCAGCAGCATCCTATTTGTAAGAAATTGAAAAGACAGTTCATTGGAAATATCTATGACATAACACTGAACTCCTCCTTCCAATGTCAGGCAAAGGTACATCTCCCAAAACCTTTTTGCCCTGTTTATCCCCCAGAAGGCACCAAATCCAAATACTGTATGAAATCCAACCTAGTATTTACAACCGTGAGAGTCATAGTGTCCAGACTGAGGAAGGTACCAATCTCAACTGTCTTTCAGGTCTAATCAGACCATAGCTGAAGTATTATGTTTATGAAGAATCAGATACCACATTTTATTATAGAAATTCACATTATAGATACCATATTTTAGAAAGGGCATTGAAAAACTGGAGCAAGTCCAACAGAGGGCAATCAGGGATCAAGAAGACCATGCCACATGATGATGAGTTGAAAGAGATGGGGTTGGTTAGGTTATAGAAGAGAAGGCTCTGGTTGAATATTTGTTTTCAAGTGTTTGAAAAAAGTCATACAGAAGAGAAATTAAGTCTTCTTCTGCTTAGACCCAGAGGGTAAAACTAGGAAAAGTGAATGAAACTTGTATTGAGACAGATTTTGAAAGTGAAAACTGGAGGACCATTTGTCAAGGATGCTATACCATGCTTGGGCATGGTATCTTTGAATCAAAGGGGGCTTACAATAGGCCATGGAGTCCATCCCTCTCTCTTTCATTGGATGACTAAGGACAAAGGCTTTACTCCCTTGATGGGTTGAGGCCAGACATGTCCTCTGTTTCTAGGCTGTGTAGTCTATTGGAAGGAAAAGCAAGAGTGGTTGCTTCTAATTGTCTAGGTGGTTCTAATTCTCTAGGTCCCATTTGGTATCTTCTTTTTCTGCTTGGTCTGTATTTCAGTTGGAATACACTAAATAGTGACTGGGCCTGAGCCTGAGCTCAGAGAAGCATTGAGGCAGAAGAGCTCATCCTACCACATCTGCTAGTCTCAATAGTCAACTCCGTTCTTCTCAAGAGTAACTCAATTTAACTTCCTCTCTCCTAGTGATGGCTTCAAATCATGGAACATAGTGATTGCTGAAGAGCTAAAACTTATAAATCACTCAAAGAGCAACAGAAAAATGCAAGGGGGGCGCAAATAATCTCAAACACGTACCTAAATATGATTTTGTGTGTGGAAAGTTAGGAGCTTTTATTAGCAGAAAAGGAGGTGCACCAGCTTTATGGCAATAAAAAGGCAACAGATAGACAACTGCAGTGATACATTGGTACTGCCATGATTCTAGAAGAATTGAAGCCCTTTTAGTATTTGGTAAATTGAAGATTTGTAGTAAAGCTTAGAAAATGGTATAGGATGAAAGCACAGAAAGATTTTAACCTGGGTCTTTGATGGAAAGAGTTATGCACACCTCAAAACTACATAGTGCCTAAAAGTCTGCACCACATTTTTCTCACAACTGTGTGAGGTAGGCATTACAAATATTATTTTCCCCACTTAAATGTATGAGGAAACTGAGGCACAGAGAGATGACACAACTAGCAGAGCATGGGGACAGGAGTCAAAGCCAGGTTTCTTGTGATTCCCAGCTCAGCCCTCTTTCTATCCTACCCTCCTGCCTCCATATCATTCTCAGCATTCTAAGTACACTCAACACTCCAAATTTGACGTGGCATCTGCTCTGTCCCCTACAGCAATGGCAGAAAGTGCTAGTTAGTGGTGGTGGGGAACTGCTTTCTTTTTCCTCTTCTTGGGGCTTGGGTAACAGACGACATTGATTGGGTAATTACACCAAGGAACACCATTGCCAGTTTAATGACCAGTTTGCTAACTGGGAAATTGTAACAATTTACCAGGAATATGCACTAAGCTGGTAGCTGGTGATTAACCAAATCATCACACACTGGGACAGGGGCTCCCAAGGCGTGATCTATCCACTAAGAAGCTAGTGGAAAAAATGGAATTACATCATTTTCTTGATGTAAGTGCCAGCACTTCTATTTGCATTAACTTTATTTATTACACAAATAAGACATTTACAAAGCACACAACATTAAAAGTATGTAACAAAACAGACATTGGTTTTACAAAAAAGTGCTTACAATTTTTTAAAATTTTTTATGTTTTTGTTTTTCTTCCATCTTCCCTTTTGTTTTATATTTAAATAAATATGAGTTTTGACCGCCTGCTGTGTCTAAGGCGGCTCTAACCATAGTAGTGGACATCTGTTGGATCTGCAGCATGCTGGGACCACATGAGCCACTTTAGGGATACAACTCTGGGGCAAAGTCTTAAGCTGAACTTGTGTCTGTGGTGACTCCCATACATGGTTCACCCATTGATCTCCCCTCCAAATTGGGATTGGAGGTTTTAACCATCATGAACAAAAAAATCACGAGAAAGATTTTGGTAAACAATTTATGAAACCACTCCCTTCTCTGAGATCTGGGACCAGCTGTTAAGGTTAAGTAGTGTTTTTGATTCAGAGATCTTCTTATGGGGTCCCCCTCCTCCGCCCTGAGTATTTCAGAAAATCATTGCCACTTAGAGCTGGGAAGGGCCTTAGAACATAGAATACTAGAGAGGGACCTTAGAATATAGAATTATAGAGATGGAAGGGATCTTAGAACATAGAATGTTAGAACGTGGAACATAGACTATTATAGCTGAAAGGGACTGTAGAATATAGAATGTTAAAAACAGAACATAGAATGTTAAAAGGAAACTTAGGTGAAAAGGATCTTAAGAGGTCGTATAACTTGACCACTTTAATTTTGCAAACTGGGAAGTAGAGGCCCAGAGAGGGGAGGGGACTTGTCCAAGGTCTCCAAACTCTGTATAGGACCCTTTCTGCCACACCAAATTTTGTCATAGTTTGCCCTTGCTGTTTCTGTAAATAGCACTCAGGCACACTTTAATCATGCATCATGAAAGACTCTTGCCTTCTGTGGTTCATTCTAACATAGGTGCAGTAAACACAGTTACCTGTGATGGAAGCTAAATGGAATGACCTGAGATACAGTTTGATTAGTGGTGACTGCAAATGAGAAATGAATCAGATGATTTTTGAAGTATTTAGATATTTAACAGAATAAGAGAAAGTTATAATCTTGGCACAGTTAAGGTATTTTTCCATATGCATGATCACTGTTGTTTTAAAGTCACATAGACACTGGGGCTTACTGGATGCAAAACTTCCTAGAGAAGGAGTTTTTGACTTCTCCCCTGAGGAACAGGCTCTGGAGCAGGCATTGGGCAAGGCAATAGATCTCTGTGGGGATGTGTGCAGAGACTATCCCTGAGGCAGATGCCAAAAGCCTCAGGGCCCTGGGGGATCACAATATTCAGACTGATTCAGTGGCTTTCTCCCTTGGGAGCAGCTTGCTGTTTAATGAGCAGGTCTTGCTTTGTGCTGCAAAGCCCACCTGCTTCTCCTGGAGGGGGCAAACTGGTGAGAACCTCAGAGAACAGGTAGTGCCCAGTGTGGAAGGTCGACCACTGTTTCAAGGAGTTTCCTCCCTCAATCTTGTTCCAAACTCCTTCTTACCCTTTCACTGGTTACATTAGTCATGAGATAAAACAACTGCCTAGATGAAGAGGGGATAGGGGTACAAGTAGATCCCTGTTGTCCTACTTAAATAGTCCAAGTAGCTTCCAGAGCCTAGTTGAAGAGTAAATCTAACATTGCCTTCACTCCTGAACAGAGGAGAATCACTGACACATTGTTCCATTGTTAGTTTATGTGGGGCTGTTTCTAGGACACAAAGGTCCTGTGATCCTAACATGTTATCTCCTTGTCTCTCTAACAGAAAGCTCCCAGTTCAGGTTTAGAATGACCCATCATCAGATATTCACTTTGTCATGCCATCAGCTGTTTTCTTTAGGACCCTTACCCTATGGCATTTTGGGAGGAAGAGAGCTGACCTTGTGGCCCCATTCGTGCCCATCAAATTCAGTCCCTCTCTGAAATGTCTGGGGCTCTGGCCTGCCAGTGGTTCAACCTCTAAATTGGCTGAACTTCACAGTGTTGCCCTTATCCTGCTGCTGCAGGTGCTCTGTGCTGACCCCATACAAAGCAATTATTTAGAGGTGTTTGCCTCCTACTGTATCCATCTGCTGAAAGAGTTAAAGATGCATTCATTCTGATAAAATAACATTTTTGCTCTATATTCTGCATACAAGTTGTATAGCCTGAAAGACTAATAATTTTTCCCCTCTTGATTTCCATCTTGTTTCTATTTATTTTCTTTTAAAAATGAGTTCCCAGGGGAAGCTAGGTGGCAAAGTGGATAAAGCTCCAGCCTTGGAGTCAGGAGGACCTGAGTTCAAATCTGGCCTCAGACACATGACAAGTACTAGCTGTGTGACCCTGGGCAAGTCACTTAACCCCAATTGCCTCACCAAAAAAAAAAAAGAGTTCCCTTTAACTGAAGGTATTCAACCAGAGGCTGAAGGGCCACTTGGCAGGGAAGGGATGCATGCTTTTGATGGGGATTGGATGAGATCACCCCTAAGGTCTCTTCCAACTTAGAGATTCTAAGATTCTGTGATTTACATCAATAGATTGGTCCTTAGGATGGGACTGGAGTGAATGATTAGGGTTCTCTGCTCGGTTCGCCAAATCTTTCTTCCCTAGCTAGGCTTTGCTGTAAGCTGGAGAAAAGAAGAACAGCTACATTCTGAAAACTGGCAGCTGCATATATATCCACTGACTTAAAGGTTCAAAGACTCCTATAGACATTGTGCCCAGTGTGGGACCGCCTTTTCTTCTGGATGGGTAAGCTCTTCATTTGCATCCTCTGTGGCTCTCAGAGCTGGTGAGTCTCACTTTGTTCTCTGAATTAACTTGACACAACCAGACAGATGGAAATGATAAAATTAGAACACAGTTTTCTTTTGGGAATTTCCCACAAAAAAACTGTATAGTTTCTCAAACAAAAGCAACTGAGTGGATAACATTTGGGGTTGTCAACTATTCAGAATTCATAGATGGTCTCAAGGAAATGGGTAACAAAGGCCAATATTAAAAAGAATTAAATTGGATATTGTTACTGTCCTGACAATTTCATTCTTTCTTAATTCTAATTCACTCAAGTTGAAAATTATTTCAGTTCCAATAAAAATAAAAGTTTTTTCACCCTATTTCCAAATTTGGGGGAGCTTTGCCTTCCAAGAAGTGGCCTCAGGAGTGTTCCCGGTAGCTCTGGGGATCCGTGCTGGCTGGACTTGGTCTGCACAGCTCCGGGCCTGCTTTCAGCAGGAGGGGAAGAAAGGCCCCGGGTGGCTGAGTGGGGACCTGGAACTGGCTGGTGGTTCATGGGAATGAATGGAAAGGCTGAGGCAGAAGCCACTAGTCATACGGGCAGACACACAGAATTTCAGTGACTGAGGGGCAGCTGTGGAATCACCATAGACAGATGTGGAAGAGTCTGCGTAGTCAGTACTGAAAAAGGATGACCTGTTGGGAGGGAGAGAGTAGACGAGGAAGGTTAGACAAAGACATATGAAGGCTTCCCACCCATCGTTCTGACAGCCATTGCCCTTTAAAGTCATGCTCTATGACTGGCTCCTGGCTCCCCAAAAGAACTAGTGACTCATTCTTGTTGCTACTGCCAGTAAAATGTTTTTCCTTCACTGAAATAATTGGAAACAAAACTTTATTTAAAAAATGTATCTGACATGGGACTTTCCTTTTATGCTGAATAATGTTCACACCCATAGACCCAGAGGCAGGCAGTGTGGTATATGACAGAATGAAGGATGGTACTGGATGTAGAGAATAATGATGATGAAAATAGCTGACACTTATAAGATACCTAAAGATTAAGTGCTTTGACATTCATTACCTCACATGAGTCTCCTAATAACTCAGTGCTGTAGAAAATTCAAATATTAGTATTCCTTCCTACCCATTTTATAGGTGAGGAAACTGAGGCTTAAGAGTCTGAGTGACTTTCCCAAGGTTACTCAACTAATAAGTGGGAGATCTGGCCAAATTAGACTCAGCAACTCTCCCTTTCAACCCACCAAAGCAAAATTGACTTTCCCAAGAATAGGAATTAAGTCTTCTCTGAGCTCACTAGTGATGTCCAGTGTTCTGGGAATCCATCCACAACAGGCATCTATGATCACTAATGATCTCTCAGAGAAGACTGCATCTTGAGTCCACTAACTTCATTTGGTCAGATCAGAGCACTAGAGTTGAAAGACCCAAGACTGGGAGCCAGAAGATCTAGGTTTGAGTCTTGTCTCTGCTACTTTCTATGTGACCTTAGGCACCGATGTCACTGCTATTTCTTACTTTCCTCATCCATCAGAGAGATGATAACTACTTGCACTATTTACTTCACACAATGGTTTTATTTATTTCACATACATCATGAATATGAAAAATATCCGTAACCATAAAGTACCATATACATATAAGTTATTATTATTTACTTAATCCCATCTCCTGGCTGGTCAGTCCTGCCTGCTCTTTTTGCCTTATTATCCATTTGGTACTAGAGCATTTTGATGGCTCTTAACTAATGACAAGAGACTCCAGTCCCCTGATTGGGGTAGGCTTCCCTTTCCTCTCAGTCAAGGGAGAACAATGTCTGGAAGTGACTATAGGCAGGAAAGTCTTCAAGTAACCAAGTCCACTTCATGTCTTGGTCCCTTTGGTTTTATCTAGACAGTGAGAGAAGTGACAAAGTGCTCTATCCTACCTACACCTCACACAGGCAGAGGAGGAGAAGAAAGGAATAGAGAAAGAGATTTAGTGGATGGTTGTGTACAAACAAGACTACTGAGGAAGATAAAATCATTGAAGGGTTGCACTGAGATGGAATCAAGAACAAAGAACATTAGACCACAAAACCCTGGAAAAGATGTTAGAACACAAAACATTATGTTAGAGGTGGAAAGGATCTTAGAAATGAGATGATAGAATATGGAATGTTCATCATAACTGTAAAGGACCATAGAGATTTTCTAGTTCAACCTCCTTATTTTACATATCAAAAAACTATGACCCAGAGGAGTGATTTGGCCAAATTAACACAGTCAGTGGCAGATCCAGAACTGGTTTCTGTTCAATGAATGTTTCTACTGATTTGTATTATTTATTGAAAAATGAAATGATACAAGGTGAATGTTAGAGAGGACGGTGATAGAAGTAGCTAGATGTATACCTTTTGTTTTGGAGATAAGTAGCCCTTGAAGTGAGCTTAGAACCTCACAAGGTGAGATTTAAATACATCTTCCCAAACTGCCCCCTCCCTTTAAGTTTTCCTCCTACTCCCAACATCAAGTGTTACGAAATGCTCTCTAAGTTAATAATCCCCAGCCAGCGGCATCACCCCCAAACCCTATGTCACTGACCAAACCATTAGATTGCAAACCAAAGTTATTGTGAATCCTATTAACACGGACCAAAAGATAGGGAGGGACTATTCTATCCAGAAGTAGAGGAAGTATTCCAGTGGACTCTCCAGTTTTCAGTCACAGTATTTACTTACTAGGTCTTCTGGAAAGAGAGGAGTTGCTGGGAAGTATTCACCACTAAGTAAGTGGTTTTCTATCTCTCTCTGCAACCAAGAGTAGACAACTAACTCCACAACATAGGGAAGGAAGGCATAGCCAAGCTATGAGTGAAAATGAGACTGCTATAGAAGCAAGCACAGACAAAATAGCTCCTTTCCAAAAGTTTATACTTTTTTTCCCATTGAATGTTCCAGATCTAAGTCAGAGACATTTTGAAGGTTACATTAAAAGAAGAAAAAAAATTTTTTTTTGTATTAAGAGCCTTATTTATAGAATTGGGAGCAGATACAAAGAAAGAACAAGTTTAGAAAACTTTGAAGTCAGCCAACTAAGTGGAAATGGATACTAAGTAATTAACTACTGCTGAAGAAATAACTATAATTTATCCACTGGAGTTTTACAGAGACTGTAGTCCAGGGGTAGAGCAGAAGACTCACATTGACAACGGAAGCCTCAGAGATGGTAAGTCATCATCAGAGTGACATCTCTCAGCTCTTACAGTCAGGACCACACAATCTAGCTCTGTCTTACTTGAGGGAACTGTTTCATTTGTTAAAGCTTTATCTTCCTATTTAGATTGTTAACTCTTCCAGGACAGGTTATTAGATCTTTTGTGTCTTCCCCTATACTAGTGTCTATCGCACAGTAAGTGCTCAAACAGACTTTCTGTTAACTGGGTGGCCAGACTGAAGGTCTCCCTCACCTTTCCCTGGAATGGAATTTTGTACATAGGGAAAGGTGCAAGTGATGGAAGGGAAGAGGCCTTATCAATGAGGATGATAGCTTCACCTTAATCTTGAAAATGAAGAACAATGACACAACTCCTTAAAATTCTCACTTGAAGACAGAAAGCCTAAAGCACTGTGCAAGATATGAGCCAAACTTTCATAAGAACTAGGAATATAAGAAGACAAGATAATAAAACAATAATAACAAACAAAAGTAAAATGGGAATTTTACAGATGAATAAATAAACTTAGAGAGTTTTACCTCTAACTTGCTGAATTTGCTAAAGGTCACACAGCTAGTCAAACTGTCAGGGCTCTGGTCTCCTGACTCTAAACCCATAATTTTTTTTTACTACATCACAGCAACACTGAGGGAATCCTTAGGTTGAGGGACAAGGGGTAGCTCCTTTCCTAAGTCTGGGACTGGAAATGTTAGAGAGAAAATCCTATTCAGATAGATTGGATCAGATAACCTCTTTGATGCCTTCCAGCTGTGAGATTCAAAAATCATTGTCACTGAGACCTAACATGGTAATATCATGAACCTTTACTACTTGTTTCACTGTCTCAAGGACCCAGGGTCTCTTCAATGTGAATACTGAGAACATCATAAGATTTAGATTGGGAAGAGACCTCAGATGTGATCGAGTCCAACCTCCTCTCATAAATGAGAGAAAGGAAGCCCAGAGAAGTAACTGTTCTAGGTTTATATGATGACTGTGTGGCAGAACCAGATTTGAACCCAGGTCTTGTAACTCCAAATACAGCAGTCTTTCCACTACAACATCTTGCCTCCCCACACCATGCTGTTTTCTTCTGTCAGTGGAAATGGAAATTCCCTGCACAGATAAATTCATTACCTGGTGCCAATCTTCTATTGATGTGACTCCAGTGTAGGTAGGTTGTCTTTGCACAACAATTGGCACTAGGCTTCTATTCAAAGCCTTTCCAGTTTGTTAGGACCCCCCTACCCTCCTTGTACTTCCTGGCAGAGCTGTGAAGAAGCCACAGTCACTCCCACACCATGATGAAACATGGGGGAAGGGCCTCAGTGGAAATCAGCAATGATGATGACAATAAAAACAATTATACCCTTGCCTGGACTGGATTCATACACACCTTAAAAGTAGGATGTTTGTCATATCTTGGAATAAATCCCCCTTCCCCCCAAGAGCACTTCTGAATACCTATGATCATGGAATCATAGAAGCTTAGAGTTGGAAGGGACCTCCAAGGTCATGATGTCACTAGGAGATTTCTAGTCTAACAATAGATTATTACCATGTAGAATGAAAGCTGCTTTATTCTATATTCTTTCAACTGTAAGCCTCTATTAACCATCACTTCTACAATGATAATTGATATGCACAGGTTGACCCTGAGACCCTGCCAGATCATGAAGTGCTTTCTAAATCATCTAAGAAAGATTAAATTATGTTCAGGATAGTTCTGCTGTTAAGCATATTTTATTTTATTCTAATAATCTGAAAATTGGCAATTCATATATGGCATATATAATAATTCTCTATCAGTATAGCTGATGAATAAAAGTGGCCCATTCCTTAATTATATTGGATAATGGAGAGATAACCTTGGGTAACTCTCTGAGCCTCAGTTTTTTCATCAATTAAATGGGGATATAATATATATGTATGTATGTAGGGAATATAATAATACTTACCTCATAAAGTGATTGTGGGGAAAGTGATTTGTAAAGCTTAAAGAGGTTATTTCTTGGGAGTTATTATTTCTTGGCTAATTTTTCAACTGTCAAATTACAGTGTATTAAAAATTGATTTACCAAGCAATAAAAATTAAAATGCCACAATGAGTTGGGATAAATCCAGGTCTTTGTAATAAGAAATGGCAGCATATAGAACAGACTCCGGAGTTACTCCAGTATGGATGTATGTTGTAGTCTGTGACTTCTTGAAGTAAGAATTTATAGGGGTGAGAACCAGAGAGTGACAGGATGGATAAATGGACACTGCACTACACACAGACACAGGCAGATAGACCACTGGTTTCTGAGGAAGAGATGCTTCAACAGTGTATCACTGATAGGCCCCAGACCCTTAAGATGGACAAAGGACCTGGGGTGGATGGAGGTGAATACATTTGTAAAAGCCCCATAGCTCTAGTGCCAGCAGAGCACCACCTCAGTGGCATGCATGTAGGGGTGCCTATTGGGAGGAATACATTGTAGTATCAGGGGGCACTTAATTTACCTTCTCACCCCTATTAGAGAGTGGTCCATCCATGTCGGCTTTGAGGTGAACTGGTGGGGCAGTGTAAGGAAGCCGACAATGCACCTGCCCACATTGTACCTGACCTGTAAACAAGAAGATGGCTTCAGCCTCTGGGGCTCTCTATGCCAGAGATTATCCTATAGCATCACCCGAGGGTTGAGGCCCCAGAGAGAAATGTCACAAAATATTGACTCTGTCATGGAACCCTCAAGTGAAATGATTAAGTTCATCCCCCATATTTCAGACTAGATTGGTTGTTGGCTCATGGGGACTAGGTAACCAGTTAACTAGTATTAACCAGTTAATACTAAATTTTAGTATTTATTGAGCACATACTGTATTCAAGGCCCCATGCTAGGGGCTCTATCCCATCCATAAAGATCTCTACTATCTTCCATACCCCATTCCAGCAACTAAAAACCATCACTGTTGGAAACATTCTTTCTTAATCTAAACTAAGTTCCTTTTGGTTAAGTCCTTTTCCTACTCTCTCCACTGAAAATGGAAATGTATGATTCCCATCTATGCATAATCCATCACAGACCTAAAGGGTCAAATACCCTACCACCATCACTGCCCCAATTCTTTTTTTTCCAGACTCAAACACTGTTAGGGTAGGATTCCTTTCATGTTAGCGTGGATAAGGGAAATGAGCCTGGTAGACCATTCAAAACCAACCCTAGCATTAGCCATATGGGAGGGATAGTCTTGATTTGACCTAAATGAGTGTGAAGAATTGTGGCTATGAGTGAATCAGTGCCTTTCACCAAAAAGATATGGGTGGGAGAAGAGGATGTGTGTGTGTGTGTGTGTGTGTGTGTGTGTGTGTGTGTGTGCACATGCGCACACACTCGCACAACTGGCCCAGAAGTATTTTGATTTTTGAGAGGAATTATAGTTGCTGTGGGTATAGTTTTGCCAGTAACCCCATAACTGATGCCTTCCGACATTAGGTGTTTGCTTCTTCCATTGGGAAAAAAAAAAAAAGACTGCAAGATGTTATACAAGGTTTATCTGTGAGCCTGGGCTAGAGATACTTCTCCCAGAATTAGAGCTCTTTCAGGGTGGCCCATTGTTTTCCTCAAATAGCCTCGCCCAACTCTTTAGTCCTGAAGCAGAATAGGTCAGTCATCCACTGCTCAAGGTCAGGGAAACCTTTTCTAAAGTATCGAATTTCTAATATTCTATAATTTGAAAATTCTGATTCTATGATTCTAAAATATGACCCTAAGAGTCTTTGGCCCCTATGTTTCCAGGGTTCTGAGATTCTAAGATTCCATGTTCAAGTCCTACCCAATTTTAGGTTCTATGGTTCCAAGCTTCTAACTTGTTCTTTGATTTCAGGTTTGTAAGACTCTAAACTTGTACGATTCAAAGATTCTAAAATTTTGTGATTTCAAGAGTCTATTATATTTTTTTTTTGGCTAGGCAATGGGGTTGTGACTTGCCCAGGGTCACATAGCTAGTAAGTGTAGTAAATGTCAAGTGTCTGAGGCTGAATTTGAACTCAGGTCCTCCTGATTCCAGGACCAGTGCTCCATCTACTGCACCACCTAATTGCCTCTAGAGTCTAATATTCCTAAGATTTTAAGCTTCCAAGGTTACAAATTTCTAAGGCTCTATGACTTTTAAGATTCTGTGGTTCTAGATAGGGAATGATGTTAAATTCATGGACCCCATTATCTTAGTTAATTTTAAAACAAACAGATCTCCAGGAAGAGAGAGGTATCATCTTTTTGTATCCTTCTCTGCAGTTACTTTGCCTATTTTTTTAAGTTTAATTTGGTATGTATATGTCACTTCCCCTTGAGTCTCGGATGTGTTTTATTTTTGGCTTTATATCTCCAGAGGCTAGCATAGTAACTGGAACACAGTAGATGCTTAATGAATACTGGTTGAATGAATGAATGGAAGAATGCTGGACTACTTGGTCAGAATTTGGGTCTATGCCCAGAGAGAGCACCATCATGAATAAGGGTGTCCCTGCTTCAGAGAAGAGCTGAGGGAATGGGGTAAGACTTAAGATCCATCTTTGAGATTCCGTGTCTTAGTATACACATCTTCAAGGCGGGCGAAGCACAGATCTGAAGCACAGATCGAAGCAAGCTGCCCTTTCCTGCATGGCAATGAAGACGATGCTCTGTCACATAAGTCTTAGCCTGGCCCCTGGTGATCCAGCAGGCCAAATCTATACTAAACAAAGCAGGGAAGCAAAATGAGACCCATCATCCTCACTGCTATGGAGAGATAGCCCTTTTCCTTCCAGAGCATATCTCAATACCCAGTCTGCAGAACACCTGAAATCTGCTTCCTCTTTCCTCAAAAGAGGCACTTTTATCGGACCCTGTTGTTCTGAAAGTACAGCTGGACCTACTTGGTCTACACTGACCTCAAGGTGAAATTCATTTCCAAAGCTTTGGAACCCTTCCCATCTTGTTCCACTTCTAATCTAAAAATCCATTTAACAAGACATACAGATAGATTTTCAGTACAGATAGTGTCAAATTATCTGGATACTGAGGATGATATATAGATACACTTTGAAAATTAATCACTTTGGGAAAAAGAGTTCCTCATACCAAGCAAGTTTTTGTCTGGCTTCCAAAGAATAACTAGCCAAAGGAGAATAATATTTTATTAGTGAAGAGTCCTGGATTTAGAGTTGTAGAACCTGGGCACCAACCCTAACTCTTCCCCTAGTGTGACCATGGGCAAGTCACTTGAGCTTTTTGAGACCCCAGTTTCCTCATATGTAAATAAAGGGGTTTTATTGAATCATCTCTGAAGGTCCCTTTCAAGTTCTAAATCCTATGAAGTACAGAATCCTAGGGAGACGCTCTTGCTGTTTATCTTAGGGAAAATCCTGTCATCATCAGTGGGGGTCTGAGACTCTCACAAGATGTGGGAGAGGGCTCCCCTGTGCCCACCCAGAAATTGAGGTGGGTATAGGGTGGGGACCTGAGGGACAACTCCAGAAGTGTGTGTAGACAGAGTAGGAATTAGGTACCTGCAATATATGTGTGGCCGGTGAAGAAGAGGCTGAAGAAAGACTAGCCCAGTATCCAAAGGATATTCTGGGGCCTAGAATTTTACAGCTATTTCTTAGAAAGTCCAGTTTAAGCCAGTGAATGAACAGATGAGTATATTTCATGCTATTTAGAGCCAGAATGGGCTTTAGAGATCATCTGATCCAACAATCTCATCATATGGATGAGGAAACTAATATCCAGCAAAATCAGTGGCTTGTCCAAGGCCCACAGCTGGGTTAATAACCAGTGTTCTCACTCCACATTCAGTGTTTTGCACCCTTGATATGTGTGGGCCCTAGAACACTGGCAATGATGGCAGCCAAGGCAGGACGCATCCCCAGGCAGGTGCTTCATCACCCAGCCTGAGCAGCTAATGTAATCATGAAGGTCCTAGTAAAGGCAGAGTCTGTTAGTCAAGGTTTTTTCCACAACCACAGGGTCTCTCTCATACTGCCCTCAGAAGTGAGAGCAAGAAGCTGGCTGAGAAAGAGCCAGAATAGCAGAAAACATGTTCTAGACTAGGAGATCCCTGTACACCATCCTAACAGAACAGAAGATAGTTGTTGTTGAGAGCACCCAGATCCCTGTGCTCCCCCTGGGTCAGAAGGGAGTCAAAAAAACAAAGCAAAACAAAACAGAAAGTGGTAGGTAGACCAGAGCCTACAAAAATCTTATAGGACCATGGTATTCAAAGCTGAAAGAGACTTTCGAGGTTATGTAATTCAACACATTCATTTTAGAATTGAGGAAAACGAAACAAAACTGAAGTGATTTGTGTGAGGTAGAATTGGGACTCATAAGGGATTACAATTATTCTAATTGGTTCCATACAACAGAGCTAAGAGGAAAAGTGACAAAGCTATAGATCCTGACTGGAAAGGAATCTCCAATGATGGAAGTGACCTATAGTAGGTAATGAGTTCTGGGTCACTAGAGATCTTCAGACACTGGATGATCTTATCAAGGAGGTCAAAGGGGCAATTTTTATTTCTGATAAGGATTGTACTAGATGCCCTTTGTAGTCTCTTCCAGCTGTGAGATTCTATTATTTTCAAACAGAAAAGAACACTTCATGGGAACTCTAGCCAAACTCAGGAGAGAAACACTTTCTTCCCCAGGGACAGAGAAAAGAAACCCAGGATGGACTTAAGAGGGGAACAGGATGCAAGCAAACCATTTTCATGCTTTTCTAGTCCAGGTCTAACAGGGGGGTAAGGGTAGGAGAAGTGTTGTTTCTGATCCTTCCAGTGGGACTATCCCTTGCCCTTCTCCCTAGCCAAATGTCCATCCTAGCCTGGCCCTCATTTCTTTTCTGCCAGCTTCATCCGTTCCCACCAAACCCTGAAGTCAACAGAACCAAAACAGCAAGCCATTTTCCCCCAGGAATCTGGGAACATCATTTTCTCCCAGCTTGGCTGGGTTGCTTTGTATATCTCTCCCCTCCCCTAGACCCTAAGGGCTGTGGTCACTTACTTTCTATATATCCGTGCAGGGTGACCATGCGGGCTCGCTCAGGGCTGCTGAAGGGGGAATAGTGGATGTCATCAGACAGGGAAGAGGAGAGACGGGACTGTGGAGCTCCAGAGGGTGGCACTGTGTGCTGGGGGGTGTGCTTTTTATGGCGGGCTCGGCAGTTTTGAAACCAGACCTGAAATGACAGCCCCAACCCACCCCCAAGGAAAATCCCACACAGCTGGTCAGGTTGTTGAAGTTTGTTCTCCATCTCTCTTCATGAATGTCCCAGAAAATTCCTGTCCCCTTTAGGTTCCTGCCTCCCCAACCCCACCCCCATGATGTGTTTTCTGCTGGACTGCTTAGCTTGGGAGTTGTTCCCGCCCAAAACAGCAAGGCCATGTCCAAGAGCCAAGGAATAAGTCAAAGGGTCATAAGACAGAGTTGGAAGGGCTCTTGGGTGACCCCTTCTGCCTTTGGGGAAGAACACTTGCTCTCCCATGGCCTTGGGAGAAGAAGAGCATCAGACTAAAGGATGGAGAAGATGTAGAGTAGAGGCAAAAGTCTTGAAATAGGGGTATAATGTGTTAGGGATTTAAAGTTTGGCTCTTAATTGGCACAGAGCAATTTCTTAATGTTTGTGTCATGAAACTCATTCATTTTTAATAAGAAAGGAACTAAAGTCCAGGGGGTTAATGACTTGACCAAATGACCAATGCCAAGTAAGCAGAAAGTAAGGAAACAGAAATGGAATTCAAATTCAGGTCTTCTGACTGAAAATTCATTCCTTTTTCCATTATACCATGTGTCTGAGGGATCAGGTCCATATTCAGTTCCCACCTACCCTCTCCCCACAGAATTTTCCACCCCTTCATACATGGTTTCTACTCCCCCCCCCCTTCCTTCTCCCCTTACAGTCTTTATTTCTCCTTGAGTAGCAGGACCAGCCCTGGCCCCACCACAATGATTTCTGTCTCTGACTCTGTCAGCCTCACCCTCTTCTCTCTCATTGGGTGTCTGCCCTCCGCCCACCTGGATAACTCGACGACTAAGGCCCGTCATGTCTGCCAGCTTCTGAAGTGTCTGTGCATCAGGATTGTTGTCCTGGGCAAACTGGGCCTGCATTACCTGGAGAACAGAGTGAGGGTATTAGGGGTGAGGAGAAGGAGAGAAGGTCAGGGAGCTGGGAGGTAGGCTCTCCCTAGTCATCCTCTTGCTCCCATCCAGATAGGCCTCTAGCCTGGGAGGCCCACTGCCCTGAGCCCGTACCTGCAGCTGCTCCGCTGTGAAGGATGTCCGTGCCCGCTTGGCTGGCTTTGGTTGACTGTCCTGTTCTGATGGCACGGCCCCTTCCAATGTGATCCCATTGCCTGAGAAGGAAGAAGGGATATGGATGGAATGCTGTCTCATAGAATCAGAGGACCATAGCATTTTAAGCTGTATGAGGCCTTAGACATCACTTTGCCCAATCCCTTCATTTTACAGATGAGCTGAGGCTTAGAAAGTTTAAATGACTTTCCCAAGGTCATACAGGTAGTAAATGGCAGAGCTAGGATTCTAACCTAAGTCTTTTGACTCCAAACCCAGGCCTCTTTTCCAATATGCCACAGACTGGGTACCTGCTTTCCTATAGTCTGGAGAGAAGAGAGAGTCAGATTAAAGGATGGAGAAGATTTAGAATAGAGTCAGGAGGCTTGAAATCAGGGTGTAAAGTGCCAGGGATTTAAAATTTGGCTCTTAACTGGTTCAGAGTAACCTCTTGTATTTGTCTTGTGTGTTATGTATATTCACCATGTTTATTAAAGAAACCATATGATTCGGTCTACCCAGTAAAAGAACAAGGTTGTGTTAGTTGAAATAGTTTGGAAAGTCCTGATGTCTCTTCCTGATGTCCCATAGGAATGCCTATCTTCAGGGAGTTCCCAAATTAACTCTAGGGATAGAGGTTTGACCTTTCTATTTATGGAATTCAATCAACAGAAAGATATGTGTGTGTACATGTATACACATATGTATGTAGATATGTATATACCTATATATGTGTATATAAAGACACCTCTGTGCCTCCAAAGAAATAGGATGCCATGTGGTATGATGGATTTGGAGTTAGAAAACCTGGCTACTATCTCTTCCACTTGTCCCTCTGGGTCTGTTTCCTGACCAGTAAAATGAGGAGGTTGGATTGGATGATTTTTATGGTAGCTTCTAACTCTAAATCTTGTTGTTGAGGTCCCAGCTCAGACCTGCTACTTATGTGACCTTGGGTAAGTCCCTCCCTTTGCCTGGGTTTTGGTTTCTTCATCTGCTCAATGATGAAATGAGCTAGATGGTCTCTATGTTCTCTTCCTGCTTGAATTCCTATCATCAATGAAATGATGAGCAAAGAATCCTAGGATGGGAGACAATCCATTTGAGCCTATTTCTTTCCCGGTATGGTAGCTTAGCAAAGTCAAGTCCCTAGGCAGCCCTCTAATCAGGAATAATAACAGCTAACATTTATATAGTGCTTACTATGATCCAGGCACTGTGGGAAGTGCTTAACAATTCTAAACTCATTTCATACTTAAAATAATCCTGGGAGAAAAATGCTATTATTATCCCCATTTTACAGTTGAGGAAACTGAGACAAAGGTTAAGTGACTTGCCCAAGATCACACAGTAAGTGTCTGAAGCTGGATTGTAAGTTGCCTCCCTGACTCCAGGCTTGGTGCTCCTAGCTTCCTAGCACCAGGCACTGTGCCACCTAGCTTCCCCAAGGAAAAGAAGGAAGCTGTAATATAACGGGAAAGGGCATTGAGCTAAAAGACCTGAATTCTAATCCCGACCCCACCAATAACGTGCTGTGAAACCTCAGGCAAGTTGCATCCCTTCTTTGGACTTCAATTTCTTTATCTGTAAAATGAGGTGGACTGATTTTATACTTCTGAGGATGTACTAGCTGACTGTGGAAGGACTGTCTCCTTTGGTCCTTTTTCTCCTGCCTGAGTTCTCTAACAGAAGATGTTTTTTATAAGATTGATTTGCTGATTTCCCTGCCCCTGTACAGACTGGCTGGATGGACAACATGTATTGGCTTGGGATATCTCTATTTCTCTGTCTCCTTTTTCTTTCTGTCTTTGTGTGTGTGTGTGTGTGTGTGTGTGTGTGTGTGTGTGTGTGTGTGTGTCTGTGTGTGTCTGTGTCTGTGTCTGTCTGTCTGGCTGGCTGGCTGGCTGGCTTTCTCTCCTTCTCTTCTCTCCCTCCTATTCCCTCCCTTGTCATTCAGGAAGTTAGGGCTGGCAAGTCTCCAAGGGGAAAGGAGCTGCTTTGTGGCAAGGCTGACCTTCCCCCGCCCTGTGCTGTCCCCTTGGGGCAGTTGGGCAGGGGAGCTAATGGAGAAAGCAGACACACACCATCCCCACCTTCTCAGCCCTCACTTACAGTAAGCTGGAGAGCCAGGCCTGATTTGGGGAAGGCCAGGAAGTGAAAGGTGGGACCTGGAGTGGGTGGGGAGATTATGGAAAAGGCTTGTCCCTTTGCCAGCCTTCCTATCTCCCTGACTGTGACTCATCCCACAGGATTGTCTACTGCCCTGGTCATTCATGGGCATCGGGGGACACAGTGGGAAAGGGTGGAGACTGGGCTTGAAAGTAAGGAAAGAACGGAGAGGGAATCTCTTTCTTTCTTGCCTCCTGATCCATGCATAGTGCCACAGAAAACAATGTCCAAACTGGAAGGTTCCTTACAATGGAGAATGTAATAACTGCAATAGGACCTAGAACATAACATTTTATTCAGACCACAGGATATAGAATTTGAGAGCTGAAAAGAATAGCAAGGTGCAGATTGTCACAACACAAAGCCACAGAGCTAGATGAGACTGAGAGATCATCGGATCAGTAGATTTAAAAGTGGAAGGAGCTACAATGGTAACAACGAGGTCCCGATTAGTATGCATAACAAATTCCCTGAAGAGGTTGAGTTATTTGAATTTGCACTGCATTATTTCCATTGGGCCGGGAAACAGTTATCATATTTTACATAATTACAACTTCAAAATAGTGTGAATTCAAATACATGCAGCCATTTCAAGGAATTCATTATTCGCAGTAATTGGGACCTAGTTGTATCTGGTCTGATCTCCTCATTTTACAACTGAGGAAAGCCAAGCAAGCTCCTAAAGATAGTAAGGAGGAAAATGACATTTCTGGAGAGATAGTTTCCTCCTCTGGCCCAGGCACCATAAAAGAAGCCCTCCCTGAACAGGGTCTGTAAACCAGAACCTGTAAAAAAAACCAAAAAGGTGGGGCACTCTTGTGAACCTGGAGGTGAATTTGGTGAGGTAATATAATTCTGTCTTTGGGTGATGCAAGGGATAAGCTTCACTGTTTACAGCTTGTGCAACTTTAGTGAAGTCACTTATCCCTCCTGGGCCTCAGTTTCCTCATCTGTAAAAATGACAGGGTTACATTAGATTATCTCTAAACTAATTTCCAGGTTGAAAGCCTGTGATCCTGCAGGTTAAGTGATAAAAATCACTTGGGGTGTCTTCCATAAAGAAGCTCTAACTGCTCTTCCACTGTAAATAAAAATGCTTCTTATCCTTGATCTGTTTTGGCTGTGAGGAAGAAATAGGAACCTGGAAATAATAGCTCACCTTTCTATATTGCTTTAATGTTTATCTACCTATGAGTAAGTAATACAAGAATTATCGTTTCCATTTTGCAAGTAAAGAAAGTGAAGCTCAGAGACTTAATGTTAGATCTGGAAGGGATTCAAATCCAAGACTCTCTTAACTACAAGTCCAGCATTCTTCCCATGATACCATGCAACAGGAGATAGGTTCTGGAGCACTAAGTATCTGAACAGTGCCAGAGGTTTGAAGGTTAAGCCCAAGACTATGCTCAATCACGTGTTGACCCAGATGCACATCACTCAAGAAAAGTCAGGGTTTGAAGTCACTTGAGTAGGAGTAGTTCTGGAAGTGATGAGCCTCCTCTCTGTCCCCCACCCTCACGCCCCCTCCCCCTCTCCCCTCCACCCCTTCCCATTTCCTTTCTCCAGAAGCAGTGGATTCAGCATCTGGATTTTAGGTCCTCACATAGAGTGGTCAAGGAAATACCCACACTGAGGACCAGTCCAGTAGGACTGAGAGTTAGATCCAGCCATCAACCCCCTCAGAGACAATGCAGGACTCAGGCATTGTGGAAAGCAGCAGAAACAGTTATATAATTTCCATGGATGGCAACATCACGTACTTCAAGTCACACGAGGCGGGAACATAGGGTCAGACTCCTTGAGAGAGTGGTAGGGACCCTAGTGTCTTGTAAAGTGTCAGAGCAAGAATTTGAACTTGGTCTTTTGATTCTGAGTCCTGGGCATTTCCCCCTCCCCCCGACACCATAGCTCTAACGTCTATATTTTAAGCTCTTTCTTTTACGCTCTTCTGGAACTAACAACCTAGTGTCAAAAGCCCCTTCATGTTCTAATATTTTATGGACCCTTCCATATGCTATGGCTCAATGTCCTTTCCAATTCTAACATGCTACGTTCTAAGCTCTCTTCCTGCTCTAACATGCTGTTCTAAGCTTCTTTCAAGCACTAACATTGTGATCTAAGATCCTTTCCATCTCTGACATACTGTTATAGGTAGGGGTAAGTGCAGAGGTGGAACCTACATTGTGGATTCCTTCCCTAGAAAGGGGAGGGCACAGAAAGGGCCTGACACCCTGTCCTCCCATGTTCAGCCCATGGCCCAGTCTCCTGAGGACAACCCCAGCAAGATTTAAGAAAAGGGTAGTGCCCAAGAGGCTGAAAGAGTGTGGAGGCAGGGGATTGGGGATGGATACCGTTCTCAGCTGCTCTCTTGAGGTTCTCGATCATAGTGTCGTAATGGATGCGGCATAACACCTTCTCCTCCACCAGCCCGAACTCCTCGCCTGTAGAGAGCTGCCGCTTGCAGGAGAAGCAGGCAAAACAGGCCAGGTGGTAAGCATTGCCCCGTGCCCGTCGCACCCAGTCACTGGCAAAGATCTGGCGGCCACACCGGGCGCACTTGGTACCGAACCGGCTGGAAGAGAGAGAAGGGAAGGAGCTGGGACTCAGGGAAATGGAGAATGAAGGAGGCATCTACGCTAAAGTGTCTGTTTCTCTGTTCACCTCAATCTCACCACTGTCATTGCTTGTAAATAACAATAATCACAATGATAGTAACTTCCCTTTCTATAGCCCTTTGAGCTTTCCTCACAACTGCCCCTTTGAATTGAGGGGCATTTTGGCATAGTGGATAGGGGGACAGCTTTGACCTCAGGAAGATGGGTTCAAGTACCGCCTCTGAAATATACTTGGCTGTGTGGTTCTGGACAAGTCACTTAATCTCTGAGTACTCCATGCAATTCTTTAAGGCTATAAATTACAAATAAGCTACCATGATGAAGGGAGTTTCTACACAGAGAGTTGCTCCATGATGATGAAAACATAACTCTGATCAAAGAGTCCACTGGAGTCCAGTGGTACACATAATTCTAATTTACAGATGGAAAAACTGAGGCTTAGAGAGGCTAAGTTGTTAAATGCCTTGCTAAAAGTCACACAGGTCCATATCCTTGTCCCTTGGTCCTTACAAGAACCCTGTGGAGTAAGTTGTACAAGGTATATTATTTTCATTTCACAGATAGGAAATTGAGGCTTGGAAATGCAAAATGACTTGCTGAATCTCTTCAGGAGCAGAATTGGTGTATGTGGTGGGACAAGATGACAAGAAGCAAAGGTCTGTTGAGGCTGCAGACCAGACAAACAACATTGTCATCAGCCAGTGAAGGTGACTGAGAAACAAACTAAAACAAGTTAGCCTTAGGTAACATTTAAACCAGCTGGGCTTGCAGTGACACTCAGGGCAGCAAGCAAGGAGACCAGAAGAGACTTAAATACTTCTGATGTTCTGTGTTTGCTACTCCATGACCCACAATTATGTAGTATTTTTGGTTTAGAAAGCACTTCACAAAGGTAATGCAAAATGTGACTGTCCCCACTGTACAGATAAGGAAGTTGAGACTCAGGGACTTCCAACCCAGGTCTAACTCTTAATCTAAGACTTTAGAATCATAGAATTTAGGGCTGGAAAGGCTGTGAAACAACTCATTCATTTTAAGATAAGGAAAAAGAGACACTGGGAGGGGAAGGAACTTGCCTAGGGTAGTAAACAGCAGAGTTAAGACTTGAATCCAAGTCCTATAATTCCAAATCCAGTGTTCTTTTCCACACATTCCATGGGGCGGGGATGGGGGTGGGGAAGGAGTGTTAAAGGAAGACAAAGACAAGGAATTCTTTGGGATCATTTGTTTCCAACAAATTAAGTATTTTATATGCATATTGTTACATTCTACATGATGGAAAACTGAGCTGGGGTAAGGGAAGAGGGGCTAAGGATAGGGAGATATTCCAGGAGTCAGAGGGTATGTTTCTTTTGCATTTGGGCCTTTCAGGAAAATTAACATTATTTGGAAAGATGTAGGTGCTTTAAGAAGGGACAATGCCTAGGCCTTGCATGTAGGTCCTCAATGAAATAATTGTGTAATAGGTGGAAAAACCACTGAATGCAGAGTCAAGACACCTAAATTTGGGTCTTGTCTCTGCCATTTATTAGCTATGTTACCTAAGGCATTTCTTCTCCTCTATGAGCCTCAGTTTTCTTATATGTAAAATGAATAAGTTGTAGAAAAAAGTTCTACCCAGGACTGTCCTGATCAGTCACTCTCACTGCGTGATCTTGGGCAAATCACTTTATCTTTCTGTTTCTTTCCTCATCTGTAAAATGAAATCCTATTCTGTTCTAAGGTCCCTCCTGGCTTTGCTCTGTGTTCTATGTTATAACATTCTGCATTCTAATGTTCCTTTTAGCTCTAGCATTTTGTGTTCTAAGGTCCCTTCCAGTTCTATGTTTTATATTTGAACATCCTATAAAATGAAAACATTACTTTATTGACTGTGACATCTGTAAGCTGGTTGGTAGGCAGTAAAAGTGTGAAGAAAAAGTAACCTGGGAAAGCAGCTGAGTGCTGGGGACAGCACGAATTCTCAGGACTGAGGACTAAGGGTAGAAACTCCTAGGTGAGTTCCTGAAGGAGCATAAAGCAAAAATAAACCCCTCCACTCCCACTCCCCTCCCACACACACATTCAGAAAAGACAACTAACTATGCAAGTCTTCGTGTTTAGGACCCAAGGTGAAGGAGGGCCCAAGATGAATATGAACAAATTCATAATTTATGAGAATGAAGTATACAGAGGAAAGTTGAGGGTGAAGGTTAAGATAGAGGGGCTCATAGGAGCAAGCGACCATAGATTTAGAGCTAAAAGGATACTTAAAATATTGAGTCCAACCCTACTCATTTTATAGACAAAGAAATTAAAGTTGAGAGAAATTACTCGATTTGCCCATCTCCTGTGGGATTTGAACCTACGTCTTCCTGGCTCCAAGTCCAGTACTCTTTCCATACATTATTCTGCCTTAATCATATCTCAGAGGCTCCCAATTCTTTGGGAGGTGGCAGACAACATTGGTCATGCCCTACCTTACTCCCCACCCAAGTGACCCATTTTAGGCCCAAGTCTGGAACTTATTGTCCCCCCAGATATACTCTCTGGCACCTGAAGAGGAGAATGGAGCCACAGGCCAAGGGCCAGGGGCCATGCTTGATTTTCCAGAATGCCTGACATCATTTTCCATTGGGGAACTTATTTAAGTTGTTTAAAATGTTTTCATTGTGTATATTCAATGGTGTCACTGGGGATTGAGGGACGCAGCTAATTAAAACAAGACTGTGGGGGTGTGTGTGTGTGTGTGTAATCCCTGTGTTTGTGCAATATGTGTGCTGTTGTGTGGATACCTCCGTGAGCTGCACTTTTGTGTATCTATGTGAATCTCTGTGTTTCAGGACATCTGAGTGTGTCTCCATATATATATGTATATATGTATGTATAGATATATACACACACACACAAACATGCATGTCCCTGTCTTATCTTAATACATATATTTTATATGTACATGTCTCTATTCTCGTTTTTTTGTGTAAAATGTGAATGAATATGTGTGTTTCTGCACAAGGTATGGGCACCTCTCTGTGTCCCTACAAATCTAGGCTGCTGTGTGTGTGACCCCCTGCCTGTGTACCCTCGTTTCTATGTTTATGCCTACTTGGGTGGGGGGGGGGTTGGTCTCCGTGTTTATTTGTCTCCATGTGTATTCGGTTTTGGATCTCTAAGTCTTGTGTACCTATGTGTGTCTCTGTGTCCAGGGGTGTTTCCATATGCATGCATGTGACTGTCTTTGCTTTTGTAGGTAGCAAGTACTGTTCAAGCCTCTTTGTGTGTGTTTATCCCCAGGAGTGTTGGCGCTCCTGTCTCTGTGTCAGATGTGAGTCTTGCCTCACTCTCCAGACCAAGCCCGGAGAGGGCAATTTTTTGTTTTCCATCCATTCCTTCCAAGGCTAGAGATCTCCTTTTACTCTCCTCTTCCCTATTTCTGCACCTCCGCACTGTGATCTCCTCTAGTCTCAGCTCCCTAAGTGGGGCCTAACCAGCCCCACCCCCATCCCCACACTCAAAACCCTCCTGCCCTTAGGGCCTTTGGGGACTGGATATGGAGTCTTAGAGGAGCGGAGCCAGTAAGTGAAGTGTCCTGGTCCCGCTTGCTGCTCGCTTTCAGATTTAGGGTAATTATAGGCAGCTTTGAGCCCATAACAACGTACAGATTCTTCTCAAGGATGGAAGAGGGCCCATTAGCCGATGCTCCTCTAATTAACAGCCTCGAGGAAGGACGATCCTATAGTGTATTTAAATGATTAATCACCGAGCCATTTGGGAGAAGAAACAAGAGGCAGAGAAAGTGGGTTGTGGTGATTTTTCCCCCTTGACCGCCTCAGACAAAAATCCCCGGAAAACGGAAGAAGGCAAAGCCACGGTTAATCGGAAGCATCAGTACCCACGACGTTTAATTCAGCGCGCGCATCTTCCAAGAAACTTCGTTGTAGGCTGACTCCAGCCTGTGTGGCCTTGGTTCCGATTCACAGTGAATATAAATTCTCCCAGAAAAGGGCTTACTCTCCTCTCCCCACGGCGGCGAACCCACTGCCAGAGAAGTAGGGAAGAGAAGAGCGATGAATCTTTCGTTCCCTTTTGCCAGCCTCACCACAAGATTTAGCTTCAGAATCAGAGACACATGATGGTTTATTTGGTTGTGACGACCGTCAGTCAGGTGTCTTGTAAAGAGCCCTGGCCTGAGAAATAGTAATTAACTGGGTTCCAGGGGTGACCTTCAGTAACTTTACTTCAATTATCTGAGCCTCAGTTTCCCCACTAATAAAATGCGAATGATGATACTTGCAACACCGAATTCAAGGGCTATTTAAAAGCAAGCTATCATTAAGTCGGCTTTTGGAGGAGGGAAAGTAGACTCCGAGAGACTGAGAAAGGGTTAGAGGTAGGGAGCTCTCTGAGGGAGGGGAACTTGCAGATACTGGCGCTTTGGTGCGCCCTGATTGCAATTGTCGTATTTAACAGGAATGATAATTCCCAGCCCTAACGGGAATATTGCTGCGTCTCTAAGATCTGAGATTCCAGTTTCTACCTTTGATTCGTAGTCTTCTGCCCTAGCCCTGCAATGTCCTTGGAGACGGGAAGGGGCTCCGTGCACAGATACTTGGACCCGAATTCCCCCTGCCTCATCTCCCCAGCATTAACTTGGGCCTCCGGCTCTAAAGGGAGTCTGACAGCAAGGAGTCCGTTTGGACTCAATTCTAGGACTGTTAGATTGGACCGCGATCTTCCCTTCTGCTGCCCCGAGAAGGTGACCAATTCAGTAACCTCAAGGGGCCCAAAAAGCTTTCAGGGGAAGGAGGCCGAGCCCAGATCCCGTCCAGAACCACCTATCCCACCAACTACCTCCATTCCCCCAGTCCCTAATGCACACTCCAGTCCAAAATCACTGGACATTAGAAGTGCCCAATCGGCTTATTTTACAGATCAGGAAACTAAAGTCAAGAAAAATAACAATGGCCACACAACTAGTTAGACCCAGAGACGTGGCCCGAACCCAGTCTCCTGAATCCAGAGCTCATTCTGGGCTTTCTCCCAGACACCTCTCCTGAGACCTTTCAATTATCAGACGTCCTCATAGAACGTTATTATTAATTCTGCTAATAATCCACACACTCAAACATCGAAGCTCCCATCATGAAAGAGCTCGAGTCCGACCCTGTCAGGGCCCTTTTTCTCCCCAAAGCTCCTTGCAGCTGAGACCTCTGCCCTGGTGCCCGAAGCGCATTAATTAACTTCTCTGCTCCAGATAACGAAATCCCTCCAGGACTGGCCTTCCGAAGTTCGGATCCCGCCAAACTCGCAGCACTTGGGCCCTCTGTCCTCAGACCCTCCAACTCCCGTCCCGTCGGTCTGCTGCTGTGGAGGCTTTCGATGTTCTGCTCCTTCACCCGGTGCTGTTCAAGAGCAGAGTCCTCAGCGAGCTCTTTCCACTCCTATGGGTTCGATGGATTGATGAAGCTCGCGACCTCTGCTACCCAATCGTTTTGCCTGGCCTCGGCTGCTCCAAGTCCGCCAGTTCTTCTGTCCTAGGGCCGGACTCAGAACCTTGCGTGCAGAGGCCCGGAATACGGGTGCCGTCCTACCCCGAAAGAAAAGCCGGGGTTGGTTGTCCATCCACCCCACCGGGCTCAAGGTTATTTTCTAGGGCCGGCTGCATCAGCTCGCCTGCTCCACCCTAATTCCGGGAACAACGAAATCGTCCCCGCGAACTAAACGAAACAAAATTCAAACTGCCAAATACATGCATAGGGTGGCTGGGGGTGAGACTAGCTATTATTTTTTTATTCGACCTCCCCAAACCTCGATGCCTCAAAGTGCAGGGGGCGGGGGTCATCAGGGCAGAGAACTGGGGTTGGAGATTTACGAGTGAAGATACTTAAGGCTTAGGAGCGCTGAGCTGTCTTATAGACGGAAAAGGAGGGCGAAGCAGTTCAGGGGAATGAGGGGAGTAGGGGGCTGGGACTGGGTGAACTGTAGGTACATGTTGAGCATCGCAATACTGTGGAACATGGAAAGACATTTGGATTATGGGGAGCCTGACTGAGACGTGGGGAGGCCGGGGACTGAGGAGAGCGCCGGAGTAAGGCTGGAGACGCCCTGAAAGATAACAATGCTGAGCCGTACGAAGCAGCACTGGTGGGAGGACCGAAGGGCTATAGATGGGAGCATAGTGTGGCGCCGTTAAGATAATCGAAATGTAAGACGCGGCGTTGTGAGGGGCTGTAGGACATCGCGCAGCAATAGCGGAGCTGAAGGGCTAGGGGCTGAGCAGTGCGGCGCGGTGGGAAACCGATCGGCTCGAGTTTGTTGTACTAGGGGGCTGCAGGACTTACGCAGAACTGAGGGACATACATAGTCTGGGGTTGTAGACATGAGCCTGAGATGCTGGTCTGAGGGAAACACACCAAGCAGGGGAGCGCGGGGCTGAGCCTCACGGCTCTGAGAAACCCAAGCCTGTAGAAAGTGCCGCAGTGAGGCATTGAGGAACAAGGACTGGCGCACGGCATTGAGAAACAATGTAAGTCAACAAGCATTTAGATAACATAGAGGCTGTAGGACACAGGAGTGAATGGCTCAGAGCTGTGGCACGCCAGAGCAGCTGCTTTCGTAGGACTCAGAGAAGCTCTAACCCGAAGTACATTGAAATATTCGGCGGTAAGATCCACAGATTGTAGGACACATATCTGAGCATCGCGGAAGAGCTCGGGGTTTCGGGGCTCTAGGGCGTAAAGCTGAGCAGTAAAAAAGTAGCTTTAGGACACGGGGCTGAGTGGCGCGGACCTCAAGGCCCAGGCTAATGGGACTTGAAGCAGTGAAGAGCTGAGGGACCCAGATCTGCCTGGGGCTGTAAGTGGCTCCGGGCTGAGGGGAGCTGAGAAGAGGTGTTGCAGCGGGAGGAAAGATGCTGGATTGAGGAATGCGGGTCAAAGAGGCTGGAAGGCTGTAGGATTTGCTGCAACGCCCGCGCTGTGGGACAGATAGTCCAGTAGGCAAAAATATGAGCAGCGGCGCGGTGGCTGAGTGGCCTGGCGCTAGGTGCCACGGTGGTGGCGCGCGTTTGTAGAACATGCTGCTCGGCTGCTCAGAGGAGCGCGAGGCCGGAGTAACGCTGTTAAAGAGATGCGCAGGGATGGAGGATGCGGAGGTGAGAGATTGACTCCCTCACTGCGGAAAGAGGTTCGGTTAAGGTTCCGAATTAGATCCATTCAGGGAACAAGGAAGGGAAGAGAGGTAGGTGAGTACAAGACTCCCCAGGGAACGTGTGACTGGTCCCAGGTAGGACTCTGGTAAACAAGATTCAGGGTCTGAACGGGTCGTGGACAGATTGAGTCCAGTCCTGGGCCTTGTGGGGAAGGCAGTTCTCCAACTGAGTAGACTGGATTGTTTGGGGAGGGGAAGACTAATAGCACCCTGTCTTGAGAATTCTGGGCCCAGCCTGGCTCTGAGGCCAGGAGAAAAAGCAAGAAAACATGCCTTTAGCATCTCCCGGTCCCTCCAGATCCCTTCTGGAGTCTGACCTCCCAGTCAGCTTGGCAGCGAGCATAGAGAAAAGAGCACAGAGGAGCAGGTCAAGACATACAGGTTCTGGTTCTCAGTCTGCTACTTCCTTGCTATATGACCTTGAGCTAGCCACTTCCATTCTCTGGCCCTCCATCTAATGTCTATTAAATGGGAAAAATAGCCCCTACCCTACCTACCCTAAAAAGGTTGTTGTAAGCCTCAGATGAGATGGTGGATGAGGAAAGTAGTAAATGCTCCCCTCAAATGTGAGAAGTCAAGTTTCTTTTTTAGAATATCCCATGGACTACAGAGTCTTGCACTCAAAAGGATCCAAAGTGAGACTTACTGATCCAGGACATAGGAAGCTGCAAGCTCATTCTTAACCTTCCTATGGTAAGGAGGAAGAGGGAGAGGGAAAAGAAGAGGGAGGGGGCGGGGAGAGAGAGAGAAAATGTAAGGGGGTGGGGCTCACTGACTTAGAACCTGAGGTGAAGGGGCAGGAAAGAGAAACTTTGAGTAATTAAATTGGAAGAATTGCTAGTAGGATAGGTCAACTTAGGTGCTGACTTATTGAAAAGTTCTGACCTCAGAGAGTATTGTCCATACTCACTGGCTTAGGGAGGAGTGCAGAGCGCTAAGTGATTTTTAAGATTCCTTCCATCTCCAATATTCTGTTTCAACATTCTGTCTTCTAAATTTCTTTCAGCTCTGACATTCTATATTCTAAAAGTGTACTGAAGTCCCTTTCAGGTCTGATATTTTGTTTTATCTTCAAGAATGTGTGGTTAACATCCATTACTTTACCCTCAACCTGGGTTATGGCCACGAGGCTATGGGGTTTGGGGAAGAGGATGAGTAGGAAGGGGAATTGACATGAACCACCTGGTATAGAACACTGAATCAGGAGACTAGATAGTACTGCTGGGATACAGTATTCCCACCTCCATTACTACTCCAGTTAACTATGGAAAACATAAGGCATGGATACATATAATTACTTCACAATGATACCCCCAAAGAAATGTTTATTTAACGTGAGAGGTCAGCTCCTCAGAAATCTTACTGATTTTGTTTTGTGCTCTATTAATGCTCTATTCATGCTCTATTCATGCTCTATTAATGGGGTGTGTTTGTGTGTGTATGTTTGTGTGTGTGCAGAATTAGTTGGGTTTTTTTAAGAGTTGGAAGGGATCTTAGAGAGCAACCACTTCAACCCTTTTATTTTACAGATGAGGAAACTGAGGCCTCAGGTGGAAAAATGACTTCTCTAAGATCACATCAAGTTAGCAGCAGAGTCAGGTTAAGAATCCAGGTCTACTCACTCTCAGAGCAGTGTTCTTTCCATTACTCTAATTGTCTTTCCTGGGTGTTGATTCCCCTTCAGAACCTGACTTAAAAGTAGCCCATGAGCAAAAACAAGCTCATATGAACCTGTTCATGAGAAGACACTGGTAGGCCTGCATTCCAACTGGTCTTTTTGTCTCAGATCCCATCTTGTAACATGAAGCAGCTGAATTCTAATCTCCCTTCCAGCTCTGACATTGTGAGGCTTTGGTATTGGCATATTTAGTCAATTTTCCACTTTCACAGTACTTTATGGCTCTATGCAACAAGTGCTGGACCCGGAGCCCAGGGTTCAAGTGTTGATTATGACACTAACTAGTAGTATGATCTTAAGCAAGTCAAGTTAGCTGACTGAGATAAAGGTTTCCTCTCTACAAATTAGAGATAACAAGACTTTTACTACTTACCTAATGGAATAGTTATAAAGAAAAAGATTTGTAAACTTAAAAACATGGAACTGAATAAATGTTATCCCTAAGGCCCCAAGAGCAAATTGTTCTGGGCCAGCAAGACAATGAAGTGCCTCCTGACCCTAGCTGGTTTGCCTGCTGTCTGCTACTAGAGTTGGGGTGGGGGTAGAAGAGAAAATGGAGAACCACCTTTCTTCTCCCTCCTCCCAGTGGTATACACCTAACATTTATATCATGATTTAGGTTTACAAAGTACTTTACATACATTATCTCATGTTACTTGCTAAGTCTGTGAGGTAGGTAAGGTAGTGTAATAATTATTCCTAATTTATAGATAAGTTGAGAGACATTTGGCACATGAGAGCATGGGGGCAGTTTTGAAAAGCCCACACAAAGCACATGGATTTGTTTTTTCAGTTGCAATAAGACTTTGACTGGGTCTGGGCATGAACCTCAATTTGATGATTTGGCAGGGGAGGTGGGGAAGGGAAGGAGAGAACCCAGTCGACCACAGAGCAAAGGCAGAAAATCCAAAGTAGGAGCCGACCAAGCCAAGCGGGGCCACGCCTTTCAACAGAGAGGGACGCTGCTCTGACAGAGGCTGCCAATCCCTGAAAGTCAATAAACCTGGGGCTGTCAGAACCGAGACCCTAAGGGGTGGGGTCCTTGGCCCTTTGGGAGGATCTGAGGGAAAAAAGCCAATAACTAAAAGGGTAGGGCTGACAGCAGCTCCACAGAAGAATGCCAGCAGATGAACTGGGGTACATTTTCCCCTCCTCACTTTCAGGCTTCAGGGGACTCTGACAAGTCAGTGATACCAACCCCAAGCCAGCCAGTTCCAGTAATTCCCCACTATCTGAAAGCAGAGCGTGATCAAGACAGACTTCTTCCTCCCCCTGAGAATCACAGGCTATTGGGGTTAGAAGAGGCCAAGAAGGTTAGAGTTGGAAGAGAACTCAGAATACAGAATGTTAGAGTTCAAAGGAAGGTCAGATCATCCAGGCCAACTCACTCATTTTGTAGATGAAGAAACCAAAGATCAAAACTGGATTTCCCGAGGTCAGTCAGGTAATAAGCAGCACATAGCATGTTAAAGCAGAGAATATTAGAACAGGAAAAGACTTTAGAGATACTGAGTGCCAATCCCATGTTAGACAAATTAAAAAACTGAGGCCCAAAAACTGTAAGGGAAAAGGGTAGGGAAGAGGGGAGAGGAAGCAACATGTTCAAGTTTGCATAGAAAATTATTGAGTCAAGATCAGAACCTGGGTCTCCCTATTTTCAGAGCAAAACATTCAGTAGGAAGAGGGCAGGGAGGGCAAAAGGTCACTCTGGCCTCCCTTGATTCTTCTGGGGAAGTTTCCTTTGTGATCTAGAGGATGGATCTTGGTTCCTCTAGCAGAAGCTACCTAAGGAACTTGGCTATGAACTAGGACAGAGCCTTTTCCATGAAGGGGTAAGAGAACCCTGTTCAACCATTCCCTTCTCACAGAGACAGTTTATCAAGTGGTTCCTGTGCAAGGAATCCACAGGCGTACAAACACATACATGGCATGTGTGCACACACACCTACAGAGATATATCCATTTATCTACACATACATAACAGAATTTGCCTACAGTCATGAAGATTGAACTCATACAGGCACACACTTTTTCATACACACACACAGCTCACAGAGACTAGTTCTTTTATGCATATACAAATTCTCAGAGAAACATACATAAATCTCTTTTTGCACAGACTCAAACACAGAGATGCTCTTATTATACAGAGAGACAGATCCACAGACTCATCCTCACGTAAACTCAGAAGCAAAGGCTGTCACACAAACAAGCACTTGCACGCTTACTCACACAGACCCAGATATACAGGGAAATATATTCGTAGTCACATAAGCACACACTGGACAGGTTGGGGTTGTGGCAGGGGGTGAGGTGGGGTGGGGGGGTGAGGAATGTTACAGAAGAGGTTATGGACCCAAGAATGGCTATGGTTTTTCAGACATAGGCCCTAACCTACCATTGGAGCCCCTTCTCTTTCCATAGCCAGAGAAAATGAATTTCCAAGGGGGAGCCAGAAAGCGAATGGGAAGTTGTTTCCTCCTGTACCTGGACAGATGGTAAGGGATAGGACACGGCACCCTCCTTCCTATTCCCACACCTATCTTTCACATGCCTTGATACACATGACACACATTCTCTCATACCTACCCTGATACACACACATACTCACCACCCCATTTGACACATTGTCATATGCCCTGATACGAGTACATATACACACACTCATACTTATCTTTGTGCACACAACCATACATTATACCACCTTGTATCCACACACATGCCTAGATATATACAAAGGATCCTAGTAGCACAGATTTATAACTTGAAGGGATCTCAGAGGTCATTTTATAGATGAGGAAAATAAGGTCCAGAGAAAGAAATCTGGGATTTTAACTCAGGTACTTTGATTCAAAACCTAGTGTTTTCCCCAACCCCCGATGCTGCTTCCTCTATATGCCTTAGCATACATGCACATACACACCTTGATGTATATATTCCAAACCACCCGACAAATACATACACATTCGTGCCCTCATTCTTTCATTCCCACCCTGCCACACATAATACACACACACACACACACACACACACACACACACACACACACACACACACTGAGTTGTGAAGCAAACCAAGGCTCATTATGCCATAATCCAAGTTTGACCTCTGGCCTTTCCCATCAGATGTTGTGGGGAACCCTTATTCACCATACAGACCTCCAATCCAAGGGGCCTAGTGTTAAAGCCACTGGAAGCAACTACCACGAACACCAAGGAGTTTTTCTATGGGTATATCAAGATGATACAAGAGAAGGCACCAACCCCTGTACTATCTTCCCTTCCTACAACTCAACTTTCCTGGTTAATCTACTTTATAAATCATTCGTTTTAAACACTCCCTATTCTTAAATTGGGCACCTTGTAAATGGGTCAGTGAGTGGAGGCCCTGATCTGCTGGGTGACATTGGTCAAGTCATTCCCCCTTTCTGGGCCTTGTGAGTAAAATTTGGGTGTTGGACTATAAAATCTCTAATGTCTCTACTAATTCTAGATTCTATGACAAGCAACAAAGGCCATAATGGCACACTTCTGTGACACGCATACCAAAAACCAGCAAGAGCCTCCTGGGAAGGTAGACAGAAGTCAGGGGGCTGTGTGAGACCAGACGAATCTTAGAATTCAACCTTAGCCCTTTGAACTTGGATGTTTTTTCAAACCCATACACAGAATTTCTGTCCCTCTCCTCAAAGTCCTCCTAGCTCCAAAGACATGTTCTTACAAAAAGACTCTCCTCAATCTCTGTCCCAATTTCAATCTATCCTCCATTCAGCCACTAAAGTGACTTTTCTGAAGTGTAGGTCTGGTCATATCATGCCCCTATTCAATAAACTGCAGTGGGTTTCTATTGCCTCTAAAATCAAATGGAAAATGCTCTGTTTGGCATTCAAAGCCCTTCACAACCTAGCCTCTTCCTATTCCTTTCCATTTTTCTTGCACCTTACTCTCTGATACATATTCTTTGATCCAGTGACAGGGACCTCCTGGCTGTTCCATGAACAAGACACTCCTCTTAGCTCCAGACATTTTCTCTGGCTGTCCCCCATGCCTGATTGCTGACCTCCCTGTCTTCCTTTAATTCCAAACTAAAGTCTCATCTTCTACAGGAAGTCTTCCTCAAACCTCTCTTAATTCCACTGCCTTCCCTCTGTTAATTATCTTTTTATCCTGTATATGGCTTGTTTTATAAATATTTGTTTTCATGTTGTCTCTTCCATTAGATTGTAAGCTCCTTGAGAGCAGAGATTGTCTTTTGTCACTTTTTTTTTTTTTTAGTATCCCTATCGCTTAGCACAGTGCCTGCCTGGCACGTAGTTAGTGCTTAATAAGTGATTATTGATTGACTCTGGGTAAGTCACTTGCCTTCTCTGAACATCAGTTTCTTCATCTGTAAAATAAGGAGATTTGACTAAATGATTTCCTAAGTCCCTGCTACCTCTAAACTCTGAGAGTCACTTCACTAAGTCTGTTTTATTATTTGTGAACAAGATAACAATCCTATTGGTAGTACTGTGGTATACTGGAAAGATTACAGGATGTGAAGGCAGAGAACCCAAGTTCAGTTCCCAGCTCTGTCACTCAAATCTCAGTCTCTGACCTTGAATAAGTAATTTAGGTTTACTGGGCCCCAGTTTCCTCATGTGTAAAATGAGGGGTTTGGACTAGATGACTTTTAAGGACCCTTCTCGTTATAAATATATGCTCCCATGATTCTACCAACCTCACAGAGTTGTTGTGATAAAAGTACTTTGACTATCATAAAGGGTATTTACCATTATTATTACTATTATTATTATTATCATATCATCATCACCACCATCATCATCCTGAAAGCCTGGGTAGGGGTTGGTGAAGATGGAAGGAAGGATCCGTTCAGTTGAAACCAATCCTTCACTAACGGAGGGGGGGAAGCCTCCCCTTTCCCTCATCTGCTAATGTGCAGTCAAAAGGAGGAGATTGTGTGTTCCAGAGCCTAAAATGCCACCCCTCCCCCAATCTCTCAGCTTCCTAATAGTGGGGGTGGGGCAGAATTCCAAGATTCTTCCTTCTGTGGGTGAAGAAGGTAATTCTCTTTCACTGGGTTCCTCAGCTCCATAGGTATTGGGTAGCCCAGCTATCCCTTCCCCATCTAAAGGCCCTGCCCTATGAGTGACTTCTTCCCCAAAGGGTAACCCTCATCACCGTTAAAGTTGAGACCAACCTTGCCCAAGAAACCACAGGACTGGATTTTGTGATATAGTGAAAAGAGCATGGAATTTGGAGAAAGGCTGATTTGGATCCCAATCCTAGTTCAGACACTCATTAGCTTGGTGACTTAGAACAAGCCACACTTTGGGCTACAGTATTCATATACACAAAACGAAGCTGGACTGAAGTCCTTTTCAGCTCTAACATTGTGTGTCTTAAAAGTCCCTTCCAGGGGCAACATTCTATGTTTTGAATTACCTGTTAGTTTTAGTATTTTGTAATTCATTACTCTTTAATGGGGGGAAAGTAAGGACAGAAAAGAAGATGGGATGTAGACTAACCCCTAGGCCCACCAAAATACTCTGCCTTTCAAATACTGGCAAGGAGAGAAGTAATCCCAATGGCTGAATCTGGTAGCAGAATAGATTTATTATATGTGGAGGATGAGGTTGCTGGGGGCTTAGAGGAAAATATCTTCTCCTCTCTCTCCTCACTCCTCCCTATGTGGGGCTCCCTTCATCTTCCCACAACATCTAGCCCTCTATAGAGGTCTTTTTTTTTGGGGGGGGTGGGGGAATGGAAAACAATAACCATGCTAATTTCAGGTGGAGGGATTAACACCTCTTTCTCCATCCCCCTCCTACAAATATAGGTCTCTCGCCTTGTTCTCTGACATTTCAGAGTCCTTGGCCATTCACTAGAGCTGTGGGTTCTCAAAGATATAAATTTGCCAAGGGTGGAAAGAGTTGACTTCATTGGTCCATTGCACCAGTTCCAACCAGAGGGAGCCTGGGACTCCCAAATTGCCAAGGTCTTTCCTCTCTGGCCTGACCAAAATCCCAGACTCTCAGTTCTCAGTGAGTGGTTCATAGATTTGCTGATCTCCCTCAGGAGGAAAGGGTCAGAGCCCAGCAGAGAGAAGGCTCCCACCAAGTGCCAGGGGGAGCTCCAAGGGAGACGCCTCCCCTCCCCCCCATTGGGTCACCAAATAGAGCCTTATCATCGTTGTCCCATTCCCTAATCCTTCCCATGAAGCAAGGTGATATGGAACTTCCTCTGGGTGGCAGACTGGGGACCCCTTCCTCCAATTTAGGAGTCCTTTTTCTTTTTCAGGTGTCGATTTACAGGCGTCACCCTTCCTTTTTCTACACTGCTCTCCGCACAAGTCTCTGTGTTCCCGGCGACTACTGCGTAACTGAGTTGTCTGTCACCACAAGCGGGTCCCTTCTAGATTGGGAAGTTGGCTGAGGGCACTGCTGGGACAGCTGCAGTTTGCCCCCTCCCCTGTTTTCTCCCCAGGACGCAGAAATCGGGTGGAAGTACCCTCTCTTTAGGCACACGGTGACATTCCCAGCTCCCATCCCAGTCCTCTCTCCTTTTTCCCAGAGCTCCCAGATTCAGTAATCGAGGCCCCTAGCTTTCCGGACTGCTCAGTTCCTACCTGAAATAGTCCATTTTGCAGAAGATTTCCTTGTTCTTAATGTAGCAGCTGTTCTGCTGCCGAAGTGACGTGCGACAGACAGAGCATTCCAGACATCGCACGTGCCAGATCAAGTTGTTGACCTGGACATCGGAGATGGAGGAGAGGAGGATAGAGGAAGAGAAGAAAAGAGAGAGTTGGGACTCAACTTGGTGTCCGATATTCCAGTCCTTCCCTGCTTCCCACGGCTGCTCACAACTCGCGGGAGTAGTGTCCCGTGCAGATTGGGGGAAGATGGAAAGGCAAGCCATTCAATCTACTTTTCACCTGTCTTCCGGGCACAGGTTCTAGTCCCTGCTCTGTCGCTAACTCGTTATGTGACCTTGAACAGTCAAGTCACCTACCGTCTCTACCCTTAGTTTCTTTCTTCCTTTTTCAAAATATAGTATTTTGACCAGATTTTTAAAAGCCCCCATTTCCAGCTCTGATATCTTATGTTTTAATATTTATAATCTAAGTTTCTTTCCAGCTTTGACGCTCTCCGTTCTATCGTTGTGTGTGTTCTAGGTTCCCTTCCAGCTCGTTCATTTTGTGTTCTAAGGTTCTTTACAGTTGTAACATTCTATGTTCTACCTCCACATTCTCCGACTGTAAGCGCACATACCTTGAGCAGGTAGCGATCGAGAATCTCGAGGCCACAGCTAGAACAGATGTTTTTGCCCGCGGATGGCACCGAGGAGGAGGCAGAGGGAGGTGAGCAGACTGAAGGGGTGCTGGGCGTGCAGGGGGAAGAGCGTCCCTCGTCCTTGTCTAGGCCCCCGGGCAGAGCATCTCCGTCCGACTGAGCCTGCGAGAAAAGAGTGAGGGGAATGCGACTGAGTTGGGATTCAAGAAGCCAGTAAGAAATGCCCCCTCCCCTTTAACCACATTCCCATTTGGGTGTGGGTGGTGGATAGGGTGGGGTGGAGATATCAGGACAGTCCCCTTTAGTCTCCCTTGGTTGGACTCTGCCCTCCACGCGTCCTCTGGAGGAACTGGAGGCAATCATACTAGACCCAGGCGTCACTCACTTTGAGAGGGACCAGAGACCAAAGTCTTCCCGGTCGGTGAAGGGGGTCTGTTTTCGCTGTTCCATCACCTCTCCCCCGAGTCAGGGGAGATTTGTCTCAACGAAATTTCTCCAGTTCACCCACCCCGGGAAGCCAGGAGTGAGGAAAGGGTGGAGAAAGGGGTGCGGGAGCTACGGATTTGTGTTTGGTGGGGAGGAAGGACCGGGGAGACCTAGGGCCCAGCTTACCATGCTGGGCGGCGCGGTTCCCTCCAGGCAGCGGGAGCTGGCTTTACAGCCCGGCCCTGGCTGAGCCATCACCTTGAGGGGAAAAGACGGAGAGCGGGAGTCACACGCAGCGAGAGAGCAACGGCCAGGAGCCGGCTGTGTCCGCGCTGCGCCTTCCCGCGCCCCCTATATAAGCCGCAGCAAAACAATACCTCAGAACTTTCCAACGGGCATTTAAACCCTTCCCTACAAAAGCGGTGTCTCTTTAATGAAGCAATTTGAATTTGGATGGAATTTTTTTTCTCTCCCCCCTCCCTCCCCGCACTTAACCCGTGGCTCTTGAAGTAATCGCTCCGTTCCCCTGCAATCCACAGCTCTGAAACACACAAACTACCTGCAATTAGAAATTGTCGTAAATGCCCGAGATAAGAGGTATGGAGGGTGTCAATTCCAGCTGTCAATCAGAAAATGGATCAGACCACCCAAAGAATTGCAAATTTGATTTTTTAATGGTAGTAATTAAAAATCGAATTTTTCTTCTCCTCCTGCCCCCCTCCTCTTGCCCCCCGTCTTCTCTGGCACAAAATGCAGTAAGGGAGAGAGAGAGAGAGAGAGAGAGAGAGAGAGAGAGAGAGAGAGAGAGAGAGGAGAGAGAGAGAGAAGAGAGACAGAGAGACGAGAGAGACGAGAGAGAGAGAGAGAGAAGAGAGAGAGAGACGAGAAGAGAGAGAGAGAGGAGAGAGAGAAGAGAGAAAGAGAGAGAGAGAAGGAGAGAGGAAGAGAAGAGAGAAGAGGAGAGAGAGAGAGAGAGAGAGAAGAGAGAGAGAGACACAGAGAGAGAGAGAGAGAGAGAGAGAGAGAGAGGAGAGAGAAGAGAGAGAGAGAGAGAGAGAGAGAGAGAGAGAGAGAGAGAGAGAGAGAGAGAGAGAGAAACCCAAGAGGAGGAGGAACAGCCCGGACCCGCACTGCGAAGCCGCCAAATGGTCCCAGATTTCAGCCGAGCGGGCGCAGGTTCAAGGTCTCTTTGGAAATAGGGGTGGGGGCGGTAAGAAAGGGGGTAAAAAGACAGAAGGGAGAAAACAACATAGATAAAGGGAAGGGGGAAAACCACCCACCCCCACTCCACCCCCTTCCCCAAACGAATCCTTCGGCAGCTTGGTATTCAAGACTCGGAAAAGGGCAGCGGCTTTGGAATTCTGAGCGTTGCATCTCCACAACCCCTCGGCGCATTTGGGTTATTAAGCCCCTATTCAAGCAGACAATACCGAGCTCCCCCAGTCATGATTCCCTGCTCGTGGCTAAATCGCTTTTTTTGAGAAATTCCTCAAACATTTGCATAATGTTTGCCTTTTTTTCCCCTCGATTTCTTTTTGAGCCCCCCCCCCGCCTCCGGCCGGCTCCCTCTTCCTCCCTCCCCCCAACCAACCCACTCCCCCACTGGCGGATTCTCTCTCTCCCCCTTGTCCCCCCTCCCCCAAACCCTGGGCTCTTGGCGGGCCGGGCGCTCCTCGGTTCCCCTGCATCCTAATCACGTTACTGAGGGGGACCCGAGCTAAAGGCGCTAACTCTCACCTGGTCGGCGGGGACCCCTTCTGAAGGGAGGCGACCGCCCGCGGGCGCTGGGGCGGCGCAGTTCTCATGCTTCCAGTACATGGGCCCCGGCGAGCGGGCGGGGGAGAGCCCGGCAAGGAGCAACGAAGGACAGGAGAGGAGAGGAGAGCCAGCCCAGCAGGCTGTAGAGCCCCGCGCCCCCGCCCCCTCACACAGCCGGGGTCCCCCCAACACCCCCGCCCCACCTTCAGGCTCCAATCCCCACGGGCAAACAAGTACAGTCCCAACAAACTTGGAAAGGCCCGTGCCCCCGCCCCTGCTCCTCCTTTGCTCCTCCTGCCCTTCTCTTCCTCCTCCTCCCCTTCTTCCCCTTCTGCCTCTTCTTCCTCCTCTTCTTCTCCTCCCCTCTTTCCCTCCTCCTCTTCTTCCTCCGCCTCTTCTTTTCTGCTCTTCTTTTTCTCTCCTCCTCTTCCTCCTCCTCTTCTTAGCTTTCTCTTCCTCCTCCTTTCCTTTTCCCTCCTCCTTTTCTCCTCCTTTCTTTTTTTCCCTCCTCCTTTTTCTCCTCTCTTTTCCCTCTTCTTCCTCCCTCTCCTCTTCTTCCTCCTCTTATGGAAGTGGCAGTTGTTTGATTCTCCACTGGGTTCAAGAAGAGTTCCGGCCTGACCAATCCCTGCTAAGAAGAAAAGTAGACACAGACGCATACCACACATACATATATAAGAACATATAGATCTACACATCGACATAGACTATACATACATATATGTGTGACCCTGTGCCACCATATATACTCACCCTTACATATACACACCATGTATGTTTCCCATCACACACATTTGCACACACACCACATTCACAAATATACTTAACACATGCTCATACTGCCACCATATATTGTCACCCTTAAACACATAACCTAGTGTGTATCCCACCACAGACATGTTTGCACACATACACACACACAACACTCTCCTACCACACAAAAATACATACACACACACCATAGAGGCACTCACACCTTCCTACCATGCCACACACATAGAAGACATATAAGTGTCCAGACTGATGCACAGTTCCCCCCCACCCCCCATAGGCTGGCACTGACTTTGACTAAAACTAAGATATCTTAGGCATATAAGCTTAAGGTCAAAGGGCTTGGAGCACCTTCCCCTGGGCCCTTTCCTGGCAAATGCCAAGCTCCAAGAATCAGGCTAAGGCTAAGGAAGATCAGATCAGATCTCCCCACCCCACCCCACTTCCTTACAAGACTGGGGGAATGAGGGGAGGCAGGGCAAGAGGAGGCCATCCTTAGGACTGGAGTCCCAGGAATTAGAGTAGGGAACTTTAAGGTACAGCCCCCCCCTTCCCTTTTCCCTCCTCTGCCTGCATCTCTCTAGGGAAACTGCTGAAGGCTGGGGGATGGAGCTAGTCTCTGTTTCTGTGTAAAATAATTCTCTGCAACTCTCCCTTGTGGAAACTAGAGCAATTACAGGCCCCGAACCTGGTGAACATAGATATAGACATACAACCCCCTAAGGATATACATACACACACGTTCCATATATTCCTATACACTACCACCCTATCCACACCTTGACTCTAGGGACAGAGACAATCTTCCAACCTACAAACCTCATCCTCAACTAACTCCTCACACACCTTAGAAGAAAGATATACTCTCACTTCTTTCTCCCAACCCATCTTATATATATATATAAGATACACATATACATATTTACAAAGCACAATAATTGCCTCTACTACCTATAACCTCTCCGAAAACAGGCAAACCCATAAATACATTCCTTTCAACACACTAATATATGTACCCATATATGCACAAATCCAGAATCACTAATTTATATACACACTGCATCTATAGATACAGCCACATAACATACCTCTATACCATCTTCCTGTATGGAGAAACCGCCCCATTTATGTTCAGATCTATATACATAATTCAGAGATATACCCAAACATATATACAACTTAGTAACACATCTTCTTGTACCAGTTACACTGATACAAATTTACATATGTATATATATATAATATATACACATACATACATACACACACACCCCTCCACATATGCAGACACATCCCACACATTTACTGAAACATCAATATATACAAACACTGCCATCTCTATCTGTTGAAATCTTACCCATTCTTCTAGATGCAGGTCAAATGCTTTTCTTCCAGGAAACATATAAGTTTTTCTCCCTCCTTTCAATTGCCATGACATTCTGTCTATTCATTCATTACAAATTTATCACACTTTACTTTCTGTACTATACATATTTGCGTCTATGTCTTAATCAACTAGATTTTAAGCTTCTTGAGGACAGGATTTGTCTTACTTAAATTTGTCATCTCTCTCAGTAGTATATTGTTCACTATGTGCTAAGTGCCTGGCACATTTTAGGCACTTTATAAATGCTCATTGATTGATTAATGGTTGGTGCTCAATAAATGCTGTTAATTGAATATAAATTGAATTCCATTCCAGACTGATTCCATTCTGTCCTGTCCTATCCCATTTGTTCCAACTTATCCTTTATAATTCCATCTCATTTTATCATATACTATCTCGTGTCATCTTATCCTATTCTACTCATTTCATCTCAAGCTATTCCATCTCATTTCTATAAATATTTGCTGCAAATCTGAAGTGTACTTAGGCCTAAACAGAGGAGGTCTAGATTTATGTCAACCTGAGGGAGGTCTCTAGTGGAGTGCCCCATGGGCACTCGTTGGCATCATTCTATCCTTGACAACTATTCTATCCTTGACATTCTATTCAACATTTGGATCAACAACTTGGATGAAGGTGTAGATGGCATTTTTATCAAAGACATGGATTACCAGAATCTGGCTAGGATAGCTAACTGGCTAGATGACATAACTGGAATTGAAAAAAGATCTCAGAAAGCTAGCAAGATGGGCTGAGACTAACAATTAATAAGGATAAATGTTAAGTTGGGAACCCAAATGTTTATTTGGGTTCAAAAATTCAGTCATACAGGTTAAAGAAGACAGTCAGATAAAATTTCATGTGAAAAAACCTGGGAATTTTCATGAATTGCAAACTCAGGACAACTTAGCAGTGGGGTATAGTTGTCAAAAAAATTATTGTCATTAATAGAAGCATAGTATTTAGAATGAGGGTTCGGCAGTCATTCATGGTCAGATCACATCTGAAATCAATTAATAAACATTTATTAAGTACCTACTATGTGTCAGGCACTGGGATCTTATGTTTAGTTCTAGGTACCTAATTAGAAAGGACATTAGCAATATCAAGTATGTCCAGTGGTAGACAACCAAGATGATTGGTGACTGGACTTGAAGCCATGCTACATAAAGATTAGTTGAACAAACTGGGGATGTTAGCCTGGAGCAAAGAAAATATAGGGTTTAGGCAGTACCTGTTTAAGGATTACATGGAAGAAAGATGAGTCTTGTTAAATTTGGTCTTGAAAGATAAAACTCAGAAAAATGGCTCAGAGTTACAGAGATGCACTTTTTGGTTTAGTACAGAAGTAAAAACAGCTTCTTAACAATCAGAGATACTTAATCCTGGAATTAACTGCCTCAAAGATAGCGATCTCCCTAACAGAAGCCGTTTGACCACATCAGGTGTGTTATAAAAAGAAGTCCTGGGGAGGAGGAAAGGAGGGAGAAAAGGAACCGTACCTTTTCCCATGGCCACCCTCCTCCAGCAGAAGTGGAAGCAGTCTCAGCTTGTATGTGAACTTCTTTTAGGTCAATAGTTGTAGACAGAAAGCAAGTTCACAAGCAAAACTGAGATGCCCTGTAAATGGTAGTCTATGGACTCCTGAGTCTTCTGGATGGTGAATTACATAGCTCTTTTTCTAGATGAGAAACTCATTCCTAAGAATATGTGCACACAACCCCCCTCTCCCAAGCCACCTCTCTTGCTCTCATTTCGAATCACATTCGTGTCCAAACTTTTATTTTTCCACTTTAAAAGATGTGTGAGCATTAGGGTTATATTAGCATGTGAGACCATATAAATTTTTAAACTATAATGCTCTATATTTGGGTTCCCAACTTAACATTTATCCCTATTAAATTTTATCTTGTTAGTCTCAGCCCATCCTGCTAGCTTTCTGAGATCTTTTTTCAATTCCATTTATGTCATCTAGCCAGTTAGCTATCCTAGCCAGATTCTGGTAATCCATGTCTTTGATAAAAATGCCATCTACACCTTCATCCAAGTTGTTGATCCAAATGTTGATCCAAATGTTTCAATGTTCCTTCCAGTTCTGCTTTTCTATGTTCTTTCTATGTTGAGGCCCCTCCTAATTCTAAAATCCATATGGGTTTATAATCTCCATACTCATTCGTTCTTTGAGGTAGATGGGGTAGGTGTTCTACCAGTTTGACAAATGGATAGTCTATTAGAGCTCTTAAATCTGGATTCTGGATTATAAATTCCTGGTGGGAAGAAACTCTGTCCTTTGTATTCTCCGAAGAATCAAGCAGAGGGCTATGCCCATAGAAGGCATTCAGTAAGTACTTTGTATCTCAGAATCTTAGAACTTCTGGCTGAAAGAACTCTCCTAAATGACTGGGCATTTTCTCCCACTGTCCTGAATAGACTATATATGCAATGAGCGCAGAGACCATGTCTTTGTATTCTGGGGACATGCAATAGATTAAAAGATTGAATGAATGAATGAAAAGATATTTAAGTCCCAGATTTGGTACTGGTGATCATGGACAAGTCTCCTAACCTACTTTGGATTTCTGTTTCTTCATCTGTCAAATGGGCATAATGCTTGCACTACTTGCCTCCTGAGATTGTTGTGAAAAAAACACTCTGGTCATCAAAATGTGATCTGGGATTACTTGTTGCTGAGTTGAACTGAACTTTATCTCCTTAGGAGCCTCATTTCCAGACAAAGCTCCTCTGGGACCCAGGCCCAGGCCTGCAGGCCTCAGGCAGGGGGCATCTCCTAAGATAGAGTCGGCTTTAGGTTTGTGATCTCTCCCTGAGGATTTCCAGTGAAATTTGATCCCCTTGGCATTTCAGCAGTCATTCCCCTCCTCCCTGCCTCCCACACACTGAATTTGTACCACGGAGTTTGGGGCTTCATTAGTAACCGGATCAATCCATGGGAGAGCCCCCAGCAGTGGTTCCGCCTCTGAGTAATTCTAGGAAGGTAACATGAGCTGCAGGAGGCTGCTGAGCCATCCTCACGTTTATTACCTTTGACAGCTAAATTGGGGAGTAGAGAGGAAATCAGATGAAAGCCATTTCAGAAGAAAGACCAAATACTAAATTTAAACATCCAGGTTGGGACAAATAGGCAAACAAATTAGACAAACTCCCAGAAAGACACATATCTCAGCCTAAGACATCATCCTTACCTAATCTTTTTCTTGAGCTCTATCTGCCTACTGGACAAACTGCCTACTGGACATTTCTAACTGGATGTCTCAAACTCATTATGTCCAAAATGGAACTCATTATCTTTTCCCCAAAACCTATCCTTGTTATGTTTCCTGTTACCACTGACGGCTGCCCCATTCTTCTAGTCACAAGCCCAGCTAGTGTCATCCTTGATGCTTCATTCTCACTCATTTCACGTATTAAGGTGCTTACTGTGTGCTAGGCATAGGGCTAAATCCTGTTCCTACCTTTACATCTCTCATATACATCCCCCTTTCTCCATTTATGTAGCCAGCACCGTAATTCGAACTCTCATTATCTCTCATTTGAACTATAGCAATAACTTCCTAATTGATTTCTTCCCCTCAAGTCTGTTTCCACTCCACTCCATCCTTGCTACTCAATAAACTTGTGACTCTGTATTACCTATCTTTCTATATACGAACAGTCAGTTTCTTCATTAGAATGTAAGCTTCCTGAGGGGAGGGTCTGCTTTTGCTTTTTATTCGCTTCTTAGCACTTAGCACAATGCCTCACACATAACAAGCATTTAGTAGATACTTTGTTATGTCATTGATTGATTCATTCTCTCTTTGAGAAAGTCACCCTGGACTGAATAAGAATCAGGGAGAATGGGGCTCTATTCCCACATTGTAACTAACTACCTTTGTGGCCATGGGCAGGCAAGTCAATTCCTGTCTCTGGTTCTGTTTACTCATCTAAAAGATGAGTGTTGAACTAGCTGGTTTTTAAATTTTTTCCTAGTTTTAACATGCTATGTTCTAAGGTCCCTTCTAATTCTGACATTAGTCTAACATTGTATGCTCTAAATGTCCTTTCCATCCTTAACAATCTAGATTCTATTTTCTATACTATTTTCTTTCTTTCTTTCTTTTTTGATTAGGCAATTGGGGTTAAGTGACTTGCCCAGGGTCATACAGCTAGTAAGTGTCAAATGTTTGGTCTGAGGACGGATTTGAACTCAGGTCCTTCTGACTTCAGGGCCAGTGCTCTATCCACTGCACCACCTAGCTGCCCCCTATACTATTTTCTGAGTCTACATTTTCACCCACTACAAATTCCTAATACCTAATCTTAGCTGGGACTTTGCTACAACTCAGCATCTTTTCTCATTGCCCACACTGACTTTCCCAAAAGTTTTCTTCTGTCCTGTTTATCCAATATATTCACCTTTCACATTTAGCAGGGATGAGCCTCCTACTTCACTGAGAAAACTGAAGCTCTCTGATACCAACTCTTTGGCTTTCTGCCCCTCTCGCCTCTTTACTTATGGTGAGGTCACAGGTTAAAGACATACAGCTACTATGGTGAGGATATATTTGAAAAAGAAGGTGATCTGAATTCTGAAGCTCTAAACCATTAGTGGTGATTCCTAGAACGTGAATTCAAGTAGAATGGGGCGATGAGCAACAGGGTTGAAGTATCCAGTGAGGCAGGTGAGCAGAAATGTTATTCTAAATAGCAGCTGTAGGATAATGTTTTCCTTCCCCTTCTAACTTTCCCCCCCTTGTTTCCTGATGTGTCTTGTTGCTGTGGACCCTGAAACTGGGTGTAGAGGGGCTCTGGAAGGATAGTGAATGAAAGTAGCCCACGAGAATGAGATTGGCTAGCAGGAAGAAGTGTTAATGCATCTGTGCTCATTTGTATGTAGAAGAGGTACATATGTCGGGCATTTGTTTGTTGAACTGCTTGTATTTGGAAGATCCAAAGACTCTTAGCATTCTTCTCTCAGTCTCTTCTAAAATGCATTAAGAAATTAATTGTCCTTGTTTTTTATTATGCTTTAAAACTCATTTTTTAAATGCAGTTGGTGTCAAAAAAAAAAAAGAAAAAGAAAATGAAGGTGATGCTAAAAGCAAAACACAGCAATAAAATCAGATTAAAAAAGAAAAAATGAGATAACCTTACTTTTATGGAAGTGAATTCTCTATTTTTCACTCTTAATCCCATATTTCCTTGTCTCTTCCACGACATCACCCCCTTAATCATCTCTCACGCAATCTCAGTCTCTTCCCTTTTCCAATGGACCTTTCCTATTCACCTGCACACGTGCTCAGATCTCCATAATTTTTTAAAAAGCCTTTCATTAGCCATGCTAAACCATCCAATTACCATTCCATCTCTATTCTGTCCTTCACTGCTAAGCTTCTTTAAAAATTTTAAACCCAATGCTTCTATTTCATCATTATCTACCCATCTCTTCAACTCCTTACAATCAGGTTTCTACCCTAACCATTTATTGAGACAGCATTCTAAGGCTATCAATGACTTCCTCCTATTCCTCAAATCTAATGGAACATCTTTTTTTCATGCCTCATTTTCTTCACCCTTTTTCCAGCCTTCTGGCCCCACTGTCTGAACTTTTCCCCTGGACATTTTCTGCTCCCTCAGCTTCACAGTCATCATACTCTCTTTATTTCCCTCTTACCTCTCTAATCAGTCCTTCTTTAGCTCCTGGTCCTTTTACAACTTTTACATAATGTGCATGCTCACCACGAGTTTGTCCATGACCCTCCTCTTTTTTCTCTACACTGAAATTCATTCACTCCCAGGCTTCATGCAGATTTCAGTACTATTGTATCTAGTGCTGATCTCTTTGGAGTTCCACATTCACATCTCCAACTGCCTACAAATCATCTTTATCCCGATGTTTCTCTCACCAGTGCTTCAAATTCAGCATGTGCAAAACACACCTCAGTATTCTTCTCCACAAAACTGCTTCTCATTCTGATGACTATTTTCCCCTCTGTGCACCATGATTCATTCACCTTGTCTCCCATGCCTGTAAACCTTGGGGTTACATTGAATTCCCCCCTCTCCCATTCCTATTCTATCACTTACTAGGCTCTGGTGATTCTATCTTCTCAATATTTTGATATTTCCATTTAGTTCTATGCTAAGCCACAGGGGACCAGAGGCAGTATTCAGAGCAAATCCATCAGAGATCCCAAGTCCTTGGGAATCAAAGGTAGTAGAGGGCTTGTATTTTGAGGGGCTCAGAGACCAGAAGCCCAGCACTTGATCTCCTGGCACAGTATCTTCGGGTGCACTTCATCTTGGGATGACACTTCAGGACTCACATCCAATGTGAGTTCAGGCCCAGGAGAACTCTTTGTTATCTTCACTCCCTAGAACCATCAGATCTCCAGTCTTTGGAGTAACAATTGAGGGAAGCTGATGTCACTGTACCTGGACTGCTGCTGTTTTCAGTCATCATAAGCCCCCTGCAGGACAGGTCCATAATCAACTGGCTATTTCCCCATACACGGCCGGCAAACTCCCACATCTTGTTTCCCAAATCCTTGTGGTTCCAGAGTCACCATCTACTAAGGTAAAAATCCTTTGGTTCCTGCCATCTCTCCCCATCTTCTGTAGTTATCAACTCTAGTCACCTCAGCCCTGCCCCTTCAAACACCATATTCTTCTCAGCTCCTCCATTAAAAAAAAGTACTGCTAACTTTTGTTTTACATCACCTTCATTTTCAAATACATACCTCTTCTTCTGCTACCCAGAGGACCCAGACAACTTGAAACAAAGAATAAAAAAGAAAGGAGAGGGTGAAACAGATCAGCAAAACTAACCAATTGTCAGCCTGATTTTACACTCTACTCAATATTCCACACCTGTGGTTCCCCAACTCTTCAAAGAAGGGAGGGAGGGAGGGAAGTATAATTCTCTTTTTTCTTCTTTGGGGCCAAGTTTGATGTTTCTTGTTCTTTCCATTTATGAAGCTGTAGTCATTGGGTATATTGTTTTCCTGTTTCTGCTAACTTTACTGAGTCTTTTTGTGCTTCTCTCTATTTTTCATATTTATACTTTCTTATAGCATAGTAATCATTTATCACTTCTTGCTCGATCTCCAGTCTGCATTACCTCTACATCAGCTGCCTTGGCCACTTAAGTATGATTCTGTCCTGAGGTATCCCTGCTGATTACAGGGCCCTGCCTGGGACCACCATATCTTAAGGAGACACAGTCACACTGCCCACTTCATTCCCCACCCCCAGTTTTCAGCTCCCCTTTATGTATTTTTCCTTTTTAGAATGTAAGCTCCTTGATAGTAGGGACTCTTGTTTTCTTGATTTCGAATCTCCAGTGCTTAGCACATCGTAAGATCATAATAAATGCTGTAGCATTAATAATCTGTATCTATCTCTATCTGTCTGTCTTTCTTTCTTTTAAAGTTTAATTTTATTTGTTACATTTTAAATTCTGAATTGTCTCCCTCCCCCCTAGTGGCCTAGAGAAGGCCACCACTTGACACAGATATATAAATATATGTAAAACCATACATACTATGCATACTTCTATTTCTCAGTTCTTTCTCTGGAGGTGGATAGCATTTTCCTTCATAGGTTCTTTGTAGTTGATTTGAATATTTATAATACTCAGAATAACTTGGTTGTTCACAGTTATTCTTTGAACAATATTGCTGTTACTGCATATATTGTTCTCTTGGTTCTGCTCATTTCACTCTTCATTATTTCATGCAGGTCTTTCTATATTTTTCTAAAATCAACTAGCTCATTATTTCTTACAGGCCAGTAATATTCCATCACAATCATATACCATAACTTCCTTCCTTCCTTCCTTCCTTCCTTCCTTCCTTCCTTCCTTCCTTCCTTCCTTCCTTCCTTCCTTCTCCAATCTCTCTCTCTCTCTCTCTCTTCTCTCTCTCTCTCTCTCTCTCTCTCTCTCTCTCTCTCTCTCTCTCTCCTACTACAAAAAATAAACTCTAAATATTTTGGTGTATATGGAACCTTTTCTTCTATCTTTGGTCTCCCAGAGGCATATGACTAGCAATGGGTTCTTTGGGTCAAAGGGTATAGACATTTTAGTCACTCTCTTAGGATAATTTCAAATTGCTTTCCAGAACAGTTAATCCAATTCACAGCTGTCTTCCCAACCTATACCCCCATTGTAAACAAACGCCCCTCCATCTAGGTCTCTTCATGTCACACTCTGTCTATCCATCTTCTGATCCTCATGGAAATATGGCTCCCTCTGAAAGATATTCTATCCCTGGACACCTTTTCCAGTGCTTCTTTGCTTATGTTCCCAGACATGCTGAGCCAGAAGGAAGAGTAGGCACATATTTTGTTCCACATTGCCAGTTTCGATCTGTTCCTTTGCCACTTTCATTCAACTCTTTCCCTCTGATACACATTCCATTTGTCAACATCATCTATCCCCAAACCTTGCCATAATTATTATTTACTGGCCTCCATACTACCTTTCCTTCATTCTTAAGGAGCTAGCTCAATCTTCTTCATTCCAATATCTGCTCTTATACTTGGAGGCTTTGATCTCTCTCTCTCTCTCTCTCTCTCTCTCTCTCTCTCTCTCTCTCTCTCTCTCTCTCTCTCTCTCTCTCTCTCTCTTTCTCTCTCCCCCTCCTCCATCTGAACATTCTAGTGTCGTAGTTCAACAGCTTCCTCAGGTCCCATGACCTACATTTAATCTACTCTAGCCACTCACAGGGATGGTTACATCTTAGATCTCACCATTATCCATAACTGTGCTACTTACTACCTGAATTACCCGCAATGCTGAAACTTTTCTAACCTCCTGCCTTCTCATTTATCTCTCTGCCTCATTCCTCTTAAATCTTTCACTGATTGCAATCTCCAGTTCCTCCATTCCTCTCATGAATCAGAGTCCACCACTTCTGCTTTGTTTTCACTGTACTTTCTTCAATCTTGGATCCTACCATTGACCAGCTCAACTATATACATCACCCTGAGTTTTAGTTTCCTTATCTGGAAAATGAAGGGATTAGACTAGATGTTCTAGGGTCTTTCCAGCTCTACATCTACGATCCTATCATCTATACTTGAGTTCCTCGATTCTTTGTTCTATCATTGCTCATACCTTGCCAAACACCAGCCTGGCGTTACCATCTATCAACTGCTTTCTCTGTTCCTATGTGTGTGCTGTTGAATTCACTGAAGAAATATTTGATCATCTTCCTGGGCCCACTATAAATTTTTCTAATCTAATCTTAATTTGCATCTCACTGATGCATAATCTTTCCATGACTTACTTTCTATCACACTACCCAAAGTAGTTATTCAAAACCTTCTAATTCAGGTAGCAAAGGAGCTAGCCATCCTCACCAGCTGTTGACCAACTACCCTCTATTGGGCAAACAAGCTGGCCTAGCTGAAAAAGCAAGGAACCCTGAGGGAGAGATAGGAAGCAGCTTGTGCTATAGGCCCTACCTTCTCAGCAGCCATGGCTACTGAAGACTGAAGGAAAAAAAGTCTAACCACTAAAGTCCTTGGAATTGTATCTATCAGTGGAAATGGTACTCAGAAAGACGCATTACCATATACTTTTTTTCTGTACCGTAAGGACCACAGGACCTTTCCATGTGACTTTCCATATGTCCCAATAGGGGCAGCTTGGTGGTACAACGGATAGAACATTGGGTCTAGAGTCAGAAGGACATGAGTTCAAATCCAGCCTCTGATGATTACTGCTGTGTGAATCTGGGAAGTTACTTTACCCCTCTGCCTCAGTCTCCTTGGCTGTAAAATAAGGGTAATAATAGCATCCACCTCCCAGAGTTGTGAGGCTCAAATGAGATAACAATTACAAAGCATTTAGCACAATGCCTGGCACATAGTACACACTACACAAACATTAGCTATTATTATTATTAAATGAAACTTCTAATATGTGTTGCCTCCTCCATTAGAATATGAATTCCTTAAGAGCAGAGACTCTTACTTTTCTATTTGTATTTCCAGAGCTTACCATCATGCTTTGCACATAGTAAGCACTTAATAAATGTGCATTCATTCATTTTCTTTTCTCTTAGAGTTTCCTGTACAACACATATCCCTTAGTTCTCAGCAGAGGACTTAGCCTCTTTACTGAGAAAATAGAGGCCATGCTCTTTGACCTTCCTCTTCTCCTATTCTTCACACCTCAAAATCTCTCCACCTTGTCCCTGATTCTTCCTTTGTTTTAGTTTCTAATAAAGAGGACTCTTCTTCTTGCTAAGGTCAACTTTATACTTTCACCATTGATCCTATTCCTTCCTTTCTCCTCCGGGAGCTGGACTTTTAAAATTATCCCCTCTCTCTTTCTCATCTTTAGTCTCTTATCTACAGTTGCCAACAAACATGTCCAGGATTCCCTCATCCCTAAAAATTCTTTATTTCACTCTGCTATGCCTTCACGTTAATCACTCTATACCTTATCTACCTTTCACTGACAAACTCTGAGGGAAAAAAATATCAAACTCTTAGCTCACTCTTTTTTTTTTAATAGGTTAGGCAATTGGGGTTAATGACTTTCCCAGGGTCACACAACTAGTAAGTCAAGTGTCTGAGGCTGGATTTGAACTCAGGTCCTCCTGACTTCAGGGCCAGTGCTCTATCTTATCCTACTCTTTTTTGTCTTCTTCTTACTTCTTAACCTCTTTAAATCTGGCTTTTCACCTCACCACTTGTCTGCAACTGCTTTCCCCAAGATTTCTAATATCTCACCTGCTAAATTCTGCATCTTTTTTTAAAAAAAAATCAGTTCCCACCTTTCTTGCCACACTGGCAGTTGTCAGTGTCAATCACCTCTGTCTCCTGGATACAATCGGCACCTTTGGCTTCTATGATACAGCAGTCTCTTTGCTCTTTTCCTATGTGACGATCCTTCTTCGTCTCTTCTGTTTCGTCATCCCCATCCTGCACCCTAACTGGAGGTATTTCTTAAGTCTCTGCATGCTCTTCTCTTTTTCTGCACCCTCTCACTAGTTGATCTCATTAGCTTCCATAGGTTTAATTATCATTGCAATACAAATCTGTCTATCCAGCACTAGTCTCTCTCTTTGAGTTTCATACCTACATCACTTGGCTGGTGGACCTTTCTTCATGGATGGCCCATAACAACTCGAGCCTAACATTTTCAAAATAGAACTTGTCATCTTGCCCCTGAAACCCATCGTTGCTTCAGTCTTCCTTATTTCTGTTGAGAGTGCCACTGTCTTTCTAGTCACTTAAGTTCTCAATCTCTCTGAGACATCCTTGACTTGCTTCCTTTTCTCTACTCCCCCCAAATCCCAACAGTTGCCAAATCTTGTCAATTCTATCTCCATAATATCTCCCACACATGTCCCTTTCTCTCTACTTACTCAGTTATTACCCTAGTTCAGGCCCACATTGGCTCTCATCTGGATTATTACAATGTATTCCTAATTGTGTTTTTCTCTTCTACAATCTATCCTCCACACAGCTGGCAAATTACTACTACTAAAATACATGCCTGACCATACCAGTCCTCTGTTCAATAATAATTATTAACATTTAATTTAAAATTCTTAAAACAGTTAACATGCATTATCTCATTTGACCCTCACAACAACCCTTGAGGTAGGTACTACAAAACATTACCTCCAATTTTCAGAAGAAGAAACTAAGATGTAGAGATTAATTGACTTGACATGGTCATGCTATCAGAAATAGTATCTGAACCTAGGTCTTCTTATGTCAATATTCAGCACCCTATTCCCTAATAATAGCTAGCATTCATATAATACTTTAAGGTTTATTAAACACGTTATAAATATTATCTTATTTTATCTTCATGGCAACCCTGAGAGGTAGATATTATAAACATCTCCATTTTACAGATGAAGAAACTGAGGCAGAGACAGTGATTTGTCCAGAGTCACACAGCTACTAGTTCTCTAAAGTCAGATTTGAGCTCAGGTTTTCCTTTCAGGATTTGAACTCAGGTCCTCCTGAATCCAGCGCCGGTGCTCTATCCACTGCGCCATCTAGCTGCCCCTTGGCAAAATTCTATAACAGATTCTTAACCACAAGGTTACTAAACATTGGGAAGAAGCAGTGAGCATAAAGAGTCAGCCTGGCTGACTGTGTTTATTGTGCCACTTAGCTGTTCACTATACCACTTGAGTGGGTCCATATCACATCTTCTCAGCTTGGTATTTAGAGTCCTTTATAACTGGATTCTTACCTTCTCTTTTAGACTTATTTTATTTTATTCCTCTCAACACATCATACATCTAGCTAAACTGGACCACTAGTTTATTTAACAAACTTGGCATTCCACCTCTCATTTCCAGGCCTTTGCTCAGGCTCTCCCTTCTTGCCTGGAATGCATTTATTTCACAGAATTACTCACAGATTGTAGAGTTTGAAGGGATCTCAGTAGCCATTCATTCCAATCCATAACCCTAAAAACATTCCTACAACACATTCAACAAATGTTCATCCATCTTTGATTAAAGGACTACAGTGAAGGAGAGCCCCATCTTCCAAAGGCAGCTCATTTCATTTATGGGTAGTTCTAAATAAATCATCAGAGCATTTTTCTTCAAGATCAAACCTAAATATGCTTTTTTGTAACTTCTCCTCATGGCTCCTAATTCTGTTTTCTGGAGCCAAACAAAATATGTATAATCCCTCTTCCATATGATGACGCTTCAAATATTTGGAGATAGCTATCATGTCCCCCTTAAGTTTTCTCTTTTCCAGGCTAAACAATTACTCAAACTGAGCCTCATTTGGTGTGGACTCAAGGACATTCACCATTCTTGTTCTTGGATCCTCTGGAGCTCATCAACTCTGGCACCTAGAACTAACATGATGCTCCAGGTGTGAACGGACCAGGACAGAGTACAGTAGGACTATCACCTCCTTTCTTGCAAGCTCTCCAGCTCAGTGTATTCCAAGCACAGTGTAGGTACAGTATTTAATAAATGCTTCCCAATTGCTTGATTCCCCTGACTTTCTAGTTTAGTAACTGTTCAAAAAAGGAGAGGAGGTTAGTGTGGCATGACCTGTTAAAGCCAGGCTGACTCTTTATGCTCACTGCTTCTTCCCAATGTTTAGTAACCTTGTGGTTAAGAATCTGTTATAGAATTTTGCCAAGGGGCAGCTAGATGGCGCAGTGGATAGAGCACCGGCCCTGGATTCAGGAGGACCTGAGTTCAAATCCGACCTCAGACACATAACGTATACTAGCTGTGTGACCCTGGGCAAGTCACTTAACCCCATTGCCTAGCCGGGAAAAAAAAAAGAATTTTGCCAAGAATTTGAAGTCAAGTTCATTGGCTATAGTTCATAATCTCTATTCTCTTTTTCTCTCTTTTAAAATGAAAATTAGGTACTAGTTTTTCTCCAACCCTGCAGTTGCTCACCTGTAGTTTAGGATCTTCCAGTTTTCATTGACAGTAGATCAGTGATTATATCCCCCAGTTCTTCCTATCTCCAATAAAATAGTTTATTTTTGCCAGGGCACTTGAATCTAGAAAAACTATCTTTGGACTATTTAAAGGCAAGAAGTTTTATTTGCAGTGCTGAACACATTGAGGGAGAAATTTCATTGTCATAAAGACCTTGATGCGGTAATTTCCCTAATGATGCAGTCAGTGGTGCCTCAGCCATAACTTCAAGTCTTAGACAGTTGTCTGCAGATGCTTAGAGGTTAAATGACTTACCTAAGATCATACAGTTAATGTGTCAGAGTCAGGACTTGGATCCAGGTTTTCCTAACTCCAAGGCCTGTCCATTAGGTGTATTTCCTTTCATCTGGTTGGATCTTAATAAAAACTTGTTGAACTGAACTGAATGAAGGGCAGATACATACTTACTACTGTGGCCTTACTAGCCTTAGATATGCCCTCCCTTTAGCTCTTTTTATTTTTGTCCTTTTTGGACTAAAGGAAAGGCATCTTCTTAGCATAAAAAAACACAATCACAGGAAGAATTGATCAGCTCTGTTGTCAGTTATCATGGTCCCTCCACTTTCAGCAATGTGGTCTGTATCTTCTTTGATCCTTCTTCTTCCCCCAATAAGGCATCAAACAGATCAACTTTCCTGGTCTGCCTCAGGTCTTTCTGGACCTTAGCAGTCCTAATGCCATTCTTACAGGATCAAGCCAGGCCTCTAGATTTCATTCTGTTTATCTACCACTGCTTCTGTCTCCTAAACATATCTTCAAAAAAAAAATCTAAGTTGCTTGGCAAGTTCTCTGTGTATCCATATCTGGTCTCTTCAGACAATTATTATTTTTCCTTCACATAGGAATTGTTTCTCTTTGTCTTCAGAATTTCCTTCTTAAAAGTTTCCTATCCTCCCTCATCTGACTTCTCTAGTATTTTGGTCCATGGAATCCCACTTGTCAATCCTCTTCTCAAACCTTTGAAAGCTGCTTTTCCCAAATCTTGAATGTATCACACACATTGCTTGGCTTTCTTGTCCTCTCTCACAAACTCCAGGAGAGACTGGTCAGTTCTCCATAAATTTTCCTTCATTTCCCCTCCAGCAACATTTCTCCTTGTTGATTTCACCGACTTTGGCAAGATGAAATTATTATTATTAAGGCTAGTCAAGAAGTGACTAGAGCTGCTCTGATTTGGGCAGTGGGAAAGCTCCAGCAGATGCCTGCATAATTGAACTCCTCCCCCCACCCCCATCACTACCCCTACTGTGTGCCAGAGGCTTGTAATATTTCCCAAACTCCTCATCTATTTCTTGATTTTGACCAGGTGGTCTGTAGCATATACAGATGACAAAGTTACTTTTGTTTCCTTCCATAGATTTTCACCTGAGTGGTCTTCATTATGCTTTCCCTCTCTGCTTCCTGGATTTCTTCATCTTTTTACTAGTTATCCTAACCCCATTACTTGTACTGCCTCTTGTGGTATATACCCACCCAGAACCATATTCCAGCCATGGGTTTCATCCTATAGAATCTTAGTTATCTACGAGGTCAAATCTGTCTTCTTGTTTCAGGATCTCTTCGATGCTTAACCTTTGGGTATTTGTGTCTGGACACTTCCTCCCTCCTTTTGCCTCTTAGAATCCTTGGCTTCCTTCAGGTTTAGCTCAGGTACCACTTCTTTTAGGAAACATTTCCTGGTGATTCTTTTTCAGTGCTCTTTTCTTCCTCAAATTTCCAATTCATCTGTGTATACATTGTACCTGCCAAAAGAATTCAAGCTCCTTCAGAGGAGAGACTTTTTCACTTTTGTCTTTTTATCTCCAGATCCTAGAACATAGAAGGTACTTGATGTTTATTCAAGTGAATTTCCACTGGCAACATCTTAGTACTATTCACATGACCTACTACACTGAAATTCTAAAAGGTTTTTTCCCACCTCCACAATTTTTATTTTGGCAGATCTTTCTTATCCATAGATCTGGTCATTTCATTACTGTGCTCAAACAACTTAGGTGACTCCTTTTTGCTTCCCCATTAAGGTTCAGATTCCTCAGCCTGACTCCACAATTTGGCACCATCTTCCCTTTCCAGCCTCACGTTCCCCTCCATATAGTCTACATCCCAGCAATACTGGTCAGCATTTTGCCTACTGTGTACCATCTTACACCTCCACGCGCCTTTATGCAGAGTGCTCCCTATGCCTGGAATGTCTTCTTTCTCTCTTCTCTTATTGGATTCCTACCCAACCTTTAAAGCTCATCTCAAACACTAAGCCTGCAAGCCTTTCTTGATCTGAGTCTAGAGCTAAGTCTTTACCCTTAGGCCTCACATAGCACTTAGCTTTGCATTCTTTAATGGGCTCATGTAATTTTGAGCACAATGGCAATCTGTATCGGTGTGTCTTCCCTTTACAAAGTCATAAGCTCCAAGAGGAAAGGGATCATTTTTATCTAAATTTATCACCTCCCACACTGTAGCTAGCACAGTACCCTTCACATAGTTACTTTAAAAATGTTTGCTGAAACAATTCTGAATGTTTGATCTGAAAAATGAAGACAATAGTACTTTTACTACCTTACAAAGTTAAAAAACACTTTGGATATTTTCAGGCACTATAGAAACAACCTGTCATTCAGAAAAGGGCCTTACACAGTGGATACTCATGCCCGAATTAATATTGGCACTACTACAATACTACTACTGTTAGGCTTAAATGTGATAAAAGAATTTGAAAAGTGCTTTGATAAAAGTTTTTGAAGAACCTTACCAGAAGATGATCAAGGCAACCACAATTCACAGGAGGCAGCCAAGAGATTTCCTTTTTAGCTACTGCTCCTAATCAAGGATTAGGTTGCATTGTGCAAAGGAACAAGTATGGTGCTCCAGCATAGTTTCAGCCCCACACATGGAACTTTTCTATGGTGAGGCCAAGATAGAAATAGAATCAATCCACTGAAGCTGCTAGGCAAGGTTGTTATGCCCGAGTATCAGTAATAAAGTTTTGTCCTCTACACTAGCAATCAGAACAGAATGGCAGAGCTAGAAGGAAACAGAATGTTAGATTACAATCCACAGAATGGGAGAGCTGCAGAGATCCCACTACTACAATACTACTACTATTAGGCTTAAATGTGATAAAAGAATTTGAAAAGGTCCCCACAACGTTGGGACCTAAAACTAAGTGTTCTTCCTTTGCAGCCTGGAAGTTATCTGTGTGTAACAGAAAGTAGGCAAAAGGGATCTCGTTTCTAGCATTCTTTTTTTTTTTTTTAGGCAATTGGGGTTAAGTGACTTGCTCAGGGATCACACAGCTAGTAAGTATTAAGTGTTTGGTCTGAGGCCAGATTTGAACTTAAGTCTTTCTGACTTCAGGGCTGGTGCTCTGTCCATTGTGCCACCTAGCTGCCCCTCATTTCTAGCATTCTTGACCAAGCAGGAGGTAGGGGAGACAGAACCCAGTACGGACTCAAGTCTGAATTTTGAGTCTAAATGTGTTGTGCTTCCAGCACCAGGGTCCCAGCTGTTAACACCAGTTAATACCAGTCCCATGTAGTATAACAGAAGGACCAGAGAATTTGAGATAGAGGATATGGGTTTGAACCCTGGCTCTGCTCAACATTTGTGTGACCTTGGCCAAGTCACTTAACCTCTGGGCCTCAGGTTCTTCATCTTTAAAATGAGGCTGGACTGACTAGATGATCTTTATGGTCCCTTTCCAGTCTTGTTCTCTTAGGAAGTGGTGGCAGTGGAAGCATTTGAGTTGAGCTTTAAAAGATAGGTAAGAATTTAAAAGGCATGGGAGATAGAATGGGAGTATTGGGGGTGGGGGAGACAACTTCAGTTTCACAATCTTGATTCCAGTGACCCAAGTGAAAAAGAAACTGTATCAACATTTTCTCGCATTTATTCACATAGAGAAATAAGAGTTGCTATAAATCATAACATTGCCTTCAATACAAATAAATAGCTCTGGTTTCTAAAGAAAACAGCTCTATATAATTCAAAGTCAAATATTCTCAAAATTCCTATTAAAAATAGAAGACCGGTTTGCACTAAGTCCTACTTCATCCCAAACCTGCTGGGGATACCATCCATAAGACAATGGCCAGGCAAGCCCTCCCATCTTTCTGAACAGAAAAGGATATCACTTGCACCAAAGAGGTGTCTTTATTAATTGCCAATACGTGCTACCCCTAAAGATAGCTCAAGAGAGACACTTAACCAGGAAGCAAACAAATAAACCCCGCCCCCATACACAAGGTTTTTCTAAATCCAATACTTCCTAAAGCTATACTATACCATGATGCAGTGAAATTGCCAAGCTTCATTTCTGATATTCAACAAATATAGGAAGGCTTATGTTGCTTTAGAGAAAGAGCATGCTTTATTACAAAGAAACAGAGGGAAGCTCTTGACCATAAAGTTAGGTGTCACCCAGAATAAATCAGTGACTTAGAGGAGTGAACAAGCTACCCAATGAAGCACTTGGCCAACATTTACCCTAAATAACTAAAATTGTGGTGGTAGAAACCCCATCCCCCATTGGCTTCAAGGTTACTTAACTTTCTATCTTTTACCATGAGGGCTTTTCAAAGCCAAATAAAATAGAAAACAAGCAGGTGGGTTCTATGTATGAAAATTAAGCATATTTGCCAGAAGAGGCTGCCCTCCTAGAAGGAGACTTCTTCTAAACTTAAAATAAAAAAACCCCAACCTGGATTATAGGCTGTGCTCTAGGTTTAAAGGGAAAAGTACAGCTTATTCAGACCAATACAATAAATTTTAAGTCATATGGCACTTCTTATCAAAGAAAATCCCTAAATTACTAGGCCAATGACTAAAATACCTATTATACAAACTCCCTACTCCTACTCCTTCCACTTTCTCTACCCCAACTCCCTTTCCCCACAATACAGTTTAATCTCTGCTACTGAATTAAAAGCAACAGATTAGGAGAAAGGGTGTTTGACAAGGGCTATCTTGGCCTTCTTGTTTGCTAAAAGAACTAATTCATTTTACTGCTCATGAAGATGGCCAAAATATAGTTCTGAAGAAGGTATCCTCATGCTATAAAACTCCCCTGGCAGACTTCTAATTTCTAAAAGTTTCTCACTAACATTCTTACAGGTTTATTAGTTCATTGTGCTAAACAATATTTTTAAAAAGGTGCATCCTTAGTTTGACAAAAGGTTTTCAAGACTGAATTGTTATCTTGGTGAAAAAAGATCAATGAGCTCTATAGATTTATCTTCTTTAAAATAGTTTTCAGACATCCACCATACCTTCCTATTTGGAATTTTAAATATAAGAAAAGGAATGTTGAAACAAATTAAGGACCTGCTCTCTCTGGCAAAGAATTTTTCCTTTTCATTCCTTATCTGAGGATTTCCATACTGTAAAACTTTGGGGACATTTCTGAACACAATTAAAAAACAGAACAACAAAAGTAGACTCTGGCCATCTTTCACCACCCACCCTGGCTGCTGCCCTTAGGTGTTGAAGGCATTTAGGCAAAGCAGAATACACATTTTTCCACCCCATCCCATTCCTACTTCTTTAGAAAATGACCACTTTGACAAATTTTGTTTTCCAGGTTAAAAAAGTCAGCTTCTCTTTGTCTCTTATACTGAATAACATTTTTGGACTCACAAAATGCAAACAGTTCAGTCAACTAGAGCATCCCTGTGTTAAAGTCAGAGCTCTGGACGCAATCCAATTTATTCTGGATGGTGTTCAATTCTATACATACTTTGGGCAAGGAATAGCCATAAGAAAAGTTTAAAATGCCATGTTACAAAACTCTAACGTTGTGATTGTGCTCTTGGATAGTACCATTTAAATCTACAAAGTACAAAGGCAGAGGATTTTAGGTGTATCAAGCAGCTTTCTTTGCTGATACAGCTCTTCCCAACCATCATCTTCGAGACTTCCAAGCAGTTCGGGAGTAAGGACTAGTCCTTTTTTTATCTGGTGGTTTAAAGTAGGAATAGACAGGGGCTGCTGAGTACTCAGCATCAGGGTTTTCGGCCATCATTTTCAGTTTGGCTTCGATTGCTTTTATCTTTGCACTGACACTGGAAAAAGAGCAAAGAGTTCGTGAGTCAGCGATGTAATGATAATAATAAGAGCTATGATTTCCATAATAACCCAAGCTTATAAAATGCTTTCATCACAGGAAGGATTAGCATTCCCATTTTACAGATGTCAAAAACTGAGGCAAAGAGAGATAAAGTGATGTGCCCAGGGTCAGGCATATAGAGAGAGGCGTAGTGTGCTGTAGTAAATAGAGAACTGGTTTCAGAGCTAAGAAAAACCTGGGTTCAAGTCCTACTTCTTAAACATGCTAGCTACTGGACCTCCAACAAGTCACTTACCCCTCAGTGATCTAAGCAGAGGAACTTCTTCCTCAAAGGGAACTCTCCATATGAATGAGATCATTACTTTAGTTCCTAGTCCCAAGAAGATACTGAGTGTCGGAGCTGAAGCCTCAACTCAGGTTTTGGTACTGCAACTCCAGTTTTCTTTTCACTTTACTCTGTTGCTTCTGCTATCTGGAAAAGGGGCTCAAATTTTACTGCTTCCTCTCAATGGAGAGTAAAGCACATGTGTAGAGGACAGGACTGAGTCTGAAATCCACAGACCCAGGATGGAGTACTGGTTTGGACATTTACTAGTTTCATAAACAAGATTAACTCATTTGTTTGTTCTAAGTCTCAGTTCTCGCTCTATAAAACAGAGATAATAATTTCTCTCTGACCTACCTCTTAATGTTGTGAGGAAATCCCTTTGTAAACTTCAAGTACTATAGAAATATGGTAGTTATTATAAGCAATGGAATTTTTTGATAGGAAGACTTTATATAGGTACATGTAAAACAAGATGTTATCAGAGTAGGAATACCGTACTTTGGACAGGGATAATGATACACCATGTTACTTGACCTGAGAGTCAGGAAAAATTGAAAATGTGGCCAGCAAAACAAGAGTTATCATGATATGATGATCAAAGGCAGAAACTGTTGATATGACATAGCAGAGTGAGATAGAATACCATTATCCTTTGCACCACTGTCAAAATAATATTCCCTATGAAGAGATGTGGCTGTCAGTCCTCTGCTTAAAAATCTTTAGTGCCTCCCTAGTAAAAGTCAAACCATTCTTCTTGGCATTCAAGCCCTCCACAATCTGGTGCCATCCCACATTTCTAGCTTTCTCCCTCCTCTCTGCCTTTTTATCCGTCCAAGCAAACTGGATAAGACTGTCCCTGGAACATTTCCTCTTCTCTCTTGCCTCAAGCTTTACTAATGCTACTGACTAAGCCTAATTCAAATGCCATGTTCTCCAGGAAGCCTCCTGTGATTTCCCATTAGCTAGCAACCTTTTACCATTCAGATCTTACATGAGATTTTCATATCTCTTTAATGAACTTATGTAATACTGCATATAACAAAATATTTATACTTAGAGGTGTAGATAGATGTGTATATGTAATATATTTTTACTATTATTTGCATAACATCCTATCTCCCTACTAGATGATAAACTTTATTATCTTAACTAGCATCTAGCAGTGTTCTGCACATAGGACCTATAAATATTTGTTGGATGAATTACTTTAATTGTCTTAAGATGGTCTCTTCCAGAGTCAACAAGCAAGTCAACATACTGGAGCCCCTCTGAAGAATTTCTAATTCATTTTCTCATCTTCCTGTGTGCCTGGCCACCTCTCCTCCTTTTGCTGTTAGCAGATTACTCCTATGTAAGAAACAGAGGAAGATCGTGTGGTGCTAACTTCTTGCAGTCTGTGGATTTCCTTCCAAATCTGGGACTCTGCTTCCCTGGATCTGACAAGTCAAAACACTATGCCTCATAATAAGCCTCTTTGGGATATCTGCCACTTCCATCCTTAGAGCTTGGGTCATACTCCTTCATTTCCACTTACTAAAAAAACTCTTTCTCTCTCTTCTTTCAAGGTCCAGCTCAGGTGCCACCTCCTCCAAGAAGCTTTCCTGTACTCACTAGGTTAAAATCACCTCTTCTTCCTCAAATTTGCTTAGAGCACTTTGTCGAACCTCTCCTCTTTATATTGATCACACTTACTCGTGCACATGTCATTATCATCCCTACTAGACTGTACGCTCTTTGTGTCATCCTAGGCAAATCACAGACATCCTAAGCTTCAGATTTTTATCTGTAACATGAGTATAATAATAATTATGCTACTTCCCATAGAGTTGTAAAGAAAGTGCTTTGTAAACTTTAAAGTGCTTTCTAAATGTGAGTCATTTATCCAGTACTTGGCCCTTAGCAGGTACTTAATACTGAACTTAATACTCTACAAATGCCAAGAGTTCTGGGAGAGACCAGAAAGACAATCTATTCATTGTCTTTGTTGAGCTTCCAAATGAGATACAGCTTAAGATAGAAACCGATCTTCAGCTCATATGAGCCTACATGGAGAGGAAATACAATCTTGTGAACTGAAAAAAAATCTTTGATATTATATAAATCTGTAATAGGTCTACAAAAATCCATGGACAATCATGGAATGTCATTTCCCTGGAACTTCTGCCACTTGGATACAAAGTGCAGGCAAATGATTCTCCATAAATAGACATGCATCTTAATGAGAGATAAAGTTGATGTTTTCTGTGTAGAAAAAAAATCATATGGTAACTACATATTAGTGTAATGTATGGATGATAACAGCTCACCCCGACATTGCTCTTTACAGTGACAAAGCACTTCCCTGGAAGTGGGAGATCTAGGACTCTTGATTCCTGGCACTGATCTTTCCCTCTCACCTTATTCCCTCCCTCTAAGGAAATCTAAAAGAAAGTAAACATGACTGGGAGATTGAAAAACAGGGGAGACATTTATGAGAATGATAGCCTGGGATAATGGGAAGGCCACTGGATTCAGAATCTCGGGACAGGGGTTGAATTCAAGTTCTGCTCCTTATTAACTACGTGATCTTAGGAACTCAATTTCCTTATATGTAAAATGAGCAACTTGGACAAATTCCATCAAGCTGTAAATTAATTCTATGATACTAGAATGCCTCACATTTACATAGCATTTTTATAGTTTATAATGTGCTTTTTGGGAAGCTAGTAAGTAGCAGAGCCAATACTCAAGTTCAGGGTTCTTTTCAGTATCAATCTGGCTGTTTCTCAAGAAACTAGAGACAAATTATTTTTAAAAAATTTGACAATACACAAGAAACCACTCTTTTTTAAACTTTGTATCCCTAATGTCTAGCACTACACATGAGGTGCTTAAGAATATTTCTGAATTGAATTATAACATAAAAGAGATGGTGTTCTACTTGGGGAACTTGTATACTGTAGGGAAATTTAAAATAAACACATGGGGCTAGGTGTTGGAAATACAAATACAAAGTAAGATAGTCCTTGCCCTCAAGGAGCTTACATTCTACTGGAGAGGGACAACATGACATAACATGATCTCAAATTAGTAAATATTTGAACACATATAGAATAAATACATGTAGAATGAATACAAAGTGATTTATCTTATGAGTAGAGGGGAGGGCACTAACAACTGGGGGAATGAGGAAAGGCCTTGGGAAGATGACATGCAGATGCATATGGGAGATGGGATGTGAAAAGACACAGAAATGGGATGAGGACAACAGCAAGTAATCCAGGATGAAGGAGTCAAGGATACTGCTGAAGTTATGAGCCTAGGTTACTGGAATAATTAGCAGTATGCTTCCGACAGAAAAAGGGAAGGCTGAAAGAAGGGTGGTCTTTAGGGAATTTTGGACATGTTGACTTTGAGATGTCTCCCGAACAATCAGTTTGAAATATCTGATAGCCAACTAATGAAGTGAAACTGAAATTCAGGGGGAACACTGGAGGAATTATTGATATAAAGATGGTATTTATGGCAATGGGAGCTAAAGAGGTCACCACCACAGAGAAGGTGGAGAGAGAAGAGTGGGAGGCAGAGCCTAGAGGAACACTTATGGTTAGGAGTGTGATATGGATGATGAACCAACAAAGGAGTTGGAAGAGTGGTTAAACGGGTAGGAGGAAAACCAGGAGAGTGGTGTCATGAAAACCCAGAAAGAAGAGAATATCCAGGGGGGCAGCTAGGTGGCATAGTGGATAAAGCACCAGCCCTGGATTCAGGAGGACCTGAGTTCAAACTTGGCCTCAGACACATAACACTCACTAGCTGTGTGATCCTGGGCAAATCACTTAACCCCACTGCCTAACCAAAAAAAAAAAAAAAAGAAGAAGAGCATATCCAGGAGGATGAGGTACTTAAAAGTTTCAAATAGCTTAAGAAGGATGAGGACTGGGAAAAGACCATCATACATAGCAATCAGGAGATCATTAGGAACACTGGAAAGAGAAGTTTCAGTCAAATGATGAGGTCTGAAACCAGGTTGCAAAAGGCTAACGAGTAAATGAAAGAATCACAGACATCTTTTTCTAAGAGTTTGGCTGAGAAACGGGAGTGAGGTATAGGATATGAAAATTTGAGGGGACAGTAGAGCCTAGTGAAGGTTTTTTTAAGGATGAGGGTGACCTGGGCATATTTGAAAGTAGCAGGAAAGGAACCAGTAGATAGAAGTTGAATATTTGGGGGGAGGGGTGTGATTGAAGTTGAAATTTGTTAAAGAAGAGGGTTTGGCTTTGGCAAAAAGAAGGGCCTCTTCTTTTTCAGAGCCTGGGGCAAGGAGGTGGGACTAGAAGACAATGTCAAGGGGTTTTGAGATCCTGAAAAGTGGATGAAAGGCTCTTGTTGAATGGCCTCAATTTTCTCAGCAAAATAAGAGGAAAGGTCCTTACCTGAGACAGAGATAGGGAGAAGAAAAGGTATGAGAAGTCTGAGGAGAGAAAAGGTTTGGAAAAGCTTTTGCAGGGAGTAAGGGAAGCTATTAGAAAGGAATAAATGGATTAACTTGCTTCAGTTAGGGCCCAGTTAAAGTTGGATAAAATACATTTAATAAGGTACCTAGTCAGCATGGTTGAGTGACTTCATCCAGTTCCAATTACAGCATGTGTGTAGGAGTAGAAGCAATGGAAGGCAGGAGAAAGCTAGGAATAAGGTATGACAAGGGATGAGAATTGATAGGACCCTGAGTTGAGGAATTTCAGAATAGAGGGCAGTATAGCATCAAATTAGCTAACTATAGGGTCATGGCTGGAGAGAGAGGGAAGAGAAAGTAGTAATGGGTAATAGATAGAAAAATTACTGAGGGGTGGAGGGATTAGTGGTTTAATGATAGGTTTTAGGACAGTCTAGAGTCAGAATGTGAGGCAACAGGAAGCTACTGAAGCTTCTTGAGCAGTGAAGTGACGAGCCCAGTCCTATGTCTTGGGACTATCAATTTTGTTTCTATGTGGAAGATGGATTGAGAGGGGAAAGAGTAGACACAAAGAGACCAATCTGGACATCTTTATATTCACCGAACAGTTACCAACATGGACAGGAGACAGTTCCTTCTTTTTGATGAGGTGGAAAGTTTACTTTGTCATGAACAAAGTCATGAACAAATATCAAAGACAGACTACAACATGGGGATGATATTTTGTAAAAATGTGAAATATAAAGCCTTACCTTAAGTTGGACTGAGTGGGTTCAGTGCTTGATGACGGCTCAAGACTGATTGGAAGGATTTTGTCATTCTTGTTATGATCATATCTCTGAAAGTAAGGAAAAAAAGGAATTATTTTAGCAATGATTAGCATATAATACTAATACTAATTAGCATGTATATAATGCTTCAAGGTTTGCAAAGCACTTGCACACATTATTTCATTTAAATCTCACAACTCTCTGAGGTATGTGCTATTATTAGCCTACTTTACAGGTAAAGAAACTGAGGCTGAGAGGCTAAGTCACTTGTCCAGGAGCACACAATTAGTGTCTGAGGTAGGATTTGAACTCAGTCTTCCTGACTCCAAGTCCAACAATTCATTTATTATGCCCACCTTGCTGCCTTTAATTTGAAGCCTAAAACTAAGAAGTTCCCAGCCCATATGCTAGTTAAATTTAAAATTCTTTCACATTTTGACTAGGTGCAAAACAATACACTGCTCTGGCTCCAAACCATTAAGTTTTAGAAACAAGACGAAAAGCTGATTTTGATATGGGCCGTCTTCTTTTGGCAGGAAGTTAGGAAGTTTTAGTTTCAGATTCACAGATGATACCAATAAACCAATATGGGCATCTCTTATACTCTATACTTAAATTCTAATTTTACTATTTCAACTTTAATATGCTGTTACACCTGGATTCTTTTCACATTCATTTTGTCTATTCACAGCTCACCTCAAAATCATGGTCACAAATATTATGCTTGGAATTTTACCTATGTTTGCTGAATCCTGAAGTCTCCACTGGTTTGAGATGTGTGGAGAGGAACAAGAAATAGGCCTGTAGTTACTGATCTAGAAAAAGTTCTACGGTGAAAGAGAAATCAGACCATCAGAGTTGAGAGGGACTTATAACAGAAAATACTTTGAGCTGGAAGGGACCTTACAATGTTACAACAGGAAAAGACCTTAGCACATAGATGCTGGAGCATACATTGTTACAGCTGGTAGGGATCTTATGACAAAAAATACGGGAACACAATATGAGCTCTTGGAAAGAATCTCAGAATATAGCATATTAGTGCTGGAGGTCTCCTAAGAGGTCATGGAGTCTCAATTTCACATTGTTTCTGGTCTGACCAGCACTTAACAGAGTCTCTTACATATAGCAGATGCTTAATAATACTTATTGAATTGAATTTTTATAGCTCGGGAAACCAGTTCCGAGGGAAATCTGATAGCAGAAGAACTTTCATATGAAAATAAGTAAAGTTTTCCCATGAATAGTAAACATAGCATGGTATAGTAGACAGTATGCTGGACTCAGGAGTCAGGAATACCTGGTTTAAATCTGGCCTTTGACATGTATGTGGCTTATATGACAGTGGGTAATTCACTCTCTGGGCCTCAGTTTTCTCATCTGTGCAATAAGGGGATTGGACTAAATGGCCTCTAAGGTCCTTTTCAGCTCTAAGTTTATGATCCTAAAATGTGAAACAGTAAACCAGGAGTCCTTGGAGCTTTTTGTTGTGGGGAGACAATGCAGAAAAAGCAATGCTATGAAGCAGTCTTTCAACTGAAACAGAGAAATGACAAATTCCCTTGTTAGCATTTTTTTAGTAGGATGCAGAACATGGACATAACCACTAGTCCAACAAATGTGCTCTAGTGAAGAGCACAATGTCTAGCCTCAAGGAGTTAAAATTCTATGAGAGGAGGGCAAGAACAACACACAGATAAGTAAATATGAAATATAACAATTTAAGGGACAAGGAGTGCGTGCACAAACAAATGGGTGATCAGGAAACACCTCATGTAGGGGATGGCGCTTGAGCTGAACCTAAAGGGAGGGGGCTAGTCCAAGGAGTGGAGGTTATGATAGCTGTCAGGGCACTGAAGGCACGGGAGACAGTTTGTGCTAAGGCACAAAGACGAGAGACCGAACGTTGTGTAAAGGGAACATCAGGGTCAGCTTGGCTGCAATATAGAGTATGTGGGAGAAAGGAACATGAAATCAGTCTAGAAAGATAGGTTAGAGATATTGTAAAAGCCCTTAAATGTCAAAGAGAGAAGTTTATATTTAAGCCTAGAACTAAAAGGGAGTCAGCGAAGCTTGTTGAGCAGGGGAGTGGAATGGTCATGTTGTTACCTCAGTTTTCTCATACATAAAATGGGGCTAACAATACTTGCTATAAATCCTGAAGTGCTATGGAAATGCAAGCTGTTATTATAATGTGCCCTCCTCACCCTTGTGAGGAGGCATAGTAAATATCATTATGCCTATTTAACAGATGACGGAACCAGGGCTCTGAGATGTGAACTGACTGGATCATGGCAAAAAGACAGTGTCTGAAATGGAATCTGAACCATATCTCCTGATTCCAAGTCTAGCTGTGCTTTCTGGGAGCCAGGTACGGTGCTAAGCACTGGGAATACAAATACAAGGAGAAACAAAGACAGTCCCTGCCCCCAGGAGCTGACATTATTAACATCAAGGACAAAAGCTTAATTAAGAGGTTAATGGTGTATTCCTAAATAGGAATGAATGGCTTGGGCCCTTTCTTTTTCTGCACCAATAACTGGCTAGATTGAATGGTAAAATCTGTCCTTGCTGTCCAAGTGCCTGACCATTGTTTTCAGTCTCCTACATCTGAGATGCTTATTATTTTTTGTTTCTATTGAATGGGATTCACCTTGACTTGGGCATGTGCCCACCGTACCACCAGCTTCTTAGATAGGGCCAGCTTGCCATTGAGACACTGGATCGCTTGCTCTGCTTCCTATACAGGAGAAAGACCCATGTTAGTAAATAAAGTGAATGTAGGTTTGGTTAGATCTATTATCATAGGGTGACTTCAATTTGGGGAGCTGAGGATGACCTGCTTTTAACAAGCAACTGACCAATGGCAAAATGATATAGTGGAGAGAACATTGACCTGGGACTCAGGGAACCTGGGATCTAGCCCAGGCTCCGCTGCAAACTTCCTTTGTGACCACAGGCAAGTCACACTGCCCCCACTCCACCCCCCGCGCCTCCCCCAGGCTTGAGTTTCCCCATCTGTAAAATGAAGGAATTGGATTAGTTTCTAAAGTTCTTTTCAGCAGTAACATTCCATATTCTAAGGTCTCTTTCAGCATTGAAAATCTAGGCTTCAAGGTTGCATCAAAAAACAAAAACAAATGCCATGCATTTTTATCATGAGGCCCTTCACAGACTATAGGCCAACATTTCCTAGGGGGCCAGGGAACTCTGTCATGGAGCTGGACCCATACTTTGCACTCTAGTAGTGCTTTCAGATTCTGTGGGAGTCAAGGAAACTCTGGGCAGGAAAAAGCAGGAGTCAGTCAAGGAGACTAGGCAAGAAGGTGGTTGTGTGAGTCAATCTTTGCACCTGGTTTTCAGAAACAAATGCTTTCAACTAATGAAAACACCCTTCCTTTTCAAGGAGCAAAGGAGTTGAAAGGAATTCCTGAACCTGGATATTAGCTGGCCTAGGTCACCCCCAGGAAACCTGGCTGTATGTTCCTGCTCTACCAAACATCCTTGCCCAATCTGTGTTGACCAAGTTAAGATCTGAAGGGCAATCAGCCAAGTGCCTATTCCATGTATGTACTGGGGATGAAAAATCTACTGAGTGAAGGGAAACTATCGAGAAAGGAGAGGTTATGATACAGCATCAGAAGAGTTTTTTTTTTGTTTATGTCCCAGTTCTGCCTTCCTGGGTGTCTGAAGTACTGTCCACCATCTGGAGTTGGCCAATGCTACTCCCTTCCTGCCCCATCACATAGCACACATGGCTAGACAGAGACCCAAGGGAAACTTTGTTTTTCATTTCTACTTCATAATGTGAATGGCTCCCGTGCTCTGCCTACTTCTATGCTATACTATTGTGCAGGTCCTTTGGGACATGGCAGAGGCATACTGTATTGAAAATACAGATATTAACGCTTTCATTGATCACTGATATGAAAGTAGTTTCATATCCACTGTCTCATTTTACAGTCCTAAGTAGTAGTAAACAGCAGTCAAAGTGGGTATTACCTCTATTTTATGGATGAGGGGCAAAGAGAGAAAGGGGCTTGGTCCTGGTCACATAGTTAAAGCAATGAGTCACAGAATGTATGGTTGGCACAACCCTGGAGTGGTCACCTAGTCTACCCTTCATTTTACACAAGGGGAAACTGACTCCTGGAAAGGGAAGATGACTTGCCCACCGTCTTGGGCTCTTACCTGAGTCCCAGATTTCCAGGTCAGAACTCTTTCCACTACACCACACTGTCAATAAGTCATGCAGTATGTCCTCTGAACACTGAGACAGTGCTCTCTCCAGCTTCCTTGCCAAAATGGTGGCCGTTTTCAGTGATTCCGAATCAAAGAAAGTACCCATCACATTCTAATATCTGGGAAAAGTCAAGAAGAGACCTAGAGTATACTCCTTTTTAGGAATAACTGCTAAAAGGTAAATTTTTTTTAGTTCAGCTCACTTAAAAAACTACTTAGCAAAGTCCCTTGTGCGGCAACATTGTAATGTGTAGTGTTTCTATTTGCAAAGTTCATGATCTAAGCTAGCCCTCTCAAAGGAATGATGATTTAACATAGTGGAAAAAAAGTATCATGGCTAAAATTAAGATTGTTTCTTGCTCTCCATATACTCACATTTGTGCATGTTTCTAGAGGGTTTAGGGGTAAGAAATGAATGATGAACCAATCATAGTACAATAAGGTTTGTGGGTGGCCCCCGACAGAGCTCTAATACCCCAAGGCCCAAAAGCAAAACTAGCTTTGTTGGCCAGCCCTCCAAGGGATGACTGAGACTGCCTCAACACTGGAAAAGACAGTTTTATGCCAAACACTAACACCCTCTGGCACTCAACTTGGAAAATAGGTCAGTAGCCTTAGACCTTGGTCTAAAACGTGCCCCTGCAGGAAGTGAATGAATTAGTTTCAATGAACACACTGGAGAGACAGCACAGGTACCTGTTTGGTTTCAAAGTTGACAAAACAGTACCCTCGGGGCTGTCCTTCCAAAGCACCAGATTTGTGGAAAAGAAAGTCAAATTGCTTTACTTTGCCAAATTTCTGAAGGAGTTTGAGGAGGTGATACCTGTTGAGAGAAGAATAACAGTCAGGGACAACATGCAAAGAATGTGTCACACTTTGGCTAGCTACTTATTATAAAATGGAAAAGGCCAAGGGGGCTGAGAGGAAGATCATTTACTCCACAGATGCTCAATTGTAACAACCTTAATCCACAGTGGAAGTCTGTTTCTGTAGTGCTTTCCTCATGACAAATCTTAGAAAGGTGGTGTGGGAATACAAAGAGGCTAGACTTCTGAGTCAGAAGACCTAGGTTCAAGCGTTGACTCTGCCACCTACTGCCTGTGTGACCTAGGGAAAATCATTTCAGTTTTCTGAGTCTCAATTTCCTCACAGAAAGGCATTTTCTAAATGCCTATTATGTGTCAGGTGCTGGGCTAAGACTGGAGATACAAAGACAGAAGTCCCAGGCCTCAAGGAGCTGACATTCTAACGGGGGAGACTGCCTGTACCCATAGAAGTAATAAAGAATAGATACAAAATGAATCCAACAGAGTTCATAGCAGGGGTTCACTAAAATGAGGGAGAAAGAACATGACTTAAAGGAAGAGTACGTGGGTTAAACTCCTGGCTGTTATCTACTATGTGTATAATTGTGAGCAAATCATTTCCCTTCTCCAGGTTTAGTTTCTCTCGTCTAGAAAATGAGATCTAGACAAAATGATTTCTAGTCCCTTTCAGCTATAAATGTTATGATTCTATGATTTTCCTTTATTATATAAATGACTATATAATCTTTAGCTCTGATATTTTGTAATTCTAGTCCAAGTATTATGCTTATTTTACTGACAAAGAAACTGAGACCCAGAAAGGTGTGGCCTTGAAGCCTTAACTTGAACCCACAACTTCTGATGCTACGTTCAGCCCTACCACACCCTTCTGACTCTTAACATTCCACACTCACCCAATGATGTCCTATTTTGTTTGGCAACCAAAGTTGTTTGCCTCTACTTGGAATCATGACTAAAATTATTGTAGTTCTAACATAAAAACAACCCCCTCCCCCACCCGCAACCAACAGCTGTCTGGCCTGCAAACTCCATTTGTTTTCCTTTTGGACAAGGACTCAAAAATAGTGTCGATTTATTTATTTTTAATTTCTTGGCAGTAGAGTGATATTTGTAAATAACTACAATACCACCAAGAACAAAACAAAACAAAACAGCTTCACTCTCCTACACCCCCACATACCCCTAGAAAGCTTTTCCCATCAGATAAGGACTCTTCTAAAAGTCCAACCACCATCAGTAGCATTTTCATAATGGCTTGAGTGCTATTCCCTGATGTGAATGAACACCAGGACAATGGTGAGCCTCAAACTGAGTGGCTGGCCTGGTGTCGAGCTAGGGAACAGTGCCAGTCCCTTTGAATCATCCCTGAACAATCAGCCAGATACATGGGCTGTTGAAGAGCTGAGATCATGGAGAGCCAATGAAGAAATTTAATCCAGACAAGGGTGTTCACCCCCAAGCTCCTGCTTGCCTCTTCTGCCCCTCACCCCCTCTCTCTGGACTCCTTACTCCAGAAACTGTTTGGTTTCTATAGAGCTTTTTAAGTTATTCAAACAGATGTGGCCTCAACAGGTTGCCTCGGCCAAGCTCAATTTCCACTTCCTGTCATCTGATGTCGAGGGTGAGACAAACCAACAGCTCTCCCATTTCCTTTTCCGTTGGTCTTCCTCCTGGCACCCTCCACGCTATTCAAACTGAGAGTCAAGGCTCTCTCTAAACAATGCTGTCCCTGGGATACTAAAAAGGTATCAGACCACATGCTAAATCTGTTATTACTGGGAATTCTACCCCATAGGGAGCTAGTAATGTTGTCATAGCCTCATTTATGTTCATATTTTTTTTTCTAGGCAAAACTCATCAAAAAAAAAAGGTTCTTAAGTAAGGGTCCCTTTAGGGAGGGTGGAAGATACAAAATGGAATTTTGTCCTTTGCATAATCTGACACTGACAGACATGAACAGCACATTTTCCTGCATTCCCAGGGGGCAAGGAGACATAACACAGGCCTGGTACTGGATTTCAAGCTCCCAAGGCACACTGCTGCTCCAGGTCACCTTTCCAGCCTAGTATAGTATTTCTTTTCACATTGTTCTACAATCTAGCCAATGAACAACAGTCTAGTTTCCAATCAGGCTTTGTATTATCTCTGTCTCTATGTATTCACATAGGCCATAGCCCATTCCTGGCACGCCATACCTCATCACCTCAAACTTTGGGGATTCTTTTCTTTTAACATTCCTCAGGTGCTTCCTCTTCTATGAAGCTTTCACTGATCCACTAGGATAGAAATGAGCTTCTTCTCCTCATTTTTTTCCTAGAGCACTTTCTATCAACCTCCTTCCCCCCTTACACTCACCTTTCTATTTTGCTTGTTTGTTTTCCTCAACTCACAAGTAGACCACAAACTACTAAGGGGACTATATCCATTTGGCCTTTGTTGGTCAGTACCTAATAAGGACTCTGCACATAGCAGGCACTTGAACATTCTCCGCTGAATTGAACCAGTATTAACCCATCCTCTTTTAGGGTACTTGGGAAAGGCGACACAACGAGTGAGCCCTCTTTTCTCAATTGCCCTTTCGATAGTACATGCTAGTGAGAATGTGGGAGCTAAGTTCCTATGAGGAAGGAAAGGGTTATTATACACACTAAGTATAAGTAGTGGTTTTACTCATTTTTCTAGAAAGGTAAATCGTATGTGGAGTTTGCAGACTTCACGGACAAGCTATAAAAGCCTCCAAAATGCCTTGGCTTTCAGCTACAGCCTCTATATATGACAACCATTCAAACCACTGCCTATCCAGTAACTCTCTATTTTGTGCCAGCAGTTGCATAGTCAGGTCAAAGCAGTTTTTTTTTTGTAGGTTTGTAACTGACCCAAGAGCTACTATAGGTGGGTCATCTTTTCTTTAGCTCTGTTCTGCTTAGTAGCAGGAAGGTAAGGTGACGGGCATTTCCTAGGAAATGAATTTTATTCTAATCAGAAAGAAACATGCCGACAGATTATTCTTTGAAAAGCTGTAACAAACACATTTTGCCCAAGGAGTAAGACCTTAAGAGTTCAGGAACATCTGTGAGGTCTATGTCTTTCAACTGCTCCAGGATCCTTTTCTTGTCTGATTATTTCTCGAAATTATCAGAACACTGGAACAAAAGGAATTAACTGTTTACCATTTAGCTTCCTGGAGATGGGGACTGCAAACCCTGATAGTGGACAAAGCCTGAAGAGGCTCATTCTCACATCTGCAAGCACTTCTATCTGCTGATGAAGTGGGGAGGGGGGAAGGGGAGAAGGAGAGCTCATTAGTCATCAGAAACTGGCTCCATTTAATGAACTGTGGTCATCACAGTATTTAGCTACAGAATTACAACAGAAGATAGCCCTGTGTCACCACCTTAGACAACGTTTCTCTCACCCTGTGGTGACAATATTGGCACTTTCTTAATATACAATTGTGGGGCTAGATGTAGAAGTTTCTGTGATATTGTACAACCTGGAAGCAGTCTTAGCCCACACAAATTCTCAAATGTTCTCTGGTCCAACCAAACTGGATTACTTGCTGATTCCAGAACACAAACCTATATATGTGCTTTTGGGCCTCAGTACCCCTCAATACCTGCCCCTTGAACCCCAATCGATGCTTGGTGACATTTTACTGTCCCCTTCAAGGCCTAACTCAAATGACACCTCCATGGTGTCTTCCTTGATTTCTCACAATGGAAGATGATTTTTCCCTCACGTGACTGATTTTATAGTACTCTGTATTCTATTTATATTATAATTTGTCTCATATCTATTCATATAGATGTCTCATCCTCCTTCCTATTAGAAAGTAACTGTGTCCTGTTTATTGTATTTCCCTTACAGTGTGTGGGTCCATAAACAGTCAATATCTTGGTGTAGTGGAAGGTTGCCAGGGCACAGAATGAGGATTTCTGGGTTCAAATTCACCATATTCTAGCTGCTAACCTGAGCAAGGCACAACATCACTGAACCACATTTTCCTCACGTAAGATAGGGATAATATGTGGTATAGGAGAAGAGTTTGGAGGTTAAGAATCAGAATACCTGGGTTTGAATCCTGGTCCTAAAACTGATTACTAGGTGACTTTGGGAAAGTTTACCTAAATTTCCCTGAGCTTCAGTTTCCTCACATATAATGGCCTCAGTTTCCGTCATTTCCTGAAGCTTTAAAATAAAATTTCAACCACACTAAATTTTTGGGATACTCTACGTACATACATTCACATAAATATAGACACACAAGGCAATAGATGACAAAGTCTGGGGGGAAGATAAAGTTGAGATACTGCATCTTTCTTCCTACTTTATTGTAGATTTGGAGGACTAGGGATATGTATATACTGTCAAACCCAGTTGTTAAAAAGAGATGCCCTGATGGGCAGAGGAGAGGGACCATAGGATCACAGGATCAAAGATTTAGAGCTAGAAGGCCAACTCCGTCACTTTATAGATGAAGAAATTAAGGTTCAGAGACGCAGGGTCACAAAAGTACTAAGTGGTAGGGGTAGCTTTTGAATTCAGGTCTTTCTGACTCTGAGACCAATGCTTTATCTATTATACTATCATGTTCAGAAATGAACAAAAGACATCAATAAAAATTTTAAAAATGTTATGGGAGGTCCCTGGGGTGGGTGGGTGTTTGTGGGTAGGAGGCAATTTTCTATATTGGACATCAAAGGTGGCTTCATAGAGGAGGTAGCATTTCAAAGAATTGTAGTTTAAAAGTGAGGTCTCTGAGGTCATTCAATCCCACTCAAAAGTGAAGCAATAAAAGTTCTCTACAACTGAAGTGTCAAATTAGGGGCCCTCAAAACTCCCTGACCTGGCCAAAACCAGATTAAAATGTGATAAGGAAATGTTTAACAAAATAAAAAAAAATACAATACAGCATAGATAATGTTAATTTGTGGTTTTCTAAGTCAATATGAAGGCTGCAGGGATCTGTTTCTATTTGGATTTGACACCATTGCTCTACAACATCCTCCAAATGTTATTCAACCATTACTTTTAAGCTTCCAGGAAAAGAATACTCCATTCTTCACGTGGAAGCCCACTCCAATTTCGAGCAGATCTGGTTATTAGTACGGTTTGTCCCTTTACTGGGCCCAAATCTACTTCCACTGTAATTTCTGCACACTGCTCCTAGTTCTGCTCCCTGGGGCTAAGCAAAACAACTATACTCCCTTGTCCATATGACTTGAGCTTTAAAAATATGGGTAGGATTTCAACAGAGCTTTTGAGGGTGGAGCTTAGGGGACTATCACAGCCATTTTACATGCCACAGTTTATAAGATATGCTAGAATAATGACAGGCAGGGAGCCAAAACTCAATGAGAAGGGGCATCTGTCATGGTTCATGTAAAAGAGGAGGAAGAGGTGTGGAAAAGATCAAGGATATGAGTAGGGAATCAAGATAAGAAGAGGATGTGGAAGGATAATACAGCAGGAATTAGCCAGTGATTTGTGGGTGACAAGGGAAAACTTCACGCAGGGCAAAACTGAGTATGAGGCTCAAAGAAAGTATCAGCAGGAAAAATCTGGGAATGAATGCATTAACTAGGCCAATCAGACCCCAAGTTGTACAGGTGACTAAGTAATTAATATTATCAGCTGGAAGGAAGGGGAACTAGGGTGCAAAGATGGGAAAGTGGCAAATCCGCATCATTGATGCTAGCTGAATTAATGGATGGGAACACTCAATGACTCAAGAGTACCACCTAACACAATCCTGGTTGGATATTACATTAACTGAACTAATAGGTCAATAAAGCACAAGAAGAAATAGCAACAGAGATGGAAAAATCAGATAAAAAGATTCAGTGCTGTAAGGAACCTTAGACATCATCTGGTCCAACCTTCTCATTTTACAGATGAAGAAACCGAGGCCCAAAAATGAGTCAAGAACTTGCCTAAGGTGAGAGGTCACAGTAAAGTATAGAGCTAAGATTAGAATCTGAGGTATCTGACTTCATATCTAGTATGCTTCCTATAGTACCATATTACATCTCTGCATCCATGTTAGGGTCTTGATAAATGAAGTTAAGCCACAAGACCAACTGACACTGAAACTACCATGGCTTTTACAGTGGTTTAGTGATAGCTAGGACTGATCAATTTTGAGCTAGGGCAAGTTACAAGAAGTAAAATCAGAAAGGCGGCATAGTGTAGTGGTAAACACAATGGTGTCTGAATCTTCTTTGAATTGAATCGGCATTTGATTCCTTCAAAGCTCAACTCAAGTGCCACCTCCTTCAAAAGGCTTTTCCCAATTCCCTCTGTTGTCAATACCCATTGCCCAATCAGGATCATGTTGTATTTCCCCGGCAGAATGCAATCTTCCTGAGGGCAGAGATTGTCTCACTTTTGTCTCTGTATCCCCAATGCATAGCATATAGGTGCTTAGTAAGTGCTAGCTGCATTCTCCTGTCATTACATAGTTGCTCTCCCCACCCTACCACCTCACCATTAATAGAAAACACAACTTCCTCATCTGTCTTATGAAACCCTCTTTAAAACAGAGCAATGTCACCTAAAACTTATGTTATCTAATCTCAGCTGGGTTCTCACTGTAGCAAGGCAATCCCTCTATTCCTCTCTAGTTGATCTCATCCCACTCAGCAAAGCAACTCTAAATTTTCTCTTCTCTCCTTAAGCCTTCCCATCCTCTCAACTGAGGACCTCAACTAATACTTCATCAAAGAACTGAGGCCATATGACATGATCTTTCTTTTCTCCCCATCTCACAACCACTTGAAATTAGACTGCGAGATCCCCAAGAGCAAGGGCTGTTTTTTGCCTTTCATCTTGTCCTCAGGATTAGCATAGCGCAAGGCACATAATAGGTGTTCAATAAATACTTGCTGATCTGACATTATCCCTCACTGTCTCCTCTTTTACTCCAGTCTTTGAGGAAGAAGTAGTCATTCTCCCTGCCAATGCTAACCCTTTTATACTTACTTTTGATTCTATTTCCTCTCTCTCTTTTTTTTTTTCTGATTGGTCCCCACTGGCATACCCACTCTTCTTTAATCTTTCCCTATCAACCAGTTCCTTCTTGTATGTCCCAAAATAGAACTCTTGCCCCCCTTAACCCACTCCTCTTTTGAACTTTCCTATTCCTGTCAATGGCATCATCCTTCCAAACACCTGGGATTCACAACCTTTGTGCCATCCTTGACTCTTCACTTTCATCTCAGCTATCCAACTAGTTTCCAAATCTTGCTTCTATCTCCATGACCTCTCGAAGTTAGTTGTCCCTTTCTCTACACTTCCACTGCCACCACCTTAATCCAGACCCTCACTACCTCTCTCCTGGAGTAGTGAAATAGCTTCCTAATTGGTCTCCTTGCCTCAAATCTTTCCCTACTCTAGCTATCCTTCACACAGTTGCCAAAGTAATTTCTTGAAGTGCAGGTCTGACCACCTTCTCACTCCACTGGTACCCTTTTCCATCGAGGACAAAATATACACATTCTGTATAAGCTCTTCATAACCTAGCTGCATTCTCTCTTTTCAGCCTCATGACATTACTCCACTCCACATACTTTAAAGTGAAGCCAAACTGGCTTTCCTGCTGTTCCTCACAGGTGACACTCTGTTTCCCATCTCTCTCTGCTCCCCCTCTGCTCCCCTCCACTCTTTGTTGTCCATGCCTTGAATGCTCTCCCTCCCTCACCTCCAGCTCTTAGAATCCTGGGTTTCCTTCTGCAGGAGGCCTTTTCTGATCTCTTCACCTTCTAATGCCTGCTCCAACCAGAGTTACTTTGTATGTGCTTTATCATATACTGATATCTGTGAAATGTTTGTCAATTGATATTTGAAAGACTGTTATGTGGTAGATGGATTAGCTTTGCTCTGTATGGCACCTGAGGGCACACTTGACTCAGTGGGTGGAAGTTGAGAAGGAGGTATGTAAATATGTTAGGACAAACTTCCAAAGTCAGAGTTATCCAGGGTTATCCAAAAGTTGAACGGACTGCTTCTGGAAGTGGTAGGTTCTCCCTAACTGGAGGACTTTAAGGAAGGTCTTAATAACCACTTGTTGCATGTATTGCCATGTGGATTCTTTTTCACCAAGGGATTGGACTAGATAGCTGCCGAGGTCCCTAAAAGCTCTAAAATTCTGTGGCTGAAATTGCTACAGAAATGAAAATGGATCCTGACCCATATTCAGTCACTTCCTAGCCATTTGTACCTTTGATTCTGGCTCAAATCCTGGCTGCAGTATGGCCCTCTTCTGTTTCACCCTTCTCCTCCTCCTACTCTCCTTACTGTGGGACCCTTTTCCAATGGGAGCTGTTTGTCCCTCAGAGTATGATCTGAACTCACCCCTCCTCCCCATTATCTATCATGACAACCAAAGGGTCCCTTATGGGGGAAAAAGTCTCCCTCTTTCTCAGTTTCCCCATCTGCAAAACAAGGGAATTGGAGCCTATCGTTTCTCAGGTCCTCTACAACACCTTGTATGTACACGAGCAAGTCATTTCTTATCCCCAGGTCTCAATTTCTTCCACTGTAAAACAAGGAAATTGGATTCTATGGTTTCCCAGGCCTTCTACAACTCTATGATCTAAGACTCTTTTCCAACTCTAACTTTTTAATGTTCTGTATTCTAACAGAATGTAATTTTATCCTTGTTCCATACACAACTATGAGGTAACAAGGCCCATTTCCACTTCATATAAAAGGAGCATTTCCTTTTGGAAATGATTTCATTACCTAGGGCATATTTCTGGAAGAATAGTTCACTTTAACTACAGAGTAATAAATATTCTTTTTTCCTGAGTAGCAGAACTAGGGAGAAAACCTTTAGAAAGAGTAACATAAAATTAAAAAAGAAAAGTTCAGTAATATAAAATAGATCACAAGAACACCAGTTGAAGTCATGTGTCCCAAACCAAACCATGCAAAAGATCTGTAACATATCCAAATTCTCTAAGACAATAAGGGCATCAAGAATGGAAAGAATAAGATACAAGGGTGAAAAATGTGTTAGTTTTTGAAGTTTACTGGCTTCAAAGACCTTCGGAAGTAAAGACTTTTCAAAGAATTAACAATTTGCCACAGTGTGCCAGTTGGGATGCATTGTGTGGTGTGGAAAGAACATTTTATTTGGTATCAGAAAACCTGGTTGTGAATTTTGACTCTGCTACTTACTAGTTGTGACCTGGGACAAGCCACTTCATCTCTTTAGGCCTCAGTTTCCTCATCTGTAAAATGAAAAGTTTGGACTAAATGACCTCTAAGGCTTATTTCCACTTTAAATCATAATGAACCTATAGTTTTAAGGATTCCTATCCTGCTGGCTTGCCACTGAAAACTCCAAATTTACACAAAGAGATAGGATTAATAAACATGCCAAATGTATATATTAAATCTTCAAAGCTGCTGGGGGCCAGGGGCGGGAGAAGAAGACGTACCCTCAGAAAACCAAAATGCTTATTTTTCTTCAAAAAAATTCATTAATATTTCTGCCTCTGCACCTTTACTCATGTTGTTCTCTCCATGTCTGGATTGCCCATTTCTTCCTTTTCCAGTTCCCCTCCCCTACTCCAATTCCAATTTTATATTCTATTTATACTTAGAAGAGTACAGCAAATGCCACATCTTCTAGGAAACCTTTCCAACTCTACCAGCTAGAAAGGATTTTTCTTTTATCAGATCTAGCATTTTATACTCTGCTTATGCACTTACCAGATTTGAGTATGTGGTGTTTTCACAGAATCACTGATTTAGAGCTGCAAGAAAGCTGCAAGAGTTGACCTAGTCCAACTCCCTCATTTTATAAATAAGGAAGCTGAGGCCCAGACATGTAAAATCTAGTGATTTATATCCACGTTTCATTTTCCCATTAGATGCAAACTCCTTCAGGGCAGAAACTGACTTATCTTTATGATTTCCCAGTGCCCAGCAGCGTGTTATGCACACAGCAGGCTCAAAACTCATTTATTCAATGAATATCCCTTCCTCACATTAATATCACCACTTATAGTTGTTGGGAGAAAGACATTTAGACTCACTCTGTGATCTTGGGGTCCAGGTTGCCAATCCATAGCCGATGCCCCTCTTGCAGGGAACCCTCTGAAAGGATAGATGCATTCTCCAGGGGAAGAGTTTTGGTTTCTGCCTCCATCAATCCCTGCAGAATTTCAGATCAAAGAAAGGGAGGATATTCAGTCAGGAAACTAAGATTGGGGGGAGGGTGGGGAAGGTGAAAGTGGGGTGGGGAGAAGGGAGGGTGAAGAGAGAGATAGACTCTTCTCTCCTGATCCGTTGGTAAGTCCCTCTAAGATTATTGTCATAGGAGCAAAGGATTTAGTCCTAGAAGGACTTTAAAGATCACAGGATCACTAATCTAAGCCTTGAAGGGATCTTAATAATCACTTAGTCCAACTCCTTTCTTTAAAGGAAGAGGCAACATAAGTCCAGAGCAGAAAAGTGATTAACTCAAGGTCACATAGTTTCAGAACTGGGATTTGAATCCTGGTCCTCTGACTCCGTATCAGTCTTCTTTTCACTATAACATACTGCTTTCAAAACAAGGTGGTAAGACCAGATGACTTCTTGAAGTTCCCTCTCAACTCTTAGGAGTTATGACTGACTGACTGATTGAGCTACTTCTAACCACAAGGCCTCAGCACTAATACCCCAGGGACAGCTCCTTTGTTAGCCCTGGCAAAGAAACTCCATATGAAGTACTGAGAGTGAATAGGTAGAATGTCAATAGAACTTATGGAGGCAGCTCAGTGCACTGGCCTGGAGTCAGGAAGACCTGAGTTCAAATTTGACCTCAGACACCTACTAGCTGTGTGGTCTAGGCAAGTTATTCTGTTTGCCTTAATCCGCTGAAGAAAGAAATGGCAAACTACTCCAGTATCTTTGCCAAGAAAACCCCATGGACAGCATAGTCCATGGGCTCACGAAGAGTCAGGCATGACTGAATAACAACAACAAATCAGACATGATTGAACAACTTAAGCTTGGTGTTTGGAGTAGGTTAGTTGGGCAGTTAATTTCAGTTCAACAAGTGTCACTTAAAACAAATGTGAAGGATTTGGCATGGGGATTTGGGGAAGCTTCTTCCAGATGAGACTGCATAATGGGGCATTTGAAGGGAAAATTAATCAACAAACATTTATTAAGTGTCTACTATTTCTCAGGCATTGTCCTAAGCACCAGGGCAAAAAACAGTCCCTGACCTTATATAGCTTACATTCTAACGACGAAGACAACATGTAAATAGCTACATACAAGACACACATAGAGTAGTTGGAGGATAACTTTATAGAAGAAAGCTCTACCAACTTGGGGGGGGGGGAAGGGACCAGGAAAGGCCTCCTGAAGAAAGTGGGCTTTTGAGTTAAGCCCATCGAAACCTTTAAGCTTTGAAAGAAGCCAGGGATTTAAGAGTTGGAGGTGAGGTGAAAGACCATTCCAGGAATTGAGGACAGCCAGTACCAAAGTACAGAGGTGGGAGATGGAATGTTGTGTTCCAGGAATAGCAAGAAGGCCAGTATGACTGGATTATAAAGTCTGTGGAGGGGAGTAAAGTGTATAAAGTCTGGAAAGACAGGAAGAGGCCAGGTTGTGAATAACTTTAAATGCTAAACAAGGTGTTTATACTTGATCCTAGAAATTAATAGGGGGTGTGTGTGTGTGTGTGTGTGTGTGTGTGTGTGTGTGACATAGTCACTCTTTCACCTAAGGAGAGATGGGGGAATGGCCTTGCTCTTTGCCCTTGCCTCAGTCCTTGAAATGTCCCATATGTTACCCAAGGCTGTACATCCTTCAAGATCACTGGAAACTTCCTGGTAGATGTGAGAACACATAGGCCACTTCTGGGAACTAAAAAGGTGATTGACACACCCCACATTTCAAGCAAGAAGGCTGTGGTTCTCAGCAGTATGTAAACTCTCCCCCCCCCCCCTTTATCCAAAGAGCCTTGCACCACTCCAGCCACAAAGCAGGCAATTAAACGTGACTGTGGACTTGAATTGGTTTATGGAAATCTTCGAAGAAATGTGGTGTTTACATTGGAGATGGATTTTTAAGGATGGTTAGAATTAAAAAAAAAAAGGATGATGTAAAAAGGGCCAAGACCATTCAGAGCAGTGTGCCATATTAGGGAGATTGGGAACAGCATTTGAAGGGTAGGAAAGTGTAGGAGAACACAGCAGTAATAAAGGCGGGGGTGGCACAGAGGTGGGGAGGGTGGAGAAAAGGTGTATATATAATAAATGCTTGGGGAACTGAACTGAAGAGAAGGGGAGGAGGTGAAGATGGAGTGGGAAAAGGAACTGCGTGTGGAATCCGCCATAAGGGGGTACAGGAGGGGCAGAGGACAGGGGGATAAGCCGAGGCGGGGTAGAAGTGTGGGGGAATAGGGCTGGCTGGCAAGGGGGCAAGGAGGAGCAGTCGGTATGGGAAGGGCAGGGGGAGGAGGTGGCTGACAACGAGCGGGGGAGCTCCCGGCGGGCCTCAACTCACCCTCTGGCCTCAGGCTTGATCTCCTCGGCTCCTCCCGCCGCAAGGCGGCTGCGGCTCGGGATTCCACCACCTGACTCCAACCGCCAGGCCTGGACCCGACCTCCCTTCTTCCCCTCTTTGACTTCGCCACAGCCACCAGAGATGCGCCTGCGCAAGCTGCGCCGCTTCGTGATGTCATAAGCCTGCGTTGATGACGTGCGACCAGCACCGAAGCCCGTTTCCCCGGCAGCGGAAGCCACAGCCGGTGAGTCCGAGCCACGGCTCACCTTTGCTTTTCGGCAGGTGGGATCGCGGCCGAGGCAGAGAGGCAGGGATGCGCTTGCAGGAGCCCAAGCCCCGAAAGGAGCGGGCTTCAGGGTCCAAAGCATTACGACTCCCAATCTCCCGGTCTTTCCCCCCCCCCCACCTCGACCCACAAGAGTTCGATTTGACCTTTGCTTGAGGGGCGGAGCTTGTCGCTCTAAAGTGAGGCTGGTAGTGTGGGCGGGGCTTCGCCTGAATAGACAAGACTCCTGGGCTGGGGGCGGGGCCTGTTATTTCAGATAGAGGCTGGGGCGGGGCCTGCTTGTTCTCTAGGGAGGGTCTAGGGAGAAGGGGGCGGTGTTTGTCACTCCGGAACTAGGCTGAAGGCTATAGGAGTGGGTTTTAATACTAATCCGTGACCTAGAGAAACGGTTCTCAAAACATTTTACACTCTTAAAAATTATTGAGGACCGAGAAGATCTTTTATTTATGTGGGTTATGTCTGTCGATACTTATTGTATTAGAAGTTAAAAGAAAATTTAAAAATATCTAATTCATTTCAAAACAGCAATAACAAACCCATTATGTATTAGCATAAGTAATATTAATGCAAAATATATTTTCCAAAACAAAAAAAAATCTAGTGAGAAGAATGGCATTGTTTTGCGTAGTTTCTGCAAATCTAATATCTGGCTTAATTGAAGACAGCTGGATTCTCATATCTGTCTCTGCCTTCAATCTGCCAGGATATGTTGTGGTTGTAGTATTTGAAGAAAATCTTGCTTCAAACAGATGCATAGTTGGAAAAAGGAAGAGCATTTTAATAGGAAAATAACATCTTAGTATTATTATAAAAATAGTTTTGACCTGGGAGACACCTTCCCCTCCAGGGGAACCACATTTTGAGAACCTCTGACCTAAAGCGCTGAAATCCAAGAAAGTTATAATTTTCTACCAGTCTCTAGTAAGGATCTTAGAATCATGTGATTGGTGCTGGAAATGAGACTCTCTCATTTAGTTAACATTAAATGCCTACTATGTGCTGAGCTCTGGGAATACTAAAAAAGAGGTTTAAAAGATAGTCCCTGCCCTCAAGGAGTTCACTGTCTAATGGAGGAAGCAATAGATATATATACAAGCAAGCTATGTGCAAGAGAAATAGGAAATAATTAGCAGAAGGAAGGCATTAGAATTAAGAGGGATTGGGAAAGGCTTCCTATCAAAGATGAGATTTTAGTTGAGACTTAAAGGAACCCAAGGAAGATAGTAGATGGAGATGAGGAAGGAGAACATTCTGGTGTAGGGGACAGCCCAAGAAAATGTGCACGTGTGAAAGATGGAATGTGTTGTTCAGCAAACAGTCAAGAGGCCAATGTCACTGAATTGAAGAGTACATGTTGGGAAGTAAGGTATAAGAAAACTGGAAAGATAGTAGGGGACTAGGATATAAAGAGCTTTGAACAGCAGGAAGAGGATTTTGTATTCGATGCTGAAGGTGATAGGGAGCTACTGGAGTTTATTGAGTAGTGATGGTTACATTGTTGGACCTGTGCTTCAGGAAAATCACTGAATGGAGGATGGATTGGAATAGGGAGAGACCACTGGGCAGACAGACCTACCAGCAGGCTATTGCAGTAATCCAGGTATGAGGTGACTAAGGGCCTTCACCGAAGTGGAGGAAAGTGTCAGAGAAAAGAAAGGGGTGAGAGATATGCAAAGGTGAAATCTGTAGACCTTGGCAACAAAATTGGATATAGGCAGTGAGAGATAGTGAAAAGCTTAGGCTGATTCCTAAGTTTCAAGCCTGAGGGACTAGGAGCATGATGGTTCCCTTTACAATAATAGAGAAAGTAGAAGGGAGGGAGAGTTTAGGTGGAAAGATTTCTGTTTTGGACATGTTGAGTTTAAGATGTTTCTGAATATCTAGTTTGAGATGTCTGAAAGGCAGTTGGAGGTGAAAGTCTGGAGGTCAACAGAGAGGTTGGTGCAGACTAGGTGGATCTGAGAATCATCAGCATAGGGGTAGTCATTAAATCCATAGGAGCTGATGAAATCACTAAGTGAAGTAGTATAGGGGAAGAAGAGAAGAGGACTCAGGATAGAACCTTGTGGGACACCTTTGGTTAGAGGGCGTGATCTGGAGGAGGATCCAGCAAAGGAGACTGAGAAGGAGCAGTCAGATAGGTAAAAGGAGAACCAGGAGAGAGTGGTGTCTGGAAAACCTAGAAAGAAGAGAGTATCAAGGAGAAGAGTGATTAATAGCGTCAAAAGCTATAGAGAGGTTAAAGTGAATGAAGACTGAGAAAAGGCTATTGGATTTTGGCCACCTCTTCATGTGAGACAAAGGTAAAGAAGGAGATTGTGACAGAAGGTCAGTATATGAGTGATAGGAGATGATGAAGAAGGGAGAAGAGGGAGCTCACAGTGAATGGCCTTAATTTTTTTCTGTAAAATATGAATCAGGGTTCTCAGTTGAGAGTGTGAGGAGGGGAAGCCATGGGGGTTTGAGGAGGGATGAAAAGGTTTGGAAGTCTCTGTGGAAAGTGGGGTAGTGAGTTGATAAGGCAGGTATGGAAGGATTATCTAGCAGCAGTGAGGGCCCAGTTGAAGATGTGTAACATAAATTTGTAGTGGACCCACTCAGATTGGTTGCATGATTCTTTTCACCTCTAGGGCTCATCCAGTTCAATCCCATCATTTAAATTATTAGAGAGGCAATGTAGTGCCAAGTGTGCTGGTCTGGGAGTCAGGAGAGATCTGGTTTGAAATTACGCCTCTGATACTTATTTGGTGTGTGGATAAGTTACTCAGGTAGTTACTTGGACCTTCCTTCACCTTAGCTTTCTCACCTGTGAAATGGAGATGATGATACCTACCCTACCTCTAGTTCTACAGTAATGTATGTAAAGTCCTTTGTAAACCTTAAAGTGATGTATTAGCTGTTATTATTGACCTTGTTGTCCAAAGCCGTATACTTTGACTCCAAATTCTTTGCTTTAGATAGCAGGGACCTTGGAGATAATGAAGTCTAGTACCCTCATTTTATATGTGGGGAGATTAAAGCCAATGGAGGTGATCATTTTTCATACTCCAACGTACCTTTGCAGACTTCTTATATGTTATTCATATGTTCATTCACTCTGCTGCAGCCAAACACATCTTGCTGTTCCTCAAAACTGCCTAGGCCAGACATCTTATTTCTTTTTTTTTTTTAAATGACCATCTATTTTAAAGCACTGTCAGAAACATAGATACATTTAAAACATTTTAAAGCATTGTCAGATACATAGAAACAATTTCAATCATACTGTTTACAAGGATGGTAGCCTTCTTTAAAGCATATTTTTTCTTTTTTAATTTTTTTTAATCCCCCTATTGTCAGAATTTCTCCCAGTATTTCTTCTCCACACCCTCAGAGAGGCATTCCACATAATAAATGATATTTATTATGGAGGGACAAAAATTGGCAAAGAAAAAAAATCAGCAAAACTGATTAGTATATAAAAACAAATCTGTAAATATGTTCAATATACCACTTCCATTGGCCTCCTACCTCTGCAACCAACCTAGGTTGAGTTGTCTTCTCAAATCTCTTCTTCAGATCCATTCAGAATGGATCCAAAAAGCCTTGTTGATATGAAATTGGCAGTGGTGCCCTGAGGACAGGGACTATTTCATTTTTGTCTTTTTTTTTTTTGGTTTGTTTTTTTTTTTTTGGCTAGGCAATGGGGTTAAGTGACTTGCCCAGGGTTCAGTGTCTGAGGCCGGATTTGAATTCAGGTCCGCCTAGCTCCAGGGCTGGTGCTGTATCCACTGTTCCACCTAGCTGCCTCTTATTTTTATCTTTGTAACTTCAGGGCCTAACAAAGTGCCTCTTGCCTAGGTAGGCATTTAATATTATTTTGTTGATTAGTCACGAACTTTTCCCCTCCAACGGACCCTGACTTACTTCCTTTACTGATTGCTCAGAAACTTAGAAAAACTACCATTAGCAGAGTCTTTCTGATGAGAACTTGTGTCTTAGTTGGGAACTAAAATTGGATAATCCTAATGATGCTCAGAAGACAACTTGATTGCCTGGGTTCTTTTGGCCACCTTGTTATTTGTCTCTTCCTGTTTTCTTAACTTATTGAACACTTCATTGGAAAATGAGGGAAAGGAAGAGGGTGAAACTTGAGTCAGGCAGTGATATAGGTCCACATCTGCCCTGTTGGGAAAAAGGATTAGGAGAGGAAGAAGAATGATTTAGGGATAACGATTTTAGAGATGAGTTTTTTGAAAGTTGGTCTTAATTTTTTTTAAATGTATAAAGAAAAGACTATGTGTAGCAAAATGGTAACAAGTTGAACTTTTTTGGAAGTGACACCTGGAAAGCAGAGAAGTATAATAGAAAGATCATTAGCTTATGGAATGGGAGGCATGGGATCTTGCCAAGTAGCTGTGAGGCCTTGGGTAAGCTTCTTCACTTATGTGGACTTCCATTTCTTTTAAAATACAAAGGGACTGAAGGGGATGATTCCGGCTCTAAATCTGTGAACCTAACCTCCTGTGTTCTGAGATCCCTTTCAGATGTGACATTTACTTTTTCTGACATTTTATGTCTAAGGGCATTTCCAGCTCTAAAGTTCTAATGTTCTATGTTCTGAGATCCCATTAGCTCTATTTTCCCCCCAAGATCCCTTCCAGATTTAACACTGTTTTTAAGGTTATTTCCATCTCTTATATTAAATTTCACAGGCTTTGAAGTTGGAAGGGACCTTAGAAATAATTTGAGAGGAAAACACTGAGGCTCAATGAAATGGCTTCCTTGTTCAGTGTTACACAGACAAGAAGTAGATAGCACAGCTGAGATTTGAGTCAAGGTGTTTAGACTCCTCAGCCAGTGCTTGTTCTGTTTTCTAAAATGTTATTACAGGGTCTCTTTTAATTCTGATACACTGTTTAAAAAAAAAACTCCTACAATTCTTTTTCTTTGCATGGGTAATTAAACACTGTTTTTAGTCTGCTATATAATAATGTGTCATTGTATACTCGACAAGCTAGTAACATTATTGGAATTCTGCTTTCAAATTTCTTGACTTATGTGCAATTAAAATCTTAGCCTTAAATGTTGGAGTAACGCAGGTTATTTATAGAGGCTATTTTCCGGTTCTCTTGTACCAGTTCTGCTTTTGGGCTCTGCTTTTTCTTTCAAAGGTTGTTTATTTCTAACCCAATTCTAGTTTGTATTGCTATACTGCATTCTATTATGATTCATAAATAGGGAGACCAGGAAGCTTGTCTCAAATTGAGCAGGCAGATTGTGGCACGTGGTAGATTAAAAATATTCAAACAATTTTTTTTTTACTAACATCTCCCCCCCAAAAAAAAAACCCACCCCTGCACATAATTAGAAGCCCATATATGGACATGGGTATGGGTTAACAGTGACCACATTTGGCAGAAGCCCAGATATAGAAAGCTCACCCAAAGCCAACCTTTTACATAGAGCTCTGCCAAAATAGAGCAGGGTTACTGCTAGTACCTGGTAATATAAATTCCCAACAGAATTTGGTCCTATTGGCTCCTTGTATAGCTGGGCAAGATCCTGCATCCTTTGTGCTAATTACTTTTACAAAACTCACGTGTTCATAGTAACAGGAGGAGAAACTATTCATGTTTAACTCATTAGTTTGCATTTCTGGAAAGGCCATGCAATTAAAAAAATATTTTTTAATTAATGGTGACTATTAAAAGCAGCGTGGCAGAGAGGATAGAGTGTTGGGCTTGAAATCAGGAGGACCTAGGGTCATATCGCGACTCTTGACTCTGGCTTTGTGAATCTGTGCGTGTTACTAAAATGTCTATGTTCCTCAGGCAGCAAGCTCTTAAGGACTTAGCTACTAAGTCATAGATGGATTGCCATCCAAGAATCTCCCACTCTGAAATCATAGATCTGTATGACTTGTACTTCACTTACACTGAAATATGAGGCTTTGAAAGAAAAAACCCCGGGGCATTATACAAAGTTCTAAATAGAAGGGACTTCAGAATATGACATGTTGGAACAGAGAATGTTAAAACTGAAAGTTACCTTAGAGATCATCTTACGGGTAAGGAGCCTTCAGCCCTGGGAAGGGGAATGGCTGTTAGGGGGACATAATTAGTGAGTGGCATAACCAGGACTCGAACCCAGGTTACCCAATTGTCATCCTTTTACACTGTATCACATTCCTTCTTTAGAGAGACTCATTTATTTTGAGAGGGTGTCTATAGATGAAAACTGGAACTAATTGGTAAAGATAGCAGACTCAGGGTGTTGGCTAATTTATTCATCTAAAACAGTGCCTTACACATAGCAGGTGCTCAAGAAATATTTGTCGAATGAACAAAATACCCACTAAGTTATATTATCTCCCTGCCTTCCCCAGCTGTGTGAGAGAGCCCCCTTTTCTCTCTGAAGCTATGAATACAGCATTGCTATTCAACAATTATGTAGTTCTATCACAGAGGTAGCTGCAGGCTGGAAAATCTTTGAGGGTTTAAAACTATAGAAATATAATGAGTAACTTGTGTTCACACAGAGGAGAATGGTATCTTCCAGAGCTCTAGCACCAGTAACATTAAAAGCCTCGGATCTGATCCATGCTTTAGACTCGCAGCAAAGAAAAGTACATTCTAATTTGTAATCAGTGCATATGGAGCAGAAGACAATTTTAATTAAAATCTGTCATGTAATTTTTCCCATCATTTTGTGCCTGTTGAGGGTTTTAAAAAAATCAGCTTAAAACCTAGCTCCTATAATCTGTACTCTCTGTTTACAGTACAGCATGGTTACAATTTTGTATATTTTTTCCACATAAGCATTTCATTATAGTCAACAAGGTTCAGGTTGCTGGAATGGCCTCTTACTTCAGTGTTCACTGCTTATTTCATATCTGTGAAAGGCTTTTCTTTCTTTCATAGGTGATTTCTCAAGGACTGTTTTGAACCATGGCTTTGGGACTAAGATGCTTTCGTTGGGTGCAGCCTGGATTTTGCAACTCTCTTTCAGTCTTGACAAGGCCTGTTTCACAAGTTAGGCTGAGGAATACGAGTGTGACCTGGAATGACTGCCGGCAATGTGGGGCCTATCTAACTGTGCCCATCCGACATTTTGCTACCAAGAAAGCCAAAGGTATGGAAACCATACCTTAATCCTCCTCCTCCTTCTCCTTCTTCTTCGTCTTTGTCTTCTTCTTCTTCTTTGTTTTCAGATACAGTCATAGAAATAACACAGAAGAACAGAGTTGGAAAGGACCATAGCTCATGATGATAATTATAGTTCATTATTTATAGAGTTAGAACAGAGTCTGTTAGAACTGAGAGAGACCTTAGCATATAAAATATTGGAGCAATAGAACATAGTATATTAAAATGGAAAGCAATCCTACAACACACAGTGTTAGAGTTGGAAGGGACCCTAAGCCACAGAATGTTAGAATAATCAAATACAGAACAGCTTTTATGTGAAGTCTCACATCTTAATAACAGCTAACATTTATATAGCCCTTACAATATGTGCCAGGCACTATGCCAAGAGCTTTACATTTATGATCCCATTTTATCCTCACAGTGACCCTTCGAGGTAGGTACTGTTGTTATCCCCTATTTTTACAGATGAGGAAACTGAGGTAAACATGATTAAGTGACTTGCCCAGGGTTACACAGCTAGTAAGTATCTGAGGCCAGATTTGAAGTCAGGTCTTCCTGACTCTGGGCCCATATCTGAACAAAAATCACCTCTAGATCATCCCTGACAAGAAATGAAATTTCTGTTGTACTTTGTTGTTTACTAAGTGTTTTCTTTACCAAAAATCCCTGGGAGGTGGGGAGGACGGTTATTTTATTTTATTTTATTTTATTTTTTTTACCTGGAGCTGTGGTTTTACTGGTATAGGGAGCTCTGTTATGTAAACTCACTGCTTCAACTAGTAGCCATCAGTAAATGTTTGGCAATTTAAAGTCCTAGAGAGTTCCCTGGGGCACTAAAAGGGGGAGTGCCATGTCCAGGGTCCCAGCCAGGAAGTGTCATTGGTGGGACTTGAATCCAGGTTTTCCCGACTCTGAGTTTGACTCTCTGTCTGCCATACCACAGTGCTTCTTGGGCAGGTTATTACCATCCTTATTTAGCAGGTAAAGAAACTGAGGCTCAGGGAGGGGAAATGATTTGCTTAATATATAGATATTAAGGGGCAGAGTTGAAACTCAGACTAGGTCTGAGGTCTCTCAAGGTCAATGGATTCTGAGCCCAGTCAACCAATTAACAAGCATTTATTAAGGGATTACTATATGTCAGGAACTGTTCTAAGCACTGAAGGTACAAAGAAAAAGCAAAATCAATTCCTGCCCTCAAGGAACTTACATTCTTTTTTTTTTTGTAAGGCAATTAGGGTTAAGTGACTTGCCCAGAGTCACACAGCTAGTGAGTGTTCTGTGTCTGAGGCCAGATTTGAACTCAGGTCCTCCTGACACCAGGGCCAGTGCTCTATCCACTGCACCACCTAGCTGCTCCAGAATTTACATTCTAAAGGAATAAAAGTCCAGTGTTTGTTGATGTTAGTGCTGCTGCCGCCTGTGTTCATTGTGTGTTTGATTCCTAGCCAAAGGTAAAGGGCATCCCCAACCCCGAGTCAACATTAATGCATCCTTGGTGGAGGACATAATCCGTCTGGAAGAGGTAAATGTGGAAATGAAGTCTGTGGTAGAAGCCCTTAAGGATAATTTCAACAAAAATCTCAATATAAGGACTTCTCCAGGTTAGTAACATATATATTGCTATCCATTATTATAATATGTTATTGCTGTAAATTGAATACATAAGGATAGGGACTAAACCTGTGGTTTCATTGATATAGGGAACTCTGGGATGAGAAAACTTTCTCCACCTTTGCAATTTCTAGTATTAGGGAGCTGCCCAGACCACTGAAAAGTTGAGTTACTTGACCCTACAACCAGTATGTTTCAGATATAAGATTTGAACTCAGGTTTTCTTGTCTCTGATGCCAGCTTTCTATCTGTTGTGCCACACAATATGTAATTAGAACCAGGAGCTTTGATCTGCATCCTCAGATTTCTTCTGGTTTATTATTTTTCATCACACACTGGGAGCTGAATGACTATAACCCTGAAATTTCCAACTAAAGAGTTTTTACATCCTGGGCTTGACCAGGAAGAATCCGTTTGGGTTAATAACTTCCTGAAAATGGCTTTTTTTAAGTGGGAAATGTCAGAAATGTCTATGAGAATGTTTGCAGATGTGACGAAGAGGCAAGTTGTCAGCTTACACGTCAGCAAGGCAGGAAAAATCCAATTTCCACTAAATGAGCCTTTTGGAAATTGTCATCAGCCTAGTGTAAGGCTCATTGGCATCTCTGGAGGTGAGGGAGTTTGGGCAGGAATCCCTCCTTCCATTCCCCTTCAGGATAGGCTGTTTTATATAAGAAATTTGAAAATATTTTAATACGTTGCTCTTGAGCAAACAAAGAGAAAAACATATGGTTCCATTTGTAAACATCATTATATACACACTGAGCTGTAAGATACAACCAGCATTAAGCAAGAAGACCATTCTTCTCCTTTGTCAACCTTTGTCAGCTGGGACATAGCTGTCTTTGCTGACAGGAGAGCATGCCATTCAGTCTCTTTAACTGTTTATTTTAACCCTGCTTATTGTTTTTGGTATGAAATGAATAAAAGGTGGCCCCTTCCCCTGGTGTGTTTTATCTGCTAACATTCTGTAGTTAAAACCAGAGAGCAAGTAGAGAAGGAGTTCTGGGAGAAATATGATACCTAAAATTGGCCAGTAAATTCTACTCCACTTGACCAGAAAAGATCTGCTGGACTGGCAGAGAGAGGCCATTGAGTGCAGTTTGTTAAATGTTAACCTCAGGGAATGTGAAGGACAGAAAAGAGGAGTAAGTGAGCAAGATCCTTGCTGGGGACCGATGAGAGGGAAAAAGTTTAACATGCTATGGATAGGCATTAAGGGGTGATAACTGTCGTCAATGTACACTAAAAACTACACTTGTTTGTATGGTACTTTAAAGTTTATAAAGTGCTTTCCTTTCACCAGACCTTTGAGGTAAGGGGACAAGGATTATTATCCCTGTCTGCAAGTGGGAAAATTAAGGTCTGTTGAAATTAAGTGACTTGTCACTGATGTCACAACTAGTTTGTGTTGGAGCTGGGACTTGAATCCAGGTCTTCTGACTCCAAATTCCTTAGTTTTCTCACCACACCATGCTGCTTAAAAAGACTTCCACCAAGATCACAGAAGTACTTTCTTTGGCAAAGAATCTCATGACAAATAAGCAGAGTGGAATTAAGATGTATCAGAAAGCATTTCTCCCTTTGTCTTCTTAATTTTCTGACTGATTTTTGTGTAGTAATAATAATAATAATAATGATAATAGCTCACACTGACACCAGCTTGACAGTTTATAGTTTTTTCCTCAAAGTACTCCTATGAGGTAAGATCATAGGTTTTAGAGCCAAAAGGAATCTTAAAAGATCATTCTCGACTCTCATTTTAGATGAGAAAATGAGTGCAAGAGAGGTGAATTGACTTACTCAAGATGACATAAAGCATTTGAACTCAAGCTCTGACTTACAGAGGGAACAATTCTGACGTACATGCATATTGGTCTCTTCAGACAACCAGTATGGGTGCACAGAGAACCTACTAATCAACTTAGATTTTAAAAAGTTTTTGAGAGGATAGATACAAGGACAGGTGATTAATACAGAGAATTAATGCAGAGTAAGAAATGAATGAATGAATGAATGAATGAATGAATGAATGAATGAAAAATTAGCAAGTTGCTTACTATGTGCTGAGTGCTGGAGATACAAATATAAAAGCAAAGATAGTCCCTGCCCTCAAGTCAAGTAAACCAGCATTTATTAAGCACCTACTATGGTCTACAGGACATCCAGTTCTTGATGTCTGATGAGCAGTTAGAGATGGGAAACTGGAGGTCAAGAGAGAGGAGATGAGGCTGGAGAAAGGTTATGGCTGGATAAATAGATCTGACAGTAGTCTGCATGGAGATGATAATTAAATCAGTGGGAGTTGATGACCAAGCAAAATCATATAGAGGGAAAAGAGGGTTCAGGACAAAGCTTTTATGAACTCTCACACTTATTGGGCATGGCCTGGATAAGGATCCAGCAAAGGAGAAAGAGGAGTGGCCGGATAGGAAGGAGGAAAACTAGAAGAGAGCAGTGTCATGAAAACCTAGAGCGAAGAGAGTGATCCACAGTGTCAAAGGCTGGCAGAGAGGTCAAGGAGAATGAGCATTTAGGAAAGGCCATTAGATGTTAGTCTGGGGGAGAAAAAACATCTAGGAGAGTGGTGGTCAGGGAGGGATATTTTGTTTTGAAAATGGCAGGAATGGGGAGTGGAGCCACAAAGGCTTTAGATGGACACATCCTGTTTAGGACCAGTGACAGAATTGATTTGATTATATTCTAGAACTGAACAGGAGAGGAGTAAAGGGTAGGCATTCAGTAGCATGACAGCTGATAGGCAGACAGCCAGGAAGTGACCTTATGGCACTGTAACAGCAGGTTTAGAGGTACCAAAGCTCAGAATGAGCTGATGATGCAGGCAAGGAAAAAATAAGGACATGAGTAAGTTGTTCTTGTTGTTGTTTTAAAAGTGATATTGGACAAAAGAGAAGAACCATTGCTTGGAGTGGATGGGACAAGGGTAACTGACTACCTAAAGAAAGTATAGTTGCCTAATTCTTATTTGGTTTGTTTTCTCTGCCAAGGAAAGTGATCTTTGCACTGGAGAAGGCAGGACAGAAATGACTTAAAAGATGTGAATAAAGAAATAATAAAGAAATAATTAGAGATGTTATCAGCCTTTAATGAATTCAGGACACCTGACCCAGATAAACTACCTCCTCCACTCCTGAAAGAACTAGCATATGTGATTTCTGAGCCACTGTTAATAATATTTGAATGACTTTGGAGAACAGGAAAGGGGCTGCAGGACTGGAGAAGGTTAGATGTTCCAGTTTTCAAAAAAGGGAAGAAAATGAAGTCTGTAAACCATAGGACAGTGACCTTAACTTCAATTCCTGGCAGATTTCTAGAACATTATTAGAGATAAGGTTAGCCAACATCTGTAAAAGAAAGATGTGATGCAGCCTTGCATCAAGAACACATCCTAGGCCTCATTACTTTTTTCAAAAGAGTTATTAATCTAGAACATTGAAGATGTAGCTGACCTTTTTTTTTTAACAAAACATTTGATAAAATCTTTCCTCCTGTTCTTGTGGAAAAGATGGGCAGAGGTAGACTAGAGAATAGTAAAGTTAGATTGAACTGGAGTTTGGTAGGTGACCAGACTCAAAGAGCAGCCCTTAGTGGTTCAGTGACAGCTTGGCAGGAGGTCTCCAGTGAAGTGCCACAGAGATCTGTGCTTCTCTTGGGGCTGTTTAACATTTGTATTAATGACTTGGATAAAGGCTTATATGACACAAAGCTTGGAGGATAGCTAACTCCCTGGATGACAGAGCCAGGATCCAAAAAGATCTCAACAGACTAGATCACTGGGCTGAACGTAATAAGATAAAATATAATAGGAATAAGTGTAAAGTCTTACATTTGGATTCAAAAAAGCAGACTTTCGAGGCAGCTAGGTGGTGCAGTGGATAGAGCACCATCTCTGGCATCAGGAAGACCAAAGTTCAGATTTGACCTTGGATACTTACTAACTGTGTGACCCAGGGCAAGTCACTTAACCCCAATTGCTTCAAAAAAAAAAAGAGTGGACTTTACAAGAACTGTGTGGAAGGAGTCATGGTTAGCAATTTGTCTGAAAAAGATCTAGGGGTTTTAGTGGATTGTAAGCTCAGTACAAGTCACTAGTGCTGTGTCATCAAGAAAAGCTAATTCAGTCTTGGGCTACATTAAGACAAGTTTCTGAGAAGACGAAGGTGATATCCTGCTGTATTCTGTTTTGATCAGACCACAACTAGAGTATCATGTTTGTTTCTTGGCATCACAATTTAGTAAGGTCAGTGATAAGCTGGAAGGGGTCCAGAGAAGGGCAGCCAGGATGGGTGAAAGGCCTGGAGCTTATGCTGTAAAAGGACTGGTTGAAAGAATGGGATAAGAACAGTCTCAGTGGAGGGGGAACATGACAGTTGTCTTCCAGGGTTTGAAGCATTGTCTTGTGGAAGAGAGTAGTTAGACTTGTTCTCTGTGACCACAGTAGTCAGAAGTAGGAGCAGTGGGTGGAAGATGAAGAGGCAGATTTAGGCTTGATACAAGGAGGATCTTCTTAACAATTAGAGCTATTCAGAAGTGGAATGGACTGTCTTGGAAGGGGTGCCTTCTCAAATAGAACATAGATAGCCAACTATTATACTGTGGTTGGTATTATTTGGCAGGTATGGGCTGGACTAGATAGCATCTGAAATTCCTTTTATCTCTGAAATTCTGTGATTCTGTATTTCCCAGTTCTGTACCTTCTACTACACCATGGGCACGTGCTTAGATAATTATCTCAATTTTACAGCTGAGGAAGCTAAGGGAGAAGTCAGTTGCTCACTATTCATAGGACTGGTGATGGCAGAGCTCTTGATTCTGAGTATGGCATTTTTTTGGTTTCACCATGATATTCAATTAGCCTAGTGGAATTGGAGCCCCTCAATGCATAGGGTACATTCAAACCCCTTTTCATCATCAGTCTATTGACCAGATTTTTTTTTCTCCTTCATTTCCTTTTATACTAGCAAAGTCCTTTGTCATGGCTAAACTCACTCAGAGTAGTGGTCCCCATTCTTTTGCTTTTGGTAGTTCAATTAAGCAGTTTCCAACAGACTTACATTTGATGAAAGCAACAATTTCAGATTACGTCTTCAGCTCAGATCATATGTCCCTGGCAAGGTATTGAATTATAATAACATAAGGGGACCAGAGTAGTCTAAAATTTAGTTGCATGTGACCTTTTATTTATTTTTGCTTTGTTCGGTTCTGAGTCACAAGAGATGTCAACAGCAAGTGATCCCTGCTATAAGTCTTGTAGTTGTATTTTGCACAGGAAATCAGGGAATTTGGAAAAACATTTTTTCTGGCTTTTGATTATAGATGTACTTCTATCAAAAAAAACCCTATCTTTGATGCTTTACAGCTGTGCCAGCAAAGTATAAGTTTGGGTAGGTCAATCCAAGGTAGAAGGACTTTGGGGATATGCTCAGTGACAGACGAAGGCTGGTGTCTGAGGACCAGTTAAAGTTTGGAGAGAAATCACCGGAAGGCTGGCCAAAATTGGAGAAACCATGATCTATGTTGGGGGAGAGAACCCCAGTCCTAATGGAATCACCAGTCTGTGAAGAACTAAAGTATAAATAATTGTGATGGTTTTTGACATTGTCAGGCTTTGCACTGGTATTTTCCAAAATTGAGCTTGGTGGTGACTCAGTACAGAGATCAGTTTCAAGTGGCAAAAATTCAGTTTAATTCAGACTTTTCTCTTGTCTGTTATGTTCAAAAAACTGTGCTGAATGCTAGGGGGGATACAAAGCTCAAATCAAAATAGTCCCTGCCTTTTAGGAGTTTATATTGGTTTTTTTTTCTTTTGGGGGGGGTGTGGAGAGGAGTGAGGGAAGGGGCTACAACATGTATAAAAGTAAGTGAAAATAAAGCCTACACCAAGTAATACAAGGTAATAGAGAAATGTGGAATGTTCTCTCTCAGGGTCCCTGGATCACATAACTGTGACAACTGGTGATGGGAAGTTTGCTCTAAATCAGATCGGCCAAATCTCCCTGAAATCGCCTCAGCTGATTTTAGTAAACATGACCAATTTCCCAGAGGTAAGATTGCATTGCTCAAAAGTTCCACACGGCCTGAAGGTGGAGTGGGGAGGAAGGCAGAAAGGCTGGGTCAAGAGGAGAAGGAAGCATTTCTTTCCCTGCCCCCACCATTTTCTCAGGGTCAAGTAGAAGACAGAGTAGAAAAAACATTTAGAGAAAATGTTAACCTGAATGGGTCGGGGGGAACAAAGAAAAATATTCTTGTTGCTGCTTGGTTTCCATTTGGTTGATTATAGGGCAGTGTAGTGGTGCGAAGTACATCATTAATTGTTGTTCAGTTGTGTCTAACTCTTCGTGACCAAATGGACCATACTGTCCATGGAGTTTTCTTGGCAAACTACTGGAGTGGTACTAAGGCAAACAGAAGTTAAATGACTTGCCCCAGGGTCATACAGCTAGTAAGTATCTGAGGCCAAATTTGAATTCACAAAGACTGACTCCAGGCCCAGCACTCTATTGAGTCCTCTAGCTGTCTCTGTATCATTAATACTGCCTTCTAACTGGACTAAATGGACCGTTTGAAAATAGAAAGAGGGCATGGGTCTTTTTGAGGCCAAGCAAGGAAACTGGCACTGACTATGGAGTCAGAAGACGTAGTTCTAAGTCCTAGCTCTGCTACTTACTAATTGTGCCTCTTTTGGCAAGTCCCTTCACTCTTTTAGGTCCCACTTTCCTTGTTTATAAAATGAGAGTTCCTTACACCTTCAGATTTCCCCTTTTTAGGTCTAAATTCTATAGAACTCTTTACTCCTTCACTCCCTAAATTCCATTGTCATCTCCACGGTATGAATCCAACCCATGTGGAACACCAGGCCCATTCATTATATAACATATTGAAAATCATAGATTCATAGAATTGGATGAGACCTTCGAACAGAGGTGTCAGCCTCCTCCCTGCCCCCATCCCCTTCTCCAACCAGATTAAAATGTAATTGGGAAATATTTAACGAAGTAAAGTATAGCATAGAGAAATGTTAATTTGTGGATTTCTAAGTCAGTATGGGGCTCACGGGGATCAGGTTTCTATTCAAGTTTGACACCACTGCCTTAGAGAATGTCTAATCTAAGCCATGCATTCGACTGAAGGGAGAATGAAAACACAAAGAGTTGGAAGTCATTTGCTCCATTGAGTTAGTAGCAGGGATAGGAATAAACCCAGAGTCTCCTGACTCCAAGACTTTCTACTACACCTTCTTACCTATACCTGTACCCTCCTCAATCTTTACTATGATGTGGGGTAGGAGAGTTAGTTTAAGAAAACAACCAAAAGTCACGTGGAGCCAAATCAGTTAAATAAGATATCTGCTCAAAATCAACAATTTGCAGGGGGGAATATAAGAAGACAGTTGTCCTATAATTGAAAAGGCCCTTAATTTGGAGCCAGAAGATGTGGATTTAAAATCTGGTTGTGCCTGTTTGCCATGTGACTTAGGACAAGGCACTTAACCTCTTAGTATAATCATATGTAAAATAAGAAGGTTGGACTAGATAATTTATATCATCCTCTCTGTGTTCTAAAACCCTTTTCTCTTCTTCCCTTTCCACCCTTTCCCCCACAAAAAAAAGTCCTCTAGGTAAAAAAAAAAAACACCCCAAGACATTTTGATTATAAATCAATGAATCTCATTTTCTTTTGTGAGTTATAATTTGGTTCTAAAGGCAGTTGTGATATCATTGGAACACGTGTCCAGCTTGTTGAGCCAGAGAACATTTGACAGGCTCAATTATAGAAGGAAGTTTCTATACCATTCCCCACCCTTTCCCACCCCAACCCCAAAGCCTTTGCTTGATGGCCACCCCTGGAGCCTATAAAACCAATGCTGCTGAAGAAGACATGGGAGGTGGAATATAATCCAGCACTTGTGTGGAGGTGAGCCTTTTCATGAGCACCATCTGCCCCTTTGAGACAAGAATATGAAGACTCAGAGGTGGTAACTATGTTCTATATCTGCTTCCTCTGGGCCCCTCAGCCATATCTAGCTAGTTTATTTTATACCAGCGATACTACAGAGCCAATTTAGGGAATGGCCTCCTAATTGCACAGCTTGAAGACCTCATCAGTGGGATTGCTTCACATTTCCAGCCACTTCTGTTATTAAATATAAAATGGCATTCACAAAAGAAGAACCTGATTGGCCACTGCAGGGTGATAGAAGGCAAGAAGAGGACCCATAGAAATTAAAGCGCTTAATTTTTTTTTGAAGTCAGACTGTCTTTATCTTTTCCTACTGCTGGATCACTCTCATTTTCTGCTCATTACAACTCGATGACTTTAGAAGCACTTGTGATGACTTGGAACAGAAGTTCATTGCCAAGGGCATCATGAGGAAATTTACTTGTTCCTTTTGTGATTCCTTTGTGTTGTCTGGTGTTATCTGGGGAACAGTATTGCTGTAACTAAACATTTCCTTCCTATAGCTTAGGAACAGTATATAAAGGACTGAACTCCCCAGCTTCAACATGCTGACCTATCCTCCATCTGTTGACTTCATTTCTTTTCAAATTCAAGGATGTTTGTTGATGCAACACAAATTTATATACACATAGCATCATAGAGTCAGAATTCATAGGATTTAGAGCTGAAAGAGACCTTCAAGGGCATCTGTCCCAGCCTTCTTATTTTACACAGGAGGACACTGAGGCCCAGAGCTGCTCGGTGATCTGCCCAAGTCACCCCAAATAGAAATAGAAGAGCTCGGATCCTCACTTACATCCTTTGATTCGAAACCCTGTGCTCTTTACAGTATGTGATGCTCATTAGAATTGGAAGGTACTTTTGAGATCATCTAATGCTAATTCTTTATTTTTCAAGGGAAAATTGAGGCCTAGAGAGGGGAAGTAATTCTCCCTAAGTCACACAGTGGGTTTGTGTCAGGATTGTGACTTGAATCCAGGTCTTGTGATTTTCAACCCTGCATTCTTTCCACTGCACCATGAAAACAAACAAACAAAAAAAAACCACCTCTTTTGCATTTGTTTAACATGTGTCTTGGCTGATAAATGATACAAGCTTGTAGCTGCCACGGACAGACTTGCCTGCAGCTAGAGTTAATGATGGGAAAAGAGAGGAATAGAAACCACAGCATGATTTTAACAAAACAAAGCAAGTAGGAAAAAAAAATACAATCAGTTCTTACCCTCTTGCTGCAATGAAATTAACTAGAAATAGTGGGAAAAGCACTGGATTTGGAGTCTGAAGACCTGGGTTCCAATCTCTGCTTAGCTGATCACTAGCTTGTGACCTTTGACATACTGCTTCACCTCACGGAACCTCATGATACTTGTACTGTTTGCTATAAGGGGTTGTGAGGAAAGTTCTTTGTAAACCTTTGAATGTTATCGAAACATGGGTGCACACATATACACAATGTGATAGAGCACTAGATTGAGTCAGGAAACCTGGGCTCTAGTCTTGACTCTGCTACTGATATACTGTGCTATATTGGGCAAGTCAGATTCCTTAACTCAGCCTCAGTTTCCTCCTCTGTCAAGTAAAACGTTTTCACTAGGTTTTTTCTGAAGTCTCCATCCAGCTCGATGACCCTAAGAGTTGGACAGACTTCAGACGACTTGAAATGAATGTCATCTGTTTAAGGTGGTGAAATCCCTGAGAGCTGTCCACCTGCACTGACCTGTGGAAGTCTGTGTGCAGTCTGCCTTCCTTTGGCGTGGGGTGGCTTGGGCTCATCACTCACCCTTGGCTGGAATACTACTCCACCAGCAGGTGTAGGCTGCCCCAGTGCCACACTTGGAGGTTTTTCAGCTTGGAAGGAGCTCCCAGCACTTACCATCTATTGTCATGACCTTCAGTAGAGCCCAGTTTTGCGTCTATACCGTGACGAGGCATTGGAGGAAGATTTTAGTGGAGGCTGTTGGTAAGAACTCCAGTAGACCCATGACCTCATCAGTTTGTGTCTTCCCTCTGCAGTACACATTGTCTCTCCTTAGCACTCTTACTCTGTGCGGTCCTTGTTCAAGTCTTTCCATGATTCCTCCCAGATGGATCCCACTAATGTGATCCATGAAACATATATGTAAGTAGGGACAAGAGCATTTAAATAGGGCAATACAGTGTGAGGGAATTTGGCTGAGAGTCAGAGGACCTATGTACTAGTCTCTGCCCTGCCATTTACTAGCTCTGTGACTTTGGGCAAATCACCTTCCCTGCCTATGTGTTAGTTTCCTCATATGTCAAACGTGGTACGGGCTAAATTCCTTCTAGCTGTGTGTGAATGTGATCAAATTCCAAGTATTATGTGTGTAAATGGTAAATTGTACTTTATGTGTGAAAAATGAGTTGTCCAAATACCATATTGTATAAAACCTTCCTCTTGCTCTTTGAAGGTACTGAGTTCTGCCACAATAGACTTAAAAACAATTTTCAAGAATATTTCAGTAAAACCATCTACATATTTTGCAATAAGTATCTTTCTCAAGTAGAAAGTTTTTTTTTATTGTTTTTCCCTGTTTGTGAAATCAGAGTACTTTCATTGGAGTATTGAAAACTGGAACCAGAAATGACAAGATTCACTTTATTTGGTGCTGCACAGATGAAGCATAAAGTCATCCATGTTTTTTAAGCCAGCATGTCAGAATCTTTAAAAACAATCATTGCTGCTATTTGCTTTTATGTTATAATTCTTTTTCAAAGTACCCCACTCTTCAGTTCTCACCATGTTCCCTGTCCTACACAGGAAAACACTTAAGCAAAGCCAGTTGACCCAGAAGCCACTTCTGATAGTATGTACAGCTTTTTGTACCCTTAGTCCTCCACTCCTCTGTTGAGAGGAGGAGAATCTGTTTCAGCATCTCTTCTCTGGAATCAAGATGGTCATTGAATTGAACCTAAATTTTAATGTTTTCATTGACATTATTATAAGCATTATGTGTCTTGTACTCCTGATTCAGTTTTCCTCTTTCTGCATCAGTTTACCCAAAGTCTTCCCATGCTTCCCTGAATTCCTCATATTTGTCATTTCTGCAGTGCAGTAGAATGCTAGTACATTCGTGTTCTACAGCTTGTTTAGGCATTCTCCAATCAATTGGTACCCACATTGTTTTCAGATTTTTGCTGCTACTACTACAAGAGCATTTGTTGAAAAGTGCTATCATGAGTATTTTTTTATGTGGAAATTTTCTGTCTTACCCTCTTTGGGATTTGTCCCAGCATTGGAATTGCTGGGTCAAAGGGTATTTACAGTTTAGTGGCTTTCCTCACACAATTCCAAGTGATTTTGTAGAACTTTGTAATAGCTCACAGCTCTGTCAGCTGTATTAATTTCCCTTTCTTTTCAGAGCCCTTCTAATATTGACTGTTTTTATTGTTTATCATCTTTGCCAATCTGATGGATAATGTGATGTGAAACCTCACAGATGTTAAAATATGCATTTTCCTTATTAATAGTGATTTGGAGCATTTTTTCCCTCTTAAAATGTTTTTGTTGATTTTTTTTGAACATTCCCCCACCCCAATATATCCCTCCTCCCAGAGAGCCATCTTCTATAGCAAAGAACAAAATAGAGAGGAAAAAAGCAATTCAGCAAAACTAACTAAGACATGGCATATGTGATGTTTTCACTTCTACAGCCCTCCACCTCTGCAAAGCAAAAAGCAATGTGCATTTTCTCATCTCTCTCTCTCTTTTTTTTTTTTGGCCAAATTTGGTCATCATAATTATATAGCATTCATTCTCGATTTGTTTTCTTTCCATTTTACATATTGTAGTCATTGTGTATATTATTTATCTGGTTGTGCTTACTTACATTTTATGCAAGTTTTCCCATGCTTTTCCACATTCTTCATATTTATCATTTTTACAGTGATGCAGTATTCCCTTACATTCATATGTCACGGTTTGTTTAGCCATTCCTTAGTCAGTGGGCATCTACCCTAATTCTTGTTTTTGCTGCTATGCAAAGTGCCACTATAAATATTTTGTTGCATGTGTGACCTTTGTCTCTTTTACTTTTGGGGGAGTATATGCCTAGCAGTGGGATCTCTGGGTCAAAGGATATGGACAGTTTAATCACTTTCCCAAACTACTTTCCAGAATGGTTGGCCCAATCATAGATAGCCCTACCAATAGTGTGTTCATGTACCTTATGGTTGATTGGAGTGTTTTTCATATGGTTGTTGATAGTAATAATTGATATAGCTCTTTAAGATTTGAAAAGCACTTTAAATACATTATCTCATTTGATTCTCACAACAACCTTGTGAGGTGAGTGCTACTGATATTATTCCCATTTTAAAAATGAGAAGTTGCCCTGAGAGTAAGTGTCTGGGGGTGGACTTCCAGCCTAGGGCTTTAGGCTTCTCTGAACCATACTTTTTGCAATTAATCTTTTGTAAACTGTTTATTCATATCCCTTGACCGCCATCTATTGGGAAATGACACTGGGGAGACTTTAAAAAAGAATAACCAGGGACATGAACACAATAATATAAAGAAAAGGAACTTCGAGAGATTTCAGAGCTCTGATTGACACAGTGATCAGTCATGACTTTAGAAAACTAAGAATGTAGCGGGCCAGAGTGCATCAGACATGACCCGTATGTTGGTGGGCTTTGTTTGACAGTATCTGTCATATTGTGAAGCTCCTCTTGGGAGGAGGATGTGTTAGTAAGTGGTGACAGAGGTGCAATAAAAAAAAGATAGGAAGGAACATCAATAAGAAATTAAAAATACACAGAAGGAAGCAAAAAAAAAATTCAGAGGAATTTTTTCCTATAAACAGAAGGGAAAATTTTGTTACTGCCTTGTTAAATAAAACAAAGTAACAGAAGTTCAAATACAATCTTTTTATGCTTTGTATATTGAAATGTTTGTTGATAATTGTTAAGTTCATAATAAAAAAGAAAAAGAGAACCAGAAGAAGGCTTTTAAGTTTGTTGGGTACATCCTTCATGGAGGCTTTAGAGAACAGACAGAGGCAAGAATTGTACAGGATAAGAAGGGTGGGAGAGTTGTTCTCTGTGCTGCTAAAGGGGGCATAAATACCAGTCATTAATCCATTAAAGTATAGAGGTATGTATGTCCAAATGGATGTTGTCCCTATAGAAGTAGCTCTCTTGGGATTGTCTGTCTGCCTATTCCAAGGTGTAGTCTCTGGCCTTGACTTTAGGGCCAAATTATGAGTCATGCAAAGAAATGAGTCATATTATTTTATAGTCGTATCCCAATTTTGACCCTAAGCAGAATAACTTGTGGAACACTTTAAGACTTCTGGAGCATTTTCTTCATAATAATGAGCCTGTGAGGTATTTTGTTGTTGTTCAGTTGTTACAGTTGTATCTGACTGTCTGTGACCCTGTTTGGGGTTTTCTTGGCAACAATACTGGAATGGTTTGCCATTTCCTTCTCCAGCTAATTTATAGGTGAACTGAGGCAAACAGGGTTAAGTGATTTGCCCAGGGTCTAATAAGTTTCTGATGCTGGATTTGAACTCGTGAAGATGAGTCTTCCTGTTTTGAAGAAGTCCAGTGCTATAGCCACTGTACCACCTAGCTATGGGGTATGAGCACAGCTGTTATCATTCTTATTTTACAGTTGAGAGAACTGAGGTTCAGGGATCCTGAACTTGTCCATGATCACACACTAAGAAGTGGGAGCCATTTTCAGAGCCTGACATCAGAGCTTGATCATTCATTTACCCACCTTATATGTACCAGATTTGTTCAAATGACTTTTGGCTGTTTACGTGTCAGATTCATCCCGTCACCACTACTCTTCATTCTGATCTAATACATTTGTTACTGGAAAGATTAGGAGGAGACGCAGGCAGCTTGGTGTAGTAGAGAGTGAATTGACCCAGGGACCAAGAAACTGGGGACCTTATCCCTCCTCTGCCATTAACTCACTTTGTGACCCTGTACAATTCACTCTCTTGAGTCTGTATTTTTTTCTTTAGTAAAATCAAGGGATTAGATCAAATAGTAATCTGGGACTTATGAGTTAGAAGGCAAAGATCTGCAACCATTGAGGATTTTCAACAGAATATACTGAAGACCCTGAGCCTAATTCTTTAAGAGACATTCTAAGACTGGCTTGAGCAATGGCAGCATATTTGGAATAAGTGTATAAGTTTAGAGAAAGGCAATGTCATATAGTGGAAAGAGTATTGGCCCAGGATTCTGAAGAGACCTGTATTTAGATCCTGGCTCTGGCTCTCACTTAATTTTTTATGAGGAGACTTTTTTGTAAATCTTAAAGTACTGTATAAATGTAAGTTATTATTATTATTGTTATATCTCCTAGGAGAACTACTTTGCTGGATAGAGCACTCATTCAGATGAGTAAACTTTGGTTTCTTTGTATTAAAAGGAAAAAAAAAACCTCAACAACAATAGTTAGTAAGTCCCCCTCACTTTATAGTCGCACCTTTTATAGAACCTGCACCTCGAATGGTGCTCTGCAGAAATTGGCCTTTAATGTTTCATGAATAAATGTTGATCATGGAAGAGAGTTGTTTTTGGAATGGAGGGGAGCAGATTTGATTTATTCTGTCCCCTTCCCAGCGAAAGGCATTTAACGTGAGCTTAGGAATATCTAGGGGAAGAGGAGCTGGACCTAGAATTAAGATATTGAGTGCTTCAGTAGGATTCTGGATGTGCTTGGCTGTTAGATTTAATTCCCAGAAAATGTTGTCAGTGAAGGCTGCTTTCATGAATTTTTCAGGCAGGTAATGAAAAGTTCTCAGTTTTGAGCTGCTCCTTAGTATGGCAGACCAGGTATAGTTGCAGTGTTGCTTAGGCAGGAGGAAAAGTTATTAAAGGAGCTATTCTGAGTCTCTACCCCAGCACCTGGAGTAGTGTATGAACATCTTAGAGAGGCAGATTTGGGCGTCCATAATGGAAAATTTCCCAAGAATAAGAGCTGTTCTGAACCAAAATGGGCTGGGAGGTAATGGGTTCTCCATATTTATGGAGCCTGAATAACCAATTGTTCACGATGCTATAGAGTTGGATTATCAGGGGTTCTTAACCTAGGGTCTGTAAACTTTTTTTTTAAACAATTGTGATAATTGTCTTTCAATATAATCAGTTTTCTTTGTAACCTTATCTGTTTTATGCATCTAAAAACATTTTTCTGAGAACGGGTCCTTAGGCTTCACCAGACTGCTAAAGGGGTCCATGACACAAAATGGGTTAAGAATCCCAGAACTAGATGATCTCTGCGATGCCTTTCCACTCCCAAGTTGCTGTAATTCTATGACACTTAGTAGAATATGACTGTTTCAGCCAGCCTCCAGAAGCCCTTTGACACAGGTCATCAGCCCTGAGGCTCAAACACAGAGTTCAAATACAGACATTCTCACCGTGCCCATGAACACACAAACAGCCATTTCATCACTCAGGAAAAGGAATGAGTATGTTTGGCATGAACACAGTCTAGCACCTAAGGAGTTAAATTGAATTAATCTTTCACAATCGGCACTGGGAGATTTCTAGTCAACTGGAATTTTTAACAGACAAAATCTTTCATCTGTCTTTACACCAATCTTTGTACAATCCAGCCCCCTCCCTGGAGGATTTATTGTGGTTTTGATCTGCATTGCCTCAAACCATTGAAATCTTTTCAAAGCAGCAGAGATTTTTTTTTCTTCTTGTTACTTTTTTTCTCTTGCAGTACTCTGGTACCAAGAGTGGACACAGTTTGCTATTCAGCCTGATCAAAGCAGTCTGCACCAATGTAACTTCCTGATCTTACGGGGAACAGAACTAAATGTTTCCATGTTCGGCTGAGATGGATCGCCAACTGTCGACAGAGCAGTTGCATCTGGCAATAATTATTTACTAATTCTACTCACCGTTTGATCTGGTTTGCAGTGTACAGCTGCAGCTATCAAGGCCATAAGAGAAAGTGGAATGAATCTGAATCCAGAAGTCGATGGGACAGTAATTCGGGTGCCAATTCCCAAGTAAGTTAAGTGACTCTCAGGTGAAATTCATACAGTTCAGCTGAATTCAGCAAATATTTATTAAGTGCAAGGCCTTATTCTCGACCTTGGGCATACAGAGATAGATGGACTGTCCATCATGGTTTTATCATTTATAGGATGTCAGAGATGGAAAGGATCTTAGGAAAAAATGTCAGAGGTTGAAGAAATTTTAGAACATACAGTATTAAGATCAGAAGATGTCTTTTAGAAACTGTCCCTTTATATATTATTTTATGCATGAGAAACAGGTCCAGAGATGTCAGGTGACTTGCCCAGAGTCAAGTTTCCTGTAAATTCAATAAACCTTTATTCAGTAGCCAGTATGTTAAAAGACACTGAGTGAATTGAATTGAATAGGACACAGACCTTGCTCTCTAATTGCTAATGTTAGTGTCAAATACACAAATACATTGATATAAGAGGGGATTGAGATAAGGTCAGAGGAATATTCTAGGCCACAGGGGTGGGGAACCTGTGGTCTCTAGGCCACATGTGGCCTTCTAGGTCCTTGGGTATGGCCTTTTGACTAAGTCCAAGTTTTACAGAACAAATCCTTTTATTAAGGGGATTTATTCTGTGAAGTTAGTATTCATTCAGAGGGCCACACTTGAGGACCTAAAGGGCCGTATGTGGCCTTGAGGCTGCAGGTTCTCCACCCTTGGTCAGACTGTGTGATCTTATAAGATCTGGTCTATGCCAAGTGCTATGAAAATCAAGGAGAAAGAAATCACAGTTGTGAAGCAACAGGGCTGTACATATGACTTGTTTTATATTATGTTGGAGTTGGAGTCAAGGTGAGTTGGGTTCCCATTCTACTAATGGCCCTTACTAGCCCTGTGGCACTGGGCAAGTCACTGAATATTTCTAAGCCTCATTTTCCTCATCTGTAAAGTATGGATAATAGCGTCCATATTCCAGGGTGGTTGGGAGCTTCAAAGGAGCTATTGTATATAAAGTGCTTTGTAAACCTTTAATGTCAGCTTTGTAAGGCATGTTAGGCATATTATCCATGCCTTACTGCCTTGTATGGGAATACCCTAGGACTCTGTTCTGGGCTCTTTACTCTCTTTACACATATTCTCTTCATGATCTCAGGTCTTACAGGTTCAACTATCAGATTATTTCCAAAATGACTTATCTAGCTCTCATCTTTCTTCTGAGCCTTAGTCTAGGTACAGGAGTGGTGAACCTTCGGTCTTGAGGCCACAAGTGACCCTCTAGGTCCTCAAGTGCAGCCCTTTGATAGTGAATCCAAACTTTACAGAATCCATAAAATCCTACCCCTGGACCTATGACTGTGTGCTGGACAGCTCCACCTGGATATCCCAAAGGCATCCAGACTCATTTCCAAAACTGAACTATTATCTGTCCCCTGAACCTAATCATCCTGTTTCTTCCAGTCACCAGGTTCTCAGCCTAAGCATTATCACTCAACTTTTCACTCTCACCCATTCCTCATGTATAATATATTGCTAAGTCTTGTCAATTCTAATTCTACAACATATCTCATATACATAATGGTATTTAAGCCCTTCTCTCCATACACCCCCATAGCTACCACACTTCAAATCCTTATCACTTCTCACATAGGCAATTGTAGTAGCCTCCCAATTAGTCTCCTTGGCATCCAGCCTCTCACCCTTTGCCCTCCCCAATCCATCTGCCACAGATGCTCTTTTGTTAGTCCAAAGGTACAGGTCTGACTATGTTGCTTCTGTACTCAGAAAGTTCCAGTGGTTCTACATTCCTTCTAGAATAAAATGCAAAGTTTTCTGTTTGGCTTTCAAAACCTTTTATAAGCTGACTCCACCCTACCTTTCAAGGATGATTTTAATTCACACCTTTCACATATTCTAGTACTGCCAAACTGACCTCTTTGCTTTCCTTCATATACAGTTCTCTGTCTCTTTCCTCCATGTCTTTTCACTGGATATCCTGCATGCTTGGAATATTCTCCTCACCTCTTAGAACACCTTGATCCCTCAAGGTTACACTCAAGTACCACCTTCTCAAAGTGGCATTTCTCAATTCCCCCAGTTGTTAGAGCCCTTCCCCCCCAATCACTTTGTATTTATTTTGTATATAATTCTTGTGGTTACTTATTTGTGAACATGTCATATCCTACCAGTATAAATATAAGCCTCTAGAGGACAAGGGCTCTCTCATTTTTCTGTTTGTATCCCTATATCTGGCCCAGTCCATAGTGCTTAATAAATGCTTGTGTTTTTTTTAATTAATTGATAGAATGCTTCAAAGAGAGAGCATCTTCTGAAAAGTGGAGCTGATTTTCAGTTCAGTTCAATGAAACAATTAGAGTGGAATGTAAGACCCTGTGGCAACTACAAATAAATACTCTTGCTGTCCTCAGAGAGGTTATAGTTTGTTTTGGAGGGTTGAGACAAGTATACAAATACATTTAATAACAAGGCAGAATGTAATAATAATAATAACTCATATTTGTATATAACCCTTGAAGACTTACCAAGCACTTTCCTCACAACAACCCTTTGAAGCAAGTAGCATAAGAATTATCATCTCCATTTACAGACAAAACCAAAGCTATGTGATTTACTCGTTATCACATAGCTAGAAAGTGACAGAGGCCTGGACTTGAACCTAGTTGTTCTGCTCCCAAGTTGGTTACTGTCTTATACCATTTGTGCTTCATAGAGTATGATCAATATCATAAGACAGTTAAAAATTTTTAAGAGGATTCAGTTTTATGCTGTTCTCCTTTGTCAGAGAAAAGAGGGATTATGTCCATGGGAAAGTCTGATAAAAGGGGAAGCGTGTGAGGATTTTAGCTGGTGGAATTGGGCAGGGCATTCCAGCTAGAGGGACCAGTGTAAGTAAATTCTTGTGAGTGGGAAAGCCTCAGCAAGTAGTACCCACATTGTTTGCATTCTTTGACCTCTGTCCAATGTTGATGACCATATTGGCCAGCTGCTAGCCTTTGTCCATTATGGATTAGACAGCAATTTATCAATGGATTCTTTACTTTAAGATCCTTGTGGTTGGAGCTCTTTCCATCTACGTGCCTGTCATTCCATCTGTTTTTATAAATAATCATAGTAGCTGGCTGTGGTGCAAAGCTAATTAGAACATTGTTTCTAGACTTCATGAGATTAAAGCAGGATTCCAGAATTCTTTCACTTTATGCACAAAAACCAGCTAATCAGGTTCTTTCTCCCCCCTCCCCAACATTTTGGCTTCTAAACAGATGCCTGAGTGCTCTCATATTAATATTGTTGCCAGGATTAGTAGCACATTGCCCTGGGATGAGCCTTCTATTAAGGAGGCAGGAGAAGCAGCTTTGAGCTGTGGCTTTGCCATTAACTAGCTGGCCGGTCAGTCTTGGTCCAGTCATTTATCTCCCTGGCCTTCATTTTCCTATTCTGAAAATGAGGGGTTAGAGCAGGAGTGGGGAACCTGCGACCTTGAGGCCACATATGGCCTTCTAGGTCCTCAAGTTCAGCCATTTGGCTGAATCCAAGCTTCACAGAACAGATCCCCTTAATAAAAGGATTTGTTCTATAAAACTTGGACTCAGTCAAAAGGCCACACCTGAGGACCTAGAAGGCAACATGTGGCCTCGAGGCTGTAGGTTCCCCACCCTTGGTTAGATTATATGGTCTTACAAGATTTCTTATAGCACTAACACTCTGTTTTCTATGTTCTGACATCTGATAGAACATTTATTAAATGCTTACTATGTGCCAGACATTGTCTTAAGTTCTATGGATGCAGATGTAAGCAAGTAAGACAGTTCCTGCCCTCAGTGAGCTGAATTCTAATGGGGGAAGTTAACCCAGAAGGGGAAGTTGGAAGGTGAGGCAGTGGGGGTGGGGGTGGGATGTGATACACCTACATGTGCTGTGGCACGATGTGGCAATAGTGAGGAAGTATTGGAGAGGACTGGTTCTGGGGGAGATAAGGCCAAATCTCACCTACCAGAGCCTGGTATTGCAGGGGAGGAGTCCAAAGTTTGTCTTGTGGAGGGTTGCAGGTAGCAGATGAAGATGTTGACTGTTGTGGAGATGGCTCGCAAGTCGTCCTGTAGTGTTATGGGCCCTTTCAATATCTCTACTCTGTGGCCAGTTCTCCACTATTTTATTTTAGAGCTCCTCTAACTTCAGTGTTCTGTGCTCTAAGCTCTGATATTCTCCAAGGTCTCTTGCAGCTCTGGCTGTCTGATATAATGAATTTGTTGTGAATGAATTTGTTACATTGTTGTAATAGATCCATCCTTTAATGCTGAGGCCCGCGCTCATAAGGATATTTTTATGTCAAAGGTCTAATTTGCACATTATGGAATTCTGCAGTCCCAGAAGAGTTCTTCATTCCTTTGGTGTGAACTATGTAACTTCATACTGAAGGACTGGGGAGTTTAACTACCATTTACAAAGGCATAGGAATCTGTTCTGTTATGTTAGAGTAGGCAATGGGAGTAATCCAAGAGAAAAATGACAGAGCAAACCTTTCTGCTTCTGTAGACTCCATTTTACATACTTTTTTCTCACTTTAACCGGGTAGGTGAGGGTCCTGAGGACATTACTGAATTATATGTTGGGGAGTTTTCCAGCTAGAAATTGATTTCTCAAAGGCAAGATAGCATGATTAAGAAAATTGATGTAAGAGTAAGGTGACCTAGGCTCTTACTCTAACTTTGCCCTAGCTCACTTGGTAACCGTATATAAAACATTGGTGTCTTTGTGTCAATTACCTCATCTGTAAAATCAGCATACTAGTACATGGTAACCTAGAAGAATAATTTGGGGGGGGGTAATAGAGATAATGTATTAAATGCTTTGAATTCCTAAGAAGGTAGAAACTATATAAACACAAGATATCAATATTATCCTTGAATCCATTTGATGGTATCTTTGAATTAGTGTGCCAACATACTTATAAACTTTAAATCACTATGCAGATGAGTTATTAAAGATAGATCTGTAGAATAGATCTTCACACAGATGATGTATTTTCTATACACATATATATTCTCCATAGGGGTCTTCCTCTGATGCCTTATTTTGCTGCCAGTGTGACCGTGGGATCTCACAGCCTTTGCCATTGGGAGCACAGGCTCTGATCGGTTCCACCAAGTTGGAAAGGCTTTTAGTATAGTCCTTTTGATAGTCATACGTGGGTGTCGTCGTCTGCCACTCGAGGACTGTCTCATGAGCAAAGAGGCTCATTGCCACAGAGTTGACCACCTGATGAGAGGTAGTGATTGGTGGTGTTGGAGTGTGTGTGTGTGTGTGTGTGTGTGTGTGTGTGTGTGTGTGTGTGTAAAAGTGGGAAAGGAGGTGGACCAGTCCTAGAGTCACACTGAGGGATAGTAAAATGGACACCCTAGGTACTCCATTGGCATTTGTGAACCAGAGGCAGGCCTTTGGTGTATTGGGTAGATCCTTTCTGGAAAATTTACAAAAACAATGACCAGTGTCACCCAGAATGAGATGCCTTGGATAGGTTGTGATCTGTACCAGTTAAGGGTACTTCCCACACAAATGAGACTGTTTTGAAGTATCCATAAATCTATTCCACAGCTCTACCTTTAATAACTCTTTTGTATAGTGATTTAAAGTTTACAAGTAAAGTGCTCACCTCATAATAAACTTGTGATGTAGATAGTACAAACACCATTGTCTCCATTTTACAGATGAAGGAACTGATACTGAGAATTAAAATGACTTCTCGTGCCCTCATTTGTCCTAGGTCTCTTTTCCTTTTCCCATTTGTTGGGAGTAGGTGGAGTTGAGCTCTGAATAAGAGGCCACCTCTGTCCTCTTCTCTCTGATATCTTCTTCCATTGCCTATCTAATTACTTTGAATTGGCGTACTTCATCTGGCCTCAGATATCCCAGACCATGTTTCAGCCTTCACATCTCATCCATCTCTCCTCTCAGGCCATCCACCTGGCTATTCATTTCTCCCTTCCCTAGCCACCACTCCCCTATTTGTGGTGTTTTCTCCTACTATATTATAAACTTATTGAAGGCAACAGGCATTTATTAAGCATTTACCATGTGCCAAGAACTGTGCTATGCACTTAAAAAATAGCTCATCTGATCCTCACAACAATCTTGTGAGGTAGGTGCTATTATTGTCATCCCCATTTTACAGTTGGGGAAACTGAGGCAGATGAGTTAAGTGACTTGTCTTGCCTAGGGTAACAAAGCTAGTAAGTCTCTGAGTCTGGATTTGAATTTAGGTTGTCTTGATTCTAGGTCTAGTGCTCTGTCTACCTAACTGACTTCCTTAAATTTAGGGACTGTCTCTTTTTGAATTGTGTCTCCAAGGCTTAGCACAGTGCCTGTCACATAAGTGCCTAATAAAAATTTTTTTTCATTCATTCAGCTCAGATTACTGAAGAGTAGTTTGATTTTTAATAAACATACAGTTTGTTCCTTGAATATGAACTTTAAGGAAATAAGGAATTTCTGGCAGGTAAATCCCAAACGAAAACAACTAATCCTATTTCTTGTAATGCCTTTGTTTCTTTGTTTGACAAGGAAAAGGTTGGTCCTTGGTCTTATTCTTGGTCCTATTGGACCTATTCTTTTAAAAAAAATCACCTCTGTGATTTGGTCCTATTGGTGCTGTTCTTTTAAAAATCCCCTCTGTCCCCTTTCCACTAAGGACTCTTTGAGCCTCAGTTGAGTTAATTACAGTCATTCCCCCTGTGCATTTGGAAATCAGTGTGCCTCTCTGAAGGAGGGGCCTGATGATCAAGAAAATTCCACCCAGAATCTTCTGTCTAGGACTTTTATACTCCCATTTGGTAGGTTACTGACCCTAAAGTTTCATATAGTATGATAAAAAAAAAAAACCCCAGTTGGTTAGAGTGAAAATAAATGCTTTCAAATTCTAGTTCTGCTCTTTGCCCCTGTGGGACCTTGGGAGAATCCCTATCTCTGCACCTCAGTTTCCCTAGAGGTGGTTGGACTAGATATATTCTAAAGTCCGTTTCCATTCTAAATCCTGTAATCTTGGCTGAAGTACTCTAGCTTAGATTCTGTCTTTTCAAAGCTATTTTCCTATCATCTGATGAGCCCCAAATGCTACTCTCCTCCATTTATGCGCCAGCTACTATATCTGCCTTGTGGTTGATTGTGCTAAAGGGATAGTGTGTCTGAATTACACATTCCAGGAAATATTGGTAATATCCTCTCTTACACACACGCATACTTGGAACTTTGGCATTCTTTAAAAAGAAAAATCAGTTAAGAATGACTCAAAGACCTCATTTTGGATTGAGAGCCCACAAGTTTCCTTTGAGCAACTGCGGCTGCTTATAGTGGAGTTTGCTACCTCTTTCGTTAGTACCCAGATACCAGCCATTGCTGCTCATTTCTGAGTAATTCATTCTGTCGGATGATTTTCCACAAAGAGTGCTTTTCTAAAGCAAGTATCTGGTGGGCTTCCCATCAATCCGCGGGACACTCGCTTCCTTCTATTTGGCCTTGCCACATCCAAAAGACAGCCATCATTTTCGAGAGAAGCTTCATGCATTTAAGCTCTAGAGAGGCCCACATGTTTCCATGGTTTGCCTTGTGTGTATAATTGCAGCACACTCCTAAGACAGGAGACCCAGTGTTTAGGCACCTGCTTGCTGATTGAAAGACACAAAGAGAAGCAATCAGTTTCGCAGACACACTTCTAAAGGAATTGAGCTTTCCACAGAAACTGGAGAGAAAGTTGTCACCAACACCTATGCAAAACGTTGCATAAATAAGAGGCCACTTCTGTCCTCTTCTCTCTGATATCTTCTTCCATCACCTAATAGACTGATTTAAAATGCGAAGAAAGTTGCCAGCAATCTTCCAGGTTAGATAGCATCATTAACGTGTCTAACCCCTCTGAGCATACACCCCTCCTGCTGCACTCAGATTGGAAGAGGGACAGGGACAACAGTGACTAATTACACATCTATACGGGCTCAGAATTTTCCAGTACCACTGATGGGGTCACAGCATTGTCACAGCACGGTTTTCTTACAGCAGGGCTGGACGCAGTAACCTTGATCAGACCACAGATGTAGTGCAGCGTTCAGTTCTGGCTGCCACAGTGTAGGAGGGCCATTGACAAGCCAGAGCCTGTCCAGACATTGGCTAGGTTGGGGGAGGAGACTGTAGACAATTCCGTACAAAGATTTATTGAAGGAACTGGAAGTGTTTAGCCTAGAGAAGAGAAGACTTGGGGAACAATATTGTCATCATCTTCAAGTATCTGAGGACTTGTCAAGACTTAATTTTCTTGGCCCTGGAAGGCAAAACCAGGACCAGTGGGGAAGAAGTTATAAGGAGACAGGTTTCAACTCAGTGAAATCTGGTAGGACTTCTTGTTCAGAACTGGAATGGGCTTCCTACACAATCCAGGAGTGTAATGAGTCCTACATCATTGGAGGGTCTTCAAACACAGGACAGATGACCACTTGTTGTGGATACTACCCCAGGTTGAGGTAAAAGTTGTTGACCTCTCGGGTCCCTTCTAACTCATTTCTTGTTTTTAGTATAAGGGAAAGAGTCATGGATTTTGAATCATGTTGAAATTTTCATTTTGCTACTTAGTAGTTGCGTGACCTTAGCCAGATTGCTTCCCCTCTCAGCCTCAGTTTTTTCATCTGTCAAATGAGAGGACTGGACTCCCTGACTTTTTAAGGTCCAAGAATTAGAGTTCTCCCATTCTAACTTATCATTGTTTTGGGGTACAAAGGTTACCAACCAAAGGTCCAATTACTTAAATGAGAGATGGCACTGGCATTTGTCAGACAGATGGGGATGCATGAGCTCTGTGACCTCAAACCAAGATGCATAGGAAATCAGGCCACACTGTACAAACAAAAACATTTCCTTCAATGCCTCAGAGCCCCAAGTCCCCAGGCTGCCCCCGCCTGATAACAATAAAGCTGGTGGAGTGTGCTCATGGCAGATTTGCCGTCCTGCTCTTCCCATCCCTGGGGAGGAGTTCTTTTCACAGAATCCTAGCAGGAAGATGGCTAGATTCACACTCCTATATTTTACCCTGCCCCTTAGAAGATCAGAGATGAAATACTGGAAAATCCCCTTCCCTAGAACAGCAGGACGTTCTTTTTCTCTGAAATCCATTTGTATCATTTCTTTTGCCAGGTCCCAGGCCTAGAAGGTTTAAACAGTTTAAACAGTTCTCATTTAATACATGGGATCATTTCAATACGTCTTTTAGGTTTGTAAACACCTTGCTCACAGGAGTTTTGTGATGTAGGGGGAGAATTTCATGAATTACCTAAGTTGGGTCTTGAAGGAAGAGAAATGTTACAACAGGTAGAGATGAAGGGGGCACATTTGCCAGAGAATAGAGGACAGCCCGCTCAAATGCAGGTGCAGGAGATAGCAAGATGAAATTGGGCCATTGTGAGCAGTGCAGTTTGGCAGGAATTTAAAGTACATGAAAGGGATATAATGTGAAATAAGATAGACTGGAATCAGATTGAGGAGGGCTTTGAATGCTAGAGCTAGAAGTTTGTATTTTATCCTGTAGGTAATAGGGAGCCTAATAAGATTGTTGGACTTAGAGTTGGAAAGGACCTTGGAAGAGAGATCATCTAGTCTGATTCTCTTATTTAACAGATGAGGAATTTTGAGACTCACAAAGTATATTTTTCAAAGAGTTAGGCAAGGAAAGGTTTCACTTTCATGAAAAAAAAAAGTGGATATATTGGTGTTCTGCTTCATTAGACTGAGCTCCTTGAGGACAGGTGCCATCTTTTGCCTTGTTATCACAGCCTAGAATACAGTAGGCACTTAATAAATGCTGGTTGACTTAATTCTATGAATTCCTGCCTCAGTAGCTAGAGTGCTTTAGAGAAGGGAAGGTATCCAGGCATTTTCAGATCTTAAGGGATGATGATTCATTTACAAAAGGATTTTCACTTTATAAAAAGCTTTGTAGCAAAGGTCTTAGAAATCTGGAAAGCACCAAGATTATTTAAGTATTGATTTATTATAGCTAGAGTTCTTAACCTTTTTTGTAATATGGACCCCTTCGGCAGTCTGGGAAACCTATAGACCCTTTCTCAGAATGATATTTGTTGCCTACATTCATAATTAAAGGAAATGCTAAATTTGTTAGAGGTTACTAAAAATAAAGATGTAGGTCAGGGACCCCTAGAAAGTAAGGGGTCTGTGGACTCTAGGTTAAGATCCCTTGCTTTGTAGACTTGTACCATCATGGTGGCACCATAAGCAGTGGAAAGAATACAAACACCAGGTTGGGATGTTAGAAGATTTAGGTCTTAATCCTGGTCTTCTACTTATTCACAGGTTGACCTTGGGCAAGTCATTGAACATTTTGTGGCCTATTTCCTTACCTGTAAAATAAAGGAACTAAGCTGGTTTTAAGGCCCCTTCCAGGGATGGCAAAGCTGACAGTGAGGTCTAGGATTGGAGAACCATAAATAAATCCCTGGAGCTGATTGAAGATCTGTTAGACATATAGATAATGCTTCTCTGGGACTTAAAGCAAGTCAGTAGGAAAAATAGAATCCTCGTTACAAAATGGGCACTAGAACAAAGCATAATAACACCCTGTGTTTGGGAAGTGCAGCATACTTTTCAGAGCACATGCATCACCTTGATCACTGAGTTGGGGATCAGGAGATCTTGGTTTCAATCCTCCAGTTCTGGCACTTAGTGATATGTTTTTGGGCAAGTCCTTCTCCAGTCTTCAGTTTCCTCCTCTGTACAATTGTCATGATAATTCTTAGCATGTTGCTTCAAAGAAGTATTTTGAGGAAAGTATTTGCTAGGCTGTAAGCCTCGTACAAATGACCTGTTTTTATCATTACACCAAATTTCAGTCTTTGGAGGCATATGAGTGACCCTGGGCTTTTGAAGGTTCTGGAAGAATCACCAAAGATGAAGCCCTCCTTGTCCTTTGTACCCAACTGAAAGGGATCTCTTTCATCTTAAATTTATTGTAGCATTTTGCCTTGATGGCTACCTTGAACCTGCTTACTTTTTTCCTTATATCATAGTTCTTTAATTGACTGGCTTCTGTCTTCTTAATAAAGAACCAGGATGAGGAGAGCAGAGATATATCTCCCTTGCCTAGGGGAGATATCTTCCTTAAATGTAGTAGATAACTTAGTAAATGTTTGCAAAATTGGGCTGAATTTGTATCTTAGCACCTGACGCAGCACTTTGCAATTTAATTTATTTGAACAAATATTTATTAAATGCTGTTTTGTACTGAATATTGTGATGGGAAAGATAAGAAGTATAAGTGCAGTCAATACCTAATGTATATTAGTTTTAATGTCATTGAAACTATGTCCTCCACCAGTGTTGTACTCCAGTATCTCATCACACAGAATTGATACTGGGTTCCTATAGACCCTGCCATTGGTATTAGGCAAACAATGGTAGGCCCCACCAAGCTGAAAAGGCTCTCGAGTATGGGTCTGATGAGGACTCTAGATATGTCTTTGTCTGAAGACCAAGTTATTAAGGTTGTAGAGGCTCATCCCCAGGTTGACTGTAAGGTAATGCCACTTTTGTCCCTAGCATTTCTCAAACACCATGTAGTAAGTTGCAGAGGAGTGGCTGTCTTGTCTTGTTGGAAGGACTACTCTCCTAGAACCCTGTAGTATTTAAGTATTATATCCCTTATGCCTGGCACAATTTAATTCAACATATACATTAATGTCTGCTGTATGTAAAGCACTGTGCCAGGTAGCAGGGGAGACACCAAGTTTGGGCACATAGTAGATGCTTGGTAGATGTTAATTGAATTGAATTGAAAACTCCTTGAAGTCGTTTCCCATAAATGTAATCAGAAAACCATTTAAAGTTGAATATACTACCTAATAGCTGTCTTTTGTAGTCATTACATCTGTGTGTGTTGCCTTCTTCTCCTTCATCACCTGCTAGATAGCTCTATGTACATTTGTCGCACTGATGTGTAAATAATAGGAAGCACTTATCTTACCATGGGGACTCTTGTCTGCCACGTGTTGGGAGTGGGGCGTGCCCTCTGCACATTGTTCCAAGGGATATATTCAAGGAGTCCAGGAAGGTGCCTGTCTTGGATATATCAGGAAGACCTAACCAGCAGAGTTTGTCTAAACAATGCCTCACCCTGTGGCCAGGGCCAAACCTGCTGAGTGGTTAAAACCTTTGCATTGTGTCCTGGGAGATCTCTGACCCTGACGGAAGGGGCTGCTGTATTCATCAGCTGGCACAAGGCCCAGCTGGAGGGTGGACCCTGCACTGTCTGTGGAGCCCTTCTGCACTAGGTGTGTGGAGTCCTTTGGAATGAGGGGGCTGTTAGCCCTGCTGCACCACCACACACCTGCGCTGGGCAGAGTACACCTGGACTGCTGCTTTTACTTCTAGGCAGCCTAGAACATTTGAGAAGGGACACTGACAACCTGGAGCACTTCCAGAGGAAGACAGCCAGCATGGGGAGAGGATCTGAGATGCTGAAATCACAGGCTGTAGAGCTGGAATTAACCTTAGAAATTTTCTAGGCCAGAACTCCCTTGTTTAAAGAGAAGAAACTGAGGCCCAGAGAAGTTAAATGAACTTTTATATAGTCTGTAGCTGAGCTGGGACTTGAGCTCAGGTCCTCTGATCCCAAATCCGATGCTCTTCCTCCTATACTATTCTGCTTCTCAGTTCACAGGATCATAGGACCACAGATTTAGAACTGGAGAGGACCTTAGAGACTATTGAATCCAAATCTTTCATTTTACAGATAAAGAAATTGTGGTCCATAGAGGTTAAATGACTTGCTGAGTGTTATGCAGCTAGTATCTGAAGCAGCATTTGAATTTGGGTCTTCCTAACTCCATTTTTGCTGCACTTTATCCTTCTAGCTGCCTCATTGAAAGCTCTAGGCCAGGAATGGTGGCCCACGCCTTTGGTTCCTGCTCTCGGGGAGGCTAAGGCTACTGATTTGCTTGAATGTAGGAGCTCTGAGTTGTAGTAGGGCTGAGCTAGTTGAAGGTCTGAACTAAGTCTGACACCAGTACAGTGAGTCCCCAACTTTGGAGAGCCATCAGGCTTAGTTCAGGGGTGAAGCCGCCCAGAGAGGAAACAGTATATTGAGGCTCTTGTGCCTATCATTGATAGAATTGAGCCTATAGATGACCACTACACTTCCAGCCTGGAACAGATGAGGAGACCCGATCTGGAAAGAAGTGAGAAGAAAAGATCTAGTGATGTTTAACCTGTAGAAAAGAACCTTGGGTTTGTAGATCTGGGACAGGGGGCAATGAAGAGTGACAGAGGAAGGTGTCGAATCCGTCTTCAGGGACTGTATAAATGACCCTCACAGGGAAGAAGGATCTGATTTTAACCCAAGGGGCAGAACTAGGAACAGTCAGGACCATGTTTAGTGCTCTTTGCACTGTACCACATTCCCTCCATCATGCGGCTATGGATCAACTCCTAATGGTACCTCAGAGCCTCAGGAACAGAAAAAAAAAAAGAGGTACATGAAAGATAAACCTGTAAATCCATTTCAGTCAGCATAATAAAAATCAGTATTTTGTGTAGATTTTTAGTTCCCTGAACAACCTGATGATACATTTTGTTTTTCAAAACTGAGGATACCTAGAAAAACTCCATTTACTTATAAGAATGATGGTTTCTTCAAAAACTCTCTAGTTCACATGGTAGCACAAATTTCCATGGTTCTTTACAAAGCACTTTCCTTACAACAACCCTTTGTAGTAGGTAATATAAGTATTATCATATACATTTTATAGATGAGAAACTGAAGTTCTGAGAAGTTCAACGACACACAACTGGTAAATATCCAAATATCTAGGACCTTTGAACCTAGGTCTTTTGATTTTCAGATCAGTTTCTCTTTCATTACATCAGGTTCTTTCCTGGCCTGTATTATAACAGAAAATAAATTTCAATAAATATGACTGATAAAATACTTTCTATACAATAAGTATATATCTATAAAGAATTATCTGCTATGAGCATCTTCCAAAAGTCATTTACATCTATTCTAACCTTTTTCAGACTGTTCATTTTCTACAGTTTATCAACTTAATCAATACTTGGATAGATGAGGTTCCTGAAATGCTGTGAGAGACAAATGTGTCTCTAGTGTCTAAGGGCACTGAACCCAGCAATTTATAATGATGGTTTCTTCCCTGGCAAGAGAAATGATGATACCTAGGGCCATCTTGCAACAAAATTGTGAAATATAGGTTACTTCAGTCCCTACAACCTTCCCTGTTTTTGCCATTTTACTCCTTCTGTGGGGCTCTGTGACTGATAAAGCTAGGTTAACAATCAATCATGATCAGCAGGTTGGAGACCATTATTAACTTATGCCTTGGTGAAAATTCAAGTTATGTGTGTCCTACTTCCAGGAGTATTTTCATTACCTCTAATTATGGAGTTGTAGTGGTGATGGTGATGGTGATGATGATGATGATGATTCTGATGTGATAATACTAGCTTTTTGGCATCTTACAGTATTGGAATTATATTTACAACCTTTATCTCATTGGAGCCTCACAAGCACCCTGAGAGGTAGTCAGCGCAAATAGTGTTTTTCCCAGAGATTAAATGACTTCCCCAAAGTCATGTAACTACCGAGTGGTAGAGCCAAATCTTCTAATTCCAAAGCCAAGACTCTTTGCCATATCTCAGTGGTCTGTGTTTAGAAGTTTAAGTGGCTTCCCACTGACAGATTATTCATGATGTTCTTTCTGGCATTGTGGTATGATTAGTTTGGGGGTTTGTTTGTTTTTTTTTTTTGGTGGATCAAGTTTCAGTTTCCATGTTCCTTCCCTGTTTCTTTTGCTATGCCAAAAAATAGAACCTAAAAGAAAATTATCGTTGTGATTTCCATTAATTGAATTGAAACTCATGAGGGCAACAAGGACCAGTCCAAATTCCTAAACTACTGACATGGTGGTTAGATCCCACTTCAGCTCTGGGATTCATATTTTTGACTTTGAAAGTATATTCTGCCTACAATCCTAAAGAATACTCATTTAGGCACAACTTAGGTGCCCAAATGTAAGTGATATATATACAAGGCCCTCTTCCCTTTCTCATGAACATTCTGACACAGAGTTCTCCTTGTACAGTACACTGCTTGCTCTTCAAAACGCTCCCTTTTCCATTGCTCCTTAAATTCCTTTAAACTTTTAACAACGACATTGAATGGGTTGTTTTAAGGAGGAAGAGGAAGAGTATGAAAACATAGGAGTAGCAGACAGGATAAGGAGACACCCACATCATAGCTCACAGAGAATCTTAAAAACTATAAATCTTAAATCCAGAAAGTTTACAGACCATAAGAATGTACAGTAAAATACTATTTAATGATAAGAATCAGGTGTTCTGGGAATAAAGGAAATCTGGACTGTAATCTAGTCAGGAGTCCAACTCTGCCCCTAAGTTGTGTGATTTTAGGAAACTAGCTTAACCTCCCTGAGTCTCAGCTTCTTCCTCTGTAAAATGGACTTAATTCATCACAGAAGGTGATTGTGAAGAAAGTCAAGTATAAGCTGTGAAGCAGCCCTGTAAATAAATAAACACTGCTATTGGTCTGGAGTGGTGATATCATTGGTATAGGTTACCCCCAGGGAGAAAACTCCATGCACCAAAGCAGATGGTGACACAGCCAGTATGTGTCTTGGGCAGGACTTGAACCCAGTTCTTCCTGATTCCAGGGTTGTTGTCTTCCACTACTTCTCCCCTCTTCTCTCACCCTGTCGAACTGCTATTATTACCTTATTCTAATTTGTCCCTGTTTTAAAGATGAATCATAGAACAATGAAGGGTTCAAAATACTCTCAAAGGTCACCCACACCCAGTCAACAATCTCTTCTGTCATATGAGAGATAGCCATCCAACCTCTGCTTGAAATGGAGGCTCAGAGAGGTTATGGGCCTTCTCCAGGGTGATGTAGCTCTTAGGACTTTACACCAGGGCCTGTGCAGCATGTGGCCTGTTTGCCACTTGTGGCCCACCAAAGGATTTTGGGCAGCCTGCAAAAAATGTATAGGATGTAAAACAAGCCTGCACAACATACTGCCATGGGCAGCTTTGACAAACCGCAAGTGGCCCCAGGCCTGCTTTATACTAACCCCAGGGTTTCTCTACAGAGGCATGATCAAGCTTTCTAACTGTTATTTTTCTCTTTTCAGCAGCACCTAAAATACAATAACAAATGTTTGGCTAATTTTTTTTTAATGTGACCCCTCCCCCCTTTTTTATTGATCAGAGTTACAAGGGAACACAGAGAAATGCTGGTCAAGCTTGCAAAACAGAACACAAACAAGTCTAAGGAGGCCCTGAGGAAAGTGCGGACAAATGCAATGAATAAACTGAAGAAATCCAAGGATACAGTGGCTGAAGATACAATTAAACTAATAGAAAAACAGGTAATTGCTATTTTCAGATCAGTATATAAATGTACATAAATTGTACATAACAGCTGCCGTAAATGCCCTGTGGGACAAGCAAGGCTGTAATAATTATAGGTCTCATTGTAGAGTGCTTTACATGTGGCAAAGTGCTGTCTTTGTACCATCCCAGTGAAGTCAGTAGTACAAATATTGTTCCTATTTTGTAGATGAGGATACAGGCCTGTAGAGGGGAAGTGACGTGCCCAAGGCAGGTACAAAGCCAGAACTAGAGTCAAGGCCGGAATGTGTGGGAAGGAGGATCATTGAGCTTTTGATCTGGGAGAGACCCAAGAGGTCATTTAGTGCTACCCTCCTGTTTTACTTCTGAGGAAACTGAGACTCTTAAACATTAAGTGACATTGTCAAGATCATACAGGCAGTAGGCAGCAGAGCTGCTAACTCCAAATTCAGTGCTCCTCACTTAGGACATGTTTCCTGGGCCTTCCAGCTGGAAGGAGTTTAGATTTGGGACCATCTGAGAGTTTTGAGGACAGCCATGGTTTAGGAGGAGTAATTGTGTGGCATTTATGCAGTGCTTTTTGCCTTACAATGAACCTTTCTCATAGCCATCCTGGGTGATGGCTGAGGAAACTGAGCCTTAGCATGGTGTCATACTTCCTAAGGGTCAGAGCCAGGACTTGAGCCCAGTTTCCCTGACTTTAGAGTCAAATCAAACAGCTTTTGTAGAAGGAATTAAGGAGGAGGTCATGGAAAGGGGTAGCTATGTTGACAACAGGGGTGCCCTGGGGAAGGTCCCTGGTGCCCCGAGTGTCCGATTTGCTGGTTGTTGGTAAGAGTTGGAGGTGGGAGATCCTGGAGGCTGGAACTCATGTCAGGGGTCTTGTACTCTTCCAGCACTGTAGTAAAGCACAGTGGATACTGGACCCACAATCAGGAGATAGAGCTAGGCTTAAATCCTAGCACTTAGACTAGATGTGAATATGAACAAGCCCCTTCAACTCTCTGAACCTCAGTTTCCTTATCAGTAAAATGAGGGAAATCATACTTGTATGAGATACAGCTCAGGCTTGTTGTGAAGAAAAGGTTTTGTAACCTTAAAGTGCTATAAAAATGTGAGTTGTTATTATTTCTACCAAATAGAGTCATCTGATGTCCCAGAGGTCTGTCCTTCCTTCCCTGCTTCTCCTTCCTTCCTTCCTTCCTTCCTCCCTTCCTTTCTCCCTTCCTTCTTTCCTTCCCCAGATGTACCTAGCATGTAGATTCTACTTCCTTTAACTCTTGCCTCATTCTTTCTTCTAGTTATTCAAGTGACACATGCTCAGAGACCATACCAGGCTCATAAAAGGAAGGTAGAAAGTGCTGTTGGGGCTGTAGAGCAGGCAGAAGCGAGGGCCTGAGCTGAACCCAGTGGGTTTCTGTGACATTTTGGGCAGGAGAAGGAAGGGCTCCTGCTGAGGTTTCCCAATCCCTTCTCTGCATCAGTAAATTGCTGCTGCTTTCCTGTGAGAAGCCTTGCAACGTTGGGGACTGGCAGACTTTCCTTACTTTTCCTGTGCTGTATTGGCCTCTTGCCTACAGTAGTAGCCACAGAGGCAAGAGAGCCACTTGGGTAAGAGAAAATGCTCCAAGAAGCTCGTCAGGGACTGGACCCATGTTCTGACTGACAAAGAAAACTCTTGGGTGAGAAAACTCCCTCTACTTCTCCAACATAGAGTCTTAGATAGTTGCCTCTTGCATTGGGAAGTTAAATGACTTGCCCAAAGTCAGAGGCAGAACTTGAACCTGGCTCTTCCTGGCTCAGGGCTCAGTTCTCTGTGTTGCTTTGTTGTCTATTGGATGTCATGTTAGAAATATAGAAATAGTGTTAAAATATTGCTGGAAAGAACTTCAGAACCCCAAATGTCAGGACATAGAACATAGACCTGGAGTGGGCTTTTGAATGTAGAACATTGACTATGGAATGACCTGGAAGGGGCCTGAAGGATGATCTGTGGTCTAGCACAAGCCCTGGTAGCACCTCCTAAGTTAGAAAGACAAAGCTCTATTTCCCCCAGCATTTAGCAGTATGTTGTTTTGCACGCAGCAAGTGTCTAATAAACGTCTGTTGTATTGCTTTATTATGAGTCTAGGCCTTACCTACCTACTGTTTGTGACTCTTTAAGCCAGTTTCCTCATTGATAAGGTGATGATTTCTGAGGTCCCTTCTAGCCTTCAGTCTATGATCGTCTATAATTGCATATTGCGAGACCAGTTTCTCCGTGTGGAGAGGCTTGCCACCACCACAGGGTTGGCCACTAGATAATTAATTTTTTGGCCAAGGCACTTCGGGAAGACAGCTACTAAATCATGGAGGAATTTTGATTTCTCTTGGTTATGGGGAATACCCACAAGGGTGAAATCATGGATCTTTTGAAGTATACCTTTGTTTATGGTTTCATTTCCTCCGTTTGTCATGTAAAACATTGAGTTGGAGTTTTTACTGATGAGACAGAGGCCAGCAATAATGCCATTAAAGGGCTAGGATCCTTTGTGGGGTGTTTTGAAATCTTTGCAGGGTATTTCAAATCCCTTTCCAAATCTACTTTATGTATGCACAAGTTTTAATATGAGGCTAATACTAGTTCATTTAACAGCCTGAATTTCAGTAGCACTTTATAGTTTTAAAAAATACATTTTCTTCACAGTAGCACTGAGGTAGGCAATATAAGGATTATTGTGTCCATTTTGCAGGTGAGCAAATTTTGACTCAGAGAATGGGTCTGACTTTTTTAAGATCCCACAGCAAGTTAGTGGAACAATCTGGGACTCCAACTCAGGTCTTCTCACTCTAGCCTAGTACTCTTTCCACTACCCTGTGTTGCCTTTCCAAATATTTTCTTCTATAGTATTTGACTTCCTTCACAATGGAGAGGTTGTCTTTACTTCTCTAGAAGAAGGGGTTAACTGTCTACTCTTGAGTTTATAGGAAAGAAAAGGTCCAATTCTAGACTTGTCCCCTGTAGGTTTAATTTCCCTCTCCTCCCTCCTTCCCTCCCAGTCTCCCCCAGCCCCTTGGCCTGGCAAAGCCATGCTGATTGAGGACTGAGGTCCTCCCCTCTCTAGCTCTGACATCTGCTGGCCTTCTGTTTTACCTTCGATCTGTCCTGCTGCTGAAACAGGCCTGCTAAACATGAAAGTACTTGGCAGCTACGGATGGCGTCTTCGGCCAAGAATCTTTCACTACAAACCTTTCAGAGAAGTGAAGCCACTCAGAAATAAACTAACCGTGCTGCCAGTAGGGACAGAGAAGAAGTTGAGTGCTGACTGCTGGGAAGTAGAGAAGGAGGAAAGCCATCGATTCAGGGTGCCAGGAACTTGCCTCAGGGCTACTCCTTCCCCTGACTCCCAGGCAGGCTTCAGGAAAGGTAGCCTTGAAGGCCAACCTGCTTTTGGAAGGGATTTCAACTGGTCCATTCCCCTTCTTCTTTGAAGCCCTGCCTTGTGACTGAGCCTAGGCCAGTCCAGAAAGGCCCGGGGGTTCTAGCACAGCCTGCACTGTACTGGAAAGAGGACTCAGTTCCCCCAAACCTCAGTTCTTGTCTTTTCCTGCCACTTAGCTATATCACTTTTCTTCTCTGGACCTCAGATTCCTCATCCATAAAATGTGGGGGATTAGATTAGATGTTCTCTGTGGTCCCTTATAGCCCTGTTCACAGAAACAGAATTTCAGAGTTGGAAGGGTCCTCCATGACTTTGTGGTCCCACAAAAAGAGTCTCCTCTCACGTTCCTTCTTTGAGCTTTCTTCCAGTTCTCCCTTTTCTGTTCCAAGCAGCTGTCCAGCCGCAACAGATCAGGGGCAGGTACTCTGGAGCAGGGCTGTCCCCCTTGCAGTCAGGGAGGGGAACTCGGGTTCCTGTCCCAGATGAGCCCATGGCCTGACTGTGTGTGGCACTGGACAAGTCCCTTCTTTCCTCTCTGCTTCACTTTCTCCATCTATAAAACAGGGATAGTGCTCCCTGCCCTGACTGTTTCATGAGGGTGTTATGAGGATAAGATGAGATAGTATTTGTGAAGATGCTTTGAAAAGTACACAGCACTATATACAGATGTGTTTTTGTATTCATTCTATAACCAACAATGAAGCTAAAACTGTGTTTTTTCTAGCCCCTAGAGCAGCATTCTATACTTTCTTGTTATTGTTCAGTTGTTTCCATCATTTCCGACTCTTTGTGACCCCATTTGGAGTTTTCTTCGCAAAGATGCTGGAGTGGTTTGCCATTTCCTTCTCCAGTTCATTTTACAGATGAGGAAACTGAGGCAAACATGGTTGAGTGACTTGCCCAGGGTCACACAGCTGGTAAGTGTCTGTGGCTGGATTTGAACTCATGTCTTCCTGACTCCTGGCCCAGTGCTCTATCTACTGTGTCACCTAGCTTCTCCAGTTAAGTACAGAGTACGTGCTTAATACATGTTTATGGAATTGGATGGGGATGGTGACTTGGCATAGGGAATCTCCTGAATGAGGAAACTTCTTCTATGTATAAGTATCTGTTATGTACCAGTCACTGTTAGGGGCTGGAGTTGATTTTGGTACAGAGATAATGACAGTGTGGTCCCTGCCATTTTGGCGTGATATGAAATAAATATGCAATGCCATAAAGTAAACTATGTTGTAGAACAAAATTGAATAAGAGCACCAAAGGTATTGAATTTGAAGTGTGGGAAAGATCAATTGTGATTATTATTATTATTAATAGCTAATATTTATATAATGCTTTAAGGTTTGTAAAGCACTTTACAAATATTATTTTATTTCATTTCATTATTTCATGTCCTTACAACAGCCTTGGAATTATTAGTATTATCATTATTATTCCCATTTTACAGATAAGGAAACTGAAGTTGAGGGAAGTTAAGTGACTTGCTTAGAGTCACACAGATAACTAAGTACCTGAAGCAGGATTTGAATTCAGGTCTTTATGAGTCCAGGTCCAACAACCTATCCACTGTGCCACTTAACAAAAGATGTTGGGGTGGGAGAGAATAGGTCAGGGAAAGCATGCTAGAGGAGGCAACTTTTAAGCTGGACCTTGAAGTAGAAGCTAGTATTCTTATTCTTGCTGTCTTCCTGGAACCCACCCCCGATACTGGCTTCTCTCAGAAACCTTAATTGAGCTCCCCTCTAGGGCACAACTTTCTTCCTCAGATCTCACAGAGCCTTCTGTTTATACTTTTTGATATATTTGTCATATCATATTATGTACTGTAGGCCTCACTCTGTGTGTATGGAAGCCACGTGAGGTAGAAGAAAGGATGCTGAAGGCCCGGGTTCAAATTGTATACCCCATTTTAGAGCTGTATGGTTGTGAGCGCATCCCATGGGGATAATAATACTGAATGCTGCCTCCTTCATGGGGTGACGAAAAAGCACTCTATAAACCTTAAAATGTCATAGACATATGAGCTGCCCCACCTCCTCCTGGATCGTAAGCTCCTGAATGCCAGAACTTTGCCATATCTAAACCTCATATCCCTGCCAGTGCCCACCATAGTGTTCTTTATACACTACAGCAGGCATTCAGCAAAATGGACTTGAATTGAATGTAGTTAATCTTTATTAAAAGGCAGATGGAGAAGTGGAACAGGAGAAAAAAAAGCAGAATTGCAAGCAAGCTGGCCATAGCACTCTCTGTCCTCAGGGTCTGGCACACAGGAGGCGTTCTGGAATATGGAAGGGGCAAAGGGAGGTGATGATTGGCTGAGGGAGTGTCCTCAGTCCCTGCATCTGCAGCTCTGCTGTCCTCTGAGTTGTTTCCTGCTTCACAACTCCTGCATGTTTTCTTGAGAGTTCTCCACGATGAAAGAGCATGGTTACTGAGGTGCTGAGAAGCATCTTATATTAGTAAAAGATTTGATGAGGAACCATATTCAACAATTCAATTAAATATTAAGCACTTTCTGTATAGAAAGCACAGTGTGGAATCCTTGGAAAAGTAAGCTATGGTCTCTGTTTTCAATAGAGCTTATAGTCTAGAAGGAGAATATGGAACACACACAAGTAACTGTAACATACAATAATCCAGTCAGTATATCACAGGGCAGCTAGGTGGCACAGTGTGATAGAGCACCAGCCCTGGATTCAGGAGGACCTAAGTTCAAAACCGACCTCAGACACATAACACTTACTAGCTGTGTGAGCCTGGGCAAGTCACTTAATCCCATTGCCTAGCCAAAAAGAAAAAAAAAGAGAAAAAGAATGGGAAGACCAGCCCGTATTTTGGGGCAGCTAGGTGGCGCAGTGGATAGAGCACTGGCCCTGAAGTCAGGAGGACCTGAGTTCAAATCTGACCTTAGACCAAACACTTGACACTTAATAGCTGTGTGACCCTGGGCAAGTCAATTAACCCCAATTGCCTAAAAAAAAAATTAAAGAAATAACAAAGTCAATATATCAGAAATCTGGAGACAAAATGCTGTGTGAAGTTTGAGATGGGGGAAGGTCATTACCATTTGAGGGTAGGGGGGTGGGGTAGAGGTGGGATAGGAAGGCTTTTTGAAGGAGGTGGCATTTAGGATCAAAGGAAGCTGAAGCCTGGAGGTAGGGTTGTGTGTATGTGTGACCATGAATATGCATATGTAAATGGACATACATTATCTGGGAGGCAGTATTATGCAGCAGAAAGAGTGTTGGCTTTGGAGTCAGAGGCCCTGGGCCTAAGTCTGGGCTCAACAACTTCTTGCCTATATGACTTTTGGGGAAGTCATACTCTCTGAGCCTCAGTTTCATTATCTGTCAAAATAGAGGATTCAATTAGATGATGTCTAATGCCCCTTCCGACTTTAAATCTGTCAACCTATAAATGATTTGCCCAAAGTCAGACAGGTAGTATTTGAATTCAGCTCTGAAGGATGGGTAAGAATCTGATAGGTGCAGGTCAGGGAGTGAATACAGGCGCCTCCCCAACACACACACACCTGCATCCCAGCCACAGGAGACAGCCTGAGCAAAGATATCGTACTGGGGAAATGCAGAGGTTTTTTGGGGAAACAAGGTAGCCCAGCCTGGCTGTAGCATAGAGTGGTGGAGGGGAGGTGAGGCTTGAAAGAGAGTGTGTGACACCAGATTTTTAAGGGGACTGCCCTGAATTTGTAGGGCCCTCATCCAGCTATAAATTTTAGCCTGTGATCTTTAAGGCCCTGTCTTCTAGAGCGCAGAGGTGATTCTTGAGTCTTTGAGGACCAGTCCAGTGAAACCAAAGTGCTGCTGGGTCATACCAGGCTGGAAAGGCTTCCATTGAGTTTTCCTTTGGCTGTGTCTCTCCTTTGAGAGCCAGCTCAGCTATGTTTGGAGGTATTCATCACCTGATTGGTTATAGGGTGACAAATTGTTTGTCCACAGCAACCTTCCTAGACTGTTTACCAAAGGGCTTACATCCACAGCAATGGAGGGAATGCCCACACTGATGATGAAATCATACATCTTTGCGTAAATAGCATTGTTGTTAGTAATAATGCTAACCTAGGAATTTGAGGCTAAGGCATTTAAACTTGGTAGGCGAAAGCTGAGCATCACAAATTTCTAATGTACTTGGTCTGCCAAATCGAGCTCTTTCAATACCTGAGACTGCAATAATGGTGACACCTGAGAAGTGTCCCTCAGTCCTTAAGGAAAGAGAGCCTGAAATCATCACTTTCACCAACAGCTCCAAGTTCTCCCCTACTTTGAGTATTTTGCATATTTTCAGCTTCAGAATCCTGGCCAAGAGTCCACACATAGCTTTGGAGTCAGATTCACAGGATCAGAGTTTTTAGAGCTAGAAGGAATCTTAGAGAGCATTTAATTCAACCTCTTTATTTGTAGAAAAGGTAACTGAGGCCTTGAGAAGTAAAATTACTTACCTAAGGTCATACAGGTAGTAACTAGCAGAGCTAGGGTTGGAGTCTGGGTTCCTGGAATTTAAGTCAGTATTCTTTCTACTGTTCTATATTCTAGGATTAACTTACATTGATATAGAATTTTCACAGTCACCTTTAAATTAGGTACTATGGGCACTATTAGCCCCATTTTACAGATGAGAAAACTGAAACTCCAAGAGCTTTAGTTACATGCCTATAGTCATACAGATAGGAAGAAGGAGAGGGAGAATGTCAGTCCAATTCTTCCTGATTCCAAGTCTAGTGATGTATCCACTGTACCAGGGTGCCTTCCCTCTCCCTATCCCAGGGGGAGGGTTCAGCGATTTGCTAACTGGGTATGCTGGCCTTTGGAGTTCCCTAGACCCCAGGGAATGAGTCTGCTATGTGAGATATTCCCTTTCAGGGAATATTAGGGAAAACATGTGCTGGTTTCAGGTCTTAAACTTTCGTCTTCAGCATATAACTAAATATTGGGAGAAAACAAGATGTTGGGTGGACTAGTAACATGGGGACAACAGGAAATATGTTCCTGGCTGGCCAAAAATTATATTATAAAATTTTAAAATAAAAAAGGGGTAATTTTGCAAGGCCAAAGAGGATCAGTCAAAATTCTGATCCATCTATCACTGGGTAATAATCTATTCCCTCTAGGATCTCAGATCTAATGAGGAAGATGATATGTAAATAACTATGCACATATAAGGTACATTCATAGTAGCAGGAAAGTAACTTTGGAGGAGAAGTCACAAATGGCTTGTACACTCACAGAAGTATATTGACTAGAATGGAATAAAGGAGTTTGTAACCCTATAGAATTTTCTCACCTTTTTTTAAAATTAATTAATTTTTAGTTTTCAGCATTCACTTCCACAAGATTTTGAGTTCTGAATTTTCTCCCCATCTCTCCCCTCCCCTCACCCTAAGAGTGTTCATTCTGATTACACCTTCCCCAAATCTGCCCTCCTTTCTATCACTCCTATCCGCTTATCCCCTTTGTCTTCTATTTTCCTGTAGGGAAAGATAGATTTCTGTATCCCATTGCCAGTATATCTTATTTCCCAGTTGCATGTGAAAACAATTTTTAACATTTGTTTTTAAAACTTTGAGTTCTAGTTTCTCTCCCTTCCTCCCTAGTCATGTTATGAAAGACTGTGTTTCTCTCCATCCTGTCTCACCCCCCCATTTATTCTGTTCTCTTCTTTGACTGTGTCCCTCCTCAAAAGTGTTTCCTTCTGATTACCTTCTTCCCCCAATCTACCCTCCCTATCATCCCCCTCTCTCTCATTCCTTTCCCCGATACTTTCCTGTAGGATAAGGTAGATTTCCATACCCAATTGAGTGTGTATGTTATTCCCTCCTTAAGCCAAATCTGATGAGAGTAAGGTTCACTCATTTCCTTTCATCATCTCCCCCTCATCCCTTCCACTGTAAAACCTTTTTCTTGCCTCTTTTATATGAGATAGTTTACCCCATTCTATCTCTCCCTTTCTCCTTCTCCCAGTACATTCCTCTCTCACTCCTTAATTTTGTTTTTTTAGATATCATCACTTCATCTTCAGTTCACCCTGTGTCTTCTGTCTACATATATATACACATTTATGCACATATGTATACACACATATATATATACACACACACACACACATATATGTGTATATATATATCCTCCAGCTACCCTAGTACTGAGAAAGGCCTCATGAGTTACGAATATCATCTTTCCATGTAAGAATGTAAACAATTCAACTTTAATAAGTTCCTTATGATTTCTCTTTCCTATTTACCTTTTCATGCTTCTCTTGAATCTTGTATTTGAAAGTCAGATTTTGTATTCAACTCTGGTCTTTTCATCAAGAATGCTTGAAAGTCCTTTATTTCATTGAATGTCTATTTTTTTTCTCCTGAAGGATTATACTCAGTTTTGCTGGGTAGGTGATTCTTGGTTTTAATCCTAGCTCCTTTGACCTACAGAATATCATATTTCAAGCCCTCTGATCCTTTAATGTAGAAGCTGCTAAATCTTATGTTATCCTGATTGTGTTTCCACAATACTTGAATTGTTTCTTTATGGCTGCTTGCAATATTTTCTTCTTGACCTGGGAACTCTAGAATTTGGCTATAATATTCCTAGGAGTATTCTTTTTGGGATCTCTTTCAGGAGGTGATTGGTGGATTCTTTCAATTTCTGCTTTACTCTCTGGTTCTAGAATATCAGGGCAGTTTTCCTTGATAATGCCTTGAAAGATGATGTCTAGGCTCTTTTTTTGGTCATGGCTTTCAGGTAGTTCAATAATTTTTAAATGATCTCTTCTGGATCTATTTTCCAGATCAGTTATTTTTCCAATGAGATATTTCACATTTTCTTCTATTTTCTTCATTGTTTTGGTTTTGTTTTATTGTTTCTTGATTTCTCATAAAATCATTAGCTTCCATTTGCTCCATTCTAATTTTTAAGGAATTATTTTCTTCAGTGAGCTTTTGGACCTCCTTTTCCATTTGTCCAGTTCTCCTTTTTAAGACATTCTTGTCCTCATTGGCTTTTTGGACCTCTTTTGCCATTTTGGTTAGGCTATTTTTTAAGGTGTATTTTCTTAAGTATTTTTTTGGGTCTCCTTTAGCAAGCTGTTGACTTGTTTTTCATAATTTTCTTGCATCACTCTCATTTCTCTTCCCAATTTTTGCTCTACTTCTCTTAATTGGTTTTCAAAATCCTTTTGAGCTCTTCCATAGCCTGACACCATTTCATATTTTTCTTGGAGGCTTTGGATGTAGGACCTTTGACTTTGTTGTCTTCTTCTAAGTGTATGTTTTGATTTTCCTTGTCACCAAAATGAGATTCTGTGATCTGAGTGTTTTTCCAGTGTTTGCTCATGTTCCCAGCCAATTACTTGACTTTTAAACTCTTTGTTAAGGTAAGGGTCTGCTTCCAGTGTGGAGAATGTACTGTCTCAAGCTTCAGAGGTTTTGTAAAGCTGTTTTCAGAGATACTTCTAGGGAGACAGCTATATGGCACAGTGGATAGAGCTCTGGCTTTGGAGTCAGGAGGACCTGACTTCAAATCCAGCTTCAGACACTTGACATTACTAGCTGTGTGACCCTGGGCAAGTCACTTAACACTGATTGCCCCACCAAAAAGCAAAAAACAAAAACAGAGATACTTCTAGGGACCTGTAAGTTTTCAGTTCTTCCAAAATGGTATGTTCAAAGGTGAGGTGTTTACTCCTTTCCTGGCCTGTGCTCTCGTCTGTGAGTGACCACAAATACTGTTTTCTGCCTTGAAACTGTGAGGAGGATTCCCTCTCCACTGCCTCCACATGTTCAGCCGCACCAGTGTTCCTCCTCACCCCAGGACTGTGACCCAGATCCAAGCAGAGGCAAAGACAATCCTGCCTCAGTGCCAGCAAAGAGATCCCTATAATCCCCTCTGATCAGCTTCTCGGTTCCCCCACCTCCGTGGGCCAAGAGCAGCGCTACTGTCACTGCCACTGCCACAGGGCTGCACCGGGGCTAGGGCCAGGACCACTGCTCCTCTCATCCGGGTCTGACAGACCTTTCCTACTGACTTCTAAGTTTTCTTTGGTGTTTGTGGGTTGAGAAGTCTGGAAACCGCCACAGCTGCCCGTAATTCAGTCCCCTGAGGCCTGCTCCAGGTTTTGGGGCCTTGTTTTTGCCTGTGCGGCCCATGCTGAACTGCACTCCTCTCCCAGCCTGGTGCAACAGACTTTCCCATCAACCATCCAGGTTGTCTTGGGCTGGAAATTTGTATCACTCTGTCTTTTTGTGGGTTCTGCTGCTCTAGAATCTGTTTAGTCATTTTTACAGGTATTTGGAGAGGTTTGAGGGAGAGCTCAAGTGAGTCCCTCCTTTTATTCCACCTTCTTGGCTCTGCCTCCCACCTTCTTTCTTTTATTTCCTTTCCTGGTAGAATCTGTTGCCCTCACTTCCCTTCTTCACCCTTTTCTTCCTACCCCTCCTTCTATTTCTCCTCCTTTCCCCTGTTTATATAATTTAGTTGATCATTCAGCAAACAATTATTAAGCACCTACTTTCTTCCATAGTCCTGTTCTAGGAGCTGGGAGAAATAGAAATGTTATATAAGACATGCTCTCTTTCCTTATAGAGCATGTAGGATAAGGTACACACACAGGAACTGTTAATGTATTGTATTTTATGTTAAGTGCAAAGTGCTATGGGAGGTCCAAGGGGATTTTTTTTTTACCTCTCAAAGTCATCACCTACGAAGGGGAATGAAAAAGGAATAACACGGTATGTGGTGGGTAAGGAGGGTACAGAAAATATAGTAGTGTAGTTGCTTGGATTATAGAATAGGTGGAGGGGAGTAATATGTAATAAGACTAGAAGGTTTAGGTGGCACCAGATTATGTGGTGCCCTCAAATGTCAGGCAAAAGATTTTGAAATTTACTTAATAGGTCATTTGGAGCCACTGAAGATTTTTGAGCAGAAGAATAACCTCATCAGATCTGTGCATACAGATGATTATATTGGCAGTAGTATGAAGGGTGTATTGAAGGAGAGAAAGAGTAGAGGTGGGAAGACTTGTTAGAAGGGTATTGTAGTCGTGTAGCCAGATGATAATAGAATAGAGCAGCAGTCCTCAAACTTTTGATCCCTTTATACTCTTAAAGATTATTGAGTCTCCCTTCCCAAGAACTTTTGCTTATATGGCTAAATATATTAATAATTACCATATTAGAAATTAAAATGTTTTAGTGTTATTATGAAAATAATTTTGAACTTACAGACCTCCCCCACCAAAAAAGAGATCTCCAAGAACCTTCAGGAGTCCCCAGATCACACTTTGAGAACCACTGGAACAGAGACTATGTCTACCTGGTAGAATCTCCTCTTCTTTCCTCTCTTCTCTCTAGGGGAAGGTGGGGACAAGGGTGGAGTGGGGTATGGGAAGTAACATGTCCTCTGGACCTTCTTAGCAACTATGTTCTTTTTTAAAAATTCAATTTTATTTTATTTTCAATTTCTAATTATTACCCTCTGCCTTCCCCCTCCCAATGCATTTAGAAGGCAGAAAACTAAAACTCATTACAAATATGTATAGTTATGCAAAACAAATTCCTGCATTAGCCATGTCCTGTCCAAAAAAAGAAAGAAAAAGGGGAAAAAAAATATGCTTCAGTCTGCACTCTGAATCCATCAGCTTTCTATCTGGAATAGATAGCATGTTTCATCAATGAGTCCTTGGGAATCGTGGTTGGTTATTGTGTAGATCGGAGTTATTACTTAAGTCTTTCAAACTTGATTATCCTTACAATCTTCAGCAGTCATTTTTTAAATGATGAGGCTTGATGCTCTCCACCAATCAGAGGGCATCGGCAGAAGGAGAAATAGGATTAGAAGAGATCTTTGGATGGGGTTGAATTTTCTTGTACTCATGTCATTATCATGAAGTGACACAGGTTGGTACAACATCACAGGGGCATTCTTGTATTAGAGCACTGAATTTGCCTTTTTTGGAATTCCTGACTCTCTTGTTGTGTCTCTCTACAGATTGGACAAATGGCAGATGACACAGTGGCTGAGATGGACAAGCACTTGGCATTGAAGACCAAGGAACTCTTGGGATAAGAAGGAAACTCCCAATGAGGCCAGCTGTGGGAAGTCTGCAGAAGCAACAATGCCCTAGGCTGCACTTTAGGGCCAAAGCTTTGGAGCATTGCAGTTGATTGGATTCTTCTCTCCTGTGCTTTTTGTATTACTCTTAGGAGATGTCCTTTTTGGATGTCTTATTCAAGCCAAAAGATTGTCTCCTGTCTCCAACCACATCAACTTGTATAGGACTGGACCATTATAACTCTTAGATGACCTTAATATGGAGTGGTTTTATGCTGGGCATGCCTCCACTAAGTAAATCCACTAAGTAAATACTTGTAGTTGTGAAATATACCCATGCCAGGCTCAGTTTCCTTCATTTGATGTTCCTAAGGGAGCAAGAATATTAGTAAATTATGACCCTCTGTCTCCTCTCTGTCTGTGACCTTCTGTCTCTCTTGAAGCACTACCTCAAGGAATCGTTAGTGTGCTTATTTTCTTCCTTTTGATTGAGAAAGTGGGTGCATTTTGTACTACTAATTGCTCCTGAGGTTGAACTCCGTGTTCACAGTTGGAAAACTTTACCTGTAATTGATAATCTGAAGCTAGGCCCCAATTTTAAATGCCTCTGTATTTTGCCTGTAGTGAGTTTTCATGGATGAGTTAGGTCTAAATAAAATGAAATGAATAAAAACAACCAACAGGGATGAAATCTTTCATTTCCATGTCTTCTCTTGATTTGAGACCCTTGTTCCAGTAACTTAAAAAACAAAAACAATTGGAGTGGCCCACCTTCAGAAATTCATTTAAGTTAGAAGCATGGAAATAGAAGATTTTAGAGCTGGAAGAGACCTTAGAAATAATATACGCAGAAATATTTCAAGACAGGTTAAGTGACTTGCCCAAGTTACTGAATCTTGTCAAAGGATAAAATTGCCTGGGAAAAAAGCAAGAGGTTCAAACTGGGAACAGAAATGTTAAATCTCAAAATCACCAAATGCTAGAACTGAAAGGGTCCTTAGAACATACAGTGTTGGAGCTGAAAAGGAACAGAACACACACAATGTTAGAGCAAAGAACATAGAGTGTAGAATTGTAAGGGAGGTTAGAATGCATTGAATTTTAGAACAGAACAAAATCTTAGAGCAACAAGGCACCTTAGAGGTTATCGAGTCCAGTCCCCTCAGTTTTAGAGGTGTAGGAACCAAGGCTCGAGAGATTAGGTGACTTGCCTAGGGTCACACAACTAAGATGTGTCTGAGGCAGGATTCAAATGCAAGTCACATCATGCTACCTTTCCAAGGAGCCCCACTAATCTTGGGGCAAGTATAATTTCTTCCCACAGTTCACATGATGGATGCTTTCTAGTCAGTGTCACAACTATAAGACATGTTCCTCCCAAAAGGACCTGATATTTTAGTGGCTTGCAAGCTCATATGGATCTGCTATTGTGATATGGTAGCCAAAAAGTCTAATGAAATCTTGCACTGCATTAAGAAAAGCACAGTGTGCAAAGTGAGGAAGGTGACAGTCTTGCTCTACTTTGCCTTGATCAGACCATGTCTGCGCTAATATGCCCAGTTCTAGGCACCACATTTCAGGAAGGAGAGTCTCTAGAGGAAGCTGATTGGGATTGTGAAAGGCTTTGAGATGTTGTCATATGCGCAGCTTCAAAGTACAGGGGGATTTTTGTTGTAGAGAAGGTCGAGGTGGGAATGGAGTAGAATAGTTGTCTTCAAGTATTTGAGGTGACATCATGTGGAAGACAGATTAGATTTGTTCTGTTTGAGGAAAATGATAAATGTTGGAGAGGATGTGGGAAAATTGGAATGCTAATACATTGTTGGTAGAATTGTGAAATGATCCAACCATTTTGGAGAACAATTTGGAACTATGCCCAAAGGGCTACAAAAATGTGCATACCCTTTGATCCAGCAATAGCACTTCTGGGGCTGTATCCCAAAGAGATCAAACAAATGGGAAAAGGACCCACATGTACAAAAATATACATAGCAGCTCTTTTTGTGGTGGCAAAGAATTGGAAATTGAGAGGATGCCCATCAATTGGGGGATGGCTGAGCAAGTTGTGGTATATGAATGTAATGGAATACTATTGTGCTATAAGAAATGATGGAACAGGCTGACTTCAGAAAAACCTGGAAAGACTTATATGGTCTGATGCTGAGTGAAGTGAGCAGAACCAAGAGGACTTTGTACACAATAACAGCCACGTTATGCAATGACTAAAATTGTTGACATTTCCAGAGGCCTCAGGATGGATAATGCTGTTCACATCCAAAGAAAGAACTATGGAAGTCGAATCACTATCACTTATTTTTACCTTCTGTTGAGTTTTGTTTCGTCTTTCTGATGGTTCCTCGTATTGGTTTTAATTTTTACTTACAACTTCACTAATGTGAAAATATGTTTAATGGGTATGTAAATGTAAAGCCAATATCAGAATGTGCGCCATCTTGGGGAGGGTGGGGGGGAGGAAAAGGGAGAAAAATGTTCAACTCAAAAGCATATGGAAAAAATAAAAAAATTAAAATAAAAAAAAAAGATTTGTTCTGTTTGGTAGGAGCAAGGGGGTAGAAGTAGCAGAGGGGCAAACTTAGGCTTGATGCAAGGAGGACCTTTGGGACAATTAGAGCTATTCCAGAGTCAAATGGGCTTCCATGAGTGGGAACAGATCTTGTCTGAGATCTTCAAGCAAATGCTCAATGTTACAGAGAGGGTTCCTGGTCGGGAATAGGTTGGATTCTTTGGCCTCTGAGGTCCCTTCCAACCTTGAGATTCTGCAATAACTGCCTCTAATTAGTGGCTGAAATAGCCCTCCAACAGCAAATATACTTCCACCAAATGCAGGATTTTTTTTTTAATAAACAGAGGAAATGATAAATTATGTAGTAACTCCACTCCAAAGGCATTTGGTTCTTAACAGCCGAGTCCTCTGTAGTCTTTAAATAAACAAAAACTTATTTTGTGAACAGACAGGAAAAAAATGAAAGATTTTCTATACTCGGGTTCCACATGTCAACAATTTCTCCCCTGTGTGTATTTTGGCCAGAGCTCTATATCATGATAAATGAATAAAGGAAAACCTCGAGCCCAAGGCAGTCCAGACAGCTCAGCAAATGGCTTTCAGCTGATTACTCTATTTTAGTTGACATTTATCAAATAGTTTCTTGGTCCCTCTCTGTGTCTGTGCTGCAGGGGTAGCAGAGACTGAAAGGCTTTACCTGCCCAAATATGCTGAGAAGTTCTGGAGCAAGTAATATGCTTTTATTAAAAGGGGAAAGGCTAGGTCAGAATGGAGAAGCAGTGTACTGTAACGTAAAGAACACTGAATGGGGTGGGGGGGTGGAGGTGTCAAAATATCCAGATCCAAGCTCCAGCTCCCTCTAATTAGCAGCATAGCCTTGAGTAAATCACTTACCCCTCTGGACTTCAATTTTCTTACTTGTAAAATGAGGGAGTTGTGCTCAGTTGTCTAATACTCTCTCTTCTAAGTTCTCTTACTTCCTGTTTTTTGTTCTGTCTTCTAAGGTCCTTTCCAGCTATACTATTCTTCATTCTAAGGCCTTTCCTTGCTCTTATATTCTTTGTTCTTTGTTCTAATATCCTGTGTTCTAAGATCTTTTCCAGCTCTAACATTCTAACACTCTAAGACAAACTCTTAGAGTTTAGATACTGGGTGTATGGAATACAGAGAGGCTATTAAAACAAAACAGATGCAGTAACCAGGGGCAGGGGCAGGGGGAGGAGGGCAGTGGGCCAAAATAGACAGTTTGACCTGAGTGGGCATTAGGCATTGAGTGGGTGAGCTGAAAAGTGATCACTGAAAAAAAAAATACAATAACCAATCAGGAAGGTTTTGCTGAGGGTACAGGAATCTCTGAATACATGGATTGAAAAGGAGTGGTCCCCTAGGCCTAGGTGGTGTCCCATAGCAGTGGTAGTGTAGGTTTTTGCTAAGGGACTCAAATCTATAAACCTATCCAGATGAAGATTTGGTGAAGGCTGCAAAAACTAAAGGGAAATAAATGAGCAGAAGGTGTTGATCCTGCCAAAAGAATTATGGGGAAGGAAGAGCTTTGACAAGTATACGAAGGAAGAGAAATTCTAAGAAGTAACCTTTGGGGACAAGATGAACAGTTGTTTCATTTTTTGCCATCTGTCATTAAGAGAATAAATAATGAAAAGGGAGAAGGACCAAAAGTAAGGTAGACCTTAGCCTTGAATTCAAAGACTGGTAAGAGTCAGTGTTGTAATGAAAAGTTCATTGGATTTGGAATCAAGATTTGGACATCAAATCTTGGCTCTGACACTCACTGCTAGTATGACCTTGAACAAGTCAGTTAACCTTTCTGTGCCTCAGTTTTCTCATCTGTGAAATGAGGGCATTGACCTCATGACAGAAAGTGATAGATGAGGTGCAGAATAAGGTACAAATTTTTGAACATGGCCAACATGTACATTTGTTTTGTTTGACTATAGTTTTGGTTTTGTTTTTTGTTATAAGAGAAGGTTAAATTTGGGGGAGTGGGGTGGGTTGAGAAGAATTTCATGAACAGAGGGTGCCTAGTGATGGTAAAACAGAAACCAAAAAAATGATAAGAGCATCAGAGAAGCATTTAATATAATGCATAGAAGAAAATAGAATGAGTTCAGAAGGAACATAGATGAGCAAGAGCTTTGGAACTAACATATTGAATTTATTATTTGCTGAAAACTCCAACCTATACATGACAGAGATTCACTTTTTTGTGTACATTTCTCTTTTTTTCATGTTTTGTATTTGGAAATGTCCATATTTGTTGATGTTTGTCGACTTTAGAATAACTATATGTGTGTATACATTACATATGTATGTACATGTATATACACACATGTATACATATATATTTTTTTAATGAGTAGTTGGACTAGCAGATCTTTGAGGCCCTTTCCAACTCTGAATTCTTTGATCTTCCAGAGTGGATTGATGGCTGTCATTCAAGATGGTAGCAGAGTGAATTGATAATAGCTCATTTAACAGTGCCATCCTCACAACTCTGTGTGAGGTAAGTAGTGCAGACATTATTGTTTCCATTTTTGCAAATTGGGAAATCAAGGTCCAGATCAGAGAAATAAAGACTATAGTCATATTATTTTATCCTCAGAAGAACTTTCCTGATTGGGTTTTTTGGAGGGCTATTATTGTTTTAATTGGTCATAATACTTAATAATATGTAATATGTTTTTACAATAATATTAAAACAATAACTAATATAATAATGGTAATTGTTTTGTTTTATTTTTCCTATTACTTCTTTTCTGTTCATTGACTCAGTGCCTAATGTCCACTCAGATCACACTGTCTGTTTTTCCCATTTCTTTTCCCTTTTTATTGTATCTGTTTAACTTTGCAGCATTCCATACACCTCCATACCCAAACCCAGGTCTTCTGATTTCAAGTCCATTGTTCTTTCTACTATACCCTGATGCCTTTCACTATGGCTTTTTCTAGACTCTATTTATTGCTAATACAAGCTGCAATGTAAACTTGTTTGTTATGACCCAAGTCAGTTGCTGGTTCATAGAGCTGGTTGCTGACATGATTGTTATCTCTTTCCAGATTGACATCTTTTACCTGGTACCAGTATTAGCTCTAATATTCTGTGTTTTGTCTTAATATTTTCTGTGTTAAGCTCCTTCTCTTCTGTGTTCTTAAATTTATCCTCTAATGCTTTATTTCTTTGATTGCTAACATTTTATGTTTTGATGAGTCTCATAGATAATACATGTGTCTCAGTTATTATAAGTGGAAACTCTCCTCCTTTAAACAATGTTTGGATTTGATCTCCTATAGCATCCAGGTATTAAAAGGTGCTACTGGGACTTAAGCAAATCAGCACCATGGCCAGCAGTCAGGCTAGTGCTGACAGAATCATATTAATAAGGAAAAAGTCCTGGGTTCAATCACTTCAGTTGGTGAATTAAAGTTGTTGCTCTGCATGCTACAAAAGGTAGTGGAGAGAGAGATGACACAAACAACATTATTGTGCCGAAGAAGGCCTGGATCTTCAAACTCTTTTACCAACAACCGTGTGACCTTGGATGAGTCATTGAACTTTTCTGGGCCTCAGTTTTCTCACCTGTAAAACGAGAGGCTTAGATCTAATAATATTGCAGGACCTTTACAGCTCTAACATGCTATTCTAAAGTATTTTCAGCTCATTCTATGTTCTAACATTCCTTCCAAATAGAACATTCTCAGGTCTAAGATTCTAGGTTCCTAGATTAATAGATTCTAAGTTTGTAGGGATCTTAGAGGACAACTAGCCAAAGCCTTTCATTTCACACATGAGGAAATTGAAGATCTGAGAGGTTAAATGACTTCCCTGAGTTCACACAGGGAGTTACTGGCAGGATGAGAATTCTAATCTAGGTCCTTTGCCTCCAAGTCCACTGATCTTTCCATGGCTGCTTCTCTGTTCTAACCTCCCTTCCAATTCTGACCTTTTATATATTTTTATATTCTGTGTTTTAATGTCCCTTTAAGCTCTAGCAATCTTTTAAATTTTCTAATAGGCTTTGTTTTAAGGTCTCTTCCAGCTGTATAAACCATGTTCTGTGTTATAACATAGTATGTTTTAAGGCTCTAACATTCTGTGGCCCTATGTGATACCCAAAGCACGTTTACAACTGGAACCTGAGGTGTTTCTGTGACACAGGGATCGTTCAGAGACATCCCCTCCCCCTGCTCTCCCTACCCAAGCCTGGCCTGCTGGGAACACAATCTTCCACGGAAACAGCAGGGGAAAAAAAAAAACCCTTAGGACTCTGGCAAGCTCTTGACATGGTTAAAAAACCAACATTGCTCTTCAAAATAGATGTGATTGGGCTCCTTGTGATCCAAAAGAGACACTAAGATTGCTTTGTGCAGGGATGAGCCATTCGCCTGATTGTGTGCTTCCCAGATTTGTATAAAACAGAATACGGATGGTGTGTCAGAGTTTACCGCTCACAGACATTTTCTGTGGCAAGCTCTGCAAAATGTATCAGTCCAATCTCTGCCTCCTATATTCAGTGTTGATTAGACACTATTTCTGCCTGGATTTTCAGAAAGCTCAAGTGCTTTTTTAATCACTACCGAGGCTCATTACTGCTCTGCAGTGACTCTCATGTCCTCCAGTTCTCCTTTCAGATTAGATTCTATAGTCAGATGAATATTGGATGATTTCATTACATACAAATGCAATCAACAGTTTTGCATAAATTTCTTCCCTTTTCTTGAGTTTCAATTGACCCCAGCACCCATGGCGGCAGGCGCAATACACATGTAAATGAGATGGATTTGCAGCAAAGACAGGAGCCTATAGAGATGGGTACAAACACAAACTCTAACTATGTTAGAGCTGAAAAGGATATTAGAACACAGACCATGGAATGCTGAAACTAGAAGGGGCCTTAAAACAGAATGTTAGAACATAGACCATAGAATGTTGAAGAACATAAAATATTAGAACACAGATTTCAAAGGCGGAAGGGACCTTAAAGAAGCTCTTCTAGATTATTTCTGATCCATCTTCCTCTTGACCTCCTATGGTTATAGGAAGTTCACATAGAAGGTATATTATCCTTCAGACTTTGGAACTCATTCCATGCTGGCCCAAAGTGTCAAACTCAGGGAGACCATCCTAGAGACATATCTCTTTTTCTGCTCATTCCCAGAAATATTCTGTTTTAAGGATAACGATCAGGGGTGTGCTGGTAAATGCTTAACTGGCTCTTTGAAAAGACAGAACACACTTTTAAGTCTAATCTAAATTATTAGCATTTGTCTCAATGACATTCTCAAGTCTAGACAGTCAACAACAAAATGATAAATCATGCCCTGATTTGTGGCATTTGCCAATTTCCAAGGTGTTTAACAACCGGCTCAAGACTGGCACACCTCCGAGGATTATCATAGGGCTGTAGACTTGCAAGCAGAAGGGACCTCAGAGGCCATCTAGGCCCACTATCTCATTTTACAGATGCAGAGACTAAAAGTCCAGGGCAAGGGTAAGTGAATTGCCGAAGGTCACACAGACCATAAGCATCTGAGGTAGGATTTGAGTTTCGGTCTTCTGATGCCGGAAGTCAGAGGATGATCTTTTCTTCCGCTTTACCAGTAAGCCCTTGAGCTATGTCCTGGCAGCTCAGGCCCCTCACATGACTTTTCCACTGGGCTGATTTGCCCAGCCTTGAGAGTACATTGTCCTGTACCCTCTCCTTCACCCTCTGTGAGCTAAAGAATTGTCAAGAGTGGGATTTCTGAAGCATTGAGACTTAAGATAGAGCAGCCCCAAGCTCCAAGCGCCAAGATGGCTAATAGCCTTCGAGGCCTTGTTCCAATGAGTGGTAGCCTGGCTACCTTGCTGGGTCTTGTGCCCAGGCAGGCAGATGCTTACAAGCTTTTGGAGGATGCTAATGAGCACGCACGTGCATATGGCTACAGACACAGCAGCCTGGCAGAGGATGCCTGTTCCTTTGTTATCTCTGAGAGGCATCACAGCAAAGAGTGCTGCTAGATGAGGAGACCTGGGTTTGAGTTTGGTCTCTGCACTTCCTCATGGCATGACCTGTGCCAAGTTATTTCATTCCCCTGAGCCTCAGTTTCCCTTCCTGTAAGAGAAGGATAATCATCCCCTACTGTGGCTCCTTCATAGGGTCGTTGTGAGAATCAAATGAGGTAATGTATGCAAAGCATTTGTAAACTAAAGCTTACACACAGACACTTATGAATTATTACCATTATGACCAGTTTATTCTCAATGTAAAGTTAAGACAACAAACAATCTTAGTTCCAGGGCCACCATATCATATCTCTCCACCGGCAGATCCAAGTTCCAGTCTCAGCTTTGCCGCTAAGTCTTTGTATGTTCTTGGGAAAGTCACATTTCGTCTCTGGGCCTCAGTTTCTTGCTTTGTAAAATTGGGAAGTTAGGCTAGATCACCTCTAAGGGTCGTTCTGCCTCCCATATCCTCTGTTTTAACATTCTATTTATTCTAAGGTTCCTTTGAGTTCTAACATTCTGTGTTCGAAGTTTCCTTCCGAATCAAACGTTCTGTGTTCTGTATTCTAACATTCTATTGTTCTAAGCTCTCTTCCAGCACCAATAAAGAAATACCCCGTGATTATGCAGTGAGGGCTACCACCACAGTCCAAATTCTCTTCCTCTTTCAGTTTCCATCCCTCCTTCCCACTTAGTGACTTTTTTTTTGCTCCCTCTCCCTTCTTTATGTCTCTGACTGCTTCTCTTTCTTTCTCTCTGTCTCAGCCTCCTTTGTTTGCCTGCCTAACTGCCTGTCTCTCTAGCTCTCTCTGCTGTATCTGTGGCTGAGTGAGAGCTGACCTCCCCCCTCTGCAGGTCTAAGTGGCCTTTAAGAAGAGGGGAATGGGGGGTGGGTAAGGCTCTGAACTTCGAGGAGCCCCATTGCAGTGACCTCCCCGCTGGCTGGAGTAGAGCCCCCCTGGCCATCCATCTTCCAGTAATGTGAGTTTCTCCTCTTCCCCTGGGATGGCGTAGGGGGAGGGGAAAGGCTTCTAGAAAGCCATCACTCTTTCTCTCTTCATGAACCCATTTTATTACTGTTCCCAGAGTTTGACTGGGATACATCAGCGCTGAGGTCACCAGAGAGGAGTTTCTATGGGGGAGGAGGGAAGTGGGGAGAACAGCTTTCCACATGGAGGATCTTTTCTGTGGTGCCTCAGGCAAACAGACATTTATTTCTTTATCCTCCCTGTCTTGTTCTTTGGTGAGGCCCATACTCTCTGTGTGACCTGAAACTGCCCTGTTTCCTTTTCCCAGGTTCCTCTTGCCCAGGGCTCCCCATCCTGAGGACAGCCTGGGATGTGTGTGACCCAGGGTATCACAGAATATCAGAATGAGACAAAATCTTAGAGACCATTTAGTGCAGTGTGCTGGGTTTGGAATTGGAAGACCGTGGTTCAAATCCTACTCCTGTTAAATATCACTAGTATAATCTTAAGCAACTCAATTCACCAACTTGGGCCTCAGTTTCCTTATCTGTCAAATGAAGAGGTTGGACAAGAAGATCTTTCAGGTTCTTGCCCTCTCAGATGTTAGAACTTAGTTTCAAGGAAGAAAATTGACTTGCCTAAGGTCCCACAGTGACTGAGTAACAGAGCTAGCCTCTTGACTCATATCCCAGTGCTCTGGCCCACTGTACCACACACAATGCCTCTCAGGCCAGGCCTACCTCCTTGCCCATCCCCAACTTCAGAGAATAAGCATTGCTCTCTTACACTCACTGATAAGGAAATGAGCATTTATTAAGTGCTGGTATCAGGTGCTTTAAAAATACCATCTTACAAAAAAAAATTAAAAGAAAACAAAAAAAATTAAAAAATAATAAATTAAATTTAAAAAAATTTTTTTTAAATACCATCTTACTTGACCCTCACAACAACCCTGGGAAGTAGGGGCTGTTATTATCCCCATTTTCTAGATGAGGACACAGGCTAGGGTCACACAGCTAGTATATGTCTGTGGCTGGATCTGAACTCAGGTCTTCCTTCCTTCCCTGCACTTTATCCACCAAACCTCCTAGCTGCCTCTAGGTAAGGATGATCCTGATGTTATTGCAAGGCCATCCACCATCTGCCCACTTTGCTTTTCAGGCTTTACTGCTTACTATTCTCTTATGTATACTTACCACTCAAGGCTAAACCAACCAGCACTCTCCACTCCCTCTTTTTTCCTCGCCTTCACTCTCCCCCGCCAGGGTTTTCTGCCTTTGAACCCTACTGTTTTCTCTACCTGATCTGTCCTTCTTCACCTCATTCCATCCATGCACTCTACCTATCTATCCTTCAAGATCCAGCTGTTATGTCCCTTTTTCTTCCTCCTCAGGTGCCTCATACCCCTTTTTGTACATATCACATTTCTATCATAGTTATGTGTATCCCTTCCTCTCCACACCTCTCTTTCCCCCTCGCTGCTAGACTGTGGCTTCTGCAGGGCAGCAGCTGTGTATTCTCCTTTAGTGTCCACCATATATCCAAGCACAGAGCTAAATACATAGAAGATACTAATTCTTGTTAAATGAATGGGTAAATCAGCCCTGAAATTCCCCAATAGTAAGCAACTCAAGAACAAGGATCTTATCTTCTAATTTTCTGAGGCTCTGTGATCTTGGACAAGTCACTTCTTTGTACTGGGGCTCAGATTCCATGCTGGAAAATGCCAGAGGTTGATTAGAGATGATTTTGAGGTTCCTTCTTGCTCTGTCTTTCTACATTCTATTATTCTATGCTGTGAGGGCCATTTCAGCTCCAATATTCTACCTTTTATGGTCTCTTCCAGCTTGAAAACTCTTGACAATAGCATTGGACTCTGTAGGATTGTTTGCTAATTAACTTCTCTGGAGTTCCTTCCCTCCTTGACTAAGGTCTTGACAGAGAATCAGTGGCAGCTTGAGCTGGCCTTCTAGGGAAGTGGTTAATTTCCAATTTCCTGTACTTCTCCCAGAGCCTAGAGAACTGGAGCGCAGGCAGAATTAGGCAGTATGAAGAGACAGTTTAGGATAAGGCCTAGGATAGGGCCCAGCCTTAGAGCTTGATTAAATTAATCCCTGAGGTATTCTGTTCTAGGGAAGACCAAGTTAAGTCTGAGAGCCTGAAATCAAATATAAGGTTGTAGAAAAATCCAAGAGGGGCTGGTTTCCCTTTCAAGGGAGAAAACTACATTTGTTCACTGATAGGATTAGAAATAGGGCCAACTTTGGATTACTTTTGATGCTACTGGAGATGGGGGCCATTTGTGCGAATAATTGGAAATGGCGGGTTTCTATCTGGCCTCTCCAAGAGCAGAGGCTCAGTGGGAGCCCAAAAGTCCATTCCCCAAGGACAGTAGATTTGGTTCCATAACTTCCTGAACTACTTTTGATCTTATATCACTGGGCCACAGAGAGATTTCTGGGCAGGCAAATACTGTCTTCCTGGTGGGTTTAAAAGGCATACACCTGCACAAGACCAGAGAGAGTGTTTGCTTCCTGACTAAAGGCAGGAGGAGGGATAAAATGATGTCCCTGGATATCCCTGTTGACCCTTGGAGTGGTATGACTATTGGAGGCTGGTGAGATAATAATAATTCACATTTATATGGCGCTTTTAGTGCTGTCTACACAATGTCAGGACCAGCTCTGGAAGCTGAGAGAAATCAATAGCCTTGTCCATGATTGTATAACTAGTAAGCATCTGAGGCAGGATTTGAACACACATTCTTCTGCCACTCACCCCTAATCCCCAGGAAGACTCACATTCTATCTATTGTGCTATATACTACCTCTTTAGGACAAGGGTATAAAAGGGAGCACTTCCCAAGGTCTTCTAAATAATTCCATTGGATGAAGGGCAGCATGGCATAATAGAGTGAGCTTTGGCTCCAAACCTGGCCACTTAACTACCTGCAAGTCATTCATTATTCTCTCTGGGCCCCAGTTTCCTCATCTGTAAAATGAGGCCATTGGATATGATAAACTAAAGTTTTAAATCTTTGATCCTATGACTTCTAAAGACTCAGCCAAAATTTTATCTCATTTTGAAGCAAAATTGATGGACTCATAGAATGTTGAGTTCTTAGATCACAGGATATTAGAATATGGGAAGTAGGAACTGGGAGGGACCTTAGAAAAGAGATAGTTAGAGTTTGAAGGGGCCTAAGTGATAATTATTCTAGACCTGGCTTGTGTCATGGACTCCATTGGAAGTCTGGTGCCTGTCAGCCCCTTCCCAGAATCATGTTTTTCAAATGCACAAAATAAGGTATATAGCGTTACAAAAGCAACTAATTATGTTGAAATACAGTGACCAGAAGTTAAAAAAAAGGAAACAAAACAAAACAAAACAAATTCATGACCTCCAGGTTAAGTATCTTTAATCTAGATTCTAGGTCAATATGCTCATTTTTCAGAAAGAAAAACTGAGGCCCAGAGAGGGCAAATGACTTGGAATAGAATAAGCACAGACTAAGCCTTTACTGTATGCCAAACACTTTAAAAATATTATCCCATTTGATCCTAACACCAACTCTACAAAGTAAGTGCTATTACCATCTTTTAAAATTGAGGAAACTGAGGCAAAGATTAAGGGACTTGCCCAGAGTCACACAGCTAATAAGTGTCTGAGGCTGGATTTGAACTCAAGTCTTCCTGACTCAAGGTACAGCATTCTCTACGCTGTGCCTCCTAGCTGCCTCCTCCAAGTTCATATAATAGACTAATGGAACAAACTAATTCTGGCTTCAATCTTGGCTTATTTTGTTGTTGTTTGGTTATTTTCAATCACATCTAATTCTTTCTGACCCCATTTGGGATTTTCTTGGCAAAAATACTGAAGTGGTTTGCCATTTCCTTCTCTAGCTCATTTTACAGATGAGGAAACTGAGGAAAAGATTTTTTAAGTGTCTTGCCCAGTGTCACACAGCTAGTAAGTGTTTGAGGTCAGATTTGAACTTAAGAAGATGAGTCTTGCTGATTCCATGCCCAGTTCTATCCACCATGCTACATAGCTGCGCATTAGCTTATTAGGCAAATTCTAATTCATAGGAAAAGATTCTTCATGGGGAAGCTGATGGGTATTGTCAAGCATCCTCAAGTCTCCCAAGATTTGTCAGATGTTTTCTGGATTCATAAGGCTCCATTAAGAGAGTCTTCTAGAAGGAGAGAGAGAAGAGGGATTCTGAAGATGCGCTTAGTTGACTGAGAGGAAAGTACAGGGTGTCCCAGGGAGAAACAGTGACCCCACAGAGGTGGGAATCATTACATCAGACAGACCCTAGCTTTAGGACGAGATTCTCTTCTGGTCCTCCGTCCAGGGCCCCCTCCTAACTACTGCTCACCTGGGAAAGGAGGCAAAGAGGTCTGGCAGCTAGACACTTCATGCTCTAATCTTCTTAAGTGTTTTTTAATTAATGGGAACAAAACTCTTTCCAATTAGGAGCCACATGGGAAGTTGGCAGGGGGGAGGGGGAGCGATCTTCTTGGTAGGTTTAGGTACATTAGACAGAAACCACTTGTCCTAAGAGTTGGGTATGTTGCTCACTCCCTACCCCCACCCCCACCCCAGCCTGGGGGACACTTGAACACTCAAGCAATTTCTATAAAATAAACTATATAATCAGGTAAATAAGTCCATAAGGTAGATTGTTCCCTTCCAGCTGCTCATGTCCCCTGTCGGTAACCTGTCTAATCTCAGGGTAATGCAACATGTGTCCAATTATGGCTGGATCTCCTTTGAGAGTGGTTTGGGGAGAAGGCCAGTGTAGGGGGTTGGTGGGGGAGGGGAGCCTTGGAAACAGAATTAAAACATTTAAACTGTCAATCCGAATCCTTGAAAGGCCTGATTACCTGGGCTGGGAGGAGAACTGGTTTGGTTTGGTGTCTGCTACAATTTCCTGGCCTCCGGCATTGACACTCAATGACTCCTTCCTTCCAGGGAGGAAGCCTTCTGGCTACCTGAGACCTGGGGTCCATGGCGGGTGGAGTAAGGTCTGTCCCTCTGAACCCAAAGCCAAATCCCCCTCCTTCCAGCCTAGCTCACTATGTCTGATTTGCCAGCAGGCTGAGTAATTTTCATATGTGTGTGTGTGTGTGTGTGTGTGTGTATACACATACATACACATACATATATATACATATATACATATATACATGTGAAGGCATGTATGATCAATGTGTAGCATCATGGAATAGTAGAAAGAGCACAGGATTTGGAATCAGGAACTGGATTCAAATTCCATTTCTACTACTTATCAGATGTATGACTGAGCAAGTCACTTAACAGTTTCCCTATCTGTAAGACTGGCATAATAATACATTCTCTACTTAGGTCCTCCTCATTTGTGAGGATTAAAAATAGCCATGAATGAACTGGTGATCACCTTGTAGGCAGGTATGTTGAAAGAGCTTGGTGGGGATGTATAGCCTGGAGGAGAGGAGATATAGGGAGGACAGAATCAGTATCTACAAGTATTTGAAGGGCTATCATGGGTTTTATCACCTCAGGATTGTTGCAGTAGCCTTCTGGTTAGTCTCCCATCTTCAAGTGTCTCCCTTTTGTAACCCATCCTCCACTCAGCTGTCAGTGATCTTCCTAAAGTTCAGTTGTGTCCATGTCACCCCGCTACTTAGTATTGTCCACTGGCTCTCTATTACTTCCAGGATTAAATGTAAAATCCCATTTGGCTTTTGAAGTCCCTCATAATCTGATCCTCTTCCTACCTTTCCAGTCTTCTTAAACTTTTCTTTCCTCCATGTACTCTGTGATCCAGTGACCCCAGCCTCCTGGATGTTTCTGCACACAATACTCCATCCCCTGGCTTTTCTAACTGTCCCTTATTGGAATGCTTTCCCTCTTCATCTCTGCCTCTAGGTTTCCCTGGCTTTCTTCAGGTCTCAGCTCAAACACCCACCTCCTGCTAGGCTTTCCAATTCCCCCCTAATCTCAATACCAGTGCCTTCCTCTTGAGATTACTTCCATTTGCCCTGTATATATCTTGTACATACATAGTTGTTTGCATGTTGTCTTCCCCTATGAGACTGTGAGCCTCTTGAGGGCAGGGATTGTTTTGTGCCTTTCTTTTTATCCCCAGTGCTTAGCACAGTGCCTGGCATAGATTAAAGACTTAATTGACTTGATTTTCTTGGCCCAGAAGAGCAGAATTAGAAGAAATGGGGAGAAGTTGCAGAGAGGCACATTTGGGCTTGATATAATGAAAACCTTTCTAATAAGAGCTCTCTAAAAGTGGAATGAAATGCCTTGGCAGGTAGTGAGCTCCCCTTTTTTAGATCTTCCAAGGGAGGCTGGAGAACCAGTTGTCTGGAATGTTGGGGAAAGGATTTCTACTCAGATATGGGCCACACTGTACAATGTCAGGGATCTCTTTCAGTTTTCAGCTTTTGTAATTCTACAGTTCTGATAATGGAAGCGAAAGTATCAAGTAAACTGTAATATGAGATGTAAATATATTATTCGTCCATTGTTATAATCTGTAGCATGAACTGTATGTGAAAGGGATTTTTTTTTCTTTTGGTAATTGACATATCTGTAAATTGAATGTGATATATATTAACAGTGTATATGTGTGTGATCCATGGAAAACGGATTTATATGCACTTGATACAATTTTATGGGGATTTGGATATGTGACCCATGAGCATAATGGATGTAAAATAAATGTGTTGGGGGTAGGTGTTTGCATATTATACAACTACATGGGCTGTAGGCAAGTGTAAAATTGTAACAAAATTATGTAAGAGAGCTGCCTAAGGATATATTTTGGGTGTCAGGACATATCTGTGATATATTTTCATGAGTGAATGAATGTGATAGATGGGATATATTGTACATAAACATGAGATGGATGGATGTATTTGATATATGCACACGGGTGAACACTATTCATAAGCTAGTGAGATGTATGTTTATGTGATATATACACAAATGTATAGAGACTATATGTGTAGGCTTGTTAGGCAGTAAAAGAGTAGCCTGCCTGGTCCTCATGAGAGAGAGAGAGAGAGAGAGAGAGAGAGAGAGAGAGAGAGAGAGAGAGAGAGAGAGAGTATAAATGAGACTCTCAGGGTTTTAGCCTGATGATGCTAGGCCCACAAGCCTCGTTCTCGTTCTGATTCTTACTCACAGCCCTGAGGCTTTGTGGGAAGGGCAGATAGAGGCAAATGTTGACTTGGCCTCCCATAAACTATACCTGAACAGCATAATGGAAAAAAAAAATTTGGAGTCACAAGTCCTGAGTTTAAGTCTCAATTCTGTCATTAACTCCATATTGAAAGTTACTTCTCTCTGGATTTTAGTTTTTTCTTATGTAAAATGTGCAGGTTGGAAGAGCTGATCTTAAAGGTTCCTTCCCACTCTAAAATCTGATGACCAGAGGTTGCAGACAAGCAGATTCTGTGAGAGGAACTCCCCACCCCTACCCCCATCACATGTGGTTAGGCCCACATTCCCCATCTTTGCCTCTTTCCTCCCTCCACCCTCCTTCCCCACCCAGCTGTCCTTGGGCCCTGGCCAGGTTTCCTCACTTCTTCCCCACCCCCCCACCCCCACCAGCCAGAGGCCTTTGGGTCTCATTGGGCAAACATTCCCCTCTAAGGCTATTGTTTCTGACCTGTTGGCTGGAGACAGGAGCTGAACAGGAGAGGAGGGAAGCGTGGTGGTTGGGCAGGTCTGGCCAGATGAGGACCTTCTGCCCCTAGAGAGACAGTGCAGGCCAGGCAGGGGGACCTGGGAGGGCTGAAGATTCCTTAGGCCAGGCAGCAGGAGGAAATGCAGCATTGTTCACTTGGGGGGTGGGGGGAGACAGGGAGGGGAAGTGTGGCTTCCTTCCAGGGAGTTCCCTCTGCCCCGTTGGACATAAAAGGAGATAGTCGGGGGAGCTGGCCCAAGGCCGCTGGGGCTCTGGGGCGGCTGCCTTTCAGGGAGGAAGCCCGACCCTGATCCTCAGCTAGCATCTCCATCCTTTTTATTCACCTCCTCCCTCATCCCCTACCAGTTCCCCAAACATTTAGGTCATAGCAGGGAGAGGAGGAGTGGCTTCCTCCCTCAGCTGAGTAGGCCACTTGGAACCCAGGTCATTAATCAATTACAGGCCTCTCTCTTTAATCTGCCCAAATCATGGTAAAGTGGTAAAAAACCACTACTCTTGGAGACTGAAGACCCAAGTTGGAGTCTGGGTTCTGACTCTAGCTAGGTGTGTGACCTAGTGCAAGGCAGTTTACTACTCTGGGCCTAAGTTTCAGATTTCATCTAATGAAGATAACAATAGCTATACTAACCACCTAGTATCAGAGGATTCAGAGTTACAAAGGATCTTAGAGTTCATTGGGTCCAACTCCTATATTTTGCAAATGAGTCAACAAACCCAGTGACTTACCCAAGGCACAGGTCTTCTGACCTTACATCTACTGGTTTTTCCAATATGTTGAAGCAGTTTCCCACTTGTTATTTTGAGGAAAGCACTTGGTAAGGCTCTGAAGTGCTAGAGAAATATGAGCCATTATTACCTTTGTGAGGATACACATGAGGCTGAGCTCAAATTTTCCATTGAACCATATAGGAAATTAATGATAGTCACAATCATTCCTTATGTTTGTATAGTACTTTATGGTTATAAAGTACAGTCCCATATATTGTCTTATTTCATCCTCATAATGGTAGTGGCTGTTGTCCTTTGTGCTCGAAGAGGACCAAAATGACATCACTATGTTGGGGTCAAGGTACAGTGTGTCCAACTGTGGCTGGTCAGACAACAAATATGAGCCCAGAGAGCTCTACTATGGGTTGGGCACAAATAGTCCATATGAACACTTGGAGTGGCGATATCTCTAAATTTGCACATCTCATATTTCTTTTGAACTACTGTAATTCTGCTTTGCTCATAGAGCACAGTACCTTCTTTGAAGAGGGCACGCCATGCTGAGTGGTCCTGTGCCAATGTCTCCCATGTCTCACAGCTGATTCCAAAGTTCTTCAGAGAGACCTTGAGAGTATCCTTGTATTACTTCTTCTGCCCTCCATGTAAGAACTTGCCTCACATAAGTTCTCCATAAAATAGTTTTTTAGGCAAATGTACATCTGGCATTTGAACAACGTGGTCAGTCCCCTGGAGTTGTGCTCTCTGTCCTATGAGGAAAACCCTTCAGGATCATTATCCCCATTTTACAGATGAGGAAACAAAGGCTCAGAGAGCTTGAGGGATGTATCTAAGGTCACATGGCTAGCAAATGATAGAGTTGCAAATAGAAACCAACCTGTTTAGTTTCCCCTTTGGTGATCTTTCCATTGTACTCTTGGTTAGGATTGCAGGGTAGGGAGGGGTGGATAGGGTGGAAACTGGCAGGGGTGAGTGGGGGAAATGGAGTGTGGAGTTGAACCTACTCAACAGAACCAGCTGTTTCCAAGGAGGACTTTTGCAGCATACCTTTTCTCAAATTAGTCTGGAAATTGCAAATGCCTCATTTATCACTGCAGCAGGCCTAAAAGGACCTCTGTCAACTGATTTCAAGAACTTTAGCAGAAATTATTGTCAGACTTTTTCCAGATTGTCTGTCTAGGCAATATTTCCTATCTCTGAGCCCTAGCTTCCTTATCTATCAAATGGGTATAGTCATATACTAAGTGAGTAGGGATTATTTCATTGTTTGTTTCTTTTTTGAGACTGGGTCTCCTTATCCTACCCAGGCTGAAAATACAATGGTTTCTCATAAACCTAATCTCAGTATTGATTGGCATGGACACCTGGACCTGCTCTGTTTCTGATCTGGATTGATTTGACCCTCTTTATGCAGCCTGGTTACCCTTTCCAAACAATCTATCTACTTATTGCACTGCTGCTCAAAGCTCCAGAACTCAAGCAATCCACCATCCTCAGCCTTCCCTAGTAGAAGGGATTATAGACATACATCACCACTCCTGGACATTCTTTGGATTTGTAAATCCAGTGCATAAGACAATGCCTGGCATATAATAGATGCTTATTAAGGATTATAGGTCAGTTGATTAAAAAAAAACCTTAGAGGTTAAACAAAAAAGAAATGGGAGGCATTATAATTAATGTACTCATTCATTTATTCAGTAGACATTTCTTCAATGCTGCTGGTCTTCCACTCTAAGATTATCTTGCATCCATTTTGCATGTGTCTTATGTGTGGTCATTCAGGAACATGTCTCCTTCTTTGGGATGTTATCTTCTTGATGTCCAGGACTGTGTTTTTTGCCTTTCTTTGTATCTGAAGTGCTCAGTTCAGTGCTTGGTCCCTTAGTTAAGTGCCTAATAAATGCTTGTTGATTGAGTGAGAGGATATGACAAAGAGGCAAGGTTCTTAAGGAGTTCAGAGGAAGGAGAGATCATGTCTACCTAGGAGGTGATCAGGGAAGATTTCCTAGAAAACTGGTATCTTCTGTATTGGTCTTAAAGGATAGGTTGAGTTTCAGCAGTTATATTATAGTTGGAGAAAATGGCATCAGCACACAGGATTGGGAAACAGGGGATATATTGGTGGGCAGAGTGGCTACAAGGTTTCTAGTTTAGCACATGTTAGCTTGAAGCTGAGTAGTGGGAGATAAGACTGAAGAGAGAGTCTTGGGTCATATCATGGAGGGCTATGAATGTCAGGCTGAAGATATTGGACTTTATTTAGTAGGTAGTAGGGAGCCATTGAAGATTCTTGAGCTGAGGAGTATATTCTCAGAGTACATATTAGAAGCCAAATCTGTTGGCTCAGGCAGGATAGGTAGGAGTCATAAGGCAGATAGAGCAGTTAGGAGAATATTATAATGGTCTAAAATGTCAAAGATTACAAGGGACTCTAATTTCCTAAATCAGTCCTGGCTGGCTGTTACTGGCAACATTTTCTTAGCATTTTGTTAGTAAGTTGCTTTATAAAATTGAAAGTAATAACACCTTAAGTTTTTAAAAGTTTTATTGATACCTCTTTACATCATAGTCATTTTCAGATATTCCATCCCCATAAATCTTCCCTTGGGGCAGGAGGGAGACCAGCTGATACATTGATTATGTCTGACAAGGTAAGCAACATTGCCCATCCATAATGCCTAACCACACCACTGAAAGGAAGGAGCTATATTTCTTCATCTCCAGGGCAAAGATCGACCGTTGTAGTTACTTAGCATTCAGCTTTGTTTTATTGCTTTTCCATTTTCCATTGTTGTAGCTATTACGTATATTGTTTTCCTGATTCTGCTTACTTCATTCTCTATCAATTCACACAAATAGTTCCATGTTTTTCTGAATCTTTTATATTCATAATTTCTTATGGCACAATAATATTCCTTTATGTACCGCAATTTGTTCAGCTTTCCCCCAACCAGTAGGTACCCATTTTATTTCTAGTCATTTGCTACTACAGAAAGTGTTCCTATGAATATATTGGAATATAAAGGACTTTTTTTTTTCTGTTCTTGACCTCCTTGAGGTGGGGATACTTGGGTCAAGGAATATGAACAGTTTTTTGTGACTTTCTTAGTTAATTCCAAATTGTTTTCCAGAATGGTTCAATCAATTTGCAGCTCCGTCAATAGCACTGTGCTTCTCTTCTCACAACCCCTCCAACAATGACTATGAAAAGATATAGATTCAAATTTCATTTCTAAAGCCTCATAACTCTGTGACCCTCTCTTTGACTTCTTCTATAAAATAAAGAATAATCCTAGTGTTAACTATCTCATAGAGTTGCTGTGATGAAAATATTTTGTAAAACTTGAAAGATATCTTTACATGTATATCCAAATGGTTTTTAACAATAACAACATTAATAAATTCCTCCTCTGATGCCTCATAGTGTGGAGATTACTCCAACTCTTGATTCTATCATTGGAGAACAAGTTTTGGCTGGAAAGGCTTTGAGCATGGGCTATGGGTGGGTTTCTGTTGTCCAGGGTTCAACGTAGATAAGTAGAGAAAAACTTATCAGTAGAAGGTGTTAGATTTTTTTTGCAGCTTGGTAGTGTAGTGGTTAGAGTGAAGGACTTAAAGTCAGTAAGAACTGAGTTGATATCTTGCCTCAGACGCTTAAACTGTGTGATCCTGGACAAATCACTTCCTGTTTTTCTCAGTTTCCTCATCTATAAAATGAGAATAGTAATAACACCCACCTCACAGGGTTGCTGTGAGGATCAAATGAGTTACCATGTACAAAGTACTTTATAAACCTTAAAATTCTGTATAAGTGCTTCTTCTTCTTCTTCTTCTTCTTCTTCTTCTTCTTCTTCTTCTTCTTCTTCTTCATCTTCTTCTTCTACTTCTTCTTCTTCTTCTTTTCTTCTTCTTCTTCTTCTTCTTCTTCTTCTTCTCCTCCTCCTCCTCCTCCTCCTTCTCTTTTCCTCCTTTTCCTCCTCCTCTTCCTCCTTCTTCTTCAGGTGATGATAATGGCATGTAGGGGGTGCAGTCTACACCCCTGAAAGGAACACCTTCATGGATGAAATCTAAGATACTTTGAAGGACTGAAATAATTTTGGTGTGGTACAGACTTTTCACTAATTCATACTGGTTTCCCCTGGTAGTCAGAAGTATTGAAGCCCATAATTATTAATAACAGTATTAAAATATTAATGCACAATGTATCAGCACTTAGAGGGACACCTATTGCATCAGAAAGATTTAGTTAAATATCTCAGCAATGCAGAGGTGATTATAATGTACTTGGCTTGGTCTGTATAGTCTGAGGGCATTAATATGTAATTAACAAGAGAAATAGAACTAAGAAAATAGCAACCCCTGTGGTTTCCATAGCACCATTCCATCCAGGATTTCAAAGTGCTTTTGTATTATCAACTCATCATGGAGGAAGGAAAAAGGACTAGGCTGAGTCTCCCCAGTTAGTGCTGAAGTCAAATAACTTAGAATTCTAGAATGTCAGATCTGAAAGGGCTATAAGAAAACAGAATGCAAAATATAAAATATTTGAGGGGGAAGGGACTTTAGAACACAGAATATTAGAACATAGACTATTAGAGCATGAAGAGACTTTAAAAGGATATCTGGAGGGGCCCTTAGGACACAAAATGTCTGAACTTACAATTCAAACCTGAGAACCTGAGGATCCTGAGAACATAAAATTATTAGAAGATAGAATGTGGAATGAATACTAGAGCTGGAAGGGACCTCAGAGGCCCCTTAAGTCCAACTCCCTCATATTATAGCTGGGAATACTGAAGAAATTATTGGGTCATAGAGCAAATTGGGTGGGGACCTCCTGAAAAGACTTGAAAAACTTCTTGTTCCCCCAAATCTCTCCCCCTTTCCACCAGGCCATAACAGTTAAAACAACTTCAGGAGAATTTTGGGGAGCTTATCCAGGGCCCTCCAGGGCTCAGCCTTGGTGTACATATTAGGCACTGTTCCCCCATATCCTCCTTCCCCCACCCCAAGCCAAGGAACCCTATACCAGGGTAGTAATTGACATCAGATGCTTTTGTGACCTATGGAATCCACCCAAGGAGCCTGGAACCATTTATTGTCTGGAAGCAAAACCTCTGGCCCTCTATCCATCTCTCTACCACCACCACCACCATCACTACTACCACCAACACTCCCTCCCTCCCTCCCTCCCTCCCTCTTTGCTCCCTCTCTTCTCTAGGTGGTTTGGGCAGGAGGTCCCTACCTCCTTGCCTCCCAAGCTAAACTTGGCCTGCCCCAGAGCCAGGAGGCTGAGCCTGATGAATATGATTGCTGAAAAGCTCCTTCCTGAATTCCCCTTTCCTGGGGATAGGGTTACAAGTTACCAGACTTCCTGTCCAGCCTGGCCTTTTCATTTTGGATCGGTTGCCTTTTCAAATGCTGTCTGTCAAGTCTTCTCATTCATACCAGCAGCCCCCAGCCCTGGGATGGTCAGGGGAGAGGAGAAAGCAGACCACAGCTGAGGTCCTGAGGACTGAGCATCACCCCCACCCCAGGGTCCCTTCAGAGCTGGCTGGCTGTGGGTACCACAGGCTCCAATCAGAGTTTCCACTCAGCTCCACCATTCTATAGTTGAACATTTCTTACATTTATGACATTCTGGATTCTCATGTTCTATGTTATGTATGCACTGAACGAACCTTTATTCTGACCATAATTGCCTCTGACTTGGGCCAGGTCGGTATGGGGTGACCTTCCAGCCCCTTCTTGATCTTAGGACACTTTCTCTTTCCAACTGGAGCTGAGCAGCTGGGAGAGCTGAGCAGAATGGTGGGAGGGGAAGGAGCTGGCTGGCCAGTGGTGGCGGCAGCAGCGGCATCAGTAACAGCAGCAGCTTCGGCAGCCCCTTTGTACTGGGAAGAAGGGACTGTAATGGCCTCAATTATGGGCAATCAGGATGCATTGGGGCGGGCTGTGGAAGTACTCAAAGAGAGGATGTTTTGCTTGAATCCAGAGAAATTGAGCGATTCTGACTCGGGGATTCAGGTGCCCAAAGTTTGGCTTTTTGTCTTTGTCCTGGACAAAGCCCTACTAATGAGAAAGAGGCAGGGCCTGCACCCCCATCCTCCCCCTCCTGCGCACCTTTACATAGCTCCCATGGTTCCTTTAGCCCCCAGTCCCAATTCATAATTCATGATACAGCCATGATCCTTCCCAGCATGGTCCCCTCTCAATCTAGTTCAGTTAACTCCTAGAGCTCTGATGCCCAGACCCTATGGCTGTATCTCCTCCCATCCCATGATTTTTCCATTGCACCCCATTCCCAAGTCTACCCTTAGAGAGTCCAGCCCTTGTCCCAATCCCAACACATATACATGTACACATGCAAACCAAAGTACTCAATAGGGGACTGAGCCCTGAGAATGCCAAGGTGGTTCTAAGAGCCAAGGATGTCAGGGTTCCAGCCCTAGTAGCTAGCCAACCAGGTTCATTCGATGGGTTGATGGGATGAACTCTTCCTGAGTTCAAATCCGGCTTCAGACACTTACTAGCTGTGTGACCTTGGGCAAGTCACTCAACCCTGTTGGCCCCAGTTTCCTCACCTGTAAAATGAACCGGAGAAGGAAATGGCAGTATCTTTGCCCAGAATACTCCACATGTGGTCACAAAGAGTCAGACATGACTGAAAAATAATTGAACAACAACAAAGGTCCTTTCTAGTTTTAAAGCTATGATTCTGTAAACCTAATTTCAGGCTCCCAAATGAGCAGTGGAAAGGAGACTGGTGCTCTTCAGTTATCCGTAAGGTGCTTGGTTCTTCTTCAGAAGCTAAGGCCGCATTGGGGTGACTCCTCACTTCATCCGGCTACTAACACCACTACAAACAAGTCTCTCCTCATCCTTCTGCTGAAATGGCCATCTCCAAGCTTGCTTGCATCTACTCTGCCCTCATCCTTCACGACTACGATGTTACAGTCATGGAGGATAAAATCAATGCCCTCATTAAAGCAGCAGGTGTAAATGTTGAACCATTCTGGCCAGTATTATTTGCAAAGGCCCTGTCCAGTGTCAACATTGCAAATCTCATCTGCAATGTAGGAGTTGGTGGACCTGCTCCAGCAGCTGGTAGTGCTGCCCCTGCTGGAGGGGCAGCTCCTGCTAGCACAGCTGCCCCAGCTGAGGAGAAGAAGAAAGAGGAAGCAAAAAAAGAAGAATCCGAGGAGTCCGATGATGACATGGGCTTTGTTCTGTTTGACTAAATATTTTTTGTAAGATTAAATAAAAAGCTTAACTCAAAAAGAAAGAAAGAAAGAAAGAAAGAAAAGAAAGAAAGAAAGAAAGAAAGAAAGAAAGAAAGAAAGGAAGGAAGGAAGGAAGGAAGGAAGGAAGGAAGGAAGGAAGGAAGGAAGAAAGAAAGAAAGAAAGAAAGAAAGAAAGAAAGAAAGAAAGAAAGAAAGAAAGAAAGAAAGAAAGAAAGAAAGAAAGAAAGAAAGAAAGAAAGAAAGAAAGAAGAAAGAAAAGAAAGAAAGAAAGAAAGAAAGAAGACTGGCTTTGGAGTCAGGAACCTGGGCTTGATTCTTGGCAATATCACTTACTAGCTGCATGATCCAGGTGACTTATCCTCTGTAGGACTTGGTTAGATTATTCGTATGATGAGGGGGTTGAACTTGGCTTACAGCTTTAATGATCTATTATCTTCCTAACTCTAAATGTGATATACATGGACAATGGTCCCACAGGATGCTCAGGCTTGGATGGATTGTTGATGGGGATATCTACATTGATGAGATCACAGCTTCATCCGATCATCTTCCTAACAATAATTATCTAAAATCATTATTCAAACATGGAAAGATTTGCTTCAGGGAATAAATTCCCCTTTTCAGGGGGTCTTCAAGCTGGATGATCACTGGTCAGGAATGTTGTACAGGGTACAAGTTGGACAAAATGACCTTTGAGGTCTTTTCTGGTACTAAGGTTCTGTAATTGTCTTCAGCCCTTCTCTTATCCAGGCCCTTTTCCTGAGCCTGAGGCAAAGCCCTGATTTCCTCAGAACCACTGGGGCACCTGTGGGGAGCTGATGGGTTCTTGGGGGAAGAGGAGGTATTGGAAGCTACACAGTGGGTGAGAGAGCTGGACACTGATCGGCTCCCTTTCATCTGGAGTCTGATTTCCTGGTTTGGTGGCTGTGTGCTGCCACCATGTGGCCACTTGAGGGATTAGCATTGGGGCAAGATCTAAGCTGAGAGGAGTCATTTTGTAATCATTTTTCCAAGAGCTCCCCAGCTGCTCTGATAATGGAGACGAGCTGGCGGGGAGAACGTAGGGAGATATTTGACAGTATATCCAATGAAGTTTTCCTGGTGCCCTCCTAGTGGAGGCCATTGGCACAAGGGGTGTGTGCAGAGTGTGTGGTGGAGAGGAGGAGGGTGTACCCTCCTTTGTAGGCACCCAGAGTAACCACATTCTGGAATTTCACACATACATGATAGTTGGCTCAAGATCCTCAGAAAATTTCTGGCAACTGTAAGCATCCAATCCGTATTGCCTATTAACCTCTAAGGTAAAATTGAAATCTTCCAATCTGAGGTCTATTGTTACTAATTTGGCTCAAAGATGCAATTTCAATACATACTATCTATTAACAAGTATAGTTTCATAGGTGGCTAGGTGGCACAATGTATAGAGTACTGGGCCTAGATTCAGGAAGGCTCATCTTTCTGAGTTGAAATCTGAGCTCAGACTCTTAATAGTTAGATGACCCTGCGCAAGTCACTTAACTAAGTTTCCTCCTAGTATCTTTGCCAAGAAAACCCTGCAACAGTTTCACAATGTGCATAGGCCAAGGTGAAATAACCTTAGATAAAGTTCACTCTTTAAGCAAACTTGTAAGGTCCCTCCTCCCACTTCCACGGCTTTGACTGGGTGTGGTCCTCAAACCTCAGTACTTTGGAATCTCATCATAATTCTGTCAGCAGGACTGATAAGATTTTATGACCCTGCCCCAATTGACAGTCCTAAAACTTCACAGATAAGGACAATTTAAGAAGTCTTTGCTGCTTTTCCCCCCAAACACTAAGTTATTATTATTATTGTTATCATCCATTTTAGAGCAAAATATATGCAATTAAATATTTGACAGTTTCCAAACATTTTGACCACATTCTTTAGCAGCTAAATTCATATCTAGCAGCATCCAGATTAAGAGAGAAGTTACTTTTCTAATAGCATTTCTGATACAGTGGTTTTACAAATTTCATAATATGAGAAAATTTTTTGAGAAATACAATAATAATATATACGATATCATGTATTTAAAACATGAAACAAACTTTATTACCAGTAAGATGACATCAATTCAGTTCAATGCATTTCCAAATTATTTTACATAGAAAATAATTTATTTTATTGGTTTTCAAATTCTGTACTGATTGCATTCAAGAACAATATAGAGTACTTACATTTACCAATGTGTATATAGTGCTTAGTATGTGCCAGGCTTTGTACTAGGCACTTTACAGTTATTTTGTCATTTTATCCTCACAAAAAACCTAAGAGGTTCATGCTATTATTAGCCCCTTTACAGATTAGGAAACATTGGTAAACAGAGGTAAACTTGGCTAATGTCACATAGTTAATAAATTTCTGAAACTGAGCTCAGGATTTTCTGATCCATGCATTTTCCCAGCACATGGCTTTAATGCCAAATAGTAAATATATTTTGCATTAAGTTCTGATTTACCACAATTATCCTAATAGGAGAACACATCTCACTTTAAATGAGACCACATTATGGTTTAGTTTCAGGACATACCTCAACCAAATAAAATCTGGATTTATAATCACTAAGGTAACATTCAAAATCTCAATTTTCCCAGGGGCCATTAGCTGCCAGCACCTCAAATTTTAGAGCCCACTGTTTTCAGTTAGTTCATGTTAAAAAAAACAACAACAAAAAACCAAATTAGTTAAGCAGAAGAACCAAGTTCAAGCTGTGACTAGCTCAGATGCATCCCAACTATGTGACTGGGCTAATAAGACTGTAAAATCAGGATATCTCATACTGTTATGACAACCAGTGTTATGAATCTAAAGGTGCTATAGAAACTTGAAGGAAGGCACCTTTGGCCTAAGGCTTAGTCTCAGGGGCACTTCTAACACCTAACTCCTTCCCACCCCTAATCCCTCACCTTTCCAGAGGCCTGGGGCCTCTTGTAGAAGGGGAGCTAGGTGGCAGTAGGTACCACATTGAACTTGGAGTTAGGAAAGCCTGAGTTCAAATCCAACCTCAGATGCTTATTAGCTGTTTGATCCTGGGTAAGGATCTGTACTCAGTTTCCTCATCTGTAAAATGGGGATTGATTAGCACCTATCCCCAGGGTTGTTGTGAAACTAAGATGAGATGTATTTGTAAAGTACTTTGCAAACCTTAAAGCACTATATAAGTGCTAGTTTATTGTTATAATTATTATTATTAAAACCAGTCAGACCTCAACCAGACAGAATGTTAAAGCTCGAAAAGGTCTTAGAATATGGAGTGTTAGAGCTGAAAGGTGCCTTAGAAACCATCTGAGGAGTCCAATCCCCTCATTTTATAGATGAGGAAACAGACTGGAGAAAGAAAATTATTATATTCTTAAATTAAAATTATTATTATTATTGTACCCATGATCTTGCAGCTAGTAAATAGTAGAACCAGGATCTAGACCTTCCTATTCCAAGTTCAGTGTTCTTTCCACTCTGCCCTTCCTGTGACCTCTCTGGCACTGCCCAGGGAAGGAGGGGGCTTCAGGTTAGGGGGAGGGTGGTTGGGGAAAGAGAAAGGAAAACCAGGTTGAGGTCAGAGGGAGAGAGGGAAAAGGAGGGAAGGGGAAAGGGTGAAGGCTGAGCCAGGGTTTCTCTCAGCAGGAAGGAGATGGGGTATAAGACAAGGACCCAGAGGCTACTCAGAGACTGGATGGAGGATTTTAGGAACACCTTAACTGTTTACTCAGATAAAAGGCTCTGACTGGGGTTTAGTGGGGTGGTGGTGGTGGTGAGACGTGGTGACTTCCCTCATTAGGAAAAGGCTATGTTCTGGGATAGGGAACAAGTAGATTTTGTCCTATGGGCAACAGGCATCTGTTCTATTTGCTGTTAAGGCCTGGGTATGGATGGTGATAAGGGTCATTTCTCTTGTGGAAGGGCAAGGACCAGGACCCACAGTGGGTTCAAACTCATGTGATCTCAAAGCAGGGAGAACCTTCTCTAATATAGGGAGAAGAAGACCCCCGGATCAGGAATTACTAGACCACAAGATCATATGGATTTTTAAAGTTTGAAGAGAACTTCAAGCAGGGGTTCTTAATCTTGTTTATGTCATGGACTTCCCCTCTTTTGCATTCTGGTGAAACTTATGGTCACTTTCCCAGAATGTCTATATATGGATAAAATAAAATGTATTGAATTACAAAGGGAAACAATTCTATTTAAATGTAATTATAAAAATCTTAAAAAAAAAAAAGAAAGAAATTCAAGCACTCCAGGTTAAGAACCCCTTCTTTGGAGATAATCTAGTTCAAACACTCCCTCCACCCCCTATTTCCTTACCTAAGGAAACAGAAGCACAGAAAAATAAAGCCTGTTCTAGGTAACATAGGTAGCCAATTAAGAAGGCATAATGCCAAGCCATGTCTTCATCTCATGCTTTTTACATTGTACCAAACATAAATTATTAGACTTGGAGGGGTCTTTAAAGGAAACTGAGACAGAGAGAGAGGTAGTGATGTACTCCAGGTCACACAGGTAAATAAACAGCTGAGCTGAGATCTGGGGCCAGGGATTTTGGGTGAATTCAGTGTTTTTTCCATTATTCTATACTATTTCAGGCTGAAACTTGGGTTCTTATTTGTTCCACCTATTTTGACACATAACCTTAAGCAAGTGCCTTTCTGGGCCTTCCCTTTTCTAGTCACTTCCCCTTTCTGGGCTTCAGTCTCCCTCTCTGCAAAGCAGAGGAGGAATTGGGGGTTTGTATTTAAGAATCTAAAAGGTTGCCTACTATTCTAAGATTCTGCCAGTTTGGGGGACACAGTTATTGCAGGAACCAGGCAGGAAAAAGGAAGAGTCTGGAGTCCTGAGGGTTCTAAGGGAGTTGAGAGTAATCTGATAGAGAAGAGTTGAGGTTACTGATTCTCCCCATCCACCACCCAGTTGCCCGGCTTCTAGCTGACCACCCAGGCCACATTCATGTGCTTCTGCTTTCTATTTTAAGACTTCTCAAAGTTCTGAAGAAGTCCTAGAGTACAGCTCATTCCCTGTTCTTCCAGCTACAGGGAATGAGTGGAAGTAGGGCTGTCAACCAGAGCTCAGAGGATATGGGTTCAAATCTTGGCTCTGCTATTTACTACCTGTCTGTCCTTGGCCAAATTCCTTAAAGTCTCTGAGTCTTAGTTTCCTCATCTCTAAAGTAAAGGGGGCGGACTAGATAGTCTCCATAGTTCCTTCTAACTCTTAGTCCTAAATCCCAGCTCTTTAGGGAGCCTAGGAGTCCTTCCAGAGCAGCCTCATTCATTGTAGCAGAA